>NW_027555847.1:138613038-139213038 GCF_003287225.1 Phascolarctos cinereus
CAGATCCTTTCTTAGGCACTCAGTAGCTATGTGACCCTTACACTTAACTAGAGGTTAAGTCGCTTAAACTCTTTTAGCCTCAGTTTCCTCATCTGTAAAATGGAGATAATAGTAGCCCCTACTTCACAGAGGAGTTATGATGATCAAATGAGATAACTTGGTGTAGAGCACTTCACAATTTAGCTACAGTCCTTTTTAACTCAAAATCTGGGGTGCTGTGAAGACTGTGCACTTAATCCTGATCAATCCCTGTACAATATTGTTTGCAGTCTGTCCCAGGACTGGGGCTTCTCACAGGCAACTGTGGCAGACAGGCACCTTCTACTTCAGTCAGTGGTTGCTCCTATTTCCCTGACTTTCCTTCTTTCTTCCCTCCTTCGTTCCTTTCTGTCTCACACCCTTCTTCTGACTCTCAGTGCCTTTCTTTTTCTCCCTAAACTGCCTCAGCCCAGGCCAGGCCCTCATCACTGACACAGAACGGATCCTTCACAGAATTAGCTGCTAGATGCTGGCTGGTGTCCATGGGAGGAACTCTCAGAGTTCATCCTAGCTTGGTTGTAGGACCAGTCAACACCAGACAGTCTAGACCACAAGGGTTTGTAGCCTGGGGTCTATGAACTTGACATTTTAATATTTTAATTGTTATTGTTGTTTAGTGGTTTTCAGTCTTGTCCAACTCTTCATGACCCCATTTGGGGTTTTCTTTGGCAAAGATACTGGAGTGGTTTACCATTTCCTTCTTTAGCTCATTTTACAGATGAAGAAACTGAGGCAAACAGGGTTAAGTGACTTGCCCAGGGTCACACAGTAAGTCTCAGAGGCCAGATTTTAACTCAGGTCTTTCTGACTCCAGTCCAGGCACCCCATTCACCAAGCCACCTAGCTGCCTCTCCTTTTTTTGTATTTTGATTACTGTATTTCAATATAATTAGTTTCCTTTGAGGTTCTACATACTTTCTTATGAACTTTACATATATAAAACATAATTCTGAGAAGGGGGTCTATAGGCTTCAACAGACTGCCAAAGGGATCCAGGACACAAAAAAGGTAAAGACTGCTCTGTGGTGTCCCTGGGATCCCTCACCCTCTTTACAATACTCTGCGGTCAGTCTCTAGTCACAGGCTGAGCAAAGATGATGTTGAATAATTTGAGAGCCACACATCGAGGGAGGAACAGAATATAATATAGACCACATCTATAGCCAATCCAGGTCAAAAGCTAAAGGCTGATATGTAGGGCTCCCCCCACAAGACTCTCTTATTGATCTTTTTTGCCTTCTAGCCCCTCCCTGCTCTAACACACACTGTTAACACACATTGATTTTCCTACAGGACCACTTTCATAATTACCTCTGTAAGCCTTGTATGGGGCAACTAGATGGTTCAGTAGACAGAGTGCTAGGCCTGGAGTCAGGAAGACTTGAGTTCAAATCCTGCCTCAGACACTTACAGTTGTATGACCTTGGGCAAGTCATTTAACCTCTGTTTGCCTTAATCCACTGGAGAAGAAAATGGCAAACCATTCCAGCATATTTGCCAGGAAAACCCCACAGACGGTATGGTTCACAGGGTCACAAAGAGTCAGGAACAACTAAACAGCAACAAATGAGGGAGTTGGGCTAAACAGCGTCTAAGGTGCTTAGGGACCCAAGTGGTTCTGTGGATAGAGTGCTGGGCCTGAATTGAGAAAGATTTGAGTTGAAATTCAGCCTCAGACCTTAGCAGCTGTGTGACCCTGGGCAAGTCACTTCACTAATGTCTGCCTCAGTTTCCTCAAGTGTAAAATAAAGATAATAATAACACCTACCTCACAGTGCTGTTAAAACACTTAGTATATTGCCTAAAACATAATGAGCAATTTATAAATGCTCGTTCCTCCCTCCTTCTTCAACTACAAAATTCTAGGGATGTTACTCCCTTTGTTCAAGAACTTATAATAGTTCCTTGTTTCCTTCCTTCCAGATACTTTAGATTGGCATTAAGTGCCCTTTAATAACCCGATTGTTTATTACCTGACCTGTCATACCATACTGTTTCCTGCTATGGGAGAATGTCAGCAACTTGAAGGCACGGACTGTTGTGATTTTGTCTGTTTATCTCCAATGACCAGCACAGCGCCTGGCATAGAGTGTTAAATAAATGCCTGGCAAATTAAAGCCAAATTAAAGTTCTAAATAACATGGCTTGCTCTCTGACTCCAATATCCTTATTCAGATATCTGGTTCTGCGCTGATGTCCCCTGCTATATCCATTGGATTTCTTATTCTTTTCTCTATCTATACAGTCATTTCGCAGTTGTGTCTTACTCTTTGTGACCCTGTCTGGGGTTTTCTTGGCAGAGATACTGAAGTGGTCTGCCATGCCCTTCTCTGGCTCATTTTACAGATGAGGAAACTGAGGCAAACAGGGTTAAGCGACTTGCCTAAATCTCTCCTTTGCCTTTATTACATTCTATTTTGTATGCATACATATGCATATCTATTTATGTTACCTACTTTATCCTTGTAATTAGATGATAAGCTCTTTGAGGGTTTTGGTTTTTTTTGTTTCCAAGAACTGGTATAGTGCTTCAAAAATAATATCTGCCTAAGAAATATTTGTTGGATTATATTGAATAAATAATTTAGTTTGCTCATAAAATGATCATGTTTATGTATTAAATTTGAAAGTACAGTTTATTTAGACAATAATCCCAAGTTTACTAATTGAATCTCTTCCAAAATGTTCTCAATTTTTGTTATAAATGAAGCCACAGATGAACTTAAGGAATTGAGCACAGCTGGGTTCTTGGGAGTTTATGCAGTGAGCAGAAACAGAAAGAAAGAAAGAAAGAAAGAAAGAAAGAAAGAAAGAAAGAAAGAAAGAGAGAGAGAGAGAGAGAGAGAGAGAGAGAGAGAGAGAGAGAGAGAGAGAGAGAGGAAGAAGGAAGGAAGGAAGGAAGGAAGGAAGGAAGGAAGGAAGGAAGGAAGGAAGGAAGGAAGGAAGGAAGGAAGGAAGGAAAAAACAAAGCTAAGATCTCCATTGTACCAAGCAGATGATACAAAGAACATTTTCAGACAAGGAGATGGGGGTGGAAGGCAGAAAATGGAAGAACCTTGGAGTGGTCTTTGGGTGCTGTTGGAATGGTGGTGTCTTCCTTTTTTTTAAATTGTTTCCAATTAACAAGAATCCGACCTCCCCCCAGCTGCCCCTCTAATACCATCTCCATGACACCCCTCCTAAAAAAAAAAAAACTCTTGTTGCAAATATGCATAGTTATGCAAAACAAATTCCTATATTGGCCATATCAAAAAACATGTGTTTCATGCAGTATATTTAGTACATCACCTCTCTTGGTGCCTTCCATTTTTTAGGTTCTGGGAACACAGTCTCTAGTAACTTGTATTTCCTTGTCTTTCTCTTACATCAACAAATAAGCTCAATCCAGAGTTTGCCCAGGTGAACAAATCCCAAGTTAGAATGAGAAACTTCTGGAACCCAAGGGGCCACTTTCTGTTGGGGCCAGGGTGAAGTGGTGTGGCACCACTGTGGCATGGTGCTCCAGGAATGAAAAGTTTCATAAACCAACCAAGGTCCAGGGAACTGTAGCTAAGCATAATAGCTAGAATATGTAGATGCCATCCAGTATAGGACTAGATATTCTTCTTTTAGGAAAAAAAACCTTTAATTATCTTGTTTTCTGATATATTATTTCTGAATGTATCTACCTTCTTTTTCCTTTCTTTACAAGAGACTAAAAATCTCACTCTTGGGAGTCTCAAATATATGGGGGATGAAGAAGAAATGAAATAACATGGTTGCTGGTGCCAAGGCACCTGGGTAAATGTAGCAGAAGATGACAAAGGAGGACAGATAATTAGCAGTTGGAACTGACACATCTGTTAATTGAGGAAGTCAAGCAGGACCAGGGAACAAGAAGATTGAGGAAGGCTCAGTTCAGTGAGTTGGAGTTCAGAGATCCAGGAAGTGTAGAAAGTAGTGAAAAGTGAAACCCTATGGATCAGTGGAATAGGTTAAATACGCAAGACACAGTAGTCAATGACTATAGTAATCTATTATTTGATAAACCTAAAGACCCCAGCTTCTGGGAGAAGAACCTACTCTTTGAAAAAAATTGCTGGGAAAACTGCATAGACCCAAATCTCACACCATATACCAAAATAAAGTCAAAATGGGTTCAGGACTTAGATATAAAGGCTGATACCATAAGCAAACTGGGAGAACAAGGAATAGTTTACCTATCAGATCTATGGAGAACAGAAGAATTCATGACCAAACAGGAGATACAGAACATTATGAAAAGCAAAATGGATAATTTTGATTACATTAAATTGAAAAGTTTTTGCACAAACAAAGCCAATGCAACTAAGATTAGAAGGAAGGTAGAAAATTGGGAAAGAATTTTTACAACCAGTCTCTCTGATAAAGGCCTCATTTCTAAAATTTATAGAGAATTAAGACAAATTTATAAGAACACAAGCCATTCCCCAATTGATAAATGGTCAAAGGATATGAACAGAGTTCTCAGATGAAGAAATTAAAGCCATCTATAGTTATATGAAAAAATGCTCTAAATCGTTATTGATTAGAGAAATGCAAATCAAAACAACTCTGAGGTACCACATCACACCTATCAGATTGGCAACATGACAAAAAAAGGAAAATGATAAATGTTGGAGAGGATGTGGGAAAATTGGAACGCTAATACATTGGTGGTGGAGTTGTGAAATGATCCAACCATTCTGGAGAACGATTTGGAACTATGCCCAAAGGGCTACAAAAATGTGCATACCCTTTGATCCAGCAATAGCACTTCTAGGGCTATATCCCAAAGAGATCAAATGAATGGGAAAAGGACCCACATGTACAAAAATATTCATAGCAGCTCTTTTTGTGGTGGCAAAGAATTGGAAATTGAGAGGATGCCCATCAATTGGGGAATGGCTGAGCAAGTTGTGGTATATGAATGTAATGGAATACTATTGTGCTATAAGAAATGATGAACAGGCTGACTTCAGAAAAACCTGGAAAGACTTATATGGTCTGATGCTGAGTGAAGTGAGCAGAACCAAGAGGACTTTGTACACAATAACAGCCACATTATGCAATGACTAAGATTGTTAAACTGAACCCTTCTCAGCATTACGAGGATCTAAGACATCTCCAGAGGTCTCGGGATGGAAAACGCTGTCCACATCTAAAGAAAGAACTATGGAAGTCGAATCGCTATCACTTATTTTTACCTTCTGTTGAGTTTTGTTTCGTCTTTCTGATGGTTCCTCCTATTGGTTTTAATTTTTACTTACAACTTCACTAATGTAAAAATATGTTTAATGGGTATGTAAATGTAAAGCCTTTATCAGATTGTGCGACGTCTTGGGGGGGGAGGAAAAGGGAGAAAAATTTTCAACTCAAAAGCATATGGAAAAAAAATTTTTTTTAAAAGTGAAACCCTAGGGTCTGGGGCAAAGAACTTCTAGGTGATGTCTACTGCCCTGGGGACTTGAATATTCACATATACCCTCGGGCTACCACCACCCCAACCTGTTAAATAGACCTTTGGTCACATGGGACTTTGTATCATGAATTGTTGCCAAAAGCAACTTTTACTTCCTTTATTGCTTTGTTTTGCCATTTTCCTGGACTTCTGAAAGCTGAGGCTCTGCCTTGGCTGAAGCAAATTCCTACACTACTGGTGTACAATGCAGGAAAAATACTATGGATGGTTTTACATACAACTCTTCCAAAGGAATAGATTTTAGAAATCTTTTGTGGAGAGGAAAAGACAGATAGCAGTATATAGATATGGTATTTTAAGTATTTTATTTATCATGCTAACAAAAATTCCAAATGGTTTCCATCTTTCCAAAATTTGGGGGCAGGAGGAAGCTCTAGGAAAAAACCTATTTCCACTCCAACCTTTTCTACACCCCCACCTTCTCAACATTTTTCCAGGTACATATTTTGTTTGCTCTTCTAGGCCTTCTAATTGCTATATAAAGATCTTTTTTAAAAAATATATTACCAGGCAAAGGATTAGAAACTGAGAGGCTGCCCATCAATTGGCTGAACAAGTTGTGGCATATGAATGTAATGGAATACTATTGTGCTATAAGAAATGATGAGCAGGCAGACTTCAGAAAAACCTGGAAAGACTTGTATGGACTGATGCTGAGTGAAATGAGCAGAACCAGGTGAACATTGTACACAGTAACAGCCACATTATGGGATGATTAACTTTGATAGACTTAACCCTTTTCACCAACACAAGGATCTAAGACATCTCCAAAGGCCTCATGATGGAAAATGCTATCTACATCCAAAGAAAGAACTATGGATTTGAATGCAGATCGAAGCATACTATTTGCTATTTTTTTTCTTCTGTTGTGTTTTGTTTCCTCTTTCTGGTGGTTCATCCTATTGGTTCTTATTCTTCCTTACAACATCACTAATGTGAAAATATGCTTAACGGGAATGTATATGTATAGCCCATATCAGACTGCATGCTGTCTTGGGGATGGAGTAGGGGGAGAGGGGGAGAAAAATTTAAAACTCAAAAGCTTATGGAAGTGATTGTTGATCATTCAAAATAAATTGATAATAATTTTTAAAAAAGAAAAAATATACATTACCAGCCCCACTCCTCAGAGGCACAGCCCTAAACAAATATTTACTGAGTGACAGATTTGTGTTTAAATAAAACATCCTCAGCTAGGTGGTATAGTGGATAGAGTACCAGGTCTGGAATCAGGAAGACTCATCTTCAGACACTTCCTAGCTGTGTGACCCTGGACAAGTCACTTCACCCTATTTGCCTAAGTTCTTCATCTGGAAATGAGCTGGAGAAGGAAATGGCAAAGCACTCCTGTATCTCTGCCAAGAAGATGCCAAACAGGGTCATGGAGAGGTGGACACAACTAACAATAACAAAAATATCCTCAGGAGATCAGGGCTTTTTATGGTCTTTACCTTGGCAGGATGAGCTTCATGTCCAAACTATTGACAAATACTTCCTGAATGAAGGCCCTGGTGTTGGCATAGGCCTTAGGGCACATCAGACCTGCCCCCACCAAAATGGTATCACTTACGCATGCATATTTTCCATTCCTCTAATCCCACGCATACACCAATTCTCCCAATCACCACAGAGATAGCTACATCCCATCTTGCCCTCCTACACATCCCTCACATATACCCATTGCTCACTGCCACAGAAACACACACATGTAACCACCACTGGTACATGCGTTCTCACTCATAATGCATACACAGCATCACACATGCGTAGACCTACATCATCCCTACAGATACCCCCCAGCTGTGCCTGCCTTGCACTTTCTCTAGCTAAGAACAGAATTTAATCAGATTTTGCTTTTTCCACTTAGAAGAATGGCTTTTCCAGCTTCTTTACTTGTTATTGAACAAACGGAGAGGAGGATTATGTTGAAGGTCGTTCCCTGTTCCTTAGTCTGGTCTAAGAAGGATGAGACTGAGGGAAGTGAGCAGTTGCTGACACTGCTCATGAGGCTGCAGGTATTCACAAAATGGCAAAGTCTGGCACAACTTATGATAGATAGTTAATAAAATTGACACCAACTTCATTGTTTATAGAATTTTAGAGTTGAGAAGGACCAAAGACAAAGAGTCCAACAGAAACTGAGGCCCAGGGAGCATAAATGTGCTCAATGTCTCATAGCTAATAGGAAACACAGCCAAAATTCAGCACAGATTCTCACACTCCAAATCCAGGACTCTCTAGTATCATATCTTCTGTCTCTTCATATGGGAAGACTTTGTTACTTGGTAGAGTAGTGTAGAAAAAATTGGACTAAGTCAAAAGTGGGGGTATTAACTCTGCCAAGATAGTTTGAGAATCACTCCTAGGCATGTGGGAAGAGCAAAACTAGAAGGAGTAGCATGAAATTCAAACTGATCCATTCCCTGAGCAAACAGGCAATTAATAAAGGCAATGTGGCATTGTGGATATAGGTGGGTCTTGGAGTTAAGAAAACCTGGGCCCATTTCCTGCCTTGGATACTTACTGGCTGTGTGGTCATGGGCAAATACTAAATGTTTTGTGCCTTAGTTTCTTCAAATGTAAAATGGGGATTGTAATACCTCTAGTGCCTACATCATAAGGGTGTTATGAGGGTCAAATGATATAAGATATGCAGCATATTTTGCAAATTTTAAATCACTTGATGCATAGCAATTGCAATTGTTACTGGGCTATTTGCTTTCCTCCCCCAGGCCTAGAATAGGGCCTACAAGAACCAGAAAAATCCACAAAAATGCAATTTTCCTTCCTTCCTGAGTTACAGCAGCTTAGATGTGGCCTTCTTACCTGCAGCACCAAGGAGGACTGGGAAGCCCTGAGAAAGTTATCTGTAGCTCCTGATAATCCTGTTTCTGTTCTAGTCCCATTTCATTGGCCTTCTATGCTCTCTACCATGGCTTTTAGTGTTCTCCTATTCTTTTCCTATCAAAACACATTCTTAGGAAAGGGTCTACAATTCCCTTCCTAAAGAGGATTTGTCTTTTAAAAAAAAGATCACAGACACAACCTAGTGGAATGATACTGTAGGCTGAACCAGAGGTAGCTTGTGCGATGCAATGAGCTATTTATTACCTGGAAATTAGGAAACCTGGGTCCTCATCCCAGTTCTTCTTCTAAATTGGGGCATGTCACTTAAACACTCTCAGCTTCTTTCAGGGAGTAAGAAGGAAGCTTTCTGGTCAGGGGAGGAGGGAGGGAAGGAGGAGATAAGCAGAGACCTTCCTTCTAGTAGTCCCAAAGATTACCACATAGGTCACATGCATTTTTTATATGTTGATCCTGTTTTCTGGAAAGATAGACACATGATACAAGTGGGTTTGCCAAATAAGTAATTTTATTTAAGTGGCTGTCATACACAATATCTGTAAAATACTATGACTTTACCCCAGTCCATCATGGATCATAGGATTTAAAGCTGAAAAGGATCTTAGAGACTGTCTTATCCACCCCCTCATTCTATAGATGAAGAAACTGAGTCCCCTAAAGGTAAAGTGACTTGCCCAAGGTTACACAAAGAGCAAGTTGCAGAGCCAGGATTTGAACTCAAGTCCTTTGACTTCAAATCCAATGTTCTTTCCTCTACAGCTTTCTGGGTATCTCTCTTGGGATGGAGCAAAATAGGATTCTTGCCCAAATGCCACTGACAAAGGAATTTAGGACTGTGGATCAACAGCTAATTCTTTAAAGCCAAATACAATAGTTAAGCCAGACTCTTCATAGTATGGCTTAGGATAGTTACCTCCTGAGGCAGTCAATGGGAAATGATGTCCTTGCATATTACCACCATAGGCAGGAACTTCTAACTCAGCTGCACACAGTTACCACTAGAAGGGCTTACCTTAGGCAAAGGAAGAGTGGGTAACTGCCTAGTAGGTATGATTTGAGGTATTTGGGGCGGGCTCTCTTCCCAGAAGTCTCTTCCCCAAACTGTCACAGTGCCTAAAATTCCACCATTAGAAATTAATTCCTTTTGGTCTGGAAAGCTTTTTCAAGCTACTAAAATGCAAATATCCCAAGGAAGTGGAACACCTAAAAAATATCAGCTAACAATCTAGTAAGAATTAGCTAGCAGGAAGTAAGGCCAGGAGAATTGTCATACAGAATAGGCATCTGATAAGGTAGAACAGAGAGGGGACAAGGTGGAGTGGGGGGTGGAGAGGAGAGGACAGGGAAGTTTCCTAAATACAGACTGCTGAATTCACTATTCTGCTGAGAGCTAGGCCTAGCCACTGATGTTTCTACCCAAGCAACCAGGAATAAACAGACCAGACCACCTTTTTCAAAAGAAAATGAATAGCCCTCCTGAACTGTCATCAGAAGATACAAGATGCTAAGCTAAAGCTTTTTCCTGAATGTAATCAACAGAACAGTATCTAGCTATGTCTCCCAAACACTTCATCTACGTGAAGAATGGTGGGTGCAAATCACAGCCTCTCCACACCTTCTCATCCTGTACAGTTCCCATCACTGTCTTTCTATAAATCCCCCTCAGAGGATTCACCCAGTGAGCTGGAGGGCTCTCTCTTATTCTTCCATTTTGTTCAATTCCTCTAGTAACATGTCAACTGGCTGGTCTTTAGATGAAAATCATATATCAAATGAAATAGATAAATAAATTTTTGTAGATGATCTAAGAACTATGTGATTCTGTGTCCTACCAACAACCCATGTGATAGAGAGGAAGAGGTGTCTTATGATGCATAGTAGTTGCTTAATGAATGTGTGTTATGTGAGATTGAATTGAATGAGCATTGCAAAAGGACAAGATTTGGATAGAAACTGGGTATCAGGAGGTACTAGTAGATTTCTCTATACCCCAATATCCAAAGGAGAATTAAAACTTTGCTCAAAGCCCAGCCTTCTCCCACTCCCCAGGGCCTAGCAGAATACCAGATATCCAGTAAGTACTCCATAAATATGTAGTGACTGATTAAATGCCCTGATAGGAGAGTGACAGAACACAAATAAAGAAAGAGGAAAAAAAACAGGAAAGAGTAGAATAAAGGAAAAATAAAAGGCAGGAGGTAGGGCAGGGAGAAAGACATAAAAACATATTGATCATATAGCCCTTGGAAATATAAATAGTATAGGAATTTATTAGTAGCCTTATTCTACAAAAAAAAAAAAAGAGCAACAGTGACATCCACATCTATGACTAGACCTAGACAGTTCTGTCATATTTTTTTTTGCTTCAGCTTCTACAGTGAGTAAAACTGTTACACTGGGAAGTTTCCTGTGAACATTAGAAAGGAAAAGGGCTCACTGAGGAAGGAGGAGGTAAGAATAAAGAAGTATTAAAAGAAAATCTAGGGCAAACTCTTTGTCCTGAGTCACCTTGTATCTTTTCATTAAGTAGGCCCTCTAGATAGCCCTAGATGTTGGCCTGTCTGCTTTTTGTGGCTGGCTGTATCCATTTTGGGCTGAGCAGGGACCTCCTTTCTGGTCTGCCCTCTACCAGGCATTTTCCCTGCACTTCTCCCTCTGTCTCTTAGCTCTTGCCCTTAATTCCAACCCTACCTCCAGGTAGGCTGACCAGATGGCTTCTGGGGAATTGTGTAGAACCAAGTTCATAGGGATTTAAGAAATTTATTATTTTCTTTGGAATAGTTTCAACCTCCTTGCCATACCACTACGCCCATACCCCACACCAGCCCTGGAAAAGCCAAAAGCAATAGCCACTTCTGAGATACCCCTTTGAGAGTGGGCCAGTCCCACAGTGGCTGTTCTCCCAACCAGACTACTTGTCTGGTCTCACAGATCACAGATCTAGAGCTAAAAGGGACCTCAGAGGCTGTCCACTCCAACACCCAAATTTTCCAGCTAAAGAAGCTGAGACCCGGGGAAGTTAAATTACTTGCTCAAGGTCACACAGGTGGTCACCATCTGAGGCAGTTTATCTGGCTCTAGAGCTACTGTTCCATTGTCTCACCTTGTCTGCCTTTTCTTTCTGGCCCAGGGTAGTTTTTTTCCCCTCCTCTTCCCTCTGGTGTAGGTGAACTCTGGTTTGGAGGCAGGGAAAACCTCATTATCTGCCCCAGTATCAGGGCTGGCCCATTGTTTTTGCAGGATGGTCCACATGACAGGTCCCCAGCATTTCCATGCATCTCTTACCACCCTAAATATTATCTTACCTAAGGGCTTCTTTCTTCTGCTCTGAGAGCTGGCCCTCCTCTCTACCTCGGCCAATCAACCAAGCAGTATTTTCTCAACAAAAAATGTCTGTCTATACATCCTCTACTATATGATTATGTCCATCATCACACACACACACACACACACACACATGCACACAGAGATTTATACACACATTTCTATCCATAGCCCATGGCTTTCCCACATGCACTGTCATATGCTAGCTGTAACTGGACATCAGCATGAAGCTGCTATTGAATGAAGAGCTGGTATTGGTTCTGACTTTGAGTGCTTTCTAAGTCAAAGGAAATCATTCCTAATTTGGGATGTTGGTATATGGGCGGGGGAGGGAGGGGTGTGGAGGGCAGGACAAAATAAAGACAGAGAAACTACTACACAGAAGACATCACTCTTCCCCCAACAGCCCCCACAGATAGAGCATGGAGTTTGTCTCCTCCAAAACTTACAAGACACAATTCAAGAAAAGTCCTTAATGGAGAAGGAGCATGACCCCTGCCATCCTCTTGGAGGCCTATGGGCCTCAGTTAGCTGTCTCTTCCAAAACATGCAACAGACAAGGACACACTGCAAACCTATTAACCCTCTGAGCTCTATTCATGCCTTTGCTTGACTGCTAGTCCAAGAATGACATGAAGCAAACTACTCGCATACACTGAATGCCTATTCTCTCCTTTAGCATGATAGAAAAACTAGGTTTCACAGTGGGCCTGGGCAGTGAGCTATATTGAGAAGCAGTTTGTCCCTGAGGAAGGGATGATCTAATCCTCAGCTATCCTAGGGAACTCCTATTCCCTCATGAGGTACCCAAAGAATCTGTGAATGAAGGGCCCAGAGGAAGAGATAACAGGTTCTGGAAGTGAGTTTGAACATGGAATCAATCCTTGTATTCAAACTCTTTAAGGGGGCAGACCCTAAATGTCCTCCTCCTGCCCACAGCCAACTCAAAAGTTGGTCACCAGGTATCTATACTTCCTGATTCCAGAAAAAAAAAAAAAGGTGATGTTCCTTCTGAATTTTAAGACTGATGATGAAAAGGTCAGGATAGAGGAAAAAAAAACAGTATTTGACCTTCAAGCCAATTCCTGGGGTTGGCTTGGGGGGAAGGTTTCTGGTCATGGATTCCCTTCTCTAGCCCCTATCCTCACTCTCCCCAGTTTTTCAGGAAAAGGAATCTTAATTATTTCTATTGTATTTTAATCCCAACTTTTTTTCAGTGTATGCCAACTGTCCTCTGACCCTCCAAGTCAGTGCCAAGACAAAGCAACTATACCCTACTTCACAATTTTCTGGTTTGCTCATAGGGAAAATGGGGCCTCCTAATTGAAATAGCAAATACAAAAAGGTCTATAATTCACAGTTTCCATTCTCTTTACTAGGCCCTTGCACATTCCCCCACAATTGGCCTCCATTAACTCCAAGCCCTCCATTGTACAATAGCTCTTGCCAATTTGGCTCAAAGGGTTAATAAACCGGGGCTTCTCATACACATAAGACACAAGCTCATTCACCAATAGAAACACAAGAACCAGTTAAACTCCACAGCATTAAGGTTTCCTATAACGGTTCTTTGGGGTTTCACCACACCCTGTTTTGTCGCAGTTGAGAGCACCTGGATTCTTTCCCAACCCAATGCTTCCCAAGAGACTGGGTAGCTCATGGGTGATGGCCCGTTCAATCTTCTCCAGAAAGCACCCTCCCATATAGGAGCACTGCTGAGAGAGCAGCTTGAAACTGGAGATAGGATTGATGCCAAAGAAATCCTTATAGGCCTCACGATTGGGGAGGTCAAACTTGCTGACATTGGTCTTTGCCAGAATGGTCTTGAAGATGTAGAACTTATCTGGATCCTCCACAATGTCCTTGAAGACCAACTCTCCATCACTAAAGAAGGTCATTTTGTCCTTGTAAGTCTGCAAATAGCGGTCAACCAAAAGAGCATGAATGCGTACCCGAATGGCATGCTGACGGATGAAGGCAATTTTATTCTCCATCCTGTTCTCAATCACCTGGTTCAGATCTTCCAAAAGGGAGATTTCTTCTTCGAGGAATAGATCCCGGTGGGTGTCAGGCTTGTAGTCTTGGGGCCAAAAGGAGCTGACATAAACTCTTGGGGGTTCTGTGACATTAATGAGAGGGGCCAAGCTCCAAAAGAGGGCACCATAAACCCGCATGAGCATCTGGGTGGCCAGATTGTCAGCTTTGTTCAGTATTATTCTTATTTGGGATTCACGGCCTTTCAGTTGGCGAAAGAGCATCTCCAGCTCCAGACCCACATCTAGTTTGGTTGGGTCAAAGACGACAAAGATGAGATCAGCTCTGTCAATGAACCACTGGCACACATCATTGAAAGGGTAACCTTTGGAAGAAAGAAGCAAAAGATGAGATCAAGCTAGCATTCTCCTTAGTACCTTGAACCTCCCCATTATACTGATCTGTAGAAATGAGAGCACTTAATATCCTTTAGGTTTCTAAACAATTTTGCAACAACCTAAACGCATCTCTAGCTTCTTCTTTCATTCCATCAACTTTTGCCCTCTAGTGGGTGAGGCCCAGAAGAACCTCTTCTAACTTTGACCAAATGCCTAAGTCTCTAATAGAGTGTTCATCCTGAGTTAAGGGTGTCCAAAACTTCAATTCAGCTGTCCCTCCAGGTTGACAAATTAAACAGATTTATTGGGAGGTGAATATTATTTTTAAGCAAAGATCTTTCTGGCCTCTGAACATGCAGTAGGGTGGAAAGAGTATGGGCGATGACTTTGATGTGGGAGATAGGAGCTGGGGACCTGGAAAAGAAGACCTAAAAGTAGATGACTTTGTCCTCTCACCTGTACAATGTCAGCATCCTTACATCACGTAAGTAGGTGAGTTATACTCAGCAGTGTGAAGTGTATCACCTAATCACTTATTTCCACAAGTACCAGTTTCAGGAACTCATTTTCCACCTGCCTGTGATCCCTAGTTGTGGTGGCACTACAGTGAACTTCCATGCCATCAGCCTAGTGTTTGCCCAGTCTTCTGTTCCCCAACTCCACTCTAGAAGTCAGTTCAGTTCCAGGAGTATACACAAGCATTTGTATCAAGGTAAATCCATTGAGAAGAAGGGAGGGTTAAGAAAGGAGTAGAGTGTGTCATCCTGAGTAATCCCTTTAATTCCAGGCCCTGGTTGGACAAAGGCCAAGTTGAGAAGGCCACATGAATAGTGGATAGAGTGCTGGCCTTGGAGTTAGGAGGACCTAAGTTCAAATCCTGCCTCTAACATTTTCTAGCTATGTGACCACGGACAAGTCACTTGCCCTCTCTTGGCCTCAGCTTCCTCATCTATAAAAAGAAAGGTTTATACTAGATAACATCGAAGGTCCCTTCCATCTCTAAATCTATAATCCTATAAGTGCATTTAAATAGGGAACTATGGCCTGCTTCAATCCAAGACTCTTAGAACCCTGACATCTCAATTACTACTCCAGGTCAAAACTAACTTAACTCCAGACTGGATCTCTAGAGTTTGCTTTATATCAGATCAGCACTAAGGCCTAGCATAGACTGCCTTGGAACCAACATAGCCCTGGAGTGCAGGGGCAGGGTCACTCCCTTCATAGTCTGGGCTGATGAGGCACACATAATCTTCCAGCTCAGCAACTGCCAGGAGGTTCACCAGATGACACAGAGAGACAGTGTGACATAGTGGTCTTGGAATCGGGACACTCCATCTTTGCCTAACCTTGGGCAAATCTGTTGACCTCTCTGGGTCTCAGTTTCCTCATTTGTAAAATGAAATGACTAGATCACACTCCCCCCAAGGTCCCTTCCTGCTAGACATCTGTGATACTTTGATGTAGTATTCCCACTCTCTCTCTCCCCACACACTCTGCCCCCAAATTACCTCGTTCTTGCTGCTTGCGATTTTCAATGATACCCGGTGTGTCCACAAAAGTGACCCTCTCCAAAAGCTTGTGAGGGACCTCAATGCCAATCAGCTTCTCCAGGAAGTTCTGGCCAAACTTTTCAAGGGGCGAGAAGGAGCGAGCACTGTCAGCAGCCATGACGATGCCCTCGATGGTTTTCAGCTTAGGGCCGTGCATGAGGACTGTGAACTCAGAAGTGGTGGGCTCAGCGCCTGTGCCACAAAGAAGAAGTGATGGCAGGTGTTGTGGACTCTATATGTATGGAGGTGACTACAGGAGGCATTCCAAGGTCATATTTGCCATTAAAAGTGTTCCTGTGTTTGATAAGTCACTAGCCTGTAATTCCTACTGCCACAATGTCTGTCTCTCATGTTCTCATTTTCCACATTCTGCTTGTCACCACTCTGGTCCTGGACCCCTGACTGCTCACTTTATCTAGTAACAACAGCTTCCTGACTGACCTCCTTAAAGAAAAGGCAATTCCTGACTAGCGTCAGGTAAGGTCTGAATTAGGAGGAAATTTAGCATAAATCCCAAAGCCAGGCCAGAATGGTACTGCAGGTGGGAATTGGTGGAAAGAGAGTTTTAGAGCACCAAGACTCAAAGGTCTAAGTCAGGAGTTTAGGAGACAGATTGCTGGAGTAGAGATCAGAGTCAGAGAATCCAGCTCAGGAAGCCAACATGAAGACAGTGTCAGGAAGTACACCATCTGTAGGGCTGGACTTGATTCCCCAAAACTTCAGTCTTTTTATTGTGGCTGCCTATGTTCACCATCTATAATTCTTAATGGCAGTGTGGTAATGGGTGGAGTCTGTTCAGGTGACTGATCTGTTAAATCTCTAAAACTGAGGTTCGTTTTGTTTGTTTGTTTTTTGACAGAATATGTCCCATGGCAACATTGGCCACTTTAGCTTACATAATGAACTATTTCATATATCAAAAAAGAGTTGAAGCATACCAGTTCATCAGGTCACCAAATTTATAAATCTCTGAATAACTATGTAGTATTTCACAACCCAATGATATAACCTACTATATATTTTCATATAGGAGGTACCAGATCTAGAAAACCATCTTCCACTCATCACTCCTTCATACCTAGACCAGACTACATGCCTCCCAGAAGTCCATCTGGGTGAATGACAGGCAACACTTCTGTCCAACTAGTCCATTAAGTCAGATATATATGTATTGGAATGCCAACTCAAAATGATAATGTTGTCAATGATTCTTTTGTCATGGCAGAGCCTTGGCATTTACTTTTTTCTTTTAATTAACAGCACTGGTAGAAGGTTAGATATTTCCTGCCTCCAGGTCTTTTCTAAGAATCTCTGCAAGGCTGCCATGTCTGGCTTGGCCAACAAATAGACCCAGCCTTTTGGGGGCTCCAGGAACCAAGCTGATTATACAAACAAATAGCCTTTGCAGAGTCAACTTTTCTGCCTTAACCATGCTAAACACATGCCAGTAATCCTCTATGCCTAACACAGTCTGTTGTATATAGTAGATACTTAAGAAAATTTTAATTAAAAAATACAAATTTTCAAACCACTAATAAACACATCATAAGACAAGACCTCAGTTACCTGTGTAAAGCTGGTAACGAGTGTCTTCAAGCCCAAGGAGATAATTTATCATGGTAGACTTGCCAACACTCCACGGTCCCAGGAAAAGTACCATTGGTTTAGAAGTGATCTCCCCATCTGTAAGAAACAGAAATTAAAAATTAAAACAACAGTGTTTTCCATTACAGAAGCAGCACATTTTTAACAGAATCTTTTTGTTCCACCTAGACGTGCTAACTGAGTTGCAAAATTCTAGATTTAAGGAAACAGAAGTGTAGTGGGGTTAGTGATTTTTATTGCACCCCAGCTGACAGATTTGCAAAACACGAAGGCACACAAGGTACATCCCCAGAGCATGGGCTTTTTTCAAAGAGATGAAGGAGAGGGAAAATACTGATAGAGCACACAGCAACTACCACCCTCCCTCTCCCCCACCTACTTATATTGTTTGCCTTAGAAGGGTCTCTGCTTGCAAGGCCCCTGTGGAGGAACCCAATGGGCCACTACTTTTGACAGTGAAAGGACAAAGATACAGGGAGAATATCCAAGTCAAGAGAGGGAGTTGAAGGTCTGAGGATCCTGAAAAAACAAAACCAAGCCTGGCTGTCTTACCCCTTGACCTAGCATTTGCAGCCTTTGGGATGAGGAAGCACCAGAGGCCCCCCCATGTTCCTAAATGGATCAGTGTAGCCCTATTTGTGAGCAAATGACCTTTGCCTGGACCCCAAGTTGAGGTAACTAAAAGAACTAAACTGCCAAGTTAGCTCTCATCCCTGGGCAGAGAGACAAGAGACAAAGGCTTCTTCAGCTCCTAAAGAGTTTCTGCCTTTGGGAGGGCAGGCGACCAAATGGAATGTACATTCTAACTTATATGCAAGTAATGCTTTTACTTTTATTACCTTTTATCTAATCCTATTAAATGCCCTATAAATTAATGATCTTCCTAGAGAACAGATCATAAAACAGACCTGTCTCCTTTGGCAGAGAGGCTTGTATTACTGGGGCAGGATGTTATATATGCTGAGTTGGATCATTGTCAATTATTTTTGTTTAACTGTTTAGCTTTGTTGCAAAGAAGGATTCAATTTGGTGTAGGAGTTGACTTGGAGTACATCTGGAAACAACTGTCATATAAGAATAAAAGGCATTAATAAAACATTTTTTTAATTAAGGATTTCAGGAGAGATGAATTAATGAGGCACATACAATGGAAGGGATAAATGGGAACTGGCTAAGTAAAGGTGGCAAATACAGCCAAGTGTCTGGATTGGTGGAACCACAAATTCCCATTCCTAGACTGGACAGTAGATGCCAATAAAGGCACCACCCATACAGGAGCAGAGCTAAGGGATAATGAATAACCAGATCTTTGAAATCCGTACCAAGAGGAACAGTTTAAGTTGGTTGATACCCACAGCTCCCCCTAGTGTTTGCTGAATCATATTACAAAAGGAAAAAGACAAATGGGCTTTTCTCAGACAGCAAAATGTTAACAGTAGAATCATCTGTGAAAGATTAACTGCTCCTTTCTCATATTTTCATCAAGTATGCCCTCCATACTTGTATGGAGTAATCTCATAAAGGCTTTATGAAATGAGAAAGAAGGTTCATGGGTTGGCAGTTGGCGTTTTCTTAACCTTGTTTTTTAGTAGTAATCTCACCAGCAATTGTTTCCCCAGCCTTTTCGTATCTCCACCTCCTTGATGTAGCTTATAAAACGATTCTTCAGTGAGAAGATTCATATGTATAAATGTTTATAGTATCACTTTTTGTTGTAGGACAAAAACAGAAACAATGCCTGTCAATTGGAAAATGGCTGAATAAATTGTGAAATATGTGAATATAATGGAATCTTATTGATATGTAAGAAACAATAAAATAGATAGTTTCAGAGACACCTGGGAAGAGTTATATGAACTGATTCAGAGTGAAGTGAGCAGAACTAGAACAGTATGTACAATTAAAATATTGTAAAGGAAAATTAACTTTGAAAGACTTTAGATCAATGATCAATGCAATGACCAAACACAACTCCAGAAGATTGATGAATCATGCTTCCCACCCCTTGGCAGAGCAGTAACTGACTAGAGGGACAGAATGAAACATACATTTTCAAATTTGGACAATGTTTGCTTTACTTGATTATGCTTATTTGTTATAAGGGAGGACTTGATATGGATGGTGACACTGATGCCAGAAAAAGAAGAAAAGAATATCAATGAAATGTTTTAAAATACTCTGAAGAAAGCAGAAGGAAGTTCATAAAGGGACAGTGTTATAATTACTGTGTTAAATTTCCTACATGCTTTTTAAAAACCTAAGCTGTATATGAGATTTATCAATTTGTCCTTTTTGTTCTTCCTTGTGTATGAAAATGTGTATTTGGGGGGGGGGGGTTGGGGCTAGGCAATAGGGTTAAGTGACTTGCCCAGAGTCACACAACTAGTAAATATTATGTGTCTGAGGTAGGATTTGAACTCAGGTCCTCCTGACTCCAGGACCAGTGCTCTATCCACTGCGCCATCTAGCTGTCCCTAAAATGTGTGCTTTTAATGTTTGTCAAATTCATAAAGGTAAAAAAGCAAAATTTTTAAAGAAACAATTTCTCAATGTTTTCAAAAATCTGTTGTCTCCAGTATAGATAATCTCTGAGTATACTTGGTCTGGTCCAGAATACCCAGGACCCAAGACAAAGAGAGTTCACACCTTGTTAAGGAGATACAAAAGGAAGGAGAGCATGTCTACAACCTGCACTATGCATATACCTAGAATGTATGTTGTAAATGAACCTAAGTCCAGAACTGGAAAGGAGGAAAAGAGCAGATGAATGAATTGAGAAATTGCATAATGCTTTCAATGATCTCAAGCTCCTCTTTAACAAAAACACCCAAAACCCTAAGATGGGTATGCTGTTTAACACTTGTGTGCTCCTAAGAAATCTTGGAAGATCACAGTCTCCAAAGAATAAAAACTATAAACCCAAAAAGTAATGGAAAGATGGATGATATATGTAAATAGGTTGCAGCAGATTTCCAATGATAACCTAGAGGTGTTATTCAGGAAAGTTATCATTGGAAAAGGAGATGAATCAGTTATGTAGCAAGAATGAGGGATAGCAGACAGCCTGAGTGCTGCAATGGTACCCACAAAATGAGGGAGAGGAGAAGGAGAAGGAGAGAAGGAGGAGAAGAAGGAGAAGGAGGAGAAGAAGGAGAAGGAGGAGAAGAAGGAGAAGGAGAAGGAGGAGAAGAAGGAGAAGAAGGAGAAGGAGAAGAAGAAGGAGAAGAAGAAGACCTCCAACACATTGGTTAGATCCCCTATAAGAAAACATGGAAAAGAATCACACAAAATGAGAAGTCATGAATGTGTTACAAATGGTACCCTTGGAAAAAAAGTGCCCATGTTGGTAAGATCACAGATGCATTGTAGTAAGTCCACAGCCCTTTATTAAGGAATTCTAGTGAGATAACATGGTGCGATAGAAACAACACTGGACTGATAAGATCTGGTCCCAAGATTTGAAGATTTGAGAAGATGTTGTTTCAGCTTTTTTACGCCAGAGGGCATGAGAGCCATAGCAACATCAAAGTAGGAGACACTAGAGAGTTGGAGTAAAGCCTGGACGAGAGTATGTTGTTGGCAGTGGAAGCATGCCAGAGGAATGCTGGGGACCAGAAAGAGGAAAGTAAAGTCCAAAAAGTGAATCCTCACCCAGTCAAGGAGTCCCTAGTCTCTACTTCCCTAGCCTCTGGACAATGTTGCTATTAATACAGGCACTTAGAATCAGAACCCAATCAGGATTTAGCCTCAGTGGAAGCAGATCAACCTGCCCCAAGGAAGGATGAACTGAGGTGAGGAAATTAAGGAGTGTAGAAAAAAGAGAAGGTAAAAGGTGAATTTCTGCACCTATAGCCAGCTCATGAAATTGGGCCCATGTTATATAGAGTGAGAAGGAAAGCGGCCTTTAGTTTAGGGGTTGACAACCTGGGTGATTAATGAAGTAAAACTTCTGACCTTATATCTCTAGGTCTTCATTTCTGGGTGGACTCACTAAGGAGCTTCCCTGGGCCCGGCTCTCTAAGCAGAATTCTGCTGCTTGTGTCTGATGCCAAAGGAAGGTTAGGAGATCAGGCTAAGGCTTCCTGATTACCCCATGAGCCCTAGGTCTTCTAGGGCCCTTGCCCCAGGACCTTTCATGTGATCAGGCTTACCTGTAATCTCATGCTGCCTCAGTTCATTGTATTTGTAGGATTGCTCTAGAGGTTTGATGGAAGAGTGGTAGATCTTTCTCAACCGCTGCATCACCCCTAGGGGCCAAGGAAGAGAAAGGAAAAGGATCAAATCAGACAGGCTCCAACCTGCTTTAATATACCAACATAGAGTCGACACACCAATCCTCTGGGTGACCACATCATTACTACCTTGTGAACAGCCACGGTTTTCCAGACAGCCCCTCCTATACCTATTTATGCTGCATTGTTTGCACAGATGGAGGGCAGGGGGAGCTCTTTTGTTATTACAACCATATTCCTCATCCCACTGATGTAAATTCCCATCTAGCAACTACACTTCCACACAAAGAAGCATATAATATTGCAAGCTAGAAAGTCATTTACTCCATCCCTCTGCCTCTAGGCCAAACCTTCTCAAGCCTCCCAGATCTGTTTTTAAAGATCCTCTCTGCAATGTGTTCCAATCCCTGACTTCTGGATTAAAGGCTCCATTGGAAAGGCCCAGCCTGACTGAAGTTCCTGCCTACCTGGCACCCTTTTGTGGGATGGGCACCCTTCAGCCCAGGCCTTCTGAGGAATGGGGCAGTTTAATTTAAGGGCTTCTGCCCCCCAAAGAAACTCCCATAATAAATGGGAATCCCAAATTACTCTTTTCCATCTCTTACACCACAATGAGATTTCAAAGACAGATTTCAGTAGAGGAATTATTTAACATAATAAAAAATTTAAGAAATCAGCTCCTAGAGAACATTGCTGAAATCCTTTCTTTGTGAGATTTTTCCTGTCTTTTTAGCAGACCAAATTAAACTCAGCTGCATTTAAATCACTAGAATAGGCCACCTAGCTTCCTGGTCAGTAAAGAGTTTCTCCCTCTGACATCACATGGCACTTTTCTAATGAACTCACCATGCAATAGTATATATTATGATTATTTGTATTTGGATCTTATCCCTTTACTGGACTGCAAGGCTCATGAGGGCATATCCTATACCTAGTAGGCATTCTCTCCCTACTGTTCTCATGAGGCCAACAGTGTTTCTGGTTCTGACATCTTGTTGGAGATCAAAAGGACTCTAGAGCTAAGTCATGGGACATTCCAAGCCTAGTTCTTAATTGATTGATTGAATAACAATTGTCAGGACAAATCACTGAGGTCACCTGCATGAGGGTGATTCCAATGCCACCATAGAGATTGTTACAAGTCTCCCCCAAAATGTATTATGTGCATTCCCAACTACACCTTTGCTTATACTGTTCCCCCTGCTTGAAACACCTCCCTTCTCTTACCTGCCTATCTAAAGTGTGCCCTTCAGGCTCCAGATTAATGAAGATAACCTGGCTCCACAATCCCAATTTATCTTTCTATTTATTGTGAATTCCCTCAAAATGTACAGACATGGCCCCAGACCACATCTTGAAACATGTACTTCTCAGTGGTCATTATTGGGCACTCTTTCCTTTCCTTGAAGCTCATCCTAACCTTACCCTCCTTACCTGAAAAGTCATCAGATGGCTTGTCCTCCTTCAGCATCAGGGTTTCCTCTATATGAGAACGGTCCCTTATAGGTGCTTCACTTACATCCTCTGCCTCTTCTGGGAAGAAAGGCATAGCAGGGCATTAGTATCTCAGGCATGAGACCAGTCCTCCCCTCGGAACTAGACCCAAGATTCTGGGAGCTTCTCCCCCACTCTCTTCTTCCTTTTATAGCCTCAGCTCCTCTCTCTGGCAATCTTTGGCCCCTTCATTCTCAACATTCTGATAGCAGTCAGCATTGTAGGCTCGACAGAGATGACCATCAACTCCCCACACCTTTGTCTGGGCTGATCTCAGGGACTCACTATTCCCCACATAAATATGACACCTTAAACTACACTTAAAGATCCTACAGGGCATCAGTGTCAAACTCAAATACAAATAGAAATGGATCTCTACAAGCTCCATATTGACTTAGAAAATCATAAATTAACACCTATGTTATAATTACATTTTAATCTGGTTCAGATTATACCAGGGAGTGTTTCAGGCACATACAGCCTATGGCTGTGACTTTGACCCTTTACTCCTGAGCATTTGTCCTGTCTCATACTTCTTTTGTATTCTCTACATCACTGAGCACTGAGTTGATGGCACTCTAGGAACTCACCAGATCTCTATTCTATGAGTCTCACTCTAAAATCCTAGTATTGAAATCACCAAAGGGTCATCTATGAGCCTTACCTGAAGCAGGAATTCCCTCTACAACACCTCAATTATGTTTGGGTTGAGAGAATTTGACCTGTGGACTTTGTGACTGGGTTAGTAAAGGTAAGAATGGGATTAAGGCTGAAGAGTACAGAGGAATCCAATATTTAACCTACAGTTGTCACACCTTTAGTGCCACAATAGCACCCCCACTCCCTCCCTCCCTGGTTAGAGAGGGCAGGTGAAACATAGCAAACCTAAAAAGAAACAAGGGCCATATCCCAACCAGGCACAGCAGGTTATTAGGAAATCAATTAAACCTTGCACAGAAGAATAAATCTAGCCAAGCATAGTAGGCAGTGAGGGAACCAAAACAGCTAGATGCACATAGGAGAAATAAATAACAATAATACCTTATATTTATAAGCCACTGTAAGATTTATAGAATGCTGTACTCAGAACAGCTCTGTGAGGTTGGCTGGATACTATGGGCAGAGAAGAACTAATATAGCTGTGTAGAGTAAGCAGAGGGAGCCAGACACTAAGCATAGCAGGTATTACTACTACTACTACTACTACTACTGCTGCTGCTGCTACTACCACCACTACCAGTAATAATAATAATAATAACAACAATAGCTGGTATTTATATAATACTTTAAGGTTTGCAAATATTATTTCATTTTATCCTCACAACAACCCTGGGAGATAGATGCTATTATTACCCCCATTTTATAGATAAGGAGGTTAAGTGATTTGCCTAGGTTTGTACAGTTGGTTACACATCTGAGTCTCAATTAGAAGTCAGGCCTTCCTTACTCCAGTCCATCACTCTATCCATGGCCACCATGTGCATACAACATGTTTATGTACAGCTAAGCACAGTAGGCAGAATGTGCAGAGTAAGCAAAGGGTACTAATGAAAAAAGACAGCAGACAAAATGAAACTGACACATCTTATCTTACTAGCTGTGTGACCATGGGCGAGACATTTAAACCCTCTGAGCCTCAGTTTCCTCATTCATAAAATAAGGAGTTTAGAAAATAGCCTCTGAGGTTCCTCTAGTTCTAAATCTATGTTTGATACTATGATGTGAGCACACTGGATAAAAAGGAAGCCTACAGGTCTGGGGTGTGGTGAGGCTTAAATGAGATAGGGGATGTAAAACACTTTGCAAACCTTAAAGAGCTACACAAATAACAGTTATTATTATTATCAGCATACAGTCATCAGGCCTCCAATCTGGTGATGACTTTATTCCATGAGCCTTCTACTTTCCTCCTGCTGAGCTCAAACAATGTTTATAGAGCAATAAGGCATGTACTAGTAAATGTTTAACAACAGGGCTGGGATGGAGAAGAGGGAGAAAAAATGTAAACACACACCTTTAATTTGTATTATTAACACTTTCTTGAGTATAGACAACAAACAAAACAAAAAATCAAGCCCCCATTTGTAGGGATTGCCAATTTCTAAGGTGTCTATACCTACACTGAAATTTTAACAATGGCTAGCAAGCTAGTTAGAGCTGAGTCCAGAACATCTTGGTTAGTGGCCCGGTCCTATGCCTCTGCTTCTGCGGTATGGCACTTAATGCCCTTCTGCCTAAAATATCTCTTTTTTACTTTCCTGTGATGTCATCCAATGGCCATCATTAAAATCACTCATATGATCAGGCATTTTATTCAGATGGTCCAGGTTAAAATGCAACTGTGTGATTAGGAATGAGGATTATTCTACCCCCTTCCTATCTATCCATCTATGAATACCCATCAACACACCATCAAGGATGGGTTTATAAGAACAGGTAGTTGCAGGCTTGAAAATCAGAAAGCAGTTCCCTAGAATGGAGCCCAGAACAACTAAGGCAACTAAAAGGAGATCTGTGCATTCACCCTCAGGGAAGCAGGGGACTGGGAAGGGAATGGGACTTTGGGGAAGTTAAGGTAAAGGAACTTTTCTCATTTACTCCTTTCTCCACTTTGAAATCTTGTGCCCAGACAAAGAGTCCTTAGGGATGATTGGCTTATTTAAGTGCCCCATCCCCAATGCAGCAGATTGACTACGTGTGTACTTTAGAACAGAGGTGGAAAGAGAGAGAAGAAATCAGGCTGGTCTGTGGTCTGCCACTCCAGGCCCCTGATTAAGGGAGCCAGGTGACTGTCTCACACCATTTTCCATGGCAAATGTACAAAGCTGCTTCAGGTCTACCTAGATCCTATATTAAGTAGCCCCTGAGACCACACCAGCCAAGAGGGCCATCCCAGAGAGCAGAATCACAACTAGCAAGGTTGATGACTAGGACAAGATGTGCCTGAGGCAAGTCACATGAAAAGCTGCTTGCATTCAATTGCAGAAGCGGGGGGGGGGGGGGGGGGGGGGGGGGGGGGGGGGGGGGGGGGGGGGGGGGGGGGGTGGGAGATTGCAGAGACAATGCTACACCCTGAGGCTGATGTTTAGGAGGCCTCCAGGGATGAGGAGGACTGGGCCAGGAGCAGACAGGTGCCAGGCCATGGAGGAACTAGCTTAGCCAGGAGGAAGAAAATTAATCATTTTTCCTAAGGAGGTATTAAACTCAGTTGTTTTTATGCTACTGAAGAACTTAAAGGGCTATCCTCATCTCCCCTGGGAGAAAGGTCTGGTCATCCCACACATTCCTGGTTATAGTTCTGCTGGAAAGTATATCACTTGAGATGCAGCATGGTGTAGTAGATAGAATCTTGACTCAGGAAGCCCTGGGTTCAAACTTGACTCTGACACTTTTTAGCTTAGTGAGCCTTAATTTCCTTAACCTGTAAAATGAAGAGTTGGACAGGTGGCCTCCAAGGCCTCTTGTAGCTCTAAATCTATGATCTGATAACTTCCGAGTGAGGGTCTGGGAATTGAGGTCTACGTCATCTCAGTCACTTGCTCTAGCTAACTTCAGTCTGCCTGGGAATCAGAGGAACCAAGACCTCTGTGATTTACTGGTCAGGAAAATACCTCAGAAGCAGAGCTGTGTAGTTGTCTAGTCCATTGTCCCACTTCAGGGCAAAACTGCACAGCTGGCTGTCCTCCGGAAAAGGAGGCGTCACAGTTTGCCACACCTACCTAAAGTTTATCCTAAATCTATTAAAGTACAAATTAAAACCTGCTTACTTTTCTCTGTCCTCAGTAAAATTAGAGAACAGCTGCTGATCATCATCTATATACCACATTCCTCCATATACATTTTTTACTGTTATTAACTGCCCACTCCCTCTCCCAGTTCCCAGCTTGCCTCCACCCTTCTCTTTTCCAAGCCAAGCAATCTCTATTCCTGCAAGGAATGCATTTTTCTATCTGGATCCATTTTCTTTCCTTAAAACTCTTTGCCTCAGGGCAGGAAATTTAAACCAGTTGTTCTCCCCTAGGAAGAAGGCCAAGGAAGTTCAGAGAAGCAACAGGGAAGAGCAGACAACAAAAAAATGCCTGCAAAAGAGGAGCCTTTGAAAGAGGGGAGAGGTCTAAGCTCCCATGGGCCAAGGGATGAGGAGAGAGACCTAGTCCTGACTCAGTGAACCAATCTTCTCAGTACTAAGAGGAACAGAACTGTCTCACAGGCAGAGGGGTAGCATGGAAACCATTAGTGGTCAGCCCAGACAGGGAAGTTCCTAAGGAGCTGTTCTTTAGTACCTTCTGCTGAGGAAGGGAAGGAAGGGGAGAGAGCATCTCAGTGCCTGCTGGTAGGTCATTCCTTCCCTGAACATACCTTTGCCTCCCCTATCCCAGGGACCCTTGTTTCCCCCTCAAAGTTTTGCCCTCCCAGGCTTTTCAAACTTTCCTGGCAAAAGGAGCTGTAAGCAAGTCAAGGCAGGAGAGGGATACATACCTCAGCCTTAGCTGGGGGGCTGTGCCTCCTTGTGGATGCAGCTGCCCTCTCAATCCCAGAAACCTTTTCCTTCCCTCTAAGATTTGTGCCCTTTCCACACACCCCAGTCAGACTCCTCCAATTTTCCTTCCTATGAGAGCCTACCAGTTTGGTAAAATCAGGGGCAGAATATACCCAGAAGGACCATGGGCTCCCCCCTTTTCAGCTTCTCATCCTAAGTAATAAAACCAGGGTCCTCTGCTCCAAATGAGCTGGTTCACCCATTCTTCTTAGGGAAGCCAAACCTTAATAACCTAGCTGAACGAACACAGAACTAGGAGTCAGGACTCCTGCTTTGATACAGATTAGGCTTCTGCTTTTTCCTCTGTAAAATGAGGGGGATTGGATAAGGTGGCTTCTCAAGACCCTTCCAACTCTAATACTATGAATCTTAAGAGATTTGAGTGCCATGATTTGACCTCAGGTCACCCTCAATTTCAGAGCCTTCCTTACTCTGTAACATTGGATACGTTACTTCCCTTATTGAAGACCTCAGTTTTCTGCCCTCTAAAATAAAGGATTTGGAATAAATGATAACTAAGCTCTCGAGACCTAACATAATACTTTGGGAGCTAGGAATTGGTTTGTTTTTTATTTGGGGTAGGGGTGGCAGGGGTATTAGTGCCTTCAAGCTCTCTTCTAATCCTTTCATCAAAAAAAAGATTCTCTATTGGCTGTAAGGATTGCAACTCCACCCCCCTACCCCACCCCCAGTAATACAGTGGGTCTTCTGATGCAAAGTTTAAAAAAAAAAAACCTGACCTCAGAACCTAGTTATCAAGAATATAGTAGAGAAACAGAATAAGGCCTGAAATATGATTTCATTGATACAGGAAATTCCCTCTACCAAGACAGGTAGGCACCTTCTCTGTAATTTATAATCCGGTGAGTTGCCTAGGGCACTAAGAGGTTAGGTAACTTGCCCAAGGTCATCTAACCTGACAACGTCAGAGGTGATACTTGAACTCATATCTTCCTAACTCCTAGGCCACTTCTCTATCCGCCATGGCAGTTTGCCTCTCTGGAACTAATGGGTGGTCTGTGTCCTAGGGGAAGGCATGTGTCAGCTAGCTCAGCACTGGCCTTGAGTTTTACCAGGAACTCTGCCTCACCGCAAAGCATACTGTTCAAACTCCCTTGCTCCCCACCAAAACTGAGTGTACTCTTCTTTCCTCTTGCTTTAGGAGCAATATGTAATGCTTGAAGCCCCAGCTGCAAAAATTCCTAGTTGAAACTATGGGGAGCCTCATGTTAGCCTCCAGAGTCATGCACCAGTGCAGAGTCCCAGCTCAGGAGACCTCACTCCCCATCCTCACTCCCTCCACTCCTTCCTACATACAGGGCCAATGGCAAATGCCACACACTTGGGAGGACTGGAGCCCTATTCCCACCTAGGGATACTAGGCTTCCTCCCCTTAGGGGATAACTGTCGGAATCCCCTCACCCTGCCACCTGCCTGGGAAACCTGGAACTTCTGAGTCTTCAGAAGCTGAGGCTGCCTCCTCAGGACTCAATTTGGCTTCCTCATCCTCATGGCTTATGGCTCCTGGCTCTTCCTGGGCAGCCGCAGCCTCCCCAGAATCCTCCCCTTCTTCTTCTTCTTCTGAGCTGACTTCCCCAGCATCTTCTTCAGACTCCTCCTCAGACTGTTGCCCTTCCTCATCTCCTTGTTCTTCAGAGGATGACTCCTCCAGCTCCTGGCTGGTTACTAGTGAAGTCTGACCTTCAGCCTCCTGCCCCACCCCAGAGCTGTCAGTATCTTCTGCCTTGCCCCTGGCTGCAGCTGAGCTCTCTATGTTCTTATCTTCCTCCAAGGCTCCCTGGGGCTCTCCCTGGGCCTCAGTCACTTCTCCTGTCCCAGCCTCCAGCTCTTGTTCTCTTTCCTTAGGTCCTTCTGCATCAGCATCAGCCTTGGGTAACTCATTTTCCTGTGGCACTTCTGTCTCCTTGTTTCCTGGGGCCGCTCTAGACTCTTGGTCTCCATTTTCTCTCAGAGGAACCTGGCCACCATCATGCTCTGAGCTGGGAGAGGACTCAGGTTCTGCTGCTGCTATTTCCTCTTCTCCTGGGGCATCTTCTAGGACCTCTGCTATCTCTTCAGTGGCCTCCCCTCCCGCTTCAGCTGGGCCTCCAGTCTCTCCTGCACTAGAAAAATCTGGGCTTCCCTCAGTCACGACCTCCTCACTCAAGGGGCTAGCTCCAACCCCTTCCCTTTCTGAACTATCTCCCTCAATAAGCTCCTGCTGCTTTTCCTCCAGGGGTCCTCCTTGTCCTTCTTCAGAGCTAGCCTCTGCCTCTTGACCTCCTGCACCATCTCCCTCCTTGAGTTCCTGCTGCTTTTCCTCCAGAGAGGCCTTTTCCTTCTTCAGGGAGAGCTCCTGCTTCTTCATGGGCTTCCTCTTCCCTTCCAGCTTCCCAGGACAGAGCCGACTCTAAGGCAGAGGTATTGGCTTCAGGGTCAGAAGAAGGGCTGTGGTGGCCATCAGCATCAACAGGTGGCCCGGGCTCCCCCCCAGCCTCTCTCCTCTCCCAGTTCTCAGCCTCACTGCCATCTGTGTAATGGAGCTGCAGGTTCTTCTCTGGAGGGACTGGTTCTGCATAAAGTGCCCTCTCCTCCTCTAGACTTGGGTCTCCAGCTGAGAATTGATTCTCCAACAAATTGGCAACATCTTCTGTGCCACCCGAGGCAGAGACTTGCAGTTCTAAATGATTAGAACATGATCAGTCAGTTTCACAGGGTTGGCACTTGGTCCGCTCCTCAAAAAAGCCTAATTATATCTAACTTTCACCTTCAAGGTATGAGAAGCTAGTTGGTATGCATAATACCCTAGGGTCTTACCCCTGCTAGCTCATTTTATGCTCATAACAACCTTTGAAGTAGACAGGAAAGATGTTATCAGTCCCACTTTAGAGAGGTCAAAACTGATGCAAAAAGAGGTTAAACGAATTGCCCAAGTCCTCACAGAATGTAAGTTCGTTGAGGACAAGTACAATTTTTTTCAATTTTTTGTCCTATATTACCAGATGCCTTGCACCTAATTGGTACTTAATGAACGTTGTTGGACTGAATTGTGTGGCAGAAGTGGGACTAAAACGTAGCTCTCTAGCTTAGAGGTCAGCCCCTAGCCCAGGGTACTTTCCACGGGATCCCTGTGACTGTGTACATAAATGGGAATATACCTATGGCAAATTAAGTCTTTCTAATGTTGTATGATTGGCTGAACACCAATAGGTACTGCCAAATTGTTAAAAGAGCATTTACTTTTATTCCATTCCTATAGATTCTATGGTCATTTACCAGTGTGCTATTTCTTTTTAATATATCTATCAACAAATGGGATGAAAACAGGTGTTTGCAAGCAAGATTATCTCAGGTTACACGTCAAAATACTTAGGGGATTAGTTGGTGGTTCTCAGCCTCATTAAGTCACACACAGCTTCTGGTACCCTTTAGGGCAGGTATTTCATTAGGCCTCTGCTCTCCTTAGCTGTTCTAGGCCCTGCTTGAATGTGGCAGGGGAGGTATGTTAAAAAAAAAAAAGTAAGAAAGTTTCCCATGATCTGGCCTCTAGAAGCCAGTCTTCTAGAGGAATGCTCTGTAGAGCCTCTAGACTTGCTAGAAAGGTGAAAGTGTGAGAATAGTAATCAGAAAAAAATAAAAACAAACCTCAGCCCCAGATTAATTCACCTTCTATGGGGGAACTTGGGTAGAAACAGCCGGTTAGAAAGAACAGATAGATCCTCCCTAGCCTTGGAGTTCTTTTGAGCCCAGATCTCCCTTTGTTAAGCAACATGCCTAGGCCTACCTGTGGAAGCCTAAAGATCCCCGGGTTGCTAAGACAGCATCTTGATTTCACTTCTTTCCTCCACTTTCTATTCCCAGATAGGCATTGGGGAACAATGCTAGCCTTCCTGGGATGAGGATGCTCTTCTGTTGCAGACAGAGCAACCCGTAAAATCTGGTACTCCCTAACTTGTCTCTTTAGACCTGAGGCACCAAAGACCAGGATCAATCCTGAAGGCCTGAAGCTGTTTGAAGGAATAATTTTTCAATAGCCTCTTCAGGGTTCAGTGTTCTGGAAGAAGGTTTTAGTTAACTGTGACAGTAAGAATAACAATAATCTGATATATTTGCATAGCCCTTTGAACTTTCCCAAGATCTTAGCCTCTATTCTCTCCTTAGGTCCTCTTAATACGTCCTTGAGAAAATAATCCAGGAGATTATTTTCACCATTGTACAGAGAAGGAAGCTAAGGCTCAGAGAGGTGAAAGATTTCCCCAAGGTCACACAGATATTTACTAGAAGAACAAGAACTAGAAGATTAGGTCTTCTGACTCCTAGAGTCAGTGCACTTTCCATTACAGAAGCTGTCTTTAGGGTACCTCCATCCCTCTTTCAGGATCCCCTCCTACCAGGTATTTAATGCTCTCAAGTTACCTAGGATATCATATTTGAATCTCAATGCCTGCAAATTGCTCCCTGACCTTCTCTACTATTAAAGTTTACCTGTCCCAAGTCCTAGTCCTCCAGGAAATAAATTAAGCCCACTGAGGTGGTAATGGGTGACTGTGGCTTAATGTCTAACCCTCCTGGATCCCAAGAATCATAGAACTATAGAATGTCCAAGTTAGAAGGAGCCTTAGGGAATCATCCATCCCAACCCTATTTTACAAATTCAAAATTAGCCCCAGATAGTTAAGGGGGCCTTCAGGAGCCTTCAGGAGACAAAACCCCTAACAAAAAAAAAAGGGACCATAAATGGTGAAGACCTCTGGCACTCTAGCAAGCTGGGGAAACAAAGGGTTTTGATAGGTTTGATATGCCACAGGGAAAAGATTGATATGTTTGATATGCCAGAGGGAAAAGAGGGGCTTTTGGTTCTTCCCAAAATCCTACCACAAAGTTGTAATTATCCAACTATATGCAGGCCAGCCCTTCCTGAGAGGACAATGCTAATCCTTTTGCCCTCATCTCCAATTCTCATGTGGCCTAGTATTTACTCCTGGGGCAACCAGGAGTTTTCCCCAGAGGAGTTCTTGGTTATGAAAGCAGCAGTGTGATATAAAACAAAATGTATTAGAGTGGGGCTTAGGAGGCTTGGGTTCTCATAGCAGCTCTGTCACTAATTCCATGTGGAGTCAGGGAGAGCTGGATTCAAATCACTCTTCAGACTCCTTACTAGGTGCATGACTCTGGGCAAGTCACCTAACCTCACTGGGTCCCCTGTTTCTTTTTCTATAAAGTGAGAGGGTCACATTCAATGACCTCTAAGACTCTTCTAATTTTAAATATATGATCTTATTACCACTCTGGGCCTAAGTTTCTCCAATTCTTAAAAAAAAAAGGGGGGGTGGATCTTTAAGGTCCTTTATAGTGCTATGATCCTAAGCCCCACTGCCCCTAATCACCCTGAGGGAAGGAGTTGGAGAGAGAGGAATTGACTATAAGGCAATGGAAAATGGCAAACCTCCCCCTTGATTTCCATGCATCTGGTCTGCCTAGGGGACAGAGAAAGGGGAGGAGGAAAGCCAAACTTCATTTATTTCACAGTTCTAGAGTGGCATCTACTGGAAGCATACTGTCTGCTCCCTTATACATTTGCCTGGGGAAGCCAGTCCTAGTTAGTAATTCATTTGTTAAGCCCCTGCTATGTGTAATAGATAATGACTGGCACAGCCACAGAGACAAAGCTAAATAAGACAAAGTTCCCATTCTCAAAGAGCTTACTATTGAGCATCCAGACCTCCATGTTCTTCAGCATAGCTCCAGGCAAACAGGTAGACACAAACCCTACTGGGTGCCTAAGCAACAGACAACAATGCTGGGGCCCCCTTCCATTTGCTTCAGTATAGCCCATGGAAACACAGAAACACCTCACCAGCCTCAGCACAAACCAGACATCACAACTAGGACCCTGGCTCAGCACCAAGTAAACTGCCAGACCCCTATGGTCTCCAGCAGTGCCAGCTATCCCCCCCATCCCACTCCCTCTGCACAGTATCAGACATGAGGGTCTCCCATGGGCCTCAGGGCAACATCAGTGCAGCACCAGGTAAACAGGCAAGGCCTGCAGCCCAAGGCAGGAGAAGCTTGAGACAGTGCCCCTTCCACAGCAGCAGTGCTCAAAAAAGAAAGGAAAAAGGCCAAAAAAACAGGAGCAAAAACAAAAACAAAAACAAAAAAAAGAATCTGACCATAGAAAGTTATTATGATAGCATGGAAGATCAAGACACAAACTCAGAAGAGGACAACAATATCAAAACACCTATGGGCGAAACTCCAAACGAAAAATTGGGAAGTGATCTCAGGCCCAGAAAGAACTCATAGAAGATCTCAAAAAGGAGCTTAAAAATCATATAAGACAGGTAGAAGAAAAACTGGGAAAAGAAATGAGTGATGCAAGAGAATTATGAAAAAAGTCAATAGCTTAGAAAAAGAAAACAACTGCTTAAAAAGTAGAATTGGCCAAGTGGAAAAGGAAGTACAAAAGCTAACTGAGGAAAACAACTCCTTAAAAGTTAGAACTGGGCCAGTGAAAGCTAATGACTCTATGAGACAACAAGAATCAAGCAAACAAATTCAAAATAATGAAAAAAATAAAAGAAAATGTAAAATACCTCATTGGAAAAACAACTGACCTGGAAAATACATCCAGGAGAGGCAATGTCAGAGTCACTAGACTACTTGAAAGCCATAAACGAAAGTAGGACGTGGACAGCATCTTTCAAGAAATTGTCAAGGAAAACTGTCCTGATATTCTGGAACCAAAGGGCAAAATAGGATTTGAAAGACTCCACTGATCACTTCAGGAAAGAGATCCCAAAACAAAAACTCCAAGGAACATTATAGCCAAACTACAGAACTATCATGTCAAGGAAAAAGTACTGCAAGTGACCAGAAAGAAACAATTCAAATATCAGGAAGCCACAATCAAGATTACACAGGACTTAGCAGCTGCAACATTAAATGACTAGAGATCACAGAACATGATGTTCTGGAAAGCAAAGGAGCTAGGACTACAACCAACAATCACCTACCCAGTGAAATTAAATATAATACTTCAAGGGGAAAAATAGCTATTCAATGAAATAGAAGGATTTCAAGCTTTCATAAAGAGAAGACCAGAATTGAACAAAAAGGTTTATTTCCAATATCAAGACCCAAGAAAAGGAGTGAGAAAGAGGAGTATGCTGGGTGCAGAAGGAAGGGAGAGGTAAAATGGGATAAATTATCTCACATGAAGAAGCATGAAAAACCTATTACAGTGGAGGGAAAGATGGGAGGGTAAGCGATGGGCATCGCTTGAACCTTACTCTTATCGGTATGGGCTGAAAGAGGGAATAATATATATAATCAGTTGAATATAGACATTTGTCTTACCCAACAGAAAAGTAGATGGGGAGGAAATTAAGTAAAGGGAAGAGGGTGGGGAACTGAGACAAGAAAAGGCAGACTGGGAGAGGGGAGGTGGTAGGTTGAAGCAAAACACTGTCAAGGAGAGAAGGGGTGAAAGGAGAGAGAGGACAAACAGGAGGGAAAATAGGGATGGAGGGAAATACACAGTAAGTAATCATAATTGTGAATGTAAATGGGATGAACTCTCCCATAAAATGGAAGCAGATAACAGAGTGGATCAAAAACCAGAATCCTACAATATGTTGTTTACAAGAAACACACTTGAAGCAGAGAGACACACACAGAGTAAAGGTAAGGGACTGGAACAGAATCTATTATGCTTCAACTGAAGTAAAAACAAACAAACAAACAAACAAATAGGGGTAGCAATGCTGATCTCAGACAAAGCAAAAATAAAAACACACCTAATTAAAAGAGAAAAGGAAGGAAACTACCATAAACAATGAAGTAATATCAATACTAAACATATATGCACCAAGTGGTATAGCATCCAAATTCTTAAAGGAGAAGTTAAGTGGGTTAAGGTTCATGACCAAACAAGAGATAGAAAGCATTATGAAATATAAAATAGATAATTTTATTATATTACGTTAAAAAGCTTTTGCAAAAAACAAAGCCAATGCAACCAAGATTAGAAGGAAAGCAGAAAGCTGAAAAACAAACTTTACAGCAAGTGCCTCTCATAAAGGCCTCATTTCTCAAATATATAGAGAATTGAGTCAAATTTATTAGAATACAAACCATTGGGGCAGCTAGGTGGCCCAGTGGATACAGCTTTGGCCTTGGAGTCAGGAGGACATAAGTTCACATCCAGTCTCAGACACATGACACTTACTAGCTGTGTAACCCTGGGCAAGTCACTTAACCCCAATTCCCTCACTAAAAAAAAAAAAAAAGGCAAAAAGAATACAAGCCATTCTCCAATTGATAAGTAGTCAAAGGATATAAATAGGAAGTTTTCAGATGAAGAAATCAAAGCTATCTATACACATATGAAGAAGTGCTCTAAATCATTTTTTTAAATTTATTTTTTTTAATTTTTTGATATAAATTTATTTATTTTTAGTTTTCAACATTCACTTCTACAAGTTTTTGAGTTCCAAATTTTCACCCCATCTCCCCCCCTCCCCTCACCCCAAGATGGCATGCATTCTGAACATCCCTTCCCCTAGTCTGTCCTCTCTTCTATCTCTCTCCCCTTCTCTTATCCCCTTCCCCTTCTATTTTCCTGTAGGGCAGGATAGACTTCTGTACCCCATTTCCTGTATTTTTAATTTCCCAGTAGCATGTGAAAACATTTTTTTTAAATATCTGTTTTTAAAACTTTAGGTTTCAAATTTTCTCTCTTCCTCCCTCCCCACCCACCCTCATTGAAAAGGCAAGCAACTCAATATAGGTTGTACATGTACAGTTATGCAAAACACTTCCATAGTAGACATGTTGTGAAAAACTAACTCTATTTCCCTTAATCCTATCCTACCCTCCCATTTATTCTATTCTTTCTTTTGACCCTGTCCCTCCCCAGAAGTATTTACTTCTGATTACCTTCTTTCCCAATCTGCCCTCCTCTCTATCATCCCCCTGCTCTCTTGTCCCCTTCTCCCCCTATTTTCCTGTAGGGTAAGACAGATTTCCATACCCAATTGAATGTGTATGTTATTCTCTCCTTAAGCCAAATCCTATGAGAATAAGATTCCTCATTCCCTCTCACCTTCCCCATTTCCCCTCCACTGTAAGAGACTTTTCTTTTCTGTTTTTTTTGTGAGATAATTTACCCCATTCTACCTCTCCCTTTTCTTCTCCGAGTATAATCCTCTCTCATCCCTTAATTTTATTCTCCAGATATGACCCCTTAATCTTCAACTCACCCTGTGCCCTCTATCTATCTATCTACATATACATACATATAATTTTTTTCCTCCAACTACCCTAATACTGACAAAGGTCTCATGAGTTATAAATATCATCTTTCCATGCAGGAATGTAAACAGTTCAATCTTAATAAGTCTCTTATGATTTCTCTTTCCTGTTTACCTCTTCATGTTCCACTTGAGTCCTGTATTTGAAAGTCAAATTTTCTATTCAGCTCTGGTCTTTTCATCAAGAATGCTTGAAAGTCCTCTATTTCACTGAATGACCATTTTTTCCCCTGAAGGATTATACTCAGTTTTGCTGGGTAGGTGATTCTTGGTTGTAATCCTATCTCCTTTGCCCTCTGGAATATTATATTCCATGCCCTGTCCTAAATCTTGTGTTATCCTGATTGTGTTTCCACAGTACTTGAATTGTTTCCTTCTGGCAGCTTGTAATATTTTCTCCTTGACCTGGGAACTCTGGAATTTGGCTACAATATTCCTAGGAGTTTTCCTTTGGGGATCTCTTTCAGGAGGAGATTTGTGGATTCTTTCAATTTCTATTTTGCCCTCTGGTTCTAATATATCAGGGCAGTTTTCCTTGATAATTTCTTGAAAGATTATGTCTAGGCTCTTTTTTTGATCATGGCTTTCAGATAGTCCAATAATTTTTAAATTCTCTCTCCTGGATCTATTTTCCAGGTCAGTTGTTTTTCCAATGAGATATTTCACATTGTTTTCTAATTTTTCATTCTTTTGGATTTGTTTACAGTGTCTTGATTTCTCATAAAGTCACTATCTTCCAATTGCTCTATTCTAATTTTTAAGGAAGTATTTTCTTCAGTAATCTTTTGGACTTCCTTTTCCATTTGGCCAATTTTTTTTTTAGGGCATTTTCTCCTCATTGGCTTTTTGGACCTCTTTTGCCATTTGGGTTAGGCTATTTTTTAAGGTGTTATTTTCTTCAGTATTTTTTTGGGTCTCCTTTAGCAAGCTGTTGACTTGTTTTTCATGATTTTCTTGCATCACTCTCAGTTTTTCCTCTACTTCCCTTACTTGCTTCTCAAGATCCCTTTTGAGCTCTTCCAAGGCCTGGGACTGATTCATATTTTTCTTGGAGGCTTTGGATGTAGGAGCTTTGACTTTGTTGTCTTCTTCTGGTTGTATATTTTGATCTTCTTTGTTATCAAAGTAAGATAATATAGTCTGACTTTTTTGCACTGCTTGCTCATGATCCGGCCAATTACTTGAGTTTTAAACTCTTTGTTAAGGTAAAGTCTGCTTCCAATGTGGAGAATGTACTGTCCCAAGCTTTGGGGGTTTGTACAGCTGTTTTCAGAGATACTTGTAGGGACCTGTAAATTTTCAGTTCTTCCAAGGTGGTATGATAAGGGGCGAGGTGTTTACTCCTTTCCTGGCCTGTGACCACAAGTATTCCTTTCTGTCCTGTAACTGTGAGGAGGGGTTCCTCTCCACAGCCACTACAAGCTCCACCAAGCCAGTGCTCCTCCTCACCCCAGCACCACCACCCAGAACTGTAGCGCAGATCCAAACATGGACAAAGCAAGAGATTCCTGCCTCAGCACTGGCAAACAGATCCCTGCAATGCCTCTCTGATCAGCCACTGGATTCCCCCTCAGTCAGTGGGCCGGAAGCTCGGGAAGCAGCTGCCCCCCTCCCCAGGGCCACACTCTTGGGGAATGGAGCTGAAACCCTGCCTTCCTTTCTCAGCACTGACAGAAACAGACTTTTCCCACTGACCTTCTGTGGCCTGCATGCCCACGCTGCGCTGCACTCCCAGCCCAGCGCAATATACCTTTCTGATCAATCATCCAGGTTGTCTTGGGCTGGAAATTTGTTTCACCCTGTCTTCTTGTGGGTTCTGCTGCTTCAGAATTTGTTTAGAGCCATTTTTTATGAGTATTTAGAGGGATTTGGAGGAGAGCTCAAGCAAGTCACTGTTTTCACTCCGCCATCTTGGCTCCACTTAGCTCTCTAAATCATTTTTGATTGGAGAAATGCAAATTAAAACAACTCTGAGGTACCCCTCACACCTATCAGATTGGCTAATATGACAAAAAGGGAAAATTAGAAATGTTGGAGAGGATGTGGGAAAATTGGGACACTAATGCACTATTTGTAGAGTTGTGAACTGATCCAACCATTCTGGAGAGCAATTTGGAACTATGCCCAAATGACAACCAAACTGCATACCCTCTGACCCAGTAACAGCACTTCTAGGTCTGTATTCCAAAGACATCAGAAGAAAGGGAAAAGGACCTACATGTGCAAAAATATTTACAGCAGCCTTTTTCATGCTGGCAAAATATTGGAAAATGAAGGGATGCCCATCAATTGGGGAATGGCTGAACAAGTTGCAGTATATAAATGCAATGGAATAGTATTGTGGTATAAGAAATGATGAGCAGGCGACTTCAGAAAAACCTGGAAAGACTTGTGCAAACTGATACAAAGTAAAATGAGCAGAACCAGGAAAACAATGTACACAGTATCAGCAACATTGTGTGATGATCAATTTGAATGACTCAGATCTCAGCAACACAATGATCCAAGACAAGTAAAAAGGACTCACAAAGGAAAATGCCATATCCAATTTACTTGCAAGTCATGGCATCATCTTCCTGATGTCATCTACATCTAGATAAAGAACTGATGGACTCTGAATGCAGATTGAAGCATACTTTTTCATTTTATTCTTTTTTGTGTTTTTTTCCCTTTGATATATTTCTTCTTTCACAACTGTGACGAATATGGAAATGTTTTACATGATAGCACATGTATAACCATTATCAAACTGCCTACCATTTTAGGAATGGGGGAGGGGTGGGACAGAGGGAGAAAAATTTGGAACTCAAAATCTTGTAAAAATGAATGCTAAAAATTGCCTTGACAGGTAATTGGGGGAAAAAATAAAATACTATTAAAATGTGGTACCCAGAACTGAGGAAAAAAAAGAGCTTGCTATCTAATAGAGGTGATCAGACACATACTCAAGGAAATAGAATTCAAAATAGAATATAACAAATGTATAAGGAGAGTAAAAAGATTTATGAAAGCAGAGAAGGGAGAGACAGAGGTTGAAGTATTATAGTAAAGTGGAAAGAACACTAACTCCTGAGCTAGGGGACCTAGATTCAAATCTTACCACTGACAAACTACCATCTGAATGACTTCAGGCAGCTCACCTTGCTTAACCTCTGTATACCTGTTTCTTCATCTATAAAATGAGGGGATTAGACTATCTGACCTCTAAGCTCCCTTCCACTTCTAAATACATGATTTTTATAATCCTTATTTCCAAAGGCTCAGAATGAGAAAGTATAGGCTTTTTCTGAGACAGTCAAGTTTGACTAGAGCATATGTAAAGGAAAAATTAAGCTGAAAAGAGAGAGCAGATAGAAATCATGGAGGGCCTTGAATGCCAGGCTAAGATATTTAAAGTGACCCTGTCTCACCAAGGGACTTCCATGGTCTCCCTAGCCTGGTTGGTAAATGTGGCCAGTCCCTTTATCCATGACCTTACCACTTAGGTTGCCCCTCTGTGCCCACTATTCTCAAGTGGTCACCTCACTGTGGTGGTTTAGCCAGTATTCTTGCCAGACCCCTGTAAGGTTCTGGGATAATGAGCATAGCCCTGGCCAATGGATACAGGTACTTGAGAATGTAGCAGCTACTTGCCAAGATCCCAGGATAATTGGAAGAACCCCTTTCTAATTAGTACTGGTCCTCACTTTAGGAACTCCTCCAATTCTCCATGCAACAGGAGAGCCCAAAATCAAGTTGTATAAGATGGAGGGGAAGGAGAAGATTGTTCTCTTCTACAGATGAATAACTCCTACAAAGAGCCCCTCAAAACCTAATGAGAACTCCTTGCCTCCCAAACTAGGTTCAGAGATCATTTTTATGGGGAGAAGGGGAAGGTAAGTATGTTTAGGTTGATCACCCAAGTGATGATGTAGACACAAATACAAATAGATTCAAAGAACTAGATAAATCTATAAATGGTGACGCCATAATGGGTTAAGGGGAGTCATGGAGGAATGCTTGAAATATCTAACTGGTAAGATTGATATCAGATAAGAAATCTCTTGGTGCCCTCAATAGCTACAGAAACAGGAAGCCTGGATTCTAGTCTCAGCTGTGCCACAAACATGCCAAGTGTCTTTAGATATGTTGCCTAACTCCTTTAAGCCTTGATTTCTCCCATATGTAAAATCTGGTGAAGAAATGGTTTAATGGCCAGACCCAAAGAGTGGTCATTAAGGGTTTCATATCACCCTGAAAGGAGGTTTCCAGTGGAGTACTGCAGGAATCTGTACTCAGCTCTGTCATTTACTTGGCTGAAAGTGTAGATGGTATGCTTGCCAAATTTGCAAAGCTGAGATAGATAGTTGGCACCCTATATGACAGAGTTAAGATCCAAAAAGATCTTAAACAAGCTAAAAAAATTGAGTTGAATCTAATAAGATGAAATTTAATAGAGATAAACACAAAATTTTGCAATTCAAAAAAAACAACTTCACCTAAGAGAAGCATGGCTAGAAAGCAGGTAGTTCGAAAAAGATCTACCATGTCAGTGGTAGCCATGGCAGCCAAGAAAGTGAATGCAATCTTGGGTTGCATTAAGAGAGACAGTCTCTAAGACTAGAAAGATGAAAATCCTACCATATTTTGCTCTGGTCAGACCACACTCGGAATACTGGGTTCAGTTCTGGATATCATGTTTTAGGAAGGCCATTGATAAGCTAGAAGAGGGTGATCAGGATAGTATAAAACCTCTGATTCATGTTATAGTAGGATAGGTGGGAGGAACAAGGGATGCTTAGCTTAGAGAAGATTTAGATGAAACATGATAATTGTCTTCAAGTGAAGGGATGCCATATGGAATAGGAATTAGATATGTTGTGCTTAGTTCCAAAGGCCACAACCAAGAGCAATGGGAAGAAGCTAGCAAACTAGCAAAATGCTAGTTTAGTCATTTTTAAATTTTTCTAATTTTGATATATTTTTATTTTGCTAAATATTTTCCAATTCCTTATAAAATCTTAACCCTAAGCAGATAAGTTAACCTCTATGCCTCAATTTCTTCATCTGTCAAAGGAAGGAGTTGAATTATATCTCTTCCAGCTCCAACATTCTGTTTCTATGAATAACCATACCGGAGCTGGCCTAGTGTAGCAGATATCAGTCCTGCACCTCACTGAGTTCTTGCAAGAATTAGAATGGCAGGATCAAATCACATTTCATATACAAAAGTGCTTTGAAAACCATAAAGAAAAAGAAGCAGTGGGAAGTAATGAGGAGAATGTCAGGCTTAAAGTTAGGAGCCCTGGGTTCAAGTCCCAAATCTACTTTATTAGCCATGTGACTTTGTACAAGTCATGTAACTTGTCTAATGTTTCTTCCACCTCCTCCTCATCAGCCCAACTAGCACTTTGAAGTTTTCAAAGTACTTCAACTATGTTATCTCAGTTGATCCTTGACAAAACCCTGTGAGCTAGGTCCCATTACTATCTCCATTTTACAGATAAGGAAACTGAAGCAGACAGAGGTTAAGTGACTTGCCCAGGGTCACATAGCTAAAGAAGTATCTGAGGCTGGATTTGAAATCAGGTTTTCCTGACTCCAGCCCAGCACTCTATTTAGAGGACCTAGCTGCCTCAAGAGGGTACTAATGAAATTTCCATTATCTACTTTACCAGGTTGCATGAGGATAAAATGAAATCATGTACATAAAAGGTCTTCTAGGCCTTAAAGCACCATGTAAATGTAAGTTATTTTTAAGAAAGCAATACAGGTGCTGTTCAGTCAGTTTTTCAGTTGTGTCCAACTTTTTGTGACCTCATTTGAGGTTTTCTTGGAAAAGACACTGGAGTGGTTTGCCATTTCCTTCTCTACCTCATTTTACAGATTAGGAAACTGAAGCAAACAAGGTAAAGTGACTTGCTCAGGATCACACAGCTAGTAAGGCCAGATTTGAACTCAGGAAGTTGAGTATTACTGACTTCAGGCCCAGCACTCTATGTAAATGTAAGTTATTTTTAAGAAATCAATATAGGCACAAAGGATTTTTATTCTTCCAACCCAAAGATTTTGCTTTTCTGAAAGTGATTAGGATGTGGCATCTCCAACCCAATAATAACAATATTGTTAGAAAGATAGACAGACTAGTTGTAATATAAGCTCCTTGATGACAGCTTATCCCAAGTGTCCCAAAGTGCTTAGCACAGTACTTAGCACATAATAAATGCTCATTGATTTATTGATAACAATAGACATTTAGATAACACTCATTTAGACAGCACTTTAAAGTTTGCAAAGCACTTTATAAACATTATCTCATTTGGGCCTCAAAGCAACTCTATGAGGTAGGCACTATAGGTATTATTATCCCCATTTTACAGATGAGAAAATTGAGGTTCAGAGAAGTTAAGATTAAGTCTATGGTCACACAGCTAGAAAGTATCAGAAAATGTTTGAACCCAAGTCTCCCGGACACCAATCTATTATTTACTATTTCCAAGAGGATGACATATACTCCAGACCACTGGGAAGGAGGCATTCTTTCCCATGACCTTCAGAGAATTATATAAGGTGACTGTGGGATTTTAAAGCTTTTCTTTCTTGAGCTTTAAATATATAGTGCTGAGCCACCCCTGACCTTTTGCCAACTAATCTATAGCAAAAATGAACTGAGGCTTTAGGAAAAGATTCCTACCAATGACCTTTCTTCTAGGAATTAAAATATGATGGACAGCTTTGAGAAGACACCAGGAGGCCCAGCAGGCCTCTCACCAAAAGCCCTTTTGGGCCCCCTGTTCTTAGAAAAAAGAGCTATGCCATAGGGCCAGGTTTCTCCCCTGAGAGCTTGTTCCGTTTAACCATCCAGAGATTTCAGAAGTCTCAAAAAAAATTTAATTAAGTTAAATTGAACCCAAGTGGGATTGGGAAGTGGCTAGAGGTGATAAGAATGGGAAGGGAGGATGTAGCTCACTCTCACTCTATGGAGTCTTCTGTCGGGCCCTGAGACAGTGTGTAGAAGGGGCAGAGGTGGGAGCAGGGGAAAGATGATACCATAGGGGCAATGAGTCCATTGTAAGATGAGCCATGGTCTATCCCCAGGACGTGGAGTCCAGTACTGTATGTGCTGCTGCCAAGGCAGTCAGCCCGCCCCTTGACAGCAGCAGGCAGTTACATCAGAGCACATGCTTCGGCAGGGCCCCAGCCTCAGCCCTAGGGACAATGGGAAAACCAGTGTGCCAGGATAAATTGGTACAGCCTTCCCACTCACCCTGCAGGCAGCTGCCCAAAACCACAGGACTGTGTGGGCCATTTTTGTATTTCTCTGCTCACATCCCCACTTTGGCACCAATCTCCTCTTGGGAGATCCCCTTTCAATTCTGATACTCAGGTTCCTCCTTCCTTCATGATCCACAGCCTCTGTGGGACCTCTAAGCTCCTACTCTTTTCTCTTCTCTCTTCCACAAATGATTCCATCTTGAATTTGCCCTCAATATTTTTCAAGACCCTAGAATGTTAGTATTGGAAGGAACCTTGAAAACATCTAATCCTTGGAGGGCTTGGGAATATGATATTCCGGAGATCAAAGGAGCTAGGATTTTTTTTTTTTGGCTAGGCAATAGGGTTAAGTGACTTGCCCAGGGTCACACAGCTAGTAAGTGTTATGTGTCTGAGGCTGGATTTGAACGCAGGTCCTCCTGAATCCACTTTATCCACTGTGCCACCTACCTGCCCCAAGGAGCTAGGATTAAAACCAAGAATCACCTACTCAGCAAAACTGAGTGTAATCAATGAGGGGGAAAAAATGAGAGGAATTTAATGCATTTTTGGGAAGCCAGAGCAAAATAGAAAAATTGACTTTCAAATACAAGACTCAAGACAAGCACAAAAAGGTAAACAAGAAAGAGAAATCATAAGGGACTTATTAAAGTTGAACTGTTTACATTCCTACATAGAAAGACGATACTTGTAACTCATAAGACCTTGCTCATTATTAGGGTAGTTGGAGGGAATATATATAGACAGAGGGCACAGGGTGAATTGAATATGAAGGGATGATATCTAAAAAAGAAAATAAAGGGGCAAGAGAGGAATGTACTGGGAGAAGGAGACAGGGAAAGGTAGAATGGGGTAAATTATATCACATCTAAGAGGCAAGAAAAAGCTTTTACAGTGAAGAGGAGGAAGGGGGAGGTAAGAAGGAATGAGTGAACTGTACTCTCATCAGATTTGGCTTAAGGAGGGAATAACATACTCAATTAGGTATAGAAATCTATCTTACCCTACAGGAAAGTAGGGAGGAAGGGGATAAGAGAGGGAGGGGTGATAGAAGGGAGGGCATTTGGGGGAGGGGGTAATCAGAAGCAAACACTTGTGAGGAGGGACAGGGACAAAGGAGAGAATAGAATAAATGGGGACCGGAAATGGATGGAGGGAAATAGTCTTTTACAACATGACTATTATGGAAGTATTTTACATGACTACACATGTATAGCCTATGTCAAATTGCTTGCCTTCTCAAGGAGGGTGGGTGGAGGGAGGAGGGGAGAGAATTTGGAACTCGAAAGTTTTAGAAACGAATGTTAGAAAGTGTTTCTGCATGTAACTGGGAAATAAGATACATGGGCAAAGAGGTATAAAAATGTATCTTACCCTATAGGAAATTTTTTTTTTTAGGCAGTTGGGGTTAAGTGATTTGCCCAGGGTCACACAGCTAGTAAGTGTCAAGGGTTTGGTCTGAGACCGGATTTGAACTCAGGTACTCCTGACTTCAGGGCCAGTGCTCTATCCACTGCGCCACCTAGCTGCCCCTCCCTACAGGAAAATAGAAGGGGAAAGGGATAACGGGGGGGAGGGGCGGGCTGGGAGAGGGTGGAGAATAGAAGGAAGAACAGATTGAGTGAAGGGGAAATCAGAATTCAGGCCATCATGGGGTGGGGGGAGGGAAGGGATGGGGAGAAAATTTGGAACTCAAAATCTTGTGCAAGTGAGTGTTGAAAACTAAAAACAAATAAATAAATTGGAGGGGGGAAGAATCAAAATAGTATTTAACACAAAGGGCAATGAGAAGTTACACTGAGAGTGTAAGGAGGCTCTAACAGGTGCCTACAGGTGGAGTGGGGTATTCTGGATCCGCGGAAAGGAAGCTATAGACCAGTACTAGCTATAACAGTTATCCAAGCATTGATTATACAAAATGAGTGGTGTATTAGAGCAACAATACGAAGGAAATTTGTGATTAGAAAAGTGACCTAGATATTACAAAAGTTAACAAAAAGGAAACAGCCTGAGGGGCATAATGAGATCGGAAGATGTTAGAAAAGGAATCCTAGGTCTTCTGTATTTAGAGAGGATCCTCTGTTAAAGATTTTTGGAAGGATTATCCCTGGGTGAGAAAGCATAAAGGGATTACACCTACATATATATCACAGTTGTTTTCTCCTTTAGAATACGGACGTCAAATAGTGCCCACAACACTCCCACTGTGGCCAGAACAAAATTAAAATGTAATTGAGAATTATTTAACAAAATAAATAAAACCAAAACATAAAAAGGAGAACATCTAATCCAACATTTACTCATTTTTAAAATGAGTAAACTGAGGCCCACAGATGAGAAGTAATTTAGTCAAAGCTACATGACTCATTAATTACAGAGTCAGACCTGGAAGCCAGGTTTTCCAATTCCTAATATAGTTCTTTCCATTAGTTTACATTGGACTTGCCTTCTCCCTGCAGTATGGTACAATGGAAAGAAAGCCAGATCTGGGGTCAAAACACTAGTTAGAGGATGGATTCAGACACTTACTAGATACGGATGAATGATAGTGAATCACTTATCTCTTTGAGCTTCGGTTTCCTCACCTCTAAAAGGAGGATAATAATACTCACACTACCTAACCCACAGGGTAGTTGCTGAGACATGTGTTTGCAACTCTATAGAAATGTGAGCTATGAATGTTTTTATATGTAAGAGTGTGCCCATTTCATACTGGTAAATTCATAGGATGAAAGAGGGAAGTAAAAGAGACAACGAGATTTTAAAACGGACCTCTCTCATATCTGAGTGGATCATTTTGCACTTTGCAAAACATAAAACTTTGAATTGGCTCATTTGTACTTTGTAAAATTTGTGAGACTTAAGTGGCTCAGTTGCATACTAAAGGCAAGGAAAGCTGTAGAGTAGCCAACACTGACAATTAACTTATCTCCAAGGAATAGATTGCCTCTCCACATTTTCCCTACATGCTGATCTGCTTGGACTATGAGGAGTTCTTTGGTCATTATTGGACAAATGGTCATTGCCTAGTTATAACCTAACCTGTAGAGATGAAATGTTGGGAAATGTACCCTTTAGTCACTGTAAGTTAGAGTGACATCTCTCACCATGAGAAGCTGTGTACTAGGAATGAAAAGTTAATGCTAAAGGACCCCTCTTTCCCACTTTCTACCTGGAAAGTAGCAAGCCTCAAGACAGAGGCCCTGGGGAAATAGAAATAGGGAGGCTTCTTTGAGTCCTAAGGTAAGGTCTCCACTCTTTCTGAAAGAGCGCAGCAGTACCCCAGCCAAGGATTGCAACTGTCCTGAAGCTGGAGGCATGAAAGGACATGAAAACTGTGCATTAGGTGTTGGAATCGTGAGTTGCTTTGGCCACATGCATTCTCTATGCAAATCCCTTACAAGCACTATACTTGAAGTTTTGGCCACTTTCCTCATGGATATGGTGTATATTTGTGGGAGAGTATATTTTAGGTTTATCAAGAGACTATTTTGTAACTATCATTTTTGCTAGTCCCTTGGAATAAAGACCTTTGCAAAGAGTTAATTGAGTCTATGCATGATTGTTGATGGAAAGCTCATCACTAGGGGTTCATGAGCTTTAATTTTAGTAGTGCCACGAGGTACATCCTTGAGCCCTGAGAGTAATCACCTATCTGGGAACCCATCCATGAGTACAAGTTGGGAAAGTATTATATAGGGCATGCTATGTAAAAATAATAACTGTAATAGTTGCATATATAATAATATACAACAAAATGATATTATCATGCTGAATTAGGAGCACAATTTTGTCTGAGTTGTACTTTCAGCAGTTGGGATAGACTTCCACTGAGTCATCTACATATTCTTATCCAGTCCTCAAATGTGTGACTAATAGCACACATATTTGCAAGACAGCTGGCTGAGGCCAAGGGTATAGTTAACAGCCATGAAACAGAACAAAGCTACCTAACTCCCTCAGGGACCTGCCTGTGACCTTGTCTTCATTAGCAACATGTGTTAACCCACTGTTACTAACAGATCCCCATCAGCCCTTACCCATAAGAAGGGAATTTAAGCTCACAGTAGAAACATAAGCCAAGGAGTCAGCACCCTAGACATTGTGTTCTGACTGAGCTGGACCTCACTTTTTTTTTGTTGTTAGAAGTTGGTGCAGAAGGCAAAGGAACTCAGTTCAGAACCTCAAATTCTCCTACTAAAAATAGTTCACACTTAATATAGAGCTTTATATTACAAAATCATTTCTTCATTTCTTATCATCTCCACTTTACAGATGAGGCAGCTGAGGTTCACAGAGGTTAAGTGACTTGCCCAAAGCCAGAATGCAAGTAAATGAAGTAGCCAAGACTAAAACCCAGGTCTCTATTGACAAGTCCAGTGCACTTTCCAGTACATTAGTAGCATCTTTCACATATTTGTACAGTTAAGTCCCAATTAGTGTGAATAAAAAATCCCTTGAAGTGTCTTGAAGTGGTTGCAATATTCGAATTTGCATTGCATATTTCCCTTGGGCTGGAACATATTTTACACATAATTATAATTTTGAATAATGTGACCACTTCCTGGAATTCATCATTTGCACTAATCCCACTAATGGGACCTAGCTGTATGAGTTATATTCAACCTGCATTCCTCAGCCATTTGACCTTCCTATAATGAGCCTCTTGTCTTTAGAGTCAGGGCCTTCTCTTTTGACTTATCCTTTTTCACCCTTATCTCTTTTGCCCCCAACCCCTTCATCTCTATCTCTTTAATGTACCTATTGCATTAAATCTATAGTCACAGAGATATTTTTGTTTTTTACAAGTACAAGCATAAAAATGATGCATACAAGGAACAGAGCCAGGGTTCCCAAAGAAATCATCTCTATTTCCTTCCCTGAAAACATCTATCCAGAGAGGTAAGGCTACCATCGTACCCAGCTTCCAGAGAAATCAGAAGTCATTCATAAGTCAGGCATTTTGGCCAGACTCTTTGACATCTCATACAGAGCATGCAGCTGGGAACATTTAAGGAAGTGATGGTAAGTAGTGAATCACAGCTACTGCAGATTTCTTCCTTTCTCTGAATAGTTCTTAGGATCCCAAGTTCCCTTCAAAGAGCAATTCAAAAGCTACCTCCCACAAGAAGCATTTCCTGGTACACCTGTCAAAAAAAATTATCTTGTATTTATTTTGTATATGTTTTGCATCAGTCAATCAGTCAACAAACATTCATTAGGAGCCTCCAATACTCCAGGCATTGTTACATACACACAAGTAACAAACTGATTCCCTCAGCAGAATATAAGATCATTGAGGACTTATTTTGCATGGTGTTTTCTTTAGGTAGCCAGGTATTGTACTGGATAGAGTGCTGGACCTACAGTCAGGAAGTTCTGTATCAAATCTTGACTAAATCACCTAATAGCTGTGTGGGCAAATCACTTAATTGCTCTCAGCCTCAGTTTCCTCCTCTATAAAATGGGGATAATAATAGCATCTACCCCCCAGGACGGGTCGTAAGGCTCAAATGAGATAATTATATATAAAGTGCTTTGCAAATCTTAAAGCACTCCATAAATGTTGGCTATTATTAAGAGGTCTAGACCACTTTGCAGGCAGATCAACAGGCAGCCTAATCAGGAGAAATGTTTGCTGGAACCTTGTGAATCCCCTTCTCTAAAATTCCATATTTAGATGTTCTGCTGGGCATAACTTGTTTTCTATATAAATGTAACTAGTTTTGTTTTCTACATACAATGACCAGTGGAAAGGGCAGCAGTCCTTGCAGGGTTTCTTGAGCCTCTTGGCTAAGGTCCTAAAGATGAATCTGATCCCATCACTACAGATTGTCCCTGTGCTGGACCTGAGATCATTCAGTCAGAAGGCAGGGTAATGACAAAGGTACTCAATTACAGAAATGACTCCTCATGCGTCATTTCTCCCACCCCACCCCATCCCTACTAAGAGAGGCTTTGACTCTGCCAGGCATGGCAGCTAATCCAATTCTTTGTTCCTTCCTATTCCTCGACCACCACCACCCTCCCCTAAAAAAAGGTTTCTTGAGATCATGGGACAAACTATTTTTCAAAAACATATCACTAAATCTCAGAGAGTGAGTAGAATCCAGTATTACCCCATAGAATTCCCCAGGCTTATAGTTGGGGCAGTAGGGGGACAGTTACCAAAAATTTCTCTATGCTCTCCTCTTCCCCTTTAAAGAAAAATTATTTCCCACACACCTATTATTGATGCCTAAGTAATTTGTTTCTTTAGGTTAAGCAATGTCCTCTTCCCATCTCCTTTTAAAATGCAAAAACCAAAAATCCACCCATAAAAGGCCTAACACCTTACATCCCTATTCCGCATGAATAAGTTTCCTTTCCTATCACTCTAAAGAATGACCAATATGAAGAATTCACAAACATACAGGAAGGCATATGAAATAATGTAGATGCAAGAAAGTAAAGACAAAAAAATCATATACACCATAATCAAATGGTGTAAATGAAAAACAGTTACTACAAGACAGTAAAACTCAAGCCAACAACAACAGGAAAAGGTTGGTACCAAAGAATTAAAATTAAAGCACACCTTCAGTAAATGGCAAAAGTAGAAAGTGACATGTAATATCAGTGCCAAGCATTCCAGTAGGTGCTTTCCTATGAGGAGTTTTCTTTTTGGAAAGTATCTTTGATGCCAAGACAAATTATAAATCTATTTTTCAAAAATCCTTTCCCACTTCAAAGAAAAGAGCAGCAAGAGAGAATGCAGTTCTCCAGGAAGGGGTAGAAAAGAATTGAAAGGGAAGAAAAGAGACACAGAAAATGGATGGTAAAGGAAACACTAAACACCAGTTTCATTCATTTCACTATTTTACCCTAAGCTGGTCCTTACCAGAGACAATGAGAGGTCTATCCCTTGCACTCAATCATTAGAGACACTCAGCTTGGTCCAGAGGGACCTAGGGATCATCACCCTGAATTCAGCAAGAATCTGAGCTGTATAGGCTCCAGGAGAGGGGTTAGATAGGTCAGGCTCAGCAGGAGGACAGACTAAGGCAGGTAGCTAACCTCCCTCAACCTGGGTTCTGGAATGTCAGCTTATACAGGAACCTAGGGAGGACAGCTTCTCTGCACCCATATAGTCTCCCTACCTGAGGCCAAATGAAACCTCTGCCCAGCTCCCCACACATCTTAGGACGGGCGAGGCCAGGGGTGGGGTGGATCTTTTGGAGTTAGAGTTGAACTCAGGTCAGCCCAAGAACCCTAGTAAGACTATCTACGGACTAGGGTTCCTTTTGAAGTGTCTGGCCTTGATTGGTCCACAGAAGTTCAGACCTTCCTCCCTTCCAGAGACCATGCTGACAATACAGAGACAATACAGTCCCTTTGGTCCTCTTTGGGCCTCAGAATTAGCCGTAGCTAGGTAAGAATTGGGACAAAAGATGGCTCAGTTTACCATCACTTGCCCTTAGTCACTGAATGGGTATTGTTTCAGACAAAATGAGACCTGGGAAAGACCTTAATTTAGAAAGGCTAAGGTCACCCACTGCATCCTGGGTCGTCTCCAGTTGTCTTTTTTTTTTTTTCAAATGCTGATTTATAGCATTTGCTGATTTCTTTTTTTAGGCAATTGGAGTTAAGTGACTTGCCCATGGTCACACAGCTACTAAGTGTCAAGTGTTTTGGTCTGAGGCCAGATTTGAACTCGGGTCCTCCTGATTCCAAGGCTGGTGCTATATCCACTGTGACACCTAGCTGCCCCTTCCAGTTGTCTTGATCTTTGTCTTGCCCCTGGATTTGGATGACTCTGGAGGAGAAAGAGAGGCTGGTGACTTTTCACAGCTCTGCCTCACTTAAATCTAATCACAGGTAAGGCAAGACACCATCTTCAGGTTGTCATTGGTCCTCTTCAAGAACAAAGTACTCACAAGAACAGCAAGCCCGACTGAAATGGACTCCCTAATTCCCATTGCAGATTTAGAACAGCATGGGACATGAGGGACAGAACTCCAGGCTGGAAGTAAGAAGGGCTCGTTTCTATAAAGCCCCGAAAAACTCAAGGGCAGATCCTCACATCCTAAATTTTTGAGGCTTTTTTTTTAAATCCAGACTTGTGATTTCATCAGGTTGGGAAACTCTCAGTGTGGAAACTCCTATACCAGCAACTCCTTTGTAGTTTTCAGTCTTAGAGAGTTGTCTGAGGACACTGAAGGGTTAATTGACTTGCCTATGACCACATCGGCTGTAAGAGCTGGAAGGGACTTTAGAGGTCACGGTGATCCACACGGAGAAGGAAAATGAGACTCAGAGATGTTAATTGACTTGCTGAGGCTTATACAACTAGTAACTGTGACACAGGATTCAAATCCAGGTGATATTCCTAACTTCATGGATGGCACTCCATTCCTTCATCATGCCTCCTCTTAAGATCATTTTTTACATCAATAAAAAGCATGGAACTCAAAAACCCAGAAAGTGGCACAGGCAAAAAATACAAGCAGTTTTGAGGTGAGATGACAGAATCATTGTGAGCTGAGGAAAGTTAGGGTTAGATGTTGGGAGTACCTCTATGATTAATGAAGGTTAAAAACTAGTATGGTCAACTTGTCCCTTAAAGCCCTCATCAGAAGCAGAATCTTCAAGAAACCCAGGTTTTAATCCCAACTCCACCACCAGACTCATCCTGTGTCCTTGGATAAGTTCCTTCCCCCTTCCTGGCCTCAATCTTCTCACAGCTTGCACTTTTCTGGTGCTTTATGGTTGGGAAAGAATTTTCCATATATATAGGGGTTATTACATTCCACTGTGACCATGCTGTGGCTCTTAGAGTTAAATTACTTGCTCAATGGAAAGGAAAGTAGAATCATAGATTTAGAACTGGAAGGGACTTTAGGAGCCATTTAGGCTAACTCTTCCCCTTCTCCAATTTTACAGAGGAAGAAATTGAGGCTAGAAAAGTGAAGAGCCTTGTCCAAAGTCATACAACTAGTTAGTGATGAGCTAAGACTTGAATACAGGTTCCTTAACTCCAAATCTAGAGCTCTTCACTGTACCACATTACATCCATGCAGTTACTAAGTGTTTGAAGTGGGATCTAAATCCAGGTTTTCCTGACTCCAATTTCAGTCTATCTACAATGCCATACTTTTTCTCATTAAAGGGGGCTAATACTTATTTCGCCTGCCTCACAACGATAATGTGAGAATAGAATGAAATAATAGATGTAAAAGAGCATTTCCTGTTAAAGGAATATTATTATAGAGAACAAAGTCCCCCAGGTCAAACTAGGCCAAGGCCATACCTCCTGACTGGGCTAGAACCAGAATAAGCTTTGGACACAGGCAGTGGTATGCTGATAAAGGTTTAACAACAAGCTCTCTGGTGGTGGGGAGATGGGATCTGAAGATGTATCCACAACACACTTTTAAGTTTATTCTGTATTGTTAATATTTTATCCCCATAGCCAAGGAGAAGGATATCTAAGGCTACCCATTTCTCAGTTCCTTCTCATTCCCGTCCCCAACCTATCAGAGACAAAGGTCAAAGCCAGGGGAGGGGCTGGGATTGGGCATGAACTTGTGCATAATCTGTTCTTGCCTTCTGAAATGAGATAACGTATGAAATATAACTTGCAAACTTTAGGTACAACATAACTACATAACTTAGGGTACTATATAACTATTATTATTTGTGTGTCTGAGCCGCGTCTCAGATACACAGGCTCTACGTTCATCTTTTGTACTTTCCCGAGGTCTGTTGGACCCACAATTATTTGTTTGCAGTGACAGGATGTGGCATTCTAGAAAAAGAGTCTGGTGTGAATCTAAATCTAGACAATCAAGAAAACAACAAATTGAATCCTGATTTGTATAGCTAGTTGACTTATGAGGCATAAATTTTTACTCTGGAAATTTAACAATTAGCTCTAGAGTGCCAGATTAGCTGACTCCAGCAGATGACTCAACACAGGCCAAAGTGAACCTTCCTTTGATTTGCTCCATTCGATTTCCTGTGAAACTTGTATAGCTCAGCTGCCAAACTCAGCATGTCCGTAGGCCAGGGAGCCTCCGTCTCCCTCTCCTCCAGCAGCTAGCAGACCATCAGAGAGGTTACTGAGAATCTGCAGCAGCTACAACCTTGCGGCAGCCCCATTCCTGGCACACAATTCCTGGTGGCTAGAAAGGAAGGAGCCGGCAATATGCCATGGAGAGGAACAGGGGCCAAGAATGGGTCCCAGCTGTCAGCACTCACCCTCCTTAGCCCAAAGTTGACTAATAGCTCCTATGAACACAAACTCCCTCTCTTATTCAGCCCTTGTTATACCAGAGTATGATATCCTCTCTTTTCTCCCTAAAATCATCCAAATCCATCTCTTCATCCATAGACCCCACTTCCAACATAGATCTCTACGGAGGTGTAACAACCACATTCAGAAACTAGTCCACTTGCAAGTGGATATTTCTATCTGAGAAAGAGAACAGGGGTTTGTGGATGCAGGAAAGGGATGGGTTGGAGGTTGAATGCCCAAATGGAGAAAACCATTATGGTCCTTTCAAAATCCCCTAAAATGTCAACACACTTGGAAAAGCTATTAGCAAGAACAGTAGTGACCTCACTTATCCTTGTAACAAGATGGGAACAATGAACAAAACAACAAAGCTACCAAAAGCCATTCAGACTTTGACAAACTTGGCTTTGACCAGCTACACAAGCAGAGAAGGAAGGCCCCAGTTCCTATTTTGGCAATCAGTTGAAGTCAGTTAATAGTCCTACTAGTTTTGAAGGATCCTGTAAGTGAGCCAGCTTCAGCATACGTAAATAGTCCACCTACTACTAATGGAGGCCTTTCTTGATCTGCCCAGCTGCTAAGGCCTACTCTTCAAAATTATCTCATATTTAGTTTGTATATGTTCATATGTACAATCACATCACCTCAACAAGCATTTTTTTAAGTCCTTAGTATAAGCCAGGCACCGTGCTAAGTGCTAGGGATACAATTATAAATAAAAAGTAAGACAGTTCCTACCACCCTGGTGGTGTAATGGATAGAGCCCTGGGCCCTAAGTGAGGAAGACCTGAGTTCAAATATAGGCTCAGGCACTTACTATCTGTGTGACCCTGGGCAAGTCACTTACCTCTGCCTGCCTCTATTTCCTCAACTGTAAAATAGGGATAGTAATAAAATCTACCTCCCAGAGATGTTGTGAGGATCAAATGAGATTATATTTGTAAAGTGCCTGGCACACAGAAGGTACTTAATAAATGCTTGTTTCCTTCCTTAAGGAGTTTACATTCTAACTGGGAAATACAGCACATAAAAGAGAGCAGAAAAGAGAAGGACTGGGGCAGTGAAAGAAGTCTGGATAACAAAAGGAGGCTGGTCTGGGATCTTCCTCAAAATGGAGGTTCTAGGAAGACTTAATCAAAGAGACAAGGGACCCATGCTGGAGAAAAGGGACACATGTTGGTCCCTCTATAGAATGTAAGTTCATTGAGGGCAGAGATTACTTTTTTTTTATTCCCACCACTTAGTATAGTGCTTAGTACATAGCAGATACTCAATAAAGGCTTGTTGATGGATTAATAGAATAATTGATTGATATATACAAAGCACTGGAACTAGACTAGGTCATCTTTAAGATTCCTTCCAGTTCTAACTCCTATGCCCCTATGATCCCTGTTGCTTCCACTACTTCTACCCCTTCCCAATAAGAACACAATTGACAAAGTCAGGGATAGAAGGGTATGGTTGGGGGGAAGTTTACCCAGAATGTTGGACACAAGGTATACTGTGACATGCCAAAACTCTCACCACCCAAGGGCTGCTGAGCTTATGTGTTCTTCTCTTTGGGCAGCTTGATACCCAGCTGCCAAGGAGAAGGCCATATAAGGCTACCCATTCCTCAGTCCCTTCAGATTCCTGCCCCCTCCCACCAGAGAGGAAGGTCAAAGCCAAGGGAAGGAACTGAGGGCTGGCATAAATTTGTGCATGATCTATTCTTCCCTTTCCAAATTAGATAACATATGTAAAGCACTTTGCAATCTTAAAGCACTATATAAATATTAGCTATTATTATTCTTGTATATCTGAGATGAGACTCAGATATATAAAAACTCTATGTTCATCTTTAGACCCATGATTGTTTGTTTGCAATGACAAAATGTGGCATACTAGAAAAAAAGCTACATCGGGTGTGGATCAGGACATCAACTGGCTCTGTCTTAGGGTTCTTTGCCACAGTAAAGACTTTTCACTATTGTGACCATATGGTAGTGAGGAATGAGATCTAAATAATGACTCTTTGGGTCCTATTCACAATATCAGTATTGTCAGGCATCACAAGGAGGATAAAGACCGAGGGCTGGGCTAAATGACTCTTAAGGTCCCTTCTAGCTCTAGTAGGATCCTACTGTATCCCCCAAGGTATAGAAACCAGCTCAATTCCATTTGAATTTTGTAGGCTCAGATCTGAGCTGTCCAAGGCCAATAGGGGAGGAGACAGGGGCCACAGGAAGATTTACCCAGGAGAAGGTTCCTTAAATTTAAGGTCACCACAATTCCAGAAGACTCATAATGGAAAATACTAGCCACATCCAGAGTAAGAATTGATGGAGTCTGAATGCAGATGGAAGCATACTATTTTTACTTTCTTTTTTTTTAATGGCTTTTTCTTTTGTTCTGTTTCTTCTTTCATAACATGACTAATGTGGAAATATGTTTAACATGATTGCATACATATAACTTGTATCAGATTGCTTGCCATCTTGGGGAAGGGGGAGGGAAGGAAAGGAGAGAGAAAAATTTGGCACTCAAAAACTTATAAAAAATAAATGTTGAAAATTATCTTTACATGTAATTGGGAAAAAATACCATTTACATTTAAAAAATTTAGGTCACCCAAAACAATGGAAAACTTCTCCTTGTTGTCCCTAAACTTGAACCTATACTATAGCAAATCAGTCTAGAGACCTAGAATACCACAACTGAATTGACCAGTATCAAAACCTCTATATTGGTCTGGTCTGAAACCCTATGGTATCATCTGAGGATAGATCAGCTCAATTTGAGTCAGGGAGTAGTGAAGTGGGAAGGTTATAGAATATCCATTGTGGACAATTCTACAACCTTCAGGATCTCCTCCACAGTAAACTAATATGAAGCCCCTAAGGTGCACCCTAAATTAGTCCCCATCCCTAAGATTAAGCAAGCAAATACTTATTAAGCAGCTACAGCAGGCACTGTGCTAGGCACTGGAGATCAAAGACAACTGTATAACTGTCTTAGATATGTCTTTCAAGCATCACTGGGCCACCTCCTATACAAGATTCAGTCCCATCCTGGTCTGAGCCTGACACTCAGTGGTCCTTCTCTAAACTCACTCAAGGATTGAATCTTTCTCCAGAGGACTGTCCTCATGTGTCCTCTTTGCCTCAACCCCAAGGAGAAGCACCTACAGTTCATTAAACAGATGAACAGCTTCTCTCTCGTAGAAGCCAGCATTACTTAGTCCTGGAATTCTCTTCATTTAATCTCATCCCTTCAACATACTGGAACCAGATAGGGGTCTCACCACCCAAGGACTGCTAAGCTAATGAGTTCCTTTCTTCCTTTACAGCAGTTCTCTGCTTTGCTGCCAAGGAGAAGGCCATAGCAGGCCATCTATCCTGCCCTGTAGAGGACTCCCCCTGGAAAGAACAAAGGTCAAAGCCAAGGGTAGGGGCCAAGAGGTAGGCATGAACACATGCTTTCTTCATCCCTACCCAGCCTGGCCTTCTCTGAATTAGGGTTGCAGGCAGGGAAGACCTGCTACGGAACCCCAAATTCCCACCACAGAAAATATGGGTAAAAAAAAAAAAGATATGTTCTTCAGGACATCCCTACCAAAATATACAGTACCTTTGCTCACACTGCTCTATCTACCCAGAGGGTCCCTCCACCTGGAATACCCCTACCCAATAATAATAGCTCACCTAGCACTTCACAATTTTACAAAATCCTTTCCTCACAACAACCCTGGGGGTTAAGCAGTATAAGAATTAGTAAAAGCTTCAAGGGGAAGAAGTGACTGACTTACCCAAGGTCATTTGGCTAATAAATAGCAGAGCAAAGATTTGTACTCAGATCTCTAATTCAGAGTCTAGTGCCCCTTTCACTGTAGCATGTGGACTCTGAATTCTACCCATCCTTCAGGCCCAGTTCAGTCAATCTCCCCTCCTCTGTAAAGCCTTCACTATCCTCCCAGCCTCCTGAAACTTCTCCTTCCTCTACCCGGTAGCATTCACAGTCATAACCACTCCTTTGGCGTTTATCGTGGGATGCCTCCTTCAATTAGTCACCTTTTTTATATCTATGTCCTGTCTTCCTTAAAAGAATATGTTTCTGGAAGGCAGGAGCCATGACTCCTTTGTCTCCTTCACAAAATAGAATTCACTTCTGGCTTACAAAGAAGTGCTTCATGATTGATTCAGTAAGGAAATCTGTCAGGGTGAGCTGCAGGAGCGAGGGGGTGGGAACTAATAGCTAATGATCCACATTTAATTAAGATTTTCCACTGATTCAGCCTGGTTACTTTCACTACCACACCTGCCTTCTCTTACTTCTGTAAGATTCGAGATGTGAAGAACTTTCTCTTAGTGACTTCACAACACGATCAATCAACAAGTATGTATTAAGCACTCACTGTTTGCCAGTCATGCTAGGTATCAGGGTACTGAGACCAAAATAAACAGTCCATGCCCTCAAGGAGCTTATGTTCCATTGGAGAGACAAATAAGTACAAGGTAGTTTTGGGAAAGGAGGCACTAGGTGCTGGGGGATCAGGAAGGGCTTCATGTGGAAGCCTTGAGTTGAGTCTTGAAGGAAACGAGGAATTCTAAGAGCCAGAGGTGAGGTATGGAGTGTATTCCGGGCTTAAAGAATAGTTAATACTAAGTGCAAAGAAGATGGAAGACGGAGGGTCATGTATAATAAGAATGAAAGAACCATTCACCTATTCAGAGACCTTCCTGCTTTAAAAATCAGAGCATGGGACCATTCTAATTCAGTGTACACCTTGTAGGATTAGATTCTAGACTTCAATCCATCTTCAAGGCCCCAGGTTGCCAAATTTTCTTCTTCCTCTCAGGACTGCTCCAATATGTCCCATTCATGATCGCTGGTCTGCTGCTGTAAAGGCCAACAGTGGACATCCATGGAAGCCCGCCCTGCAACTCTACCAGAGTGAGGTACAGGACAGAAAGGGAGGAAGGAAACAGGGGTACCAATTTAAGAGTTCTTGGCAGCAGCTAACGATCTGTGTGCCAAGTGGCTGAAATCTGGCAGTAGGGGCAACACTGTCTGACACGAGAAAGACACTGAACAGCCAAAGGGGGATGAGTAGTAGGGAACAGGGAGCTGAACCCACAGTGACTTTGAGGGAACAAGAGGTGGTACAAAGAAGAGAAAAAGAGTAAGCCTCCTCTCATTTAGTGGCAGGAGAACTGTTATCAATCCCAACTCATCTTCTAACTTAAACCTACTCTCAACCTCAATTCCCTCATCTGTTCAGTGTGTACAATAGCTACTCTCCTGACCTATTGTAAAGATAAAATTAAGTAAGAGTGAGGCAGTGTCATGGTACTATGGAAAGAACTCTACATCTGGAGTCAGAGGACTTGAGTTTTTAAGTCACAGCTCTGCCACTTACAATCTATGTGACCTTGGGCAAGTTACTTACTTTATCTACTCCTCGGTTTCTTTATCTGAAAAATGAAGGGGCTATAGGAAATAACCTCTAAGGTCCCCTCTAGCTTGAAATTGATAATCCCAAAAGTTATTCTTAAACTACAAAATGTTAAAGAAATACAAGGCATAATTATTCTCTTAGAAGGCAGGGTCAATGACTACCGACCTCAACTGAACTGGTCTCTCTAACAACAGCTGCTGCCTTCTCCATCCTTCACCTACTGGTCAAGCTGCCAATGGAAACACTTACTCCTGGTCAAGTGTTGCCAAGTTGGCTCTTTATCCTGTAGAATGAAACTCCTTTCCCAAGCACCTATACTACAAACCCTCCTTCCCCACCTCATCCAAATGCCAGGGTGCCTTGAAGATGTCTAAGCAAATGAGAATGGCAAGGAGAAACCTTGCACATTTCATGCACATAGCTTTGTCCAAGTAGGTAGTGGCTCCTCACAGTAAGGTTTCAGGTTCCCCAAGTGTTGATTCTAAGCATTGATTCCCTTCTACTTCCAACAGCACAACTGAAGACAGCTACCAGAGCATTTAAATTATTTAATATCATCTTAACATTGTTTAATATCATTGTAACATTGTTTAATATCAGTATAACATTGTTCAAAAGCTAATTTCCCTCAATAATTAGTGCATTCATACACACAAAAACAATACTAAATCTTCCATCATAACAAAGAGATGGAGGGGGTCAGCTAGGTGACACAGTGGATAAAGCTCCAACCTTGGAGTCATGAAGGACTTGAGTTCAAATTTGACCTCAGACACTTGACACTTACTAGCTGTGTGTCCCTGGACAAGTCACTTAATCCTGATTGCCTCACTAAAAAGAGCAAAAAGAGAGAGAAAGAGAGATGGAGGACTGCTAGTACAGAATACTGCATACCTGGTCAGGCATGGGTTTTTTTTTTTATTATTTTCCTTTGCCACAAAGAAGAGTTCAGTGATGGAGGGAAAGGAAGAAGAGAGAAGAATGACTTACGTAAAGACAAAAGTATTACTCACTAAGAGAGTCATCCTGTCTTGATGGATAGAGATTTAGAAGTCCAGGGTTTAAAACTTGCCTCTGACTCATATTGGCTGTGTGACCTTGAACTGACACAACTTCTCAGTGCCCTAGGCTACTCTCTAAGACTAAGTTGCAGAAAAGGTGACAACCTGCATCAAGAGAAAGAGTTTCCTCCCTTGGGAATTCCTTGCACTGGTGAAATCACAGATCCGATCCCTATATAAATATAATTAAGGCTATAAAAATATTACATTTTTAAAAATTTAATTGTCTTACTTTTTTGACGCGCTATTATGTTTGGGTTTCTCTCTGCTTTTTTTTTATTATGTCTATAGGGTCTCCAAAACTAGTAGTCCAAGACTTTCAGAGGCTCCAATAATGACTTCCAGGAAAAGGTCCTCTCTCTAGGCCAAGTAGTGACCAGCATCAATACTGTTTACATTCAGCCTCCATTGTCTATCACATAGGGATCCCTGCACATTAGCTTGTTTTCCAGTCCCTTTATGCTCTACTAAATGCTGGATTCCCTCTATTTATTCATTCCTACTTATTCAACTAATAGTTTTCTCATCAATAAAATGGGGTAGGAGGTGCCACATAATACCTTATGACCTCTATTTTCAGTCCTTATGTTCTATAATAGCTCATATTTATGCTCATATATTTATATATAATAATATATATTTATATGAAGTTTATAAAAATTTACAATTTATACAGCACTTTACTTGCAATAACCCTCAAGGTTCATTTTAGAGCTGAGGAAACTGAGGCTTAGGAAATTTAAGCCATACTTGTCCAGGGTCACACAGCTAGCAAGTGTCAATGCCAGAACTTGAATCCAGGTCTTTTGACTCCAAGCCCAACATTCTGTTCATCAAACTGCCTCCTGAGCATCTTCCATGGACCCATATTCATACCCATACATCTAGGCACTGCAGAGGGATACAAGAAAAATATAAGACCCTGCTCTTAAAGAATTTATAATCTAGGTACTGCTTGTGTTGGGGAGACAAAATATAACCATGTTAACAAAATAACCACAGAAAGGGCAAGTCACTTAACCTCTCTCAGCTTCAGTTTTCTCATCTGTAAAATGGGAGTGATAACGTCACCTATTTCCCAGTGCTGTTCTGAGGATAATATATGACATAATGTATGTTAAGCACTTCGCAAGCCTTAAAGTGTTACTGTGATACTGCTCTTTCCTGGTTTTCCTCCTTCCTGTCTGACCATTCCTTCTCAGTCTCTTTTACTGGATCTTTTTCCAAGTCATACCTGTTAACCCTGGCTGTCTCCCAAGGTGCTATCTTGGGCCCTCTTCTCTTCTCTCTCTATACCATTCACTTGGTGATCTCATCAGCTCCCATGGATTAAATTATTATCCATACACTGATAATTCTTACATCTATTTATTCAGAAATAACCTCTCTCCTGACCTGCAGTCTCAGATTTCCAATAGCCTATTAGGTATCTCAAATTGGATATCCCATCTACAACTCAAACTCAAGATGTCCAAAACTGAACTCATGATCTTTCCCCCACAAATCTTCACCTCTTCCTAGTTTCCCCTATTAATGTTGAGGGTACCACCATCCTTCCACCTCCCTGATGTCATGGTCCTCTTTGAGAATGAAGGACAAACAACAATAACAACCATCCTTCCAGTCACCCAGGGTCACAACCTACATGTCATCATCAACTCTTCATTCTCTCACTCCCAATCCAATCTGTTGTCAGAGCCTATGAATTCTGTTTTCAAAACATATCTCCTCCAAAACTGCCAACATCCTGATACAGGTCCTCATCATTTCAAGCCTGGTCTATTGAAATTGTGTGTTGGTTGGTTGTCCTGCCTCAAATCTCTCACCATTCCAGTCCATCTTCTACTCAGTTATTAAAGTCATCTTCCTAAACTGCTGATCTTACTGCGTCTTCCTCCTATTTGATAAACTCTGGCTCCCTATTGCCTTCAAGATCAAACAAAATCCTCTGTTTAACTTTTAAAGTCCTTTATAACCTGGTCCCTTCCTGTCTTTCTAGTCTTCAAACCACACACACACACACACACACACACACACACACACACACACACACACACACACACATACACACACACAGAGTCTGTAATCAAGTGACACTGACCTCCTGGCTGTTTCTTGAACAACATGCTCATCTCCTGACTATGGGCATTTTCACTGGCTGAACACCATTTCTGAAATTCTCTTCTTCACTTCTGCCTCTTGGTTTCCTCAGCTTCCTTCAAGTTTTGGCTAAAATCCCTCTTTCTGCAAAAAGCCTCTCTTGCTTCTTTTGAATGTTCGTGCCTCACTTCTGAGACTATCTTTTTGTAGCTTGTTTATACATAGTTGTTTGCATGTTGTCTTCCTTGTCCTTGATTAGACTGTAAGCTCCTTGAGGGAAGGGATTAGTTTTGCCTTTTTTTATATCCCCCTAGTTCTTGGCATAGTTCCTGGCACATAGTAGACATTTAATAAATTATTCTTACTTGACTTAACTAACTTAACTAACTAAATAACAATACTAGGTCATGTACAGTAAATACAGAGTGAATGACATGTGCAGTTAAGTGCTATGGAATCTCAGAGAAGAAAAGGAAACAGTAGTCATTGTGGGTTGGGAACAGCATGAGCAAAGTTTTGGAGGCAGAAATGAAAATGGAATATGCAGGGAGTAGTGAGGAGACCATTCTGGCTACAGTGGAATTTACCTTGGAAAGGTAAATTGGGGCCAGATTATAGAGAGCCTTGAAAGCCAGATTCACGAATTTTTCACTTTAGCCTGTGCCCTAGAGCTCCCCAATCTTTTTTTTTCTTTTAAGAAGCTATTTCTCATTTCTTCCAAGGTACTGCAATTACTAGAAAGTGATAAGAAAAACGTGCTTACAGTAGAGTTCCTGAGCAAAGTGAGAAAGGGAAAGTGCTGTTGCTTCTGTCTATGCTCCCTTTCCTACCCCACCTAGAAGGCTGGCAAAAATAGTGGGGAAAGGGGAAAACTTTTTAAGCTACGTGGTACAAGTATTTCTATCTCCATTTTAGAGATGAGGAAACTAAGGCTTAGGAAATTTAAGCCTGACTTTTCCAGAGTCATATAGCTAGTAAATTTCAAGACCAGAACTTAAATCCAGGTCTTTTGACTCCTAGCCTAATGTTCTTTATACCAAACTGCTTTCTCAGCATCTTCCAGTTGCTCATACCATTCAAGAACCAGGATAGAAATATACTAGAAAGCCATATTCTGACGGCTGTAGAACCCTGCTCCAGGCAACAGAGACATTAAGTTTGCAATAATGACATTTTTAAGATGTGGAGATGATGCCACTTAGCCATCATTAATAGGATATTTATTAAAGATGTGACCACTTTTCCTCTCTTGAGTATCAGTTTCCTTATCTGTAGACTATAGAATAACAATACTTTCACTAGTAGAAATAGAACTGCACTTAAGAGTCTGAATGACCTGGATTCAAATCCCAGATTTTACTTTAGCTGTGTGACCTTGGGCAAGTCACTTCACTTGAGCCTCAGTTTCCTCATCTGTAAAATGGAAACAATAATAGTTATATTATATGCATCAATGGAATGTCATGAGGAAAGCTTTTTGCCAAACTTAATTCACTGTGTAAGTTATTATTATTATTATTATTTCATGCACTTGATATTTTTTCCCCAGCAGTCTGCCTAGTCTTACCTTGTGACTACACAATTCTAAACCAGGTGAACTAAGGCTAAGGGTACAATCTATTGCTGGGGCTAACCAGTGTATTCAGAAACGAAAGCCATAGCTTTAACCTTATGAGCATCATTTCCTAACTCACAGAGCTAGTCAGACTTTTGTTACTAATATGGCCTCTGAGATCTACCAACACTCAGATTCAGACCTGTTCCTTATCAGTCAATCAACAAGCATTTATTAAGCACTAATTATATACCAGGCACTATGCTAAATTCTGGGGATATGAAGAAAGGAAAAAACTCAGCTCCTGCTCTCAAGAGACTCATATTCTAATGGAGGAGACACTAGACAAACAGCTATTCACATAAAAAATATCTATATAGTACAAATGGAAGGTAATATCAGAAGAAGGATCCTTGGGAGAGGAAGGAGAGAATCAGGAAAAGGCCTCCTGCAGATGGTGGGACTTCAGCTGAGTCTTAAAGGCAATCAAGGAAACTAGGAGTCAGAAGTGAGGAAGAAGAGTATCCCAGGCAAGAGAGACAACCAGCGCAAATACATGGAGACAGGAGACATGTGTGAGGAACTATAAGCAGGCCAGTGTAGCTAAACAGTAAAGTACAATAGATGGTAGGCAGGAAAGGAGAGGAGAAAAATTTGCATAAGTTAAGAATGATTTTTAAAAACCAACTTTAAGATTATTGGAAAATCAACTATGTAAATTTTATGTAAATAGTATATAATTTGCATAGGTAAATTTATACAGTGCCTATTGACTCTACCTTGGTACAGGCTCTCTGGAAAGTTCTATGAGAAACAACTGAGCTAGCTTACTCCCTTACTGAGCAACATCTTGGAGGAATGCCAAAAACGGAAAGTCTGGCAGTAACTGAAATAGGAGTGGAGCTGCTCTCCCCACTCCTGGGATGGGAGGGAGGCTTCCACACCCCAGGACTGTCCCCTGCCCCCCTTACATGGCCTACAGATTCATAAGTACGGGCCCAGCTTTCCCTGCACCTGTTGTAGCCAAAAGGGCTTCTGCAGATGGATATGAATGTCAGAGAGGGTGGGGTCCCTCAGAAAAAAGTCCCTATACGGAAAGGGGCCATGGGATTTGCCACTTAGCTTGTAATTCTAGACTTTCCACAATCAGGCCCCAACCCATAGTCTTATTACTAGTTCACATTTCTTTAACAGTTAAAGATTTACAAAGTAGGCACAACAAGTCTCTGGAATAAGAAGTGCAAATATTATCCTCCCTATTTTGTAGATGAGGAAACTGATGCCTGAGTGACTTGCCCATCTTCTACTGCCTTTCACAAATCCGCTCTCCAACCCAAGTGGTATCGTTACTCTTCCACAGATAGATAAATATACCTTGAACTTTCTCACGCCTCTTGCCTTAATTCCTGATATTCTATCTCTCTAGAATTCGCTCCCATATTTCTCATTCTTTCAAAATCCTACCCATTTTTCAAGGCCCAATTCAAATACCATCTCCTCTGAATGAAAGTATCTATAGTACCTAATGTCTGTACAGAAGACTTGAGCTCAATTCCCAGCTCTAACACTTACTAATTATATATCCTCTGAGCCTCAATTTCCCGACGAGCAAAGGAGGAATAATAATACCTGAACTACCTACCCCATAAGACTGTTGTAAAAGAAGTGCTTTGTAAGCCTAAAAAGTGTTATAAAACATAAGTTCAGATTATTACTATAATTGCACATTTGGTTTTGAACATATGTCAATTCCACAAATATTTATTAAGCACTTAACTATGTACATATTCCTATGTTGCCTCCTATGGCTAACTATCTTTTCATATTTATGACATCTACCAACTATATGATAAACTCCTTGAAGGCAGTCCACCACAGTATTTTTGCACATAGCAAGTTCACAATAAATGAGAATATATAAAGGATCTATGATTTCTTTAGTATGAGAAACTTTCCTTCACCAAAAAAGCAGCTAGTAACTCATCTATACCTTGGTAAATAAGTTTTAAGGAAGTTGCCTGAGTCACATAGAAGTTAAGTGACTGTAACTAGTAAATGTCAGAAGTAGGATTTGACCTCAGGTTTTCCTAACTTCAAGCCCAGCACTCCATTTACCTCTGCTATATCACTTCTACACTTAATAAATATTGGAGTGATTTACTGAGGAAGGTATTGGACAGAGGATCCCCTAAACTTGCTGTGTCAAGAAAACATTTTGTTCACTGAATTCCCCCTCCTCCCTGCTTTGGGGACCCAGCTCTGACAAAAGGTTTCTTCTGACCAACCCCACCCCACAAATGCCCTATCCCATCTCTGAATTCCCAGCGCACTTGTAATCTATCTCATACACCCAGAGTGATAAGTAGCCATTTTGGTACCGAATGGCACCTGGGTCCAACTGCAATAAATGTATCTTCAAATTAAACATGGGGGGCCTACTCTGATTCAGGCCAGATGAGGGGACACACCCTAATACTAGCCCATGAGAGGGAAACCCTGGATTACTGTGAGAGTACTGCTAAAGAAAAAGTCACCCAAGGAAGGGCAGGGCAGGACCTAGCCAGGAAGAAATTCATTTAGAGAAAAAAAAAGATTGGAAGAAGTGAGCTACCCGAGTTTCCAGTTTAATTTACTATTCTTTATAACTAGTTGTTATGCTTCTGAAAGAGTGAAAATACTGTCAGAATGTAAATGTAACTAATTTTGAAACTGTATAATATAATTTAAAATTTCTGCACCCTCTAAATTTTTTGGCCCTGGGGAAAGCCCTAGTTAACCAAGCTCATTATAGTTCTGCACACATCTTCACACTTAATTAGGAAGGCATGGAGGGGGTAGGGGTTCAGAGAGAAGCACAAAATAAGCTAGCAGCAGAAATAGATTCTAATCTCAGCCCTATCCCTAACTATGTGACCTTGATCAAACCATTTAACCTTTGGGGACCTTAATTTCCTCCCATATTTTGAGCCACAGTTTCTCCATCCATTAAATGAGTGGATTGGACTAGATAATCTCTAAGATTCTAACATTCCTGTACAATTTTAACCTTTTTTTTTTTTGGTTAGACATTTGGGGTTAAGTGACTTGCCCAGGGTCACACAGCTAGTAAGTGTCAAGTGTTTGGTCTGAGGCTGGATTTGAACTCAGGTCCTCCTGACTCCAGGGCCAGTGTTCTATCCACTGCGCCACCTAGCTGTCCCTCAATTTTAACATTCTATGACTCTTTGACTCTATATGTGATTGTTTCTTTCTCCAATTATGTTAATTATTATCTTGTCTAACTAGACAATGAGTCATGTTTCCTATTTCTTTTGTATTCTCAGAGTACTTGGTATATGCTGGACATATAGGAGGCACTCAATTTGTGCCTAATAATAATAGTAGTATACATTTTTGTCATACTTTACACATTATTCTCACTCAACAACCTTGTGAGATTAGAAGTGCAAATATGATGATCCCCACTGAGGCCGAATCTAAATGACTTACCCAAGGTTACACAACTAATTAAATAATACAGCTGGGGCTTGAACCCAAGTCCTCCTAGCCCAAGTTCACTGCTCTTTCCACTATACTACCCTGCCTCACATTTCACGTTTGCTGAATGAAGGAATGACACATAGCATGAACTTTGAGATGGGGTCAGCAGGGCCTGGGTCCCATGTGCTGGGGTGGAGGTTGGTAAGGATCTTTTGCAGCAGGTTATATGAGAAGAGGACTCCCTCAATCTTTTAATACCCTTGGAATGAGATGGTGAGGAGGCTGCCTTGGCCAGCATCCCACCTGAAATCTCTCTATGCCCCTGTTTGGAGCTCATTAGAGCAACACCGATTATACTTCCCCCATGGTCCCACTGACGTTATCTCAGGGAAGATAGGCAACTGGCAGTGTCCCAGCCCAAGGGCAGTGCCAGACAGGAGATGCCCTCCCGGTGCCCACAACCTCATATTTTCCTCATAGAGACAGCCTGGCACACCCATCCACAGAAGAAGAGGAGGGGAGCCTACGGTCTAAAAAGGGTTACAAAGAAGTCAGGTCACTGAGGACAAGATATCCTTCAATTCCACTTCCCTGGGAGCTGTCTCCTCCTCCATGTCACCCCCCTCCACCCACTCCATGAGGGATTAGAGATGAGGGAAGGGAATTGCTTACTGTACAGGTCCCCAACTAGAAGGTATGAATGGCTGATCCCTCTGTCTGTTACCCCCAGAATAGCTTAGCCATGGGACCTTCTGAAGATACAGTTCAGTTTGAATACCCAAAGCCAGGGCCTAGCTCCCTAACCAGAAATGGGACAACAGGGGGCAGCTAGCAGGTGCAGTGGATAGAGCACCAGCCCTGAAGTCAGGAGGACCTGAGTTCAAATCTGGCCTCAGACCAAACACTTGACACTTACTAGCTATGTGACCCTGGGCAAGTCACTTAACCTCAACTGCCTTAAAAAAAAAGAAAGAAAAAGAAATGGGACAACAAAACCTAAGTAAACTCAGGAATGATTGAGCCCTGAGTATTAGGGGGCTGGACAAGTAGAAGAGGTGGGACTCAAAGAGGGGGTGGGAGCACCTGCCTACAAAAGATAAGAGAATTTAATCTATAACCCGCTAGGCATCGACAGGGAATTGGTGTGTTTGGTTTTTTGTTGCTGTTGTTAATGCACAGATTACAAAGGAAGCCAATTATATTAAAATACAGTTATCAAAATATTTTTCAAATGCCAGTTCATCAGACACAGGTTAAGAATTTCTGCTAAAACACAGCTATCAAGCTAGTCCAAATCCCTAGGTCAAACTCCAATATGAGAAAATTGAGGCCCAAAGATGGGAGGTCACACACCTAATTAGTGGCAGAGCTGGGATTGTAAACTAGGTCTTCTGACTCAGTCCTGTGTTCTTTCCACTATATCAATCTCTTAATGAACTGAAATGGAGATTATACTAGTGCAGAGCTTCCCATTTTATGTCATTTTTCCATTTTGTGGCATCCTCCCCTCATCCACTCTACTCAGTCATCTAGAATCCTTATACTTTCTCTTCTCTACCAAATTCTGCTCTTAGGAGAGGATTAGCTTCCTAGCTGTGTGACTTTGGGCAAGTCACTTAAACCCAGTTGCCTCACTAAAAAAAAAAAAAAGAGAGGATTAGAAACTTATTCAAACTGACAAAGGGCTGATGATTGTTTAAAACGTTCCCTTCCTGAAAGATTTGTCTTTCCAGAGGGATCAAAATTTTAATTGAAAGGAATAAAGCTTTAATATAGAATTACAGGTAGTAGGTCTTGAAGAGAGGTATTTTGGGTCAAGAAGTGTCAAACACACTGCTGGTGAGCACCTACAGGAACCAGATTAAAATGTATTTGGGAAATATTTAACAAAATAAATAAAAATACAATAAACCGTGGATAATATTAGTACATGGCTTTCTAAATCAATATACATCCCATAGGACATGTATGGTTTAGAGGCCTCGTTTCTATTTGAGCTTGGCACCACTATTTTGGGGGATGAGGGAGCCAATTATAAGTTAGACCTGTGCCTAGGGTAAAACCTTGGGTTCCTTATCCATACCACAGACCCCTCTTAGCTCTAGGATTCTAAGTCTAGGAGGAATAATAGAAGAGGCCCTTAGGCTACTGAAAGGAGGGCTTGGCTTTGACCTACAGAGAGGTCAGCTGTGGAGTCGCATGAAGAGCTTCCCTGTCTCCTAGGGGCTCAGCCTGATGAAAGGTGAGAACCCTGAAGGCCCTAACACCTCCCCAGCTTAGGGATCCTGATCCCTATTGCTTCCCAGCAATGAAGAGGGTCGAGGGCAGAATGCAATCAATCATTCAAAGGTTAGATGGGGACAAATTCCAGGTCTGGGATAGCAGTGGTCCTGTTTAGGACTTCGACTTCCTGTGATAATTATACTACTTTCCTTACAGGGTTGCTGTGAGCGAAAGTGCTTTAAAGCACTACTTAAATGTAAATTGTTATTGGTCTAAGGTGCCTTCCAACTTTAACATACATATTGATTCACCTGACTTCACTCAGCCCCTGATGGATTTCTAGACTAGCAGGTTAATTGTCTGGCCATCAGCCTTCCCCTGGTCCATATTCAAAGGCACCCCTAGGCCAGATTCTCACATACAAATCCTCATTCTCTTAAAGCAGACAGTAGCCTTTTTAGAGTCATTAGTGGAAGTTTGGTGAAGACTATGGACTCTTTCCGAGATTAATGTTGTTCTTTTGTTTTAAATTCTTAATTGGAAGAAATACTAACTTTAAGTTAGAAGTTAGTGAAAATAAAGATGTAATTTTTTCCCCATCCAAGTCCACAGACACTAGAAATCTATCCATGTTGGGGAGGGGGGGAGGGTCCATTGACTCCAGGTAAAGAGAAAAATATCCATATAGAAGCCTGGATCATCAAATTAAATTAAATTCCCTGCCTTAGAGAAAAAATACCCATATAGAAGCTCCGATCATCAAATCAAATTCTGCATCGTTGATGATATCAAAATGGGAGGGTACCAATAGCTCAGAATTCCCATGCAACATGACCAGTATCATGTCACTGCAGTTGGAAGTAGTGGAAGAAAGGGAAAAGACATACAGGTCTTCTTAATACAGTCAAATCTAGACCATGATATACAAATTCCAATTTCCCTGAATTAATACATAATTTTTATACCTAGTTATTTCCACATCTGAAAGTCTGGGTTTGCTGTTAGAAATGTCCTCTCTAAACAACATGTTATTCTCCGTTCTAGCTAACTAGGTCAAACTCCAAACTTCCTAGAGCATCTATCTTTTCTTCCATTTAATCCCATGTTCCTTCTTGTCCCCCAACTCTGAGCCCAAACAGGCCTATGATCCACCAAAACCTATCCTTTCTGTCTCTCAGAGCACAACCATAAACTTGCCTCCTCTAATAAGTCTGCCCCAATGAAAGGATCTTAGTCATGGACACACAACTAATCCACCAAAACTTCAATAATGTTTGAGTTCACTATATATTCATGGCTACATGCTTTTCAATAGAGGCTTATATATACATTTGTTACATATCCTACCCAAGTCTGGCTCTCTCTGCTTTGACCTTGTCACCCCATTTGAAACCTTATGACTTGACAGAACTTCCTTCTCTTCTGAATAGCCCATATGAACATCCATTGATAACACTGGCTTTCAAATTAACCTGAGACATATGTATGCACACATCTAATCCTTTCCCTACATTAAAAACTAAAACATTGTTTTTCACATTAATAATTAATCTGTAGGAAGCATCTTGGTGTAGTGGGGGAAAACCCTAGATCAGAAGTCAAATGATCTAGGTGCTAATCTTGATTCTACTGCTAACTAGTTATATGACTTTGAGCAAGTCAATTACCATTTCTGGGCCTGTTTCCTGTACAATGAGAGAATCCAACTAGATGAACTGTAAGGTTCTGAACAACTCAAATATTGTTCTAAGAACCCCTGTAGTTCTAAAATTCTATATTCTAAAGGCCTTTCCAGTTCTATATACTATGTACTCCTTTCAGGTCTGCCATTCTAAGTTCTATGGCCCCTTTCAGCTCTACCATTTTACATTCTAAGGCTCCTTCCAGGTCTGTCTTCTAAGTTCTAAAGTTCCTTCTACCTCTAATGGTCTATGTTCTGTGATTCTATTATGATGAGTTAACATCTGATGCCCAAGTTAGTTTATATACCACCAGATATTTAGAAAGGAAGAAAGAAAATGCAGTTTAGAGAGTCTTGGTTTGTTTCTGGATCAAGCTGGCACAATCGTGCATGGTATTCTCTGGTCCTAGAGGGTAGGGGGAAAGGGATAGAGGAAGTAAAGGGGTTCTCTAATTAGAATATGGCCCAATACACATACCAGATTGGTCCGCCCCTTTATCACTGACTTTATGGGAAAAGAGAAAAGGCCCTTTAGTTGGAAATGATTGGGAATGAGAGTTGGGCGGAACATACCTCCCTATTTATATATGCAGCAAGTAGTGGGGCTGTACCACTAAGAAGGTCACTATGAATGACAGCCACTTTGTGGGAATCATCAGAAACCAGATCTTAGGGGGTTCAATGACTGTAACCACAAGCTCTCAAGGACAGTCAAGTTACTTGGAGCACTGAGGAACCAACAGTACCAGAGCACATCAAATAAGAGGTCTCAACACTATGGTGACAAGATAGGATAAAAGGAAAGCCTTAAGAGTCTATAAGCAGGAGAATCCTAGGAAAGCTGACGTAAAATTGCATTGGATACAGTAGAAGAATGAAAGGTGAACAGGCATGGGGCAGCTAGGTGGTGCAGTAGATAGAGTACCAGCCCTAGAGTCAGAAGGACCTGAGTTCAAATCCATCTTCAGACACATGATACTAGCAGTATAACCCTGGGCCAGTCACTTAACCCTGACTGCTTTGCCAAAAAAAAAAAAATTTTTAATTTATAAAAGAAAAAGGTGAACAGGCAGGGAAGCACCCAGATCTAACCTCACATCTCTATGTCAAATGGATACCATTATGTTCCCAACCAATTCTTGCCAATGAATGCCAATAATTGGACAGCCCACAGAAATATTTTCCTAGCTTTCCTTCTGCCCCCACAGGAAGCCCATGGGGAGATAGATAATAGAGCATCATTCTTTGCCATGCTCCCTAAGTAAGGCTGCACAACAGATGTGGGCCCACTTCCCCATCCCCATAGTCTGGGTAATTACTACAGAATCTCTTGCTGGATCTATAGAATGCCTCCTTAGGCCTGGTGGAAGGCTGTCACAATATGATCATCTCTCTCCTCTTTTTAAAGACTGCTTCTTTGTACATTAGAAAAAATACTGAAATCAGAGATAGATCAGGCTTTGCTAGTGTATATGACCTCAGGCAAGTCACTTTCCCATTCTTGGTCTGTTTCCCCATCTGCAAACTGAGATCTGGGATAATCTAGTTCTGAGGAGCCTTCCAACTCTAAAAATTGTGATTCTAAGGTATTTTGGAGAGACATCAAATCCTCTCATAGCACATAAGCCAAGTCTTTGAGATAAAGATGAGCAAAGGATCATCCTTCAGGAAATGGGAAGTGGACAATAAGCTTAAAAAGTCACAGGAGCAAAGTGGGAGACTGATGTGGATATGACCCAGATGGGCTTAACTGCTTTTTCTGAGGGCATTCTGGTTAAAAAAAACAGATATCAACCAGATGATAACCAGGGAACAGAGGTTACATTAAGTTTTCAAACAAGGGCACATGAAAGGAAAGACCCTACCCACCCAAAGAGCTTAGCCCAGAGTGATCAAGAGCATAAGTGATGGGATCAAAGAGAGGGAGAAAGAGGCTTTCTTGGAAACCTCATTCTGTGAGGAAGACACAGGGCTTTAAAGGGATAACCTCCCTCCCTCTCATTCTTCTTGATTCTGTCACTATAAGTCTACCTTGTGGGGGACAGTAAAATTAGAATACACTTTTGGGTGGATGGGCAAGAGTAGATTGGGGTTGGGGTCAGGACAAACAATTTGTCATAAGAATGGGGTACAGTCAAAGATGGAAGAGAAGAACCTCCATTGAGAAGACAGAATATACCTCTGTGAGGGCTAAAAAGAGAGCTACCATTTTGGGTGGTGGAATCTACCAAGGAAGGCACCAATCCAAGGACATAATCAGCTGCAGTTTGGGGAGGAAGTAAAATCATCCTAGGGGCAGTATCTCCCATCTGGAGATAGAAGAAGAGTCACTATTCTAGAGGTGAAATCTACCATTGGAGAGAGAAATGAAACACAAGCCACCAAGAGGGTGGGGGCTGTGTCTCATTCTAAGGAAGCAGAATCCATAATTCCTGTCCAATTATCAGTGATCTTTTTCTTAGGAGTAAGACAAAGTACTTCCAGGTCTCCATCAAAGGGAGACCTCTGAAACCAGCCGTGAACAAGGCAGAAGTGTCTAAGGTGAGACCCTCTTCCCTTCATCCTCTCTCCATGGATGACAGAAAAAGACAAGAGTCTATGGAAAGAATCTTGCCTGCCCACCCATTGGGGTCAGTGAGATAACAGTACCCACTGAGTTCAAGCCCTTTTGTTTAGAAGGAAGGATAAAGGATATCCTTAAAAGGCTAAAACTCCCTGGACCCCTGGTCCGTGTGACAGTGCAGGGGAGGCAGCAGCTGTGGCCCAGCAGGGTGGGGGGAAGAGGCCAGAGAAGAGGAGAGCCAGGGAGAGTAGGGGTGGTGGTGGCAGCTTGGGGCTCAGGATCCAATTACCAAGCTGTTTCCATACTTAGCCACCTGACAGCCGCCTGGAATATGCAGCAGCTTCTGCCGTTGCAGCCCCAGGGAGACCAAATTAACTCAAGGGCAGACAAGGGCAGGGCCCAGCAGCACATGCTGAGGTCTGCAGGCCCCTTCCCCACCCCTCTACTTCTGGGGAGGGGTGCTCCTCCATCAGGCTTGCCACATTCCACTTCTAACTGTGACTGCCTCCCAGTAGGAAACAGCAGGGATGACAGGAGAAGCTCAGAGCTCAGGTCTTTGAGTGTCCCTGGGAGCACAAGATAGCAAACTTGGGCCTAGGCTGGGACTGCCCAATTCTGAAAAGCCAAAATGGTCATGGAAGTAGGGGGAGGTAGTAAGAGGATCTCGAGTCCCCGGAGAAGTCCTCCCCATTGCACTGCTCAGAGTGCATGGCTGAGAGAAGCCTAGCTCTAACCATTCCTGCACCAGGGCCCAAGTCAAGGGAGGGGTAGCAAACTGATCCAGTGGCCTCTCCACAGCCTATAAATAACTTCCATGCTGTAACCCAAGCTACCTTTTCGACCACACAAAATGCTGAGATGTCAAAAGAAAAGCAACAGCTCTGGACCCCTTTTCAATCCCACTCCTGTTCCAAACTGTCTTGATTCTATGCCCTAATCTATCACAATCACCATCCCCTTCCCTATCCTTGATTCTGTGCCCAACTCATCTCAGTCCTACCAAACAGAAAGGCATCTGGAGTTTCTTGCCACCAACTCTCTCACTTGGCGTGCATTTGAAATGGGTGACCTCTAAAACACCTTCCAATTCTAAGATTTGCGGGATTTCCTCTAGAGTCCCTGTAGAGACCGAGGAGTTCAGCACTGCCCCCAACTCCACTTCCATTCCCAATCCCATCCTGTATGCCTCTTCCAAGGTGTGGCCTGAGATCAGGCTGACTGCTCATTTTAGAACTTCCTCACCACCCCCACTGCCAGTCTTCCCAGCTCTCCTTATTCTCCGAACTACTTCCCACAGTTCTCCTAGTACCAAACCCTTCCTTTGCCACCTCAGACACAGGGGAGGTCAAAAAGGTGATAGCTAGGTGAGGCCAGCAACCTAGGAAAATTTGACATGAAAAACCTGGAATCTTTCCACCTCCAGAAAAGGCTTTTAGAGTGAAAGCTGGGAGACAGGGGGTAGGAGGCCATGGGACAAGCAAAATTCCCTTTCCAACTTTTCCCATTTGCTAGGTTCCTCAAAACCCACTCTGCCCAGCCACCTAAGCCAAGAAGTTTGAATGCCTCTTTCCCAAAGAAGAGTCATACCTGCTTTTCCTGAGAGCAGGAGAGAAGCCATGCAGCAGCAGAGCAGAGCCAGCGTCCTCATGGTGACTGCCAAGAGCTCCCAGTTGTTCTGTGCCTCTATTTATATGGTATCAGGCAATGGGGAGGGGGGAAGAAAGGGGAGGGAAAAGGGTCACACAGTCACTAGGACAACCAAGCCAACGTGGCAGGGAAAGCTACACAGACCCTGCCCAGCTACAGAAAGGCCCTCAAAGTTCCCAAGTTTCTTTGTTGGGGTGGCCACTGACACTTGGATCCAAGAGATGAGACCCCTAGATTTGTCTTCCCCTTCAAATGGGCAGCCTGAACCTACATGAAAGTGACTTGTCACCCACCACCATGAGGAAGGAGTTAGCAAAGAGAGAAGGGTGAACCCGGAGTTAGGACTTCCCAGGCTTCAGCTCTGCTGAAAGGGGAAATGGAAGTATTAAACAACTAATACAAAATGGTCTCTTTATGGTATAATGAAAAAGTTCCCTTAGGACTGGGAGTCCAGGGACCTGGGTTCTAATCTTTGTTCAGACATTAACTTGATGTGTAACCTTGGACAAGCGAACTCCATTCTCTGGAGCTGTTTCCTCATCTGTAAAAAGCAGTGTTGGACAAAGTCATCATCATAGCTTTAGAGCTGAAGTCTTCCAGAAGAGCTCCAGAAAGACTTTTAGAAATTCCTATATTCATGTTATCTCCCTGTGAGAATGTCAGCCCCTTAAGGGCAGAGATTGCTTCCTTTTCACCTTGCATCCCCAGCTCTCAGCCCAGCATGGTGCCTGGTACCTCCAAGGTACTTAAGAAATGCTGATTGGACTGCCTGACTGACCTCAGGAGCTTACAACCTCTTACATTTATTACCTGGAACAAGTGACTTGATTTCTCTGAATTTCAGCTTCCTCCTTTCCCAAAAGCAGATAATAATCCCTGCCATGCCTGTCTCATAGAGTCGACATGAGAATCAAAAGAATGGTAATTACATAAGTGCTTCATAAAATGTGAAGTGTTATAAAATTTAACTCTATTAAGCTTATTACTTTAGACCAAGAGAGTTGGACCTGGGCACACAGTATTCAAAGGCAATGGTACTTGGAGGTAAATGTACTGGAAGATTGTGTTACAGATAAGGAAACAAAGAACCAGGTGATTCACTCAAGGTCACCCAAGTACTCCAAGTGGCACACATTTGAACCCAGTTCCTCTGACTCAAGATCCAGGAGTGCTTCCACTGCACCAAGCTATTGCTTCCAGATCTAAAAATTCTGTGGTTCTGGAGTAGCTTGAAGAGGCCAAGGATGAGAGCCTTAAACATGACATTTATATAAAACCTTAAAACAAAGAGATGAGGGAAACATGGATTTAGGAAAAGCAGTGTGAGGTAATAGAAAAACTACTAGACTCCCAAGATTTATGCTTTCATCCCAGTTCTTCCACTAACTGGTATGACTTCAGATAAATTACTTATCCTACCTGGGTCTCAATCTGAAGGAGGTTATTTTAGGACAAAAAAAGGAAGTCCAATTTTTTTTACATATTGTGTGTATGTAACCACTGGTTACTCCTAAGAAAACAGAAAGAAAATAGAAATAGAAAGGCATTTCAAATAAACTCAGGGATGACAAAATCAGAATAGGTAATTAAGGAAAATTAGGGATGCTTGCTGTTGAGATCAGTCAGGGAGGACAAGCTCTATGTTTGTCCCTTAATGCCCCTTTTGGGGACAGAATGCTAGATGGGAGGCACTATGGGGTTGTTAGGGAGGTAAAGCCTTTGGAGAGTGGTAAAAAGAGGGAATGGGTCCAGTACCAGCGAGCCAGCACTGAGATTCCTTCCTTATGTTGAAGGAACAAGTTGGTGTTCCACCACCTCTGCAAAGTGCTGTCTGATGCTGTCATAATAAGAGCATGTGATGGCCCTTGCAAGCCAGGTTTCAGAAGCTGGGCGGGAAGCAGACACCAGCTTGTCTAAGGGAAGGCAGGATATCACTCAGTGTGTCTGGGAACAAGAATGAGACAAGAGATGGGGGGACAAAATGTACAAAGGCACATGAGAGAGATTTGTTCTTAGGAAAAGGAAAAGCTAGAAGAGCCCAAATCTGAGGGAGAAAAGAGGATCTGCCCACAGCTTAGATGGGTTAAACAGGTCCGAGTTGAGATTTAGTTGGTGGTGAGTCCTAGTCAGAAATCAGTGATGACCTTGGGCAAAGTCATTTCACTTCTCTGGGCTTCAATTTCTTGATCTATAAGAGGGTTGCACTTGATTATCCATAAGGTCCCTCCTTTCAGCCCTGTCATTCTGTAATTCTAAAGAAGGGAGTAAAGAAGTTAGAGGAGATTTCAGGAGAAGCAGCACATCCCTTTACAAGACACAATTTCAGATTTCAGGTTGTTGTAGTGGATTGAGCATGGTACCCAGAATCAGGAGACCCTGGGCTTAAATCTATCCTTAAATTCTTACCAGCTATATAAGCCTCAATTTCCTTACTTATAAAACAGGAATAAAAATAGCACTTAATTCACAGAGTTACTATAAAACATAAGTGAGGGGGCAGCTAGGTGGCGCAGTGGATAGAGCACCGGCCCTGAAGTCAGGAGTACCTGAGTTCAAAGCCCGCCTCAGACCAAACACTTGACACTTAACTAGCTGTGTGACTCTGAGCAAGTCACTTAACCCCAATTGCCTAAAAAAATAAAATAAAAATAAAAATAAAAAAATAAAACATAAGTGAGATAATGTTTATCTTTGCAAACATTAAAGTTCTATATAAAAGTCAACCATTATTATTATTATTATTATTTTTGTGAACTTTTATCAACTATCTCCCAATATATACTTCTGGGGGGGGTGCTACAAAGATACAACATGTATACAAATAAGCATAAAACAAGATAGGAAGAGATCAAAGTGCTCTAGGAAAATTAGAGAAGTGAGACAGTATTAACACTTGAAGGGACCATGGAAGACTTCAAGAGGAGGTGGCACCTCAACTAGGCCTTTGAAGGAAGAGTTCTGAAAGAAATAGAGAGGGAGGGAGGGAATTCCGGGCATGATGGGCAGCCTTAGTGAATGAAGGGAGCCAATCTATATAATGGTCAGTTTGGAGAAAAAAACTGAAAGCCCATATTGACTGTCTGTTAAGACAGTAGGTGAAAAGGAGTAATGTGAAATGGTGGTTAGAAAGGTCATGAAGGGCCTTAAACACTAGGAGAAGGAGTTTGTATTTTGTTCTAGAGGCAATAGGGAGCCACTGAAGGTTTCTGAATAGGGACAGCGGCAGAGAACAAGGACTCAAGCCCAAGTCTTCTGATTTTCACTCCACTGCACTACCTAGCCTTCTCCTTCAGGACAATTGTGAGAATCAAACTTGTTCATTTAGAAAAAGATTTGAAAAACTATAAAGCACTGTATAAGGGAGAGAAGGGTTTTTGCTTTTGAGGTTTTATTTTTATTTTTTACTATTATTGGGTGCTTGGTAAATACTTGAGGGTTACTGTTTGTCTTACTGACTACAACTACCTATTCATATCAGTTTGGGTGTACTTCCTTGCCCACATGCTGTCTGCCATTACCATTTGCAGAACTGTCTTCCACTCCAAACTCCATCACCGTACAACTCATGGAAAGAGGATATGCTGCGTCTGTATTGACCAGTGCTGAAACCTTGACCGTCAGCGGGTACTTCAGTATTTGAATTGATACTCCTTCAAACAACCTAATCCTCTCAGATCACCAACTTCCTCATCTCCAATGACCTACATCTTCACTCTATCTCAGACATCACAGGATAATCCAGCCACACCTCAGACCGCAAAAGCCACCCAAAACTATTCTATATTCATTATCTCAAGCTCTAGAATTCCCTTTTCTAAAATGAATCTTTTGTCTTTCCATCTCTCCCTTTGCCTCATTCATCCTAAATCAGTTTTTCATTCTTGCTGTGACTTAGTTCCTCCTCTGCTCTTTCCTCTACCAGGCTATCAACCACCCCATTTTTGGCCTTATTTTCCTCCCTTCAGTCATGATCTTGTAGTTAACTAGACTGAAGCCTTCTTTTTTTACAGAGGAAAAAACCACTGCTCAAAGAGATAGAACGTATTTTCCAAGGTCACACAAAAAATTAATAGCAAGGGCAAGATTAGAACTCAGACCTAATTCAGTGATCCACTTCTCTAAAAGTATGCAAGAAGATGACTTAGGGAACTATCTGAGGCCTCACCCTAACTCAGGAAAATTCTCAGCTGGTGCCCTTCAGCTCTTGTCACAAAATAGGAAAGGGGGAGAGAGAAGGGCTTTGGGAAGCTCATTCCTTTCCACAGCTGCCAGATATAGGGTTATGTCTGTACCCCGACTCCCAGCCCAACCCTCTCCCCTGAATCAGCACTGGCCCTTGTCAATCAACAGGAGAAAACTGCAACTCACCAGGTCAGAGGCAGAGAGGGGATCAGGATAGGAGAGAGAAACAATGGAGTGGGGAGGGGTAGATGGAGATATCCTCCAACTGTTGTAGTGCAAACAGGCGAAATGGAAGGAAGAGGCAGAGAACAAGGGATAGATTCAATAGGCTGTAGGGTAAGGGAAAGATGGAATTTAGGCCAAGAAAACAAGGGGCAAAGAAGGCAGTTTGGGCTAGGTCCTACAAAAAGCTCAATGATTCTAACCTATTTTATATAATGGTATCTCACAAAGTATTCTTTGAGAGGTGGTGTAGCAGAAGGGATGATGTCCCCTGGCAAAGAAATTGATATTGAACACTCCAACCAGCAAGGCCCTCTTTATCTACATAACTATTGACCATGAACTCACCCACAAGAAGTCCTAGGAGTCCAAGATAGGCCAAGCACTTGGGAAACTGGCAGCAGTCTTTCATAGTGGAGGGCAGCAGCCTTCATCTTTAAAACGACAAGGTGGTATTGGATAATTTTCCCTTCCTTCATGCTAAAAAAATCTAGTATGACCTGTAGGCTGTGTCACCACAGAAGGGCAACCCTGGACTCAAGTGGACTTAATTTGAATCTTGGAAGCATCTCAACATTTCTGGTTCTTGATGGTTTGTATTTGTACCCACCCAGAGGTGTTTGAGAAAGTGCAGGAGAGAAGAGGTATGAGGGAGCAAGCGTGAGAGACTGTGACGGAGATGGAGTGTGAGAGAGAGAAATGGAATTTGGGACAGAGAGAAAGGATAAATGACAGACACAGCATATGTGGAGAAAGAGGGGCAAACAGTTACAGAGTGTGTGAGGGAGATTATAAGAGAGACAGAGTCTAAAAGAGAGATGAAGTGTGTGACAACAGACATAATGTGTGTGACAGGGAGATTGAGCATAAAATGGAAGGAAGAACATGTGAGAGACAGAGAGACAGAAGATAAACAATATGGAGATAGTGTATGACAAATACTGAAAAAAATATGTGTGTGTATATGTATGTATGTATGCATGTATATATGACAGGGAAACTGAGTATGTGACAGACAGAGACAATGTATGACAGATTGCATGTCACAGAGATTGTGAGAGATGGAGTATAAATAAGAAAGCTAGAGTATGTGACCCAAAGGCTGAGAGTGTGATAAAGATGACTGTGAAACTGCATAACTGAGATTCATAATATGCAACAGGAAAATACTGTGATGTAGAGAGACAGTATGACGGGGAGATACACATGTGATAGAAATAGCATATGACAGAAACGTGTGAGAGGGAAAGTTTTTACTCCAGAAAGATAGAGCAAGAGAAATTCTCTGTAACTTAAAGACAATATATGACAGAAGAATCATCTGTGACAGAGGTAGCATATATGACAGAATTTCCAATAGAGTAAGTCTATGACAGGACAATTGCTAGACTATGCATTAGAGAGGCCATGTACATAACAGACACTGTGTTGTGACAGAGAGTCGATGTTTGTGAAACAGTGAGTGACAGAGACAGTGTGTAGCTTGATAATATATGATAGACAGGGTATGACACAATGTGTGACAGGTGTATGACAGAAAATTTAACTGGAAAACTGTTAGAAACAATGTAAATGATGGAGAAAATGTGATGTAATGTATGCAAGAGTATATTAGAGACATTGTATGTGACAGAGATAATGTGCATAACAGAGCTAATGTATGGTGAACAAGATAAACAACAGATGAGAGATAGTATATGAAACAGAGAGGCAATTATGGGACAGTGAGACAGTGTGGCAATGTCAATGCGTATGATGATGTATGACAGTGTGTCAAAGAGTATATGGCAGACTGTGACAATAGGAAGCATGTGACAAAGAGTCTATGACAAATTGTGCAACAGTATATGAAAGACAATGTGAGAGACAGTATATGACAGACTGTGACAGTGTATGAGATACGTGGGTGAAAGAGATGGAAATATGACAGACTGTGGGACAGTACAGGAGAGATGAACAGGACAGACTGCGGGGCAGTGTCTGAGAGACGAGTGTAACAAAGTGTGAGAGGCGCCTGCCCTGGTGTTAGTGCAGAGAGAGAGAGAGTGAGTGAGTGAGTGAGTGAGTGAGAGTGAGAGAGAGAGACAGAGAAACAGAGAGAGAGAGAGTGTGTGTGTGTGTGTGTGTGTGTGAGAGAGACAGAGAGAGAACGAGTGTGTGTGCGTGTGTGTGCGCGTGTGTGTGTGCGCGCGCGCGCGGAGAGGGGGCAGCCGTCTGACACATACTCTCCAGGCACCAGCGCGTGCCCTAGACCGTGCTGTCCGACGCGACGCGTTCCCCCACCCCTCCTCACAGTATCTCTCTGACCAATGGAAAAGGAACTCCGCTTCGATCCCGCCAATTAGAACGGAGTACCGCCGCGGTGGGGTGAGGCTCAGAGCGCGGGGAGCCCCGGCGTTGAGTCCCAGGCGCTCAGGGCCCCCTGGCGCCAGGCTGAGGAACTTGCCTAGGAGTGAACGGGAGCAACCCCGCCCCCAAGCGGCCTTCCCTGCGGCAGCCGCGCAGGAGGCCAGGTACTGGCCAGCACAAAAGGTAAATGCCGCTGGGCCTGGTAGCCCGGCCTTTAAGGCCTCCACGATTACGTTCTGACCTTTTGAAAACTATTTTATTTTCCCCATTACATGTAAACAGACCTCTTTCTAAACTTCCCTTCTAACTTCGTACGGACAATTCACCTTTGCCCTTGAACACGACTCCCAAGGCCCTCCTCCAACCCAACCTCCTCCTCCACGAGGCCTTCCATGACTACTCTGGCCCACAATGCTCTCCCTCTAATCCTATGCACCTCTTATTTAGCACTGAATTTACCCAGCTTCCCACTCAAACTTCCCAATCTAAGGCTCCTTCAGGGTAAGGTCTGAGTACTTCATTTCTATCTCTCATTTTCCCTAGGACATGGCAAGAGCCCAATAAACATTGACCGAGTTGACTGAAATGTCCTTAGTCCAGACTGTAAACTCAGGGGGTCCCAATTCCCCAAAACAACAGCTCACCTTTATGCACACCTTACTGCTGCTTTAAAAAATGCTTTCCTCACACCAAGACACTGTAGTCAGAAGACCAAGTATCAATTTTTCCAAGTGTTTAGAGATCTTTTAGTCCTCATTGTTGTTGGGTCATATCAATTGTCTATCACCCCATTTGGGGTCTTCTTGGCAAAGATCCTAGAGTGGTTTGCCCTTTCCTTCTCCGGCTCATTTTGTAGATGAGGAAACTGAGGCAAACAGGATTAGGTGACTTGCCCAGGGTCACACAGCTAGTCAGTGTCTGGGGCCAGATTTGAACTCAGGAAATGAGCTTTCCTGATTCCAAACCCAGCGTTCTATCCACTGTGCCACCTAGCTGCTCAAGTAACTTGCCAAACATCTCCAAACTAGTCAATGGCAGAATTGGGACTTGAACCAGTATCACTGGACATGGGTCCAGAGCTTTGGCTCTACAACACAATACCTTCTTGTTTTACAGATGGAAAAACTGAGGCTCAGATATAACATACATACCTTGCCTAAAATCACCTGGCTAGTGACACAGCTGGGGTTCAAAAGATCAGCTGCCATGTACCCCCAGATGTGTTTAGGGAGTAAGAATGGATAGGGAGAAACTGAATGATTTTTCTCCTCTGGAGAGAAAGGAATTGATGCTCCTTTCCTGCCCAGCTTCCTGGGGGAAAAAGAAGGGAAAGAGAGTCCCTCTCCTTCCCAAGTGAGATTTCCAACAAAACAAAGAGCTAAGAACTTTTGAGACTGTCCCTAATCCTAATGAATTCTCCCCCCTCCCCAAACTTGGACAACTACTTAAGAAATGGTTCAGTTAATGCCCCTGTTGCTCCCATCTCCACTACCACTACTACCAGCACTCCCACACCTAGGATATTCCTGAAGTCAAAAATATTCTCTTCCTTCCCCTGGGAAACACTCCTTCCCACCCGCCCCACCTCCATTTCCTCACTGCCCAGCCCTTCTACAGACACTTGGCTCCTCCACACATAACAGAACGGCCACGGGCCACCTGGGCCTGGGTATAGAATGAGGCCCTTCACCACCACCAGCCCAGCACCCCAGCACAGACAGTCAGCAGGAGGCAAAGGCTCTAAAAAACAAAGTACAAACTTTATTTTGTTTCTTTACAAAGGCACAGTGGCCTTGTTTTTTTTTTCCCCATTTCTTAACAAAATATAATAGCTTCTCCCAGAACACAAAGACCTCAAAATTGTAAAAAACAACAGACAAAACGAAGAAAGGAAAGAAGGAAGGAAGAGGGAGAGAGAGAAAGGAAGAAAAAGAGAAAGAAAGAAAAGGACAGAGACAGCTGTGGCTGGAGGAGGGGGTAAACCTAGGGGGAAAGGTTGAGGGGGGGTAAAGAATAACAGCTAATTCTAGTGCTGAGCCAGGTGGAAAGGGAGGAGGGGGCATGAGAAAACCCCAAACCAAGAAGCCACATACACAACCCACCCCCACCCAGGCCCCCCAAACAGCCCCAGCCCAGCCAGACCCACAGCCCCCAAATCCATTTAAGTGCTTAAAGGGGAAAGAGGAACAAACAAGAGGGGGAGAGGGGAGAGAGAAAGGAGGAGAACAAGTGGTGGACTGGACGGGGTGGTCACTGTTTCAGGGCTGGCTTCTAAGAGGAGAGAAGAAATACCTTGGTATTTTTCTTCCCCCTTTTAAATTAAATGCGAAATGGTTTAGTGGAGAGGGGCCAGGGAGGTCCCTGACTTCCTCCCCAGCTTCTTCTAGCCGTGCCCTGGCCCCCTGGTACCACCTGTGTCCCAGCTCTGCCCTCCATCCTTCCCCACCTTCTCCAAAGTTGGGTGTGTTGGCTTTGTTAAGAATTACAGTATTGAAAAGAGGTCATAAAAGAGACCCAAATGACATTGTAATTTTGTAAAAATCTCTCCGCTCTGAGAACTCGAGCATTTCTCCCCACTTTTGCCCCTGCCCCCTCGCCCCCCTGAGGGTGGGGGGGGAGAGGAGGGCTGTGGGGGGGGTCAGGGGAGATCCCCATCCCCCGCTGGGTCCTCCTTGCTCTGGTCCATAGCATCACTGTCTGAGGCCTCTGAGTCTGAAGCTGTGTCAGAGGCAGGGGCTCCAGGGCAGGCCCGGACTGGCGGCTTCACAATCACCACCCGTCTCTGCTCTTCTTGTTCGTGTTCCTCCTGCTCTTGTGTGCCCTCGATGTGCTGAATTGCCTAAGAAGAAGGGGTTGGGGTAGGGGCAGGGACCCTGATCAGGCCTCCAGCTCATGAGCTCCCTAGACCCACAGCAGGCCCAGGACCTCACTCCCAAAAAACCCAGCTCTTCCCAAACCCTCCCTCCTCCACTGAGATCTCTCACTAGGAGGCCAAGGCCTCTCAACTTTGGTCAATCTAGGTGGGACACAGATCAGGGCAAAGGGTGGCCAAGGTGTCCCCTCCTGGCCATCTATACCACCACCTCCCGTGCCTACAACACAGTTATATATGCTGACAGCAAAGTGAAAGGTAAGACCTAACTAACTGACTAACAGACAAGCTGGACTGGGAATCCGGAAAACAATGAAGTTGGTTTTAAAAGTGCTTTTACGGAGTACAGAAACAATTTTGTTAACAGACCGGGCTAGCTACTTTCCTAAAAAAAAGTTTTAGAGTTTTTTGGGTTTTTTTTTAACCTCACTATTTATTAACTCAATAAAGGTATCTGTAATTATCTTCATTTCTCTATCAGAACTAAAAGTCTTTTAAATTTCCTCATATTACCCCCAAAGCTTGAGCAACTACATGATGAAAACCTGCATCTCTGATCTACCAGTCTGAGCCAGAGACAGGTCAAGCCTTCTCTTACATACTAGAGTACATCTGATGCCAGCCCACTTCCCTCCTGTGGACCACCAGATGACCCAGGAGGGAGAAAGCAGAGAAAGCACTCTTATACCCAAGTCCTCAGATGACCAGGCTCAAAAGTTAAAGGGACCCTAAAAGCCCCTGGCAATGTTAAGTCAGCATGTATATATTCTGTGTTCTCACCTCCTCAAGGCCAGGAGAGGGCTCAAGCCAGCTGTCTTACAACTCTTCCCCCACCCCCAACCCTTCCAAACCCTTTGTTTGACAATCCCTCTTCACCAGAGGGCTTTGTGCACATCCACTAACTCTGATCTTCCCAATGGATCTCTAGGACACATAAATATTATTCTCATTTTACAGATGAGGAAGCTCAGAGCAGTTTCACATAGTGCAAATGAAGATTTAATTTTTTTGCCCCATCCACATCCACAGACCCTGTAGACCAGCCTCTCAGAGCACACTTTGTCCCTCCCTTCTTTACCTGCACAATGGTGTCCAGGTTTTGCCGGGATGTGGAGACTGAGTTGATGACTGATGAAGGGCCCATGGTGACTACATTGACATGGTGGGAGGGTGGGGGTTGAGGAGCAGGCACAATCACTGTGGGGTGGTGGGTAGGAGCTGGTGGAGGCCCGTGAGGGGGCAGGAGCTGCAGAACACAGGATACAAGAATTGGCCTCAAGATACAGGTTCTATGCCCCATCAGATTGATTATGCCCTCCCTCCTTTGTCCCTGACATCCATTCGTACACCAAGTCCTGCCTATTCTTCCTATAAAACAGCTCTCACATCCATGAATACTTTCCATTATGACCACTCTTCCCCCTAGTCGAAGTTCTCACTATATCATTATTGGATTATTATAACTGCCTCTTATTGGTCTCTAGCTTCAAATCATCCTGCACATGTTGTGATAATCTTTAAATGACAAGACAATGAAGGCATCTGAGAGCTGGGAAGCAAAATATGAACTCCTTGCTTCGTCTGACATTCAAGGCCTTCCACAATCTGTCCAATCTCCCCAGTCAGCCTTCCATAGTAGCAGTCCCCAGCACCTACCCCTATCATTCTAAGAAAGATGTCCTCCCTGTTTCCACAACATAACGTGGGGACTCCCATTTCCATGCTTTGGATCTATGGTGTGCCTCTCCCCTCCCCCCTCCATCCAGAAATCCCTTCTCTGGGCCTCTAATCATCTTGAAACAGCCCAAATCCTTCATGAACCCTTCTCTGACCAGCGATGATCTCATTTTCTTCTCTGAATTCTTATGGCCTAATAATCTATCCAGTGGTTCCTACCCTTTAAGCATAAAGACCCCTTTTTAAGGACAAGAAAGTCAGGGACTCCACCCCATCTGAAAGTAATTGTCCTACTGGCTGAGAAATAGTAACTTACATTTATATATAAAGTGTTTTAAGTTACAAAAAGCACTCTCTTCACCATCCTATGAGATAAGTAGCATCATTATTGCCCCAATTCTGTGGATGAGGAAAATGAAGATCTAAATGGCTAATGGCTTGCCTATAGCTAGTAAATGTCTCAAGTGGGATTAGAACCCAATTTTCCTGTCCCCACATACAGCACTCTTTTCACTGCCTCTCAATATGTACAATGACAAAATGATACTTCACAAATCCCCTTCAATAATTCCACAACCCCCACGAGGTCCATAATCCATAGGTTGGGAACCACTGGTCTATACCACTACTAAATTAGGCCATTACAAACTGCCTTAACTTGCTCTGTAGTTCTTTCATGTATGAATGCCTTGTATATTCCAAATGCCCTGTAAACTCTTTAAGGGTACCCTTTCATCTCACCAACATAACCACCAGCACGGGTGGGGTTTGAAGGAGGCATCAGTAAAGGCTCCCTGAATGCCAGACTGAGGCACAGCCCAGACTGTCAATGCAGGAAAGGACTAGATCATCTGGTCCATCCCTCTCAGTGTGTGGAGGAGATACCTGAGGCCTAGAATAGGAATGACCTGGAACCCAGGTCACTTGGCTTCTGGCCAGGGATTCCACCATTCTGCCAGAGAGAGAGAGAGAGAGAGAGACACACACACACACACACACACACACACACACACACACACACACACACACACACCCTCTGCCATGCTCACCTGTGTGCGGAGCTGCTGCTGTTGCTGCTCACGCTCCAGCTTCTCCTGGTGCAGCAATCTCACCTGCTCCTGTTGCTGCTGTAGCTGGACTTGCTGGGCAATCACCTTCAGTTTCTCAGGGTACATGTGAGCCTCCAGAGAACGCACCTGTGGATAGTGCCGGCTCAGAAGGCTGGGCCTGGGACCTTTCCTACCCCACCACCAACTTGAGATCAAGGGACGAAGGGAACAGCTCTCTCTCCCCCAAAACCCCAGAATTCCTATTAAAAGGCCAAAGCCCATCTATCCTCCAAGTCTTTGGAAGCTTTAGAACTACAGAATATGGAATGTCACAGCTGGAAAAGGACCTTCTAACACAAAATTGGCAGAGCCTGGAGCAGGCAGCTTAGAATGTGAGAGGTAGGAAAGACCTTAGAACATAGAACATTTAAAGCTAGAAGAGACCTTGGAACATAATACAAAGAATGTTCAAGGTGGAAGGGACCATAGAACATAGGCTCTAAGACTTTTTAAGGGTATCTCAGAAGATGGAATATAGACAGTCAAAGCTGGGAGAGCTTAGAAATCATTCAGTCCTGCCCCTCCATTTTACAGGTAAGGAAACTGAGGCCTAAGGACACATAGGTAAAGTGTTTGACTTCAGTCTGGTACTTTTCACTAATCCACAGCTATCTTGCTGAATTTCAGATTTTAAATGTCCCAAGCACATTGCACAAAGTAGACAGACACTGATGCTTTTTAAACACGAGAAAGTTAACTGCCTTTGAATAGATGACAGTAAGCGAAGCAAGGAGCTGTGCCTTGCCCAGCTCTTACTAGGAAAACTGATAGCTCATAGCTCAGAGTTTCTTACTGAGAGCTCTGCCCACCTTCTTCCTGCCCATCATGAGAGGGTTGGAGCTTGTCCCTTCACCTCCACCAGGGGGCGTAACAGACCTACACTATGAGGCTAATAAACCAAGGTGGGAGTCCAGTGCGGCCCACCCCCTCCAACTCACCTGCTCCTCCAGCATCATTCGGACTGAACGCTCCTTGTCCAGTTGCTGTCTCAACTCGATCATCTCTCGCCTCAGGTCTTCAGCCTTCTCATCCTCCCAGATGTCTGGTGAGCCAATGCCCTCGTCCTTATCCTCTGCCCTCCGCCGTTTGGGAGATGAGCCACTCAGTTCCTGGGCACCCCGAGGGGGAGGGGGAGGGAGTCAGTGGCCAAAGCATCCCACCCAGGGAAGGATGTATGGCTGGTCCGGAGCCCCGTAGGAAGGGCTGGAGAAAGACGCCAGCCCCCATCCAAGCTGGGGACAATCAATGTGTTGGCAGTCAAATGCAGGTGACCCTGATCCTAAGCAAACCCACCACATGAAAATCCAACCTGACTTAGAAGCTTTCACCATAGAATTTCTTAAATTGCTAGCTCCCCTAGTAGAATAGCATGGTATCACAAAAAGAAGGCTGGTCTAGGATTTAGGAGAACTGGGTTCTAATCCCAGATCAGCAAATAACTATGACCTTGATCGTAGAGGCAAGTAGGTGGCTCAGTGGATAGAGTGCTGGGCCTGGAGTCAAAAGACCTGAGTTCAAAGCTAGCCTCAGACAAAGCTAGCTGTGCAATCCTGAGCAAATCATTTAACCTTTGTTTGCTTTAATCCACTGGAGAAGGAAATGGCAAACCACTCTAGTATTTTTTTTTTTGGCTAAGAAAACTACATGGACAGTATGGTCCATGGGGTCATGAAGAGTTGGACATGAATGAACAATTTAACAATAACTTGATTCTGGAATCCTAGCTTTACAGCTAGAATGAGCTTTAGGAATCACCTAGACTAACTGCTTCTTTTTTTTGAAAAATGGTGAATAAAGACCTGTCCCCCTTCTCCCACCTCCCTCCCATCTTATTTTTCCAATATCAAAGCAACCAATATCCTCAAAAATGCTTGCAAGAGATCTACCTAATGTAATATAGTAGTAGTATTTACAAAAATCTGATCTATACAACTTCATGAGAATACCGCTCCCATGGATTAACAACTGAGGCACTCAACATCCCCCGCTCCCATCCACAGTCTCCTATCCAGATCTCTGATTTATCTAGCAGTTTGGGCTGCGCTTCTCACTTAGGGCCCTGCTTCAGAGGGCTCAGCATGGTGTTAGCTCACATGCAGGGATCAACGCTCTTCGTACGAGACAGGAGAATGGGTCGAGCTCAAGCCTTACCTCCTTCAGAAAGTCTCCTGAGTCTTCCACTCTACCTTCATCATCCCCTTCTCTGACCACTATTACCATGCATCACTTCCCTGGCTGTTGTTGCCCTAATTACAACAGAAGCTCCATGAAGGAGGAAAGTGAGGTCCAGGGAAAAAAGAAGGGACATAGTGAGTCAGAGTCAGGGTCAAAAAGAGAATCCAGGTCTCCTGACTTTCAGGTCAGTATGTCCTTTTCCCTGAATCCCCACGGCTTACTGATCAGGCTCTATATCCCTGCTCAGACTTGGTCCCAACTAACCAGGGCACATACTCTGTCATATAGGAAAGGAACCCCTTTGCTGACCAGTTATGGGAAGGTTGACCAATGCCAGCCAAGTGTAACTTATACCTCCCTCTGAGGTGTTAACCAGACCAGGGCCATTTGTGCCCTGGTGAAGCAGTACCCACTAGGATGCACTCAGCCTGCGAAGGATGGTGGCATACCAAGAGGAAACGTTCCCACTGGTCAGGGAGACAGGGGATGAACTAGCAAGGCCTTAGGGGTGGAAGCCAGGTGGCCAAGGTGCATCCTTACCTGGATGAAGCGTTTGAGTTGTGTGTTTTGTTGTAAGAGCCTTGTTTTTTCCTGCTCCAGAGAAAAGATGTATTCTGCTGTCTGTTGGAGAATGGCTGCCTGCCAGGGAAGGAGGAAGAGGAGGATGCAAAGGGTCAGACCTTCTACCCTGCCCTGGTCAAAATCAACCCACAAGCACTGATTAAGCCTTTACTGAGAGCCAGGTACTGTGCTGAGCACTGGGGAGCCAAAGAGTGAGTACTCTCAAGGAGACTGTATTCTAATGGAGAAGAGGACATGCAAATAAATTGGTACAAATAAGATCCATATTGAGTCGAGGCGAGGTAACCTTGGAAAGTTCCTCAGCTGTTTGCTCCCTTTCCAGCCCCCCTAGTTCCCAGGAACTAAGACCCATTCCACCAAACTGTGTTTCTTTCTTTGGGGTTTTATAGTGTATCATTTCACAGCATCAAAAGATTTAATGCTTAAAAAGGGGGGGGAGGCCTGGGGCAGGGGGAGACTCTTAGAGTCTGTCTCTAGTTCAAATCCTTCATTTACAGATCAGGGAAATTTTGTAAAATAAAAGTTGGTCTGCCCTTCTTGTTGTCTCCTAAACACACACACACACACACACACACACACACACACACACACACACACACACACACACACCCCTTTGTTCATGCTATTCCTGCCACCTAAAATGCTTCTCCCTTCCTCCCTCTATCTCTCAGAATCCTAAAAGACTTTAAAGACCAAGCTCGTCCTGCCTCCTCCATGCCATCATCATTGCCCACCCCTGGCATCCCTTCCTTGCACTACACTCCTATGGCCTTCTTGCCTTTACATTCTCTACTTTAGGGGAGAGCCAGTCTTATTTATATCCCTCACCATGTTGCCGAGCACAGGACTGGGCAGACACTCCATGAATGGAGCAATATGCACATGTCCAGCTTCCATTCATTGCAGAGGTGGGGGACTACAAGGGCAGAATACCGCATATGCTGTCAGACATTACCACTCTATTGGTTAGTTGGTTTTGCTGAACTGTCTTTTTTCTCTTGCTTTTTAAAATATGTTACAGGGGACGATTCACTAGACAGAGATAGGGGAGCAATATATCTGGAAACGGATGTGAGATAAAAACAAAAGGCATCAATCAAAATTAAACATTTTTTTTTCTTTCAAGAAAACTCATTCGCTGGTCATTCAAACTTGAACAATTTAACAAGCTAAGAAGTTAACCGCCTGAGGGGCAGCTAGGTGGCGCAGTGGATACAGCACTGGCCTTGGAGTCAGGACGACCTGAGCTCAAATCTGGCCTCCAACACATGACACTTACTAGCTGTGTGACCCTGGGCAAGTCACTTAACCCTGACTGCCTCACCAAAAATTAAAAAAAAAAAAGTTAACCACCTGCTATGGGAAACACACTGTACCAGGTGCTACACAGCAAAGGCATGGGACCTACCCTACTATCGAGAAGCTTATAGTTTTAATAGAGTTGAGAGTCATAAAGATCTGGTAACAACAACAAAAACTTCTGTCACCACCTCCCTTCTCCCCGTCCTCTCTCTTCCTTATACAACGTAGAAAAAGGATGAAACAATCAGACTTGAAAAGAAGAATCACACTTTGGGAAACATTTGACCAAACTGGCATTGATTCCCCTTTATTTCTAGCCAGAGTCCAATGAGAAAGGGATCAACCTGTAAAACAATCACCCCAGGAAACTTTCTTTCCTGCTTCTCTCCCAGGCTAAGTCCTACTCACCTTGCTGAGTTTCTCTCCATCTGTGTGTGGGATGAGGGTTTTCAGGGACTGGAACCCTGCATTAATGCTCTGCATCCGCCTTCTCTCATTGCTGTTGGCAATCTCCCGACGTATCCGACGCTCCTGGTCCCTCTGAGTCTCTGGGGTCAGTGGAATGTTGGCCAGGCTGTAAGAAGAAAGGAGCCCATCAGCCAATCAGAGGGAAGGAGAGAGGGACATAAGCTGGTGCATGTCCTCCTGCCATCCCCATCTCTACCAGTCTTCCTCCAATAGCTCTCCTGCCCCCTTTTCCTTACACATCTCCAGAGAGAAAAGGAGGGGAGGACTAAGAAGAGAACACAAAATCCCACTTCCTGTCACTAATACATTCCAGGGATATGAACATAATCCCATCATCCATCTCCATTGGACACCCAGATAAAGCAGAGAGCCAAGCTGACCCAGTGACCATTCCTACTCCGCTACTTCTGGTTTGTCCCCTGATCTGATGAAGACTCAAGCCCAAGAGGTCTGGACACAGCTCTGATGAACAGGGAGGTTTACAGCCACATTGAGGTTTATAGGTCATTCACAGCATCAGAAACACTTAGCAGGATCAGGCCTCTGAGACGGGACCAAGAGGCAATTGAGGTAAGGCCAAGGTTACTTTCACAGGTTAGAAACTGGCTTCAAAAACCCTCTGTGAGTCATCAGGAATTGATCAGTTCTCTCAGGTCCCCTCCCCGAACCCGTTTTTATGTCTAGCTTATACTTCAACCATAGAATTTAAGAAATGGAAGGTACTTGAACGATCACTTAGTCCAACCCCTACCTTTTTACAGACGATGAAACTGAGAAGGGAAGTGCACTGTATTACATTGGGAGGCACCAGAAAGAACACTACCTCTGAAGTCAAAGGACCATGGTTCAAATCCTGCCTCAAACACTAACCATATGACATTGGGCAAGTGACTTAACCTCCTTCGGCACATGAGAGTGCTAGATTAGAAGGCCTCTGAGGTCTCTTCCAGCTCCAAATCTATGATCCAAGATCACAAAATGTCAATGGGACATATGGACTAGAACCCCAGTGTCCTGGTTATTAAGTGTATTACGTGTATACATACATGCATACGGGGAGTCTCAAAAGTCTTAGTGACGTTTTTAAGCTACTAAAGTTTTAAACTACACTGAAAATTCTGGGACACCCAGTATACATCTCTGATCTCTATGTCCTAAAACATCCTCCTTCTAGCTTCAAAGGGAAGGAAGGAGCGCCCTCGGTCAAGAATCTGGGGATTTGGTAATTCAGCCAATGCTCCCCTAACCCTTCTATGGTTTTATATACTTTCCTTACAGCCCCTCTTTCCAGATTAAAACCGTCTTGCTGTTCATCTAGTTAGCCCACCCTCACATCCACTTGTTCCTTCCCAACCACCCCACATCACACGATGATCCCAGAACAGCAGTCACCCACCTCCTCACAGGGGATTTCCTCTCCGCTCTAACTCCCAAGGAACCCACTGTATTATCCCAGAGTCATCCTGCTGCACCCCAGAGGAGGCTGCACTACCTTACTTCAAAAGGACATGACTCCCAGCATCCTTTGGGGTCATTCATTCCACTGTTAAAGAACAGGCAACAGAGCCCATGGGGGAAAAGGACAATTCAACTTTGGGTGAGGGAGGGGCATGCTGGTCATAAGAAGAAGCTGGGGGTAGGGGGGGAACAGAAGAGAAAATTTAGCAGGCAATAGGGACGGATGGACGGATGGAGTCTGAGTAACAAATGCCACCACTCCCAAGGGGCCTGTGTGTGTGGCCTAGGATGAGAAGTATCCCCCCTAGTTCCCATTCTGGGTCCTTTCCCCCCTTCTCCCCTAAACTAATGGCTTCCAGATGCTGTGATCCCAGCAGAGGCCAGCTGGCCCCACCCAAAACCACAGCTCCTGCCTGCTTCCTGCCAAGCCCCCTCCCTAGGCGACCTGCCCCAGGGACAGGGGAGTGGGCCCCAGTCCCCCTCTTTTCTCACAGTATCTTCCCTCATAACCTTGAACCAGGAGGAGAATCAACAACAATCTTGTTGCCTCCAATCCCATCACCAGGAAATCCTACTGAGTAAAAGGAATCTAGGGAGGGAGGGAGGCCCTCAGAAACCCTCAAAGGGGAAATGAATCCAGCCTTCAGCAAAGTCATTTTCTCCATCAAGGAGCCCTCAGAAATCATCACTTACCTCCTCACATACACACAGTAATAGGAAACCCAGCATAACTCTTTGACTCAGCACAGGTTAAAAAGGGTCATCCCTGGCTCCTTTCCCCAGTCCAATTTCAGTGGGGGGAAAAAAAAAAAGGGAAGGGGGCTTATCACCAAAACCCAGGAAACAAATACAATATCTAGAATAGTTAGCTCCTGTGGCAAAGAAAGAAAAACTGAGGATGACAGTCAAGAGTACCAGACCCACCACTATCTCATTTGGTGACCCTGGCCAGTACAATTTTTGTTTCTTCTACTGTCAAATGAGAATAATCATCCCTACCCTTCATGAAATGATCTCCCTCCCAAATGATCTTATGTATATATATTTACCAACTTCATATATATGCTATTTTTGTGTCCCTGTTGTCTCCCCCATTAGAATGAAAACTCCTTGTGAATGGAGATTGTTTCGTTCTTTGTACCTTGATCCTTAGCACCTAGCACATGGGAGGCACTTAATTTAAGTTTACAGAGTGTTTTAAAGTTTGCAAAGCACTTTACATACATCATGTGATTTGAGCCCCCCTAAAAATCCAGTGAGATAAGTACTACAGAAATCTCCATTTTGGGGATGAAGAAACTGAAGTTCAAATTGGTTCAGTAATTTGCCCATGGTCCCATAGCTACTAAGTGTAGGAAGCAGGATTCTAATCTAACTCTTCCAGACGCTACAACACTCTACAGACTGCTTACAACCCCAGGGAGGAAATCAGCACTAACAAGTTTCACGCCACTTCTCACCTGATACCAAACACACACACACACACACACACACACACAACACACACCACACACACACTTGAGCGCTTGTGCGCTCTCACGAGCACGCGCTCTCTCTCTCTCTCTCTCTCTCTCTCTCTCTCTCTCTTCACTGAAGAAGATAGCATACCATAGGTATCATGGAAAGTGACCAGAGAAGCCTCCTTCTAGAGCCTGGCCACTAAACAGTCTGTCTACAGGGGGTTACCCCAAAGAGCTGGAGGCCAAATATTGACCTTAGGGGCAGCTCCAGAACAAGGCAGCCCTCCCCCAAGAAGGGCAGGATCAGACCCAAATTCTCTGGACATAGGACATCAGATCTAGAAGGAACTCTAATTCATTCATTTTGCAAATAGGGAAAATGAAGCCCAGATGATGAGTGATTGGATCTTCGTTTCTGTCTTTGTAGCACCAGGGTCTGATACATAGTAGATAATAAATACATGCTTGTTAAATCAATGAACAAACATTGGTTTAGACTTGCTGAGCTGAACCCCCCCAAGGGCACATAACAAATCAGAGTATTATCAGTACTACTGGGTTTGCAACGGTGTTTCTCCTGTTTCCCAGTCCCCTGCACCACACTTAATGTTAATAATGTCTTCACTGGTGTGAATGGTATGTGTAGGGGAAGTGGGGGAGCAGAGTCAGTAATGTTAAGGGTGGGCCATGGAATGGGAAGTTATAGAGACCTGACCAAAATCAGCCTTAAGATACTGACCCTAAACCTGGCAACATCAGAGCTCCCAGGATTTCTTGGCACAGGAAACACTAGAAGCATACTGAACTGACTGGATGAAAAGCAATGGATTTTGGAGTCAAAAGGCCTGGATTCAAATCTACCTCTTATTAGCTGGTACAACTTTAGGCTACCCTCCCCTCTCCAAGCCTCAAGGAACTCATCTGTTTGGTTACATTAGCTGGTAGATCTTTTCTTCTAGCTCCAAATTCTTTGCTCCAAAGATTCCCCAGGGAGTCAGCCCCACCCCCACCCCTTTCAGGGAACAGCTATAATCTCAAAACAAAGCTGGGTCCTTTAACTACCCAAAGCTGAGGTTAGGGTAGAGTTTCCCAGGGGCTCCTAGGGAAGGAGAGGAATTGTCCATTCTTAAGCCGGTATAGAAGAGACCTTAAACTTCTTCTGGGACTTATGAGATCATCCAATATTAAGAAGTCAGCACCAAAAAAATTAAAATATAAATTTTTTAAAAAATGAATGAATGAATAAATAAATAAATACATAAATAAATACATAAATAAATACACGAATGAATAAATAAGAAGTCAGCACCTCAAGAGTACGCTTTCCAGAAAGGTCAAAGACCAGGCAGCCTGAGCACCAGACTGGGGCACAGAGCAGGGCTGAAGAGATCAGGGGCAAAAAAAGTCTTGCTTTCTAAGACTTTGTGCTTTGCCATTAATTCACATTAGTGTACCCCCCACCCCCAGGAAGTCCAGATACTTCCTTTGCCTGGGTCCTAGTCCCGGCTCCATTACATCCTAGGGACCTGTTTCCCCAATTGAGAAATCAAATGGGAAAAATGATGGCAAAGTGCTTTGGAAATCATAAAAGCTAGGGCACACTGACACAGCATATTGGAAAGAGTCTTAGCCTCTGGATTTAAACTCAGAAGACCTGGATTTGAATTTGTGTCATTTACTAGCGATGGGAGTTTAAGCACCTCACCTCCTCTCTAAACCTGAGGGAATTGATCTGTATTTTTATATTGGAGCCTTTACTTTCTTTTCCTTAGTCCTATGTCTAAATCAAGAGGACCCGACATCAAATTCCACCCCCACTGCTTAACTACCTACATGACATTGAACAGGTTAGTTTTCCTCTCTTTCAAAGGGGAGAAAGCATTCTGGAAACCTAAAGCCCCACAGAAATGGATGGTGTGATTATTTTCATGTCTACTCTCCCATCTGATCACTCCCTGCAAGGCAGGCAGGAATATGATTATTCCCTCCATTTTATGGATGAAAAAGCTGAGGCTAGATTGAGTCAAGCAATTCATCCAAGAACAGCAAATGAGTTTGTAAAGAAGGACCTTTCCGCATCCCCAGCGCTTAGCACAGTGCCTGGCACATACTTAGTAAGAGCTTAGAAAAAGCTTCTTGACTAAGTCCCCATACTCTGTCCTGCCCTTGGGTCCCAAATGATTCTTCTGAAGCTAGATGTGTAACTCCCAACACCACCCCTCAATTCTGGAACCCAAAACGCTCCTTCAAAGTCCACAGGTAAAAAAGGGTAGCTAGTGTTGGTCTGTGGCTATTCAAAAATTTCTTTCCCTCAAGATGGGGCCAGGACAAAGACCTCAGGACCAGTTTTGTGACCACAATAATAACTCCCACCTTGGTCGGGGGAAGGGAGGACAGGGGAGGTTCCCTGTATGTCTAGCTGTTCTCTGGAATCACGTCAGACGCCAGAGTTTAGGAAACAAGATAGAGTCCAGCAAGGACTGCCCAGTATTAGGAGCTGCTGTTCTTTTGTTCCACTCAAATCCCTTCCCTCCCATAGACTTTCCCTCCAATTCTCCTCTTCCACCATGCTCCCTATCATTTCTCAGCCTGGCTTACTAGAAACACTGCTTTGGAGTTAGGACAGCAGGGCTCAGAGCCAGACGACTTTGGCCAGGGCATCTCCTTTCTCACAGGAAGTGTGTGTGGTAGTAGACTGAGCACCAGACTCCAAGCCAGGAAGAGCCAATCCTGCCTCAGGTGCTTGTGAGCAAGGTAACCATGGAGCAATTCATTGAACTTCTCTGTGCCTTGGTTTCCTCACCTGTAAAATGGCGATAATAATAACACCTATCTTACAGGTGTTTCATGAGGATAATATTGAATAATAGCTGCAAAGGCATTATAAATATTAGTGCTCTATAAATGCGAGTTATCATTAAAATGAAAGGGTTGAACTGGATGTTTTCTTAAGTCCTTTCTAACTCTACGTCCTAAGGCCCTTTTTCCAGCTCTGGCTAATTAATCATTCAATGATTTCTATGATCCTCCCCAAACTCCATTATCCAGCATGGGAGGTAAGAGTGGAGAGGCAAAGCTATGTTCTGATTAAATTTTTTGGTTTCTCAAAAATCTCATCGGAGCATAGAGATAACTCCTGGTTCTCAGAGGCTACAACAAACAAAGTAGAAATGCTGATAAGTTTTATTAATCAATCATCAAGCATATATTAAATGCCTACTATGTTCTAGGCAGTGTGCAGAGTGCTAAGAATACAAATATGTTTAAACCATTTGCTAAGGCATGAAAGAACTGTGAGCCAAAGAGGTGGAGAAAATACATTGATGAATTGCCGACCCTTGAATCATCAAAGAAGTTTCTATCTGTGCCTCACTCGGAGTGCCCCTTTCAAAAGAATTAGAGCGCAATAAAATGTGCCATATTGGGCTGAAATATGGGCTATACTCAAATATAGGCTGCAGCTCTAAAATGAAATCTTTTTGAAAGAAAAAACAGAAAGATATATACACCAATTACAGATCACACTCAGGTTTTCAGTAAGCCAAATATAGGGGGAAAACATCCCTGAATTCAGCCCAATATAGTACTTAACACCAAAGCTACATTAAGACCAATTTAATCTTTCTTTGATGATTCATAAGGCACTTGACGACCTTACTTTGCCTTCGGAGGTCATCGTAAGCAATAATTATTATTGTCCTTTAAATGGACCCCAGTACAGGAAAGATCCCAGCTGAACAACTGCCCGCTACACAGAATGCCAGATAGACTAGCTTGAAGCAAACTGCCAAAAGAGCTGGCCTTAGAGCCAACATCAGATCTGTGTGGAAACACATTCCTTAGGGGTCTTCTTGTTTTAAGGGCCGGAAGCAGGTGGAGGAGGGTGCGATGGAAACATCAACAGTCGCTGGGGCAGGGGTAGTCCTGATGCCTGCCGGGTGAGTTCTAAAGAAGACCTTTTCTCACCCAACTTTACGTCCCTCTAATGATGTGGAGGTTTTTGTTACTAGAAGTAATGTGGTTTATTACATTACTAGAGGTAATGTGGTATAGTGGATAGTGTTGGACTTGAACCAGGAAAGATCTTAGTTCAAATCCTGCCTCTGATGTGGGACTTCAAACATGTAACTCAACCTTTCTGAGCCTTAGTTTTCACATCTGTAAAACAGGGATAATAATACATCTAGTACCTATTTTACAAGGTTATTTCGGAGGCTCAAATAAGTGAGGGTAAAAAAGTCTTTTGCAGACTTTAAAGTGTGCTAATAAACAGGGTATAGTATACTGGAGCCAGATCCAGACAGCCAATTAAAATCTTTCAGGGTGAGCATTTACACTTTGGAAATTGGCAAGCTCCAAATCAGGGCTTGATTTATTGTTTTATTGATTGTCTAGACTTCAGAAAGTGATGGAGAATGTTAATAATGAAGATTAAACTTGAAGTATGTTAGAGAGAGACAGCTGTTAACCACTTACCAGCACATCCCTGGATAGAAATGTCACTTAATGGCATCCTTCCTTCTGATTAACCACAATAGCCCTGTGAGGCAGGTGGTGTATTATTCCCCATTTTACAAATGAGGAAACCAAGGCTCGGGAGAGGCCACATTCACACAAGCAAATAAATATCAGCATAAACATGTCATCAAACCCAATGCTCTGAAAAAAGTCATAGGATCATAGATTTTAAAATAGAAGGGGCCTCTAGCGTCATCTAACAAAACTCTCTCATTTCACAAAGAGATAACGAAACTCATAGCCAGAGAAACGAAATGACCAACGAGGGATTAAGAGGCAGCGCCGGGGCAGCTAGGTGGCACGGTGGATAGAGAATCGGCCCTGAAGTCTGGAAGATCTGAGTTAAAATCCCACCTCAGACCAAACACTTGACACTTACTAGCTGTGTGACTCTGGGCAAGTCACTTAACCCCAAATGCCTTTAAAAAAAGAGAGAGAGAGGCAGTGCCAAGATTCTAACCCAGGTCCTCTGACCCCAGATCCAGGGCTCTTCAATGAATCAATCAATCCACAAGCATTTATTAAGGGTTTACTATGTGGCCACTATATTGATGCTAGAAATAGAAGTCCCTAACAAACTGATGGTGGGCAGTAAGTATTCTACTGAGAAAAGTATTAGTTTACTCAACTGCAAAACAGGAATAAGTCTTGCCCTACTTATATCAAAGGATTGTGGTATGGCTCAAGTGAAGAAAAAAGTTATAAATGCACTTTGCCAACTGCAAATCACTGTATAGTACAAAGGACTGTTATTATTATTTAGCAGATCCTTAGAGGGCAAGAGTATCTAACATGGTAAACTTAAAACATAAGGCTAATAGTTACTTTTTCAGTTTATTACACAAGACTCAATCTCTGGTCTTCCTCGCTATTGGTTTGCAAGAAACTGGTACTTCCTTCTCTTTCCAGGACATTTCCATTCCTAACCCCCACGTACTGGTGTCAGATGCTAGAAGACCCAGTGGCAACCTGGAAGCTTCTGGATTCTAGCTCCTAGCCAACACTTCGAGTTATGCAAGATCTTATATCCAAGGTCTGTCTTAAATTTCTCAGCTCTACACGTATACCTGGGATCATAGAATTAGTCTAAACCTCTAGCAGGATCAAGCGAGGTAACTACATGTAAAGCACTTTGCAAAACTCAAAGGGCTCTATAAATGCTGGATCTGTTATTTTGCAGAAAAGGAATATAAGGCCTGGGGAGGTTATAAGTTACTTGCTCCAAATCCCATACAGTTAAGTAAATAGCATCCATTTCCAAGGAGGTTCAGAACACAATTCGTATTGCCCTGCATCAGAAAGTCACTTGTCTATGTGGGAAAAAATTAGGTACATTTTGAACCTAATATCCTTTCACCAAGTGAGACCAGCTTAAGCTGGGAAACTTAAGATGAGTGGGACTTAATGTTCCTTATTTTTTCAAAGTTGTATCTCAGCAATACTCATCCAGAGTGGATTCTAATTCCCAGTGAGGAGCAACCCAACACTCCCCAGCTGAAGGAAACACTGCCTGCTATAAGCAAAAAACCAAAGAACGTTACAGCTAGAAGAGACCTTAAAGATCCATTTCCAAATCCCTCAACCTTTCCTTGGGCAAGTGACTTAACCTCTGCTTGCCTCAGTTTCCTCAACTACAAAACGTGGATAATAACAGCACCTACCTCACTGGGGTCTTATAAGGATCAAACAAGATAATATTTGTAAAGCACTTAGCAGCGTCTGGCACATAGTACTTAATAACACTCATTCCCTTCGCTTCCCAAAATCTTTCTCCACCTAACCAGTAAAAATAATAAAAAATTTATTTGTACAGTGATTTTAAAGTTTACAAAGCATTCTCCTCTTGTAACTACCCCATGAAATAGTTAGCATAAGAATTATGATCTCTGTTTTACCGATGAGGAAACTGAGCCTCAGAGATGATGGATGACCCATTCAAACATCACATGGAAAGTAAGTGTTGGAGCTGGAGATCTGAAATTGTTTCCATTCCAAGGCTGCTTCCCCCACCTCATTCTTACTTCCCCTTACTAGCAGGGTTCTGATCTGGTCAGGCCATTGCCATCAGAGGCAGCATGGCATATAGCAGAAAGAGCAATGAACTTGGAGTCTGGGTAGACTTGCGTTCCTTTCACACTAGGTTCCACACTTACTAGCTGTATAGCAAGTTGGTATCCCTCTCTGGGTCTCAATTTTCTCAGTCTGTGAAACTGAGAGAATACCTAAAGCATCTATCTCAAGGCTGTTATGAGGACTAAATGAGAAATAATGTATATAAATTCCTTGTAAGCCTCAAAGCACTATTATGTATGTGTATATATATATAAATGTATATATACACACACACACATAAACACACCACTGACCCAATTCCTACCCAGAAGAGGCTTCCCACCAAGTACTCTCTACATTTCCAAATCTTTCTCTTTCTTCAAGTCCTCCCTCATTCTCCTTGCAACTTGGTGCAATGGCCTGAGTCCTAAACTCAAAGAAAATCTGGGTTCTAAAGATCCATTCTGCCATAAAGTCGATATTTCACATCAGGGAAGACATTTTCCTACTTTGCATCTTAATTTCCTGTAAATGACAGATTTGGGCTGGATCAGGGGCTCTTAACCTGGGGTCCATTACTTATTTTAACATTGTAATAACTGCATTTCAATATAATTTTCCTTTGTAAACCTTGGTATTTTATTTTATGCATTTAAAAGCATGATTCTGAGAAGGGGTGCAAAGGCTTCGGCAGACTGCCAAAGGAGTCCACAAAACAAAAAAGTATTAAATAAGACCAATTCCAGCTCTGACATTCATTCTCTATTTCTCTGACCATTGCAATCCAATGATTTCTCCCTACTGGTGCACTCAGCACACCATTACAATTTCCCTCTGTATCCCAAGTGCAACACCAAAAGTTTTTCCTTGCACCTGGCCTAAATCCCCTGTACTACCATTCATGCCTATTCCCCAAAGGGGAGAAAGGCTGATGTCAAGGACAGACTCTGCACCTGCTTCACAGGGCACCAGGGTTAGACAAGGATTGTATATATATAAGTTCAGGGGTGTGATCTGACCCACAGGACACTGAAATCTAAGAATCAAGCCACAAGCTCATACCAGGTGGGTAAACAGCTGTTCTGGGCTGGTGTTTCTGCCACATCTCACACTTTCAGAAACCAGTGTAAGGAATGCATCTCTTATTTTAGATTACAGCAGACCCAAATTAAAGGAAGAGAAACACATTAAGAGTATCTGCCAGCACAAACAAGGGTTCCAACAGGCCTACAGAAGCTTCAGACCCTGGGTTTCAATTTGGTAAGATGCCCAGAAACCTCACAGGGAAAAGAGTTGCCAAGTGGTCAAAACAGAATTCCTGGGAATCCCATTCTCCACATGCTCAGGCCTGGCTGACTGGACAGCAGCTGCCTCCTGGCTGACTCTGCTTCCTTTCCTAAATCTCCCTCCATACTCCTCCTCCCTTACCAGACTGGCCTCAGTGCTTGGAATGCCCTCTCCTCTTGCCTCATCAATCCATAACTAATCATCCTTACAGGGGCCAACTTAAAATCCCCCTTTTCTCCTCCTCTGAGAAGTCTACCCTGACTTTCCCAGATACGCTGGTTATCTTCCTGTATCTTTACCCTTGTGTGCTCCTGATTTAGCTCCTGAAGATCAAATAAAATCGGAGAGCCAGAATTTCAATAGTACTTGACCACTTCACAAAATGCTTCCCTCAACAATCCTGAGGGGTACACAGCAGTGCAAGTCCTCATTTTACATCTAAGGAAGCTCAAGCTGAGAGACAGGTTAAGTGATGTGCCCAGGGTCACCAAGCCTGTAATTGAGTCCAGGTCTCCCAACTTCTAGTCAATACTCTTTCCACTGTATACCATATTGACTTAGAACTGAAGGAATGCTAAGCATTCTAATATATCCCCTTCGTTACAGCTGAGGAAACCGAGACAACAGACAGTGAGAAAAGTGCCTCACTTAACGTCACCTGGCATACACTATCTTTTCAGGTCTGAGTATTAATCCTATTTTGTAGGTAAATTTTTTTGAGGGAAGGCATCAGCTTTATTCATACTAACAACAAACTTACACTTTCACACATTTCTTCAAACTTGTGAAGTAGGTAGTTCAAAGGTTTCTATCACCATCAAAGTTGAAAGAGTGCAAGGCCTGGAGTCAGGAAGACTCATCTTCCTGAATACAAATCTGGGCACAGTACTAGTGGGCAAGTCATTTAACCCTGTTTGCCTCAGTTTCCCCACCTGTAAAATGAACTGGAGAAGGAAATGGCAAACCACTCCAGTATCTCTGCCAAGAAATCCCCAAATGGGGTCACAAAGAATGGGATGAGACTGAACAACAACATAAAGAAACTGAGGCTCAGAGAGAAAAAAAAACATTGCCAAGGTCAAACAACTTATTAAGAGGTCTTCTAAGTTCACAGCTATTTCCATCACACTATGAGAGTCTTCTATACACCCCCAACGTCAGTACTAGGGAAGTTTATCATATGACATTAGCACTGAGACCTCAGAGACCATCCAATTTCAAGCCCTTTATTTTACTTATTGATTATATGATCGGCAGAGCTGGACAGCGTGAATGGAAGGAAGCTGCCGATCCTGACTGTGAGGCTGAAATCAAGATCCAAGGCTAAGAATTGATTAAAGTTCCCTCATTTTCTTTCTGCCCTCAAAAGATGACACTCCCTCCTCCCCATTAACCAACCCAGTCTTAGTTCCCTAAGCCAAGAGTTCCTGTCTCTACCAGTGTACCTTTCCACTACCCTACTCCCGGGAGAGAAATTTGAGAGGGGTTCCACTACGACTCTGCAAAGATTAAGTTAGTGAGGTCTGGGTGTGCAAAGGCAGAAGACTCCAGAAAATTCTCCCTACTGAGCATAAGGAAGTGAGGAAATCGATGGGGTCCCACATGTCACGTTCCTTGAAAGTCCTGCTCAATTTATCCCAATGAGCCCCGAGAGTTTGGGGGCACTTCTGGAGGGAGGGCCCCGAGCTGGCTGCTCCTAAGCAGCAGCCACCTGCCCAGACACACGATGTTTGCCAGTCATGGAGTCTATTGGGGCGGGAGGGCTGCCTAACACCCCCAAAACCATTAGCATTTCAAAGTTAAGGTCCCAGAGAGTCCAGGCTCGCAAACTTCCCCATCCCCAAATCTGCTGGGTAGCAAGGACCAAGCCTGCACAAACACAAGAGTTCTTGGAAACTAAATTCTTTCAGTTTCTGCCTGGGGGTTGGCGGACGTGCTGTCTGGGAGTTTGTGGCAGAGACCCACGTGGAAAAGGGACAGAACGAAACCGGCGGCGGGAGGAGGGGAAAGTGGCCCCCAGCCTGGGCTGGGGAGGGGGAGGGGGAAGTAGGCCTACCCCGCAACTCATGGTAAATCTCTCCCGTCCGGAGCTCCCTGCCCTTCCCCCTCCCGCGTGGACCATGCTTTGTGCATGGAAAGCGTGGCCCGGGCAGCGCCTACAGCTCCCACAATCCCGCACACTAGGGGCCCGCGAGAACTACATCTCCCAGGAGACCGCGGGCGGAGATCCGCCTACTCCAAGAGGGCTGCAGAGTCACGTCCAGGCCTCGCTGGTAAACAGCGCCCCAGCGCTGGCGAGCCGCCCCCAACGTGCCCAGGGGTCACCGGCTGCCCTATCCCAGGCGACTAGCTCCAAAAGCTCCCGGCTCACCCCTAACCCACGCGCACACACACCACACATGCACACACACCACACCGCACACACACCAAGGGACACCCCCATTCCTACCCGACTGTTTGCAAACACGCACATCGCCTCCCCCCTTTCCCCACCCCCACCCGACCAGAGCAGCCCGGAGGAGCAGCATGGCTGCATTGTAACCACTGCCGCCTGCAACCTGGCCCCGTGCACGCCCCAGCCCCGCAAGCCAGTACCCCGCGGAGTCCCGTCCCTCTTCCCCTCCCCCCCGCAAAAAAAAAAAGCCCTTCTCAGCGCCAAGCGAGAACCAGAGTGAAGAGGAGGAGGGAAAGGAAGCCGCCGCGGGAGAGGGGGAGGAGGAGGAAGAGGGGGAGAAAGCGACCAGCATGGCCGGGACTGCTGCAGAACCACGTGGGTCTGTTTGCAATTTACAAACGTCGCGACTCGCTCGCCTGCACCAGACAAAAGTAGCTGGGGCGCGCTCAGGGGCTGCCTGGGGTCCCGGCGCTCTAAAGGAGAAGCCCCAGCGAGCCTCCGCACGCGGTGCAGCAGCCCCTCTGCTCTCGGCGGCGCCTAAGAAAGGAGTCGGGCCGGTGCCATGCCATGCACACACATGCGCCGAGGGCAGGCTGGCCAGGGGTTGCATTAGGGGAAAAAAAAAGGGGGGGAGCGGTACACACCTACAGAGCCCTCCTATCACTTCTTTCTCTGTTTTCCTGAAATGTTGCAAAGAGGGCACCTTCTGAGCGGGCACCATGAAATACTCCATAGCGATCAGCACCCCCCTTCTCTGCAAAAGCCAAGTCCGTGGTCCCGATCCGCAGGAGAATGCAAAATGGAAATCCGAATCAAAGGGCAGCGTCGGAGGTGCTGGCTCTCCCGGTCCCAGATGCTGGCGGCAAGGGGGGGGAGAAGGAGGGAGGGGGAGGTCTCTCCGGCCTGCCTCCCCGTGCGTGTGTGTGAGTGTGTGTGTATGTGTGTTTGCAGCTGATCAGATGTCTGTTTCAAGGCGGGAAACAGCTGGTGAAAACTCAGCACTCCCCCGGCCTCCTTCCGCGGAGTAAGGAATTGCATGTAAACAAAGGACTATTTGCAGCGCCCCCCGGGCTGGCGGGAGACTGGGGCGAGAGGGGAGCGGAACCCTGGGGATAGCCTTTGGCTAGGGGCCGGCACCACTTCTTTTCCGCCAAGGGGCCTGGGGGGTGCGGTGGGCGGGCTGGAAAGGGACTGTGTGAATGAAGCAAACTGTCTGAGCTTCATGCGCCACTATGGGTGATGAGGTCCATCAGCTGACAGGTTGGCAAGGATTGCAAAAAAAAAAAACCCACCCCAGCAACTGAGAGAAACGCAGCTTGCCCCCGGGAGTCCGGCCCCGAACCTGCACTAGGTGCTGGAGGGGTGTGCAGGCATCCTTGGACCCTCACCCCACGGCGTGGTAAGGAAGGAGAGGAAGAGAAGGGATTAGAGATTGGGAAGCTTTATTCTTGCTTTGCAGCAATAGCAAGGAAGCAAGCTCTGGGTGCGCGGTGTGTTGGGCTGTTTTCCTCTTCTTTTCACATTGTGAGGAGTCCAGCCCGCTCCGGAGAGATCCCTCGGAGTGGAGGGCCCCCTGAAAACTTGCGTCACACAACCACCACTTCCCACATGTAACTTCGGGGATTACTTCAGAGGCCGGCTGGCTGTCCCAGCCTGCTGGCTGGCTCTGCCACCAGAACTCCTCCCCTCTCGCGACTCCGGGCGCTACTTGCGCCGCCGCTGCTTCTGCGGCTGCTGCCCTGGAAATCCCAGCCTTGCAGCTGGGAGAAGGGAGCTTCTTAGCTCGGGAAAGATGCCGCGTATCTTTGGATTTCGAACCATTCATGGGAAAGTTGGGCCCTGAGCTGGACAGACAAGACCGGAGTGGTCAGGGGATGGGGGAGTGGTGGAGGCTGCAGAACAGCAATATCCCTGGTGAGGAAAAAGCTGCCGAATATTACCTCCCCCCACCCCCCGCAAGCCTCATCTCTCACATATCCTGGGTGCTGTGTCGGGCTTCCTCCTGCGTGAGTGACCCTTCATTCATACAAGTGGGAGAAACCTGGCGTTCCATTAGGAAGTTCTTAGAGGAGCAAAGACTGATCTAGGCAAGTTAGAGACTTAACTCTTATCTCAGTGTGGACCTGTAGAGGGGAGAGGGAAGGAGGAATCCCTTTTGTTCTATAGTAAACAATTGAAATCTTCCCCTCTCCCCATCATTTCAGCATTAACCGTGTGCTCTATTCAGGAATAATCAATCAACAGGTATTTATGTTGAGTGTCTCCTATGTACCAGACATAGGAGTGCTAGGCAATGAAGACACAAATACAAAGAATTGTAGCGCTCCCCACTTTCAATGACCTTACGTGTGGATGGGGAAGACAAGTATATATAAAATTTCTGCAGCATAAATACTAAGCTAAATACTTACCTCTAAGAAGTTGTTGTTTTTTTTAAACAAGGCATTATGGTGGGGGAGGGCACTGGATATTGGAGGGCATCACCAGAGAGTTCATGCAGACGGTTTCTGAGTTGAATTTTTAAGGTACTCTGTGGCAGCGATAAGAAGGGAGTGAATTCCAGGCATGAAGGATAACCAGTATATCGGCACTGAGATGGAAGATGAAGTGACCAAAGTGAGGAAGAGAGGGGCCAGTTTGGATTATGGCGCTGAAGAGGAGGAGTAATGTCCAGGGATGGGTTAGGGCCAGGTCCAGATTGTACGCAGAAACATATCTATTCATTTCCACTTTTACCGCTTTAAATGCTGCCTACTCCGCCTTTTGTATCTTTCATGGTTTAACCCAAAATCTACCTCCTTGAAATTTAATATACAGGCTTGTGCCAAGATATTTCACATTTCTATGGATGTTGCCTTAAAATTGCTTTCTAGTCTCCCCTCCCCCCCCCCCGTCCCAGTTTGATCTCCCTAGTAAAATTGCAAGTGCCAGGAAGGCAGGGACTGTGCCTTTCTCTTGTGTCCCCTCAGTAAGTACCCATTATATAGGACATGCTGAGCACTTCAAAAATGTTTATTGAGTTGAAGTCACTGGAATGAACTAACCTGGCCTCTCTAACACCTTGAAGACTTGGAAACATGTGATGATGGGCTGAGCATCTGGACAGGTTAGTCCATTACCTTCCCTGTGGAGCAGCAAGCTCTCCAGGTACTAATGGGAGTGATAGAATGGACTGTGGACACACAGTGCTCAGTTTTGAAGCAGAATGTAATGGAGTGAATAACATAAGTTGTAATCATTGTGATGATTGATGGGGGCAAAAAGAGTCTCCATGGGAATTCCATCCCCACTTTGGCCAAGGCAGCAATCCGTTGATTGACCTCTGGTCAACCTAAGGAGGCCTCACAGAGGAGGCAGAAAGTGAAAAGCTATTTAAATAATGAGGGGAGAGGGAATGGGAGAAAAGAGAAAAAGAGAGATATGCTCTAACTCCCCTGAAGTTATTTCCAGACCCAAAATAACCTTGATGTCCTTACCTCAGGTAGTACTCCTGGCATGTTATGTTATGGGATAAAGAATTTTGTCAGTAACCAAAGTCTAGGACAAACTCAATGCTGATATCTTCCTTTCCCCTTCCTTTCTGTCTCAGTCTGTGACCCTTCACATCTCTTTCTCTCTGTGACATCCCTGACAAGGATGCTAGTTCTCATACTGTCCTAAAGTTTAGGACAGCACTTCAATCAATCAGCACAGCACCGGGGGACATGAAAGAAAAATACAAGATCTCATGGAGTTCATTCATGTTCTCATTGACTTCACAGTATACGCAGTAAACAGTTTAATGGTATTTCTGGGACAGTACATGATTAAATGCCAGATAGATGCTGTATGGGTTCATCGGTCAATAAATATCCAGCCCCTACTATGTGCTAGGCATGGTACCAAGAGAGCATCAAAATCTGGGCTGGAATAGTCAGTGAAGGGGGAATCTTGAATTAGGCCTTGACAGCTGGGTAAAATTTGGTAGGTGGAAAAGACAGGGGAGGTACCTCGGACAGGGAGAATTGTTTCATCCTTGCCTAAGCCTACTCCCCTCCCCAGTATCCTTACAGCTGCTGCCCTAATCTAAGTGCTTTATCATTTATAACCTAGACTACAGCAACCTCATCCTCATTGGATGTAGCCTCCTCTAGGCTGTTCTCACCACTGCTGCTGAAGTTGTCATTTCCCATTGCTTTGACCAGACCAACTCCACCTTGAAGCCCTAGTTTGGCTTTAAGCCACGAGTTCCCAAACTGGGGTATGAGGAGCTTGTCAAAGATGTAGGGAAATATTTGATTGGATTTTCTTGAATTGATTTCCAACCAACTACAACAATGTAAATGGAAGGAACGACGACCACCAAAAAATTGAAGGTAAATGTTACAAAATGACAAAGAACAAACATGGTCCCATAGAAGACACACACACACACACACACACACACACACACACACACACACACACGCAACTTTACAGAGGTGAGAGGTCCACAGCTGTGAAACACTACAAATATTTTCAGATTTTTGGGGGATGTATTGATAGGTTTTGCTGGGATTTTTTTCCTCCTCTTTTCTTTTTGTTTTTAAAAAATGTTCTCTTTTTAAAAATGGCTTTCTGGAGGGAAAGGAAGAGGGATGGGGATGGGGGGGTTAGGTGTGTAAAAACAAAAGACATCAGCCAAAATTTATTTTTAAAAAATCCTAAAATAGTAACCTACTTTATTTCTTATATGCATGTGAATGGTCAACTTAAGAATGAATTCTTTTCATACTGAATGGGGGAATTAGTTACTGAAAGCCAAAGAATACAGGGACTAAAAAAAAGTTAGGAACTTCATTCTAAATATGGAGAGGAAACATGTAAAGGAAGGAGCACTGGTTTTAGGGTCAGATGACCTGGGTTCAAATCCTAACTCTACTGTTACCTACCTGTGAGATGAGCCAAACCACGTTCCTACACTGTCTCAATTTCCTCATCTGTAACATTTAGGGGGAATTTGACTATTTGATCTCTCCAGATGTAAGTATATGATCAGAAAATAAGATGGTTCTGCCCTGAAAAAATTTACATTAGAAGGATAGAGATAGAATGTAACATGTAAATAGAATTTGAGGATAGAGAACTTACTAACTACCAGGTGAATCTTGAAAGAAGGTAAGTATTCTAAGAAGTAAAGGTGAGTAAGAAGCACATTCCAAGAGTGCAAAGATAGGGACAGCTAGGTGGTGAAGTAGATAGAGCTCTGGCCTTGGAGTCAGTAGGACCTGAGTTCAAATGTGGTCTCAGACACATAATACTCACTAGCTATGTGACTCTGGGTGAGTCACTTAACCCCCAGTTGCCTAACCAAAAAAAAAAAGAATGCAAAGGTACAGGATATGCAAAGACATGGAAGAGGAAGATAGATTGCAAAATGTGAGAAATAGCATTAAATTAGTTTGTCAGAAACATAGTGTGAGTGCGTTTAAGGAGAGAGATGTTCAGAAACAGACCCAGCCTGGAGTCAAGCAGACTTGATTTCAAATGTGACCTTAAATACTTACGGTATGAGTGTTTCTTTAGTTGCTTAGCTGTGTGGCCTTAGGCAAGTCACTTAATTCTGTTTGCCTCAGTTTCCTAAGTAGTAAAGTGTTTAGCACAGTGCCTGGCACATAAGTAGGTGTTATATAAATGTTAGTTATTATTATTAAAAAGGTAGGCTGGAGTCAGATTGTAAAAGGCTTTAAATGTCAAGCTTTGGCGTTTGTATTTATTCTAGAGTCGATAGGAAGAATTTCCCCTAGAATTTCCTCTAGAGAAGAGGAATAATATGGTCAGACTTGCACTTTAGGAAGATCATCTGGTCAGCTCTATGGAGGATGGATGGGGAGGAGGCCACAGCGGAAGGAAAGGGACCAGACAAAAGACTTGTGAAACTCTGGGTGAGAAATGATGAGTTGGGGCTAGGCTTTGACACTTCTAAGGTCCCTTCCAATTCTACACCTTATGATGTTACCATATCTAAGCTTTTTGTGCTCTTTCCCAAACCAATTCCTATGCCTCTGCCCCAAGGACACTTGCTGGTTCTTCCATCCTATTAATTTCTCAAGGGCAAGACAACCATCATTGTCACTTATATCTTAAACTGTTTCTTTCTCCGTTTACTTAAATATCTCTTGAACTTAGTATTCCAGGAAGCCTTCCTGAATCTATCAGAAAACCAACTGTGCTCCTCTGGATGCCCATGGAAATCATATCCAAGCCCCACGGCTGTTATTTACTGACACTGTTCCTTATGCTGTCAAATATAGTTAAATAAGCTTCCACCTAAACCTGTGAGGTATGTTCAGTCTTTGGTTATCACTAATTAGCTGTGTCTGACTCAAATTTTATTTTCCCAGGAGGTACATATTCTTTGGACAGCACCTAGCATGAGATCAAGAGCGATTTTTTTTTCTTCACAAATCCTCAATTATAATGATAGCGATGACTGTCACTGGGTATAATGGAGAGGGATCCCTCCCAAATCAGGAGGCCATTCAGGAGCCTGTTGCCTCCTCTTCCATGTTTAGAGTCCTTCTGGTAGAAGCAGGGCCTGAAATGATCCAGGAGGTGGAGACAGAATCTAGCCCAGCCAGCATTACCATTAAGGATCCAGCCTCTGCCATCTGCCAGCTTGTCTTACCAGGCACCTTCAACACCAGCAAAAGAACAGCAGGAAATAAGATCAGTCAAAAACAACTTACTGAATGCCTACTGTGCACAAGCTACTATACTGGGACTAGGAGGTACAGCTGGGAAGAGGAAGAAGGAGCAGGATACAAAAGAAGCATTGGATGGGCCCTGCCTTCCCAGAGCTTATACTCTGATTCAGAAAATAGAACATACACACATGAACACAACAAATTTAATATTTATTAAGCACTGACTCTCTATATAGATAAATATAGATATAGGTATGTAAATATATATTATATATGTATGTATTATGTGTATGTGTGTGGTATGTGTGTATGTGCATATATGTATACTGTGTGATATGTGTATAAATAATCACAGGTTTGGTTCTGAGAATACAAAGACAATACTTACCTATGATGGATACAGAGGAGTAAATGTAAGGGAATTAAAAGAAGGAAGAACATTAACATCTGTGGGAATCAGGGAAGAGTTTTTGGAGGAGGTGTCCTTGAGGGAAGAGAGGGGTTGGGGGAAGGAGAGGTCTTGATTGGGAGGAGAAGGGGAGGGGCATTCTGGTTACAGTCATGGGTGATGGGGCTTGTGCATTTGCATGGAACCCAGAGATGGGGAATAGCGAGCTAGCTGCTCGACTGGGCTGCCGCAGAGAAATTATGGAGGGTCTTAAACATCCACTTGAGGAGTTTGTGTTCTATCCTAGAGGTAACTAGAACATACTGTAAACTTCTGAGGATCAACACAGTCAGATCTGTGCCTTAGGAAAATAACTTAAAAGCAATCGCATGAAAATGTCCATTAAAAAACATACCAAATACGTTGGTCAAACATGTTATCAGAAGGCAGCATGTGAGAAGAGTCAAACCTGTGGCATAGACATTAAATGCTGCCGACATTCGAAACGGGGAGAATGATTCCTGTAGTTTCAGGAGGTCAGGGACAGTTTTATGGAGAAGGTGAAACTTAGGGAACTGGAACATGAAGAATAGGTAGAGGGATGCATTTATCCTTCCTGTCAAAACAAGTTGTACCTTGAAAGAGAAAGTGAGTATTTTCAAGGGTGTTTTATTGTAGAACTCGCACATTTGCTTTAGGCAATGGGCATGCACTTGGAAAGTTATATGAATAATCCTCCTACTTTAAGAGCTCAGGGGAGCTTGCTGTTCAAAGGAATCATACAATTATTCCCTCTGTTAAATGAAAAACCCCTTTGTAAATCAAATAATCACCCCCACCCCAATTGATCTACTTCATAAATCTGAATTTTCATATGTTAAGTTTATTTAAAGTAAGACCCATATGTAGCTGTATTCTAACATTGGCAGTTCTGGAAGTACCATTGCCCTGCATCTATATGGAGTAAGCAGGAAGGAGAACTAAAATTAGAGAGATAAGGTATTTGTCTTTCATCAGTCTTAGGATGTTGGGGTTGATCGTAGTTTTGCTAATGGTGGTGATCATGATGGTGATGATAGTAGTAATTATGACACTGATGGTAGTAGTGGCCATGATCACAACCCTGTGATTACAGGTCACAGTGGCATAATCAGTGATGGTGATTATGGTGGTGATGATATGGATGGTGGTAGTCATCATGATAATGGTGGTCATAATGATATTGGTGATTGTGATGGCCAGGATGATAATAACAGTGATGACAAAATAATAATAAAATTGTCCTCCCCCATCTCTTTAAGTTGCATTATGAGGGCTGACCCTCTCTCTTTTTCTTCTCTTCCATGTACCCATTTGCAGTTGTTAACCTCCTTGACTTATAACCCTGATGCAGTGAAGAATGCCAGCTTCCACAACTCAAATCCTGGATGTGCCCAATAGATTCTAGTTGAGCTAATGACTTCCAGCAGGCCCTGTAGATCCCTGGCTTCACTCTTTATATTGTTAGTCCCATGGTAATACATCTTACCTTGCCCTTGGCCAAACTCTATCTAGATTATGTGCCCCTACTCACTCTAGAGTCTAGTGACAGGTATCTAGTAAATGTTAATTAATGAGAAAATAGATTTGAATTATAGCAAATAAAGCATATGTTTTCAGACGTAGCCAATGTGTGAATTTGTTTTGTTTGACTATATGTATTTGTTACTAGGGCTTTGTTTTTATTTTTTATTTTTTAATTGAAGTAGTTAGTGGGAGGGAAAGGGGACTAGGGATAGTTTTTAAAAAATAGAGAAAGGAGAGGCATTGAAGCATTTTTTAAATGTACAGAAGAGAAAATAAGGAAAGCCTAAAAGAATCATAGGCAAGTAGTACAAATTTGGAAATTACAGGCTGAATGTATTAAAATTTTAAAGTATCTAAAAAGAAAGGCAAGCTGTGCTTAATAGAGATTCACAGTTCAATGAATAATCTTCTTTTTCTGTTCTACCATGTATATGGAAGTGTACATTTTATTTGGTGTTTGAGCTCAGAATTTTTAAAATTAATTTTCAAAATAACTATAGCACAGAAGATTGGCTAAGTAGGACAATGGACTACCAGGAGGGATATAGAATGTTCTTTCCCAAAAGTGTCTGATAATATACATTAGATAACTACCTATCTAGAATGAGATTTTAGGGTTTTATTCAGTCTTTATAGTTATGTAGTGCTTTGCATTTTTACAAAATGTTTTTACATGCATTATCTCATTTGATTCTCTCAACAATCCTGTGGAGGAGGCAGGCCACCTATTATTATCCCCAAATGGTGAAAATGAGACCCAGAGATGCCAGAGGGCCTTGTCTAAGATCTTACAGTGGTTGATCCAGTTCTTTAACCCAGGTCTCCCGCTTCTTAGTTCCTGCTTTTCCCACTAAATCCATTTAAACCCACCTGGAGGCAAAGAAATAGGCCAATGATCCCATAAGTCTTTGGGATGGTCAGAAACCAAACCCAGATTTATTTAGGAAACAATGATAGTAGGTAACATGGGTCCTGGGTGGACTTAAAAGAGTCAAGGGACCCTAGGGTGTCAGTCTGGTTATGCTACCAGCTTAGCATTTACTAAGCACTTAATTTGTGCCAATGACTCTGCTAAGCAGTAGGGTACACACAAAAATGTCAGATGGTCCCTGCCTTCAAGGAGCTACAATCTAATAAAGGAATACAGCAATAATAGTCAGTAAAGGAGTTTTAGTCTGGGCATTTAGGGATTGGGAATAGAGCTGTGTTAGATTATCATAACCTTTTTATTAACAATGTTAGTGTTTCTTTGATTTGTTTATGTAACCTGTATAGGTCAGCTAGGTGGCACTGGGTCTGGAGTTATGAAGACTCATCTTTCTGAGTTCAAATCTGGCTTCAGACACTTATTAGCTGTGTGACCATGGGCAAGTCACCTAACCCTATTTGCCTCAGTTTCTTCATCTGTAAAATGGGCTGGAGAAGGAAATGGCAAACCACTCCAGTATCTCACCCAAAAAACCCCAAATAGGGTCCTCAAAGAGTAAGACGTGACTGAAAAACAACTGAACAACAGCATAACCTTTGTAACCTTGGACAAATCACTTCACCTCACTAGGCCTCAGTTTCCACATTTGTACAATGAGGCGATTAGACCACATGATCTTTAAGACCCATTCATCTTTAATAATCTATGAATCTGGGAATGAACATTAATACAATGGAAAATTTCTACACTGTTTCCTACCAGAGTCTGCCCAGGAACAAGAGCCAGAATTCCTTATGGGCTATGGGATACAGCCACATCTGTGGCTTCACAGGGTCCAGGATATGGCCTGGATCTCACTCTACCTTTCTTTCTCCCTCTCCCCCTATATCTGAGTGTTTTTAATGGGGTTCAGGTCCTACATAGTTGGAACTTCCCCCAGCCACTAGGGGGCCCCTGTTGCATGTATGATGATTTGGGGGCAAACTAGGGTGCAAATTTTTGTTAAACAAATGAATAAATGCCCATGACCTCAACTACAACTTCCTTGAATGCCCCACACTGGACCAGGAAGTTTGAGGTAGCACAAGGATCGTTTAGGGCCCACACAGATAACCCTCTGTGGGCAAGGTGAAATACTTAGCAATGTAGGATTCAGGAAGCACCTGCTTCTAGTTCAGCTCTTAATTGACTGTTCAGGAGCAAATCTTCTGACCTCAGTTTCTCTGTCCTGAAAAATGGGAGTGCCAAGCTTAAAAGTAATGGAAGGACAACCTTTAGATGAATTATGAAGTAAATAAGTAATAAGAGCTTATATCTATATAGGACTTTTCAATTTATATTCACGGTAACATCCATTTTCTCCTTCCATGTTATTGAGTATTTTGATTTTTGGCAGTGGTCCCCATGTAGTAGGCCAGTAGTTATCATTGCTGTCATTTTACAGATAAGGAAACTGAGTATTGTCAATATTAGGTGATATGCCTAAGGTGATATGCAACTTGTAACCGAAGGAGCAAATATATTTCCTGACTACTAACTAGCTCAAGCTTGTTTTCATTAAGGAGGAACTACAAAGCTGAGCTGTAATGTCTACAGGTAAAGGACAAGAGAGAGAAGAAGAGGAGGGGGAGGAAGAGAAGGAGGGGGAGAGAGAGGTCCAATCAGAGACCCAGGAGAACCAGTGGAGGACAGTTACTCAAGAGGAAGGTGGGAAGAATATTGAATTGGAGAGAGTGGACAATAATGACAGATGTAGTGAGAGTTGTAGGAACAGGACAACTGAAAAGAAACTCAAGTTGGGCCAGAAAGTCATCAAGGACTTTTGGGAGAGCAGTTACATTGGTGTGGTGAGGATGGAAGACCAACTGAAAATACGTAAGGATAATGCTGGTGAGAAAACACTCATAAACTGCTTCCCAGAGAAACTTAGTTGTGAAAGGTTAAAAAAAAAAAAAAAGAAAGAAAAAAAAAGCTGGAACTGGAAAGGGCAATGACTTTGTCAGGATAATAGAGACCTGAATATTCTTAAAGGTAGAGGAGAAGATACCTGTAGAATGAGTGAAATTGAGACTACCCTATGAGAAAAGGGGGATAGACAAAAAAATGTAATCTTTTACTGGGTAAGAGGGGAAGGAGTCCAGAGTAGTGGGGTTAGGGTTTCCCCTCCTCTGAGACTGCTAGAAAGCAGAAGAGGGATAGATAGGGGCGGGGCCCTTCTAAACTGGCCTCCAAATTGATACTTCAAACCTAGAATAGGCTGCAGTGAGCTGTAAGAATGGATTATATTAGTTCCTGTTTATGTTTGCATTGTATTCCCTTATTGGAATATAAGCTCCATGAGGACAGGGACTATATCTTATTGCATCCTTGTATTTCTTTTTTGTTAACTTTATTAATTTATTTTGATTTATCAACAATAACTTCCATACACTTTTGAGTTTTAAATTTTTCTTCCCCTTACTCCTCACCTCCCTCCCCAAGACAACTCTCAATCTAATATAGACTATACATATACATTCCTATTAAACACATTTTCACATTAATGATGTTATAAGGAAGAATTAGAACCAATAGGAGGAACCACAAGAAAGAGGAAACAAAACAGAACAGAAGGAAAAAAAATAGCAAATAGTATGCTTCCATCTGCATTCAAACTCCATAGTTCATTCTTTGGATATGGATAGCATTTTCCATCATGAGGCCTTTGGAGATGTCTTAGATCCTTGCATTGCTCAGAAGAGTTAAATCTATCAATATTAGTCATTGCACAACACATCTGTTACTGTGTACAACGTTCTGCTGGTTCTGTTCACTTCACTCAGCATCAGACCATACAAATCTTTCCAGGTTTTTCTGAAGTCAGCCTGTTCATCATTTCTTATAGCACAATAGTATTCCATTACATTCATATACCACAACTTATTCAGCCATTCCCCAATTGATGGGCATCCTCTCAGTTTCCAATTCTTTGCCACCACAAAAAGAACTGCTATAAATATTTTTGTACATGTGGGTCCTTTTCCCATTTGTATGATCTCTTTGGCATATAGCCCTAGAAGTGCTATTGCTGAGTCAAAGGGTATGCACATTTTTATAGTCTTTTGAGCATAGTTCCAAATTATTCTCCAGAATGGTTGAATCATTTCACAACTCTTACCAACAATGCATTAGTGTTCCAATTTTCGCACATCTTCTCCAACATTTATAATTTTCCTGTTTTGTCATGTTGGCCAATCTGATAGGTGTGATGTGGTAGTTGTTTTGATTTGCATTTCTCTATTCAATAGTGATTTAGAGCATTTTTGCCTAGCCATTCCAGATCTTAAATTGTATTATAAGGCAGCAATCATCAAAATTGCTTGGTACTGGCTAAGAAATAGAGTGGTAAATCAGTGGAGTAGGTTAAGTATGCAAGATACAGTAGTCAGTGACTATAGTAATCTATTATTTGATAAGCTTAAAGACCCCAGCTTCTGGAATAAGGACTCACTATTTGACAAAAACTGCTGGGAAAACTGGAAAAGAGTATGGCAGAAACTAGGCACAGACCAAAATCCCACACCATATACCAAAATAAAGCCAAAATGGGTTCATGATTTAGATATAAAGGCTGATACTGTAAGCAAACTGGGAGAGCAAGGAATAGTTTACTTATCAGATTTATGGAGAACAGAGAATTCATGACCAAACAGGAGATAGAGAACATTACGAAATGCAAAATAGATAACTTTGATTACATTAAATTGAAAAGTTTTTGCACAAACAAACCCAATGCAACCAAGATTAGAAGGAAAGTAGAAAATTGGGAAAGAATGTTGACAACCAGTCTCTCTGATGAGGGCCTCATTTCTAAAATATATAGAGAATTAAGTCAAATTTATAAGAATACAAGTCATTCCCCAATTGATAAATGGTCAAAGGATATGAACAGTCAGTTCTCAGATGAAGAAATTAAAGCCATCTATAGTCATATGCATCCATATATTTTCCCGAGAACTGAGCCTTTTGCTCTATATAGACACAGTAGGTGCTTAATAAATTATTTTTATTATGTTTATTAACATTGGTTGAAATTGGAGAATGGGAAGAGTGGTATAACTATTGCTAAGTTAAGATGTAGTCACTGAGTATCTACTGTGTGCTCAGCACTGTGCTTGATACAGTGATGTGCAAATTAACTAGGACAGAGTAAAATAATTAAATTTGTCATACAATAAATCTTATAACTTACATCTTTAAAAAAAACTTTTAATATGTAATATTTCCTCATATAGTAATTTGTTTTACACAATTTGGTATTGATTTCACAAGATTTTGATGCATGTTTTTAAATTCATCATGAAACCACACTTTTATCACATCAGATATTAAACATACCTTTGAAGAAAAGTCAATTTTTCTAAGTATAGCCTTGATTATAACCCTTAGGTTTTCAATGAGATTTGAATCAGGTGAGTTCCCAGGTCACTGAAGAGTGTTTATCTCCATCTCTTGAATAAATTTCTTAACTTTTCATAATCAATGAGGTTGTATTGTAGATTTCCATTTGGAATTTCCATAATCCTGGAAGGGTGATGCTTCTCAGTATATCCCTATACTTATAAGAGTTCATTCCCCACTTACTAGCTGTGTGACCTTAGGCAAGTCACTTAACCCCATTGCCTAGCCAAAAGAAAAAGAGTTCATTCCCTCAATAGGTTAGTTTCAGGCCCATTAGAAGCAAAAAACAAAGTACCTTTTAGGGGTGAATATTTTGTAAGTCTGATGAAGATAACTAGATCTTATGGAATCACCTGGACTTCTGAAAATAGTTTTGGTATAGCCTTGAACAAAAAAAGTTAATTTTACGAGTAAAAATTATCTTTTCCATGCTATCCACATCCAGAGAAAGAACTATGGAGTTTGAATGCAAGATTGAAGGGTGCTATTTGCTCTTTTTTTCTTCTTCTGTTTTGTTTTATTTCTTCTTTATTGTGTCTCCTCCTATTGGTTCTAATTCTTCCTTACAACATGACTAATATGAAAATATGTTTAACAGGAATGTATATGTATAGCCTATATCAGATTGCATGATGTCTTGGGGAGGGAGGCAGGGGGCGAGGGGGAGAAAAATTTAAAACTCAAAAGTGTATGGAAGTGATTGTTGAAAACTAAAAATAAATTAATTTTTAAAATGAAGGGACTATTAAACAAATTACCTTTTCCCAATCTTCATTATTCCAGTATTTTTATTGTCTTGTCTGTGGCACACATTTTTTGTTCATAACAATGAGTAGCAGCTGAATTTTTTGGGTTGGGGTTTGTCATTGATGATCTATTTTTGTTTTTGTTTTTGCTTGTTTTCTTGTTACTCTTGTAGTTCAAGAAGCCTTCATAGCACTATAGAGGAATCAATAACAATCTCTTCAGCTACTAGGTCCCTTTAAAGGAAACCCTTTGTTAGTTTTCTGAGGATTAATTAGGCTGCACTGAAGCAATAATTTGTCAATTCTTGGATGTTGTTTTTCCACTTTCTACTGAACTTTGCACTTTAGTGTGACAGTTTCATTTTGGGCTTGAATAATTCCCACACCGATAGCCATTTCAATATCTTTAACAGTCATTGAAGTGTGCTCTTTAAGAGCTATAATTTTTGCACATTCCTTGGAATAATATTTTTTCTTGAAAAACACAAAATTAAAAACACAACAAAATAAAGCAATGAAGCACATGTGTATGGCCTAAAATCCAGCACTCAGTTGATAGATCAGTAACTAAAAGTGGGGAAACAGGCTCAAATTTGGTTTCATCTGATCAAGATTAGACATTCTGAGCCAGTTTAATGTAAATAGAAGCACACAGGCATTTGTAACCATTGCTATTACAAAATGAAACCACATCAAAATTTCTGCCTATTCCAAGTAATTTGAATAACATTGCAGATAGTATAAGAGATACAGAAGAGGAAACAGAGTAGTCCTTGCCCTCAAGTGGTTTGCTAACATGCAACAGAGATTAAGACTTTTCAACATGACTTGGCACTGCAGTATTAAGGAAACTTGTAGCACTGGTAGTCTGGAGATCTGGATTCAGGTCTGAGTTCCACCACATACTAGTCATGTAACCTTGGACCAGGAATTTCTTCTAATAGGGCCTCAGGTTCAAAATAAGAGGATTGGATTAGATGATTTGTAAAGTCCTTTCCCTCTCTAACATTCTTTGTTCTAAGGTGCCTTCAAACTCTGTGATTGAGTTCTATGTTCTCAGGTCCAACAAGGAGGAAGTAAAATGAAGACTGAGTGGCTCTGCCTTCCTATCCATCTCTACACCATGTATCATCTCCACCTCCTTTCCACTGGAACCTTGGATGCTACCCAGGACTCTGAATGGTAAACTTCCACCTTATCTTGCCTGTATCTAAGCCTTCACTTCACTTCCCAAACATTTGGAGGCCATGCTACCATTAGTATCACCACACACACACACACACACACACACACACACCCCCTTCTAATTTCCCTTCACATCTTCCCTCATTAGAATGAAAACTCCTTGAAGGCAAGGACAGTCTTTCTTGCTTGTATCTGTATCCCTGCCACTTAGCATAGTTCCTGGAACTTAGTAAGTGTATATTTATCTGTCTTACTTGCTTCTAATAATCTATGATTCTTTAACATGGAACAGTTAGATAACACAAAACAGCATATGAGCATAATACAAGAGTGCACTAGAATAGGTCTGACTGAGTGTTGTAGTGAAAGATCACTATAGTCTGAAATGGTCAGAGAAGGCTTGATGGAAGAGGAGGCTTTGGAAACTGGGTATGAGTTGGATCTTAGAATCACAGATTTAGGGGCAGCTTGATGGTTCAGTGGATAGACCACCAGTCATGGAGTCAGGAGGACCTGAGTTCAAATCTGGCTTCAGACACCTGACACTTACTAGCTGTTTGACCCTGGGCAAGTCAGTTAACCCCGATTACCTCAACCAAAAAGAGAAAAAGAGAAAGAATCATAGACTGAGAGCTAAAAGGAATCTTGGAGGTTATCTAGTCCAGCCCCCTGACTTTAAAGATGAGAAAACGGAAATCCAGAGTAGTTAAATGACTTGTCTGAGGTGATGTAGGTAGAAAGGGCCAGAATTTGAACCCATGTCCTGTAACTGAATGAAGGTGGAGAAAATCATGAAACAGTGGTGACTGAATCCACTCCTGATTCATGCTACATAATCTCAAATGGGTCCTCACTGCTACAAAAGAAGCCATCCTATCCCACTCACCCCAGTAGCTTTTTCAGATCTTTTCATCCCTACTCAAACTCTCCGTGGCTACCCCTTCCCCCACCCCCTCAGCTGAGAACCTGGCCTCATATTTTACTGAAAAAATTGAGGACATTTGCCAAGAGCTCCTTCTTCTCCCCTCTTCCTCACCTCACATCATTCAGATGTCTTCTGCCACTATCTCTCCCTTCACTCCAGTTTCACATGAGGAAGGAGCTCTTCTTGCCAAGGCAAACCCCTCTCTGTATACAAGTGATCTCATTCTATCTCATTTTCTCCAGCAGATTTCCTCCACTATCATCCCTACTCTGTCACTTATCTCCAGTCTCTCCCTGTCTACTGGCTATTTTCCTACTGCCCACAAACATGCATATGTCTCCCCATCCTCAAAAAAAACCCCTCACTTGATCCATCTCTTTCAGCCAGCTTTCATCGAATATCTCTCCTCCCTTTTTGGCCAAACTTCCTGAGAAGGCCATCTACAATAGGTGACTCCCTTTCCTCTCACTTTCTTTTAAATGCTATTCGGTCTGGCTTCCAACCTCATCATTCAATTAAAACTTCTCTCTCCAAAATTACTAACAATCTTTTTTTAATTGCCAAATTTAATAGCATTTTCTCAATCTTCATTCTTCCTAACCTCTCTGCAGCCTTTGAAACTAGCTATTATTATTATCATTATTAATGTTGTTATTCTTTTCCTGGCTCCTAGGTTCATCTCTTACCGTAACTGTACTCTGTCTGTCCTGGATTTTTCCCTGTGACTAGAAGTAATTGTGTAGCCAGAGATAAGGATGAAATCCAGGATCATCTTTGGAAATTGGGTTCACCAAATAGTTTTACCATAATGTTTGCTAGTACTCCAATTGGAGGTCCCATCTCTTACTTTTATATCTCCCCACATGAAACTTTCTTGAGCCTGATGACCTCTTAAGTTCTTTCCAGTTCTAAATATGCTATGATTTCTGACAGCATTGGCTGGGGCTGCCAAATTCCCTGGCAGTTTGCCAGGTATCACCACTATCTCCCCAAAATGAGCAGGCTACCCATTTGTCCAAAGGCTCTGGATGTTTCAGTAGTCAGTGGGTGCCTCAGGACAGTCCTTCCTACACAAAGTCTGACCAAGGTCTGCTACTGTCTTTTCTGAGGCTACCTTGGGGGAGGTGGGGGAAGGGGTTGAGAAGAGGGACACATCCTTTTCTCTGGCAGACAGAGAGTCTGGCATCTGCCAGGGAAATCCTCTCTGTAGCTTAGCCTTCTCCAGGCTTGCAGCTCTCCCTAGCTTCTCATATTTCAGCTTCTGAGTTACTGGCACCACCTCATGCTGCCGTTGCTGCTGCTGCCGAGGCCACTGCACCAGCCAGAGAGATTAACCCCCAACATCCTGGAGGTAGTGCAACTCAAGTTGCCAGGGAAGTCCTCGGACAATTCACAGGGAACCTAAGAGAAGAGAAGGGAATTCCTATCTCTGTCCGCCCTCTTCAACATGCTGTTTTCCTCCTCTGAAGTTCCCTTCCTATACCCTGCACAGATCTGATGCTTCAGTGGTAAGAACACCGGAGCTAGAGTTAAAGTCAGTCAATTAACATTTATAAGGCACCTACAGGCACTGTGCTAAGTGCTAAAAACACAAAGAAGGGTAAAAAACAGTCCCTGTTTCCTAAAGAGCTCAGAGTCTAACAGAGGAGACATCATGCAAACAACTAGGTGCAAACAAGCTATATACAGGAAAAACTGGAGGTAATTGACTGAAGGAAGGCACTAGAACAAGGGGGATCAGGAAAAGTTGCCCATAAAAGGTAGGATTTTAACTGGGACTTGAAGGAAGATAAAGAGTATTCTAGGCATGGGGGAGAGCCAGTGAAAATGCCAGGTTTCAGATCTCCTTTGAATAGCAGCTAGGAGGCCAATGTCCCTGGGTTGCAGGGTATCTGTGGGGGAGGGGGGGGATGAGGGGGGCCCAGAAGTTAAGGTGTAAGAAGACTGGAAAAGCGGAACATGCTATGAAAGGCTTTGAATGACAGCAGCTTCTGTATTTGACACTGGAAGTGATTGGAAGCCACCGAATAGAGGGGTAACATGGTGAGATCCAAGTTCAAATACGATCTCCAACATTTACTATTTATGTGACCCTCAGCAAGTCACTTAACCTCTGTTTGCCTCAGTTTCCTGATCTGTAAAACAGGGATGATAACCACACCTACCTCCTAGAGTTGTTGTGAGGATTAAATGAGATGATATTTGTAAAGTGCTTAGCAGTACCTGGCACATAGTCAGGTGCTATATAAATTGTTAGCTATCATTATTATTAGAACAGTAACTGCCCTAAGATTTTTTTTTTAAACTTTTTGGTTGGGCAATGGGGGTTAAGTGACTTGCCCAGGGTCACACAGCTATTATGTGTCTGAGGCCGGATTTGAACTCAGGTCCTCCTGAATCCAGGGCCAGTGCTCTATCCACTGTGCCACCTAGCTGCCCCCTGCCCTAATGCTTTTGGGACACCCTGTATTATTAACACGTTTACATAGCACTTTAAAGATTGAGATTACAAGTATTATTATCCCTCTGTGATTGAAGGCACTGAGGTGACTTGGAGAGCTTAAACAACTTACAGTCATGTACTTTAATAGCTTGAAGCTACATTAAGGCTTTTGAAGATACCCTGTTTTATCAAGAAAATTGAGATGAGGATAGGCCTCTTCTGTCTCAAAAGATGAAAGCACAGAGGGGAAATGGTCAAGTCTATAAATTCACAAGGACTAAGCATAAATTCAACCAGACTTGTTCACCAAATCTGGAAATAAAAGAACCATGGAGCATTCCTGGTAACTGTCATGCCCTCCTCTCTCTTTGCTATCTTTAGCACAAACTGTTCCTTATAACTAGAATGGCCTCTCTCCCACATCCCTGCTGGTTTGAAACCTTTCCTTTCCTTCAAGGTCCAGGTCAGGTACCACATCCTCCATGAAGACTTCCTCAGCAACTGTAAATTTCATAGCATTTAGAGTTATAAGCATGCTGGTAAATGTTTAACAACCGACTCTCAGTGGGGGAAGTGGAAGTCGGAGAGGGTGTCCCCAAATCACACACTTTTAAGTGTAGTCCACATTATTAACATTTTTCTATCACTTTCTCAAGTCTAGACAGTCAACAAAACAATAAATCAAACCTCGATTTTTAGCATTTACTGATTTCCAAGGTATAAATGCTTCTATTGAAAATTTAACAATCAGCTCAGATAGTTCGAGCTGGCTCCAGCGTACTCCCAATCACTTAGGGCTCTTAGAGATCATCTGGTCCAACCCCTTCATTTTACACATGAGAAAATTGAAGCCCATAGGGTTGAAGAGAATTGCCCAAAGCCACACAGGTAATAACAGCAAAAGCCAGGATTTAAATTTTGGTTTTCTGGCTCCAAGTCCACTGTTCTTTCCACTGCTTCATGTGGTAATCTCTCCTTATTCTGATATCTTATTCTACCCTATACAGACTGCTCCTAAACACTTAAAGCTTGTATCATATGTATTTGTATAATTGTCTTATTGCCTTCAACTATATTGTGAGCCCCTTGAGGACCAAGACTGTGCTGGATTATTTCACAGGCATATTGTTTCATCTTTCTATTCCCAACACTGTGCTTTGCACAATGTAGGCACTTAATCAATGTTTTGTTGAACTGAACTGAATTGACAAATAAAAGTATTTGTATAGTGAGTAATAAATAGATAGGATTTGTTATCCCAAAGGATAGGGGTGGAGGTGGGGATGGTGAAAAGAATAAGACTGAAACTATAAATAGCTTCAAGGACTCAGAGAAATCCAGGTTACTTAAAGGAAGTTACTTAAAGAAACAAAGAAGTGTTTGGGGAATATATTGTTCATCTTTTGAGGCTGACATTCCTTAATATCACAAAATCCTGGATCAGATATAGGAAGAGGTCCAATCTAGCATGGCATTTACTGTGGTATATGTTAGGCCCTAAGCATGTCAGAATAGTTTATTTTGTGAAGTGTGCTTTGTTAGGCATTGTAAGTAGAGGAAAAATGGTAGTAAAAATGGTTCTTTGCTCCAAGAAGTTTATAATTTAATACAGCAGACTGGACAAACACTTGAAAGATATATAATACAAAGTAAAAGAGTAAATACCCACCAACATCCCACCACCTTTTTTGATACAAAGTAGGAGCTCAACAAATTAATCCAGGACATAACTGGTAGCAGGTTTATAAAACTTCATATATACATAAATGTGATAGGTGACTGATGAGATTGAAATAACCACAGCTGGATGGGGTTAATCTGGTAAAGCTTCTTAGAGGTGACTTTTGTAGGAGGGGAAAAGACAAGGTTGGGTGGAGACGAAAGAATGTATTCTAGGTGAGCATTGAAAGAGTAACCCATATTTCTGTAACATTTTAAAGAGTCACATAGTGAAAAGAGAACATGGGGACTTAGAATCAGGAAACCTGGATCTAAATCCTGGTTCTTAACACTTAGTAATTGTGTGAGCATGGGGGCAGCTAGGTGGTGCAGTGAATAGAGCACTGGCCCTAAAGTTAGGAGTACCTGAGTTCAAATTCATCCTCAGACCAAACACTTGACACTTACTAGCTGTGTGACCCTGGGCAAGTCACTTAACCCCAAATCGCCTACAAAGAAACAAAAAAAAAAGTAATTGTGTGAGCATGGGCAAGTCACTCAATCTCTCTTAGCCTCAGTTTCTTCATCTATAAGATGGGGGATAACAATACTTGTACCATCTCCTCCACAGAACCTTTTTTGAGAAAGGCATTGTGTAAATTGTGTTATTTCCTCATGACAATCTTGGGAGGTAAGTAATGTGAAGTATTAGTGGCACCATTTTACAGAGGAGAGTGAGGCTCATAAAAGTATAGTAACTTGCCCAGGATCACACCTCTAGTAAGAATCAAAGCCAGAACTCAAACTTAAGTCTTCTGGCTCCAGGCTCCTGGCTCTTTCCACTAAACCAAACTGCTCCAGGTGCTGAGGTGGGAGGCAAGTAAGCTGTGTGTAGATGGCAAAGTGCACCTAGCTACTACAACTACATGGAGTGATACAATTAATTGAACATTCAGTAGTTGAGGGTCTGATAGCTCCCTGAATTCAGCTTGCAAATATAGGCTGATGACATTGTCAGCTCTCATAGATTCAGAGATTCTGCTGGAAGTACCTAAGAAACTCCTTCCCTAGGCATTTTTGACCCGGAAAGCTGGGTAGTAGAGCTGTCTATGCCCTTCCCTCCCCCAGTTCTCTAATACACAAGGAATTAGACTATCCCTAGCTGAAAGGATTTGCTAGGAGAGGCAGGGGCATCAGGTGGGTAAGGAGAAACCATTGTTCTCCCTCTTGCCACCTCTGCATTGCAGCTCAGGTGAACATGGAGGCATGTCTGTACCTGCTGCTCTAGAGGCCTCGCACTTGTACTGGGCCAAGGGTTGTCAAATGTACCACTTAAATGAGCTGCTTCCTATAAACAACCTAACCTTCAATCCCCACCTCTTCTTTACCTGAAAGTCCCTTTGCCCTGTAGGCAAGCAATTTTGCAAATCTTGGGGAAGTCCTAAAGTCCCACCGGGTCATGTTAGCTAGCTACTGGCTTCTCTCACACCATATATGGCAGAGAACGGATCACACAGAGCACTGGATCTCTGAACCAAGCAACAGGACTTCAATGGCAGTGGAAAGACTGCCTCCATTCCTATCACAGCACGGAAGGCTGGGGACTTTGTACTTCATGGGTCAGGCACAAACATGTGGCCAACATCCCAAATCCTTTGCTAGTCTCCCCTTGCCTGCCCCCCCATTATACCCATCAGCCAAGGTACAGAAGGTGGGCTGCCCTTCCCCATCCCCCAGATTCGTTTTCTCTGTTTGACCTTGAGCATTGGCATCTGACTGCAGGAATTTGCTTCTTTCTCCAGGAATTCAGCCTTCCAGATGTTAAGGGGAAGGCAGCAGCACATGGCTCCACTGGAGTGAATCAGCCACATTCCAAAGGTGGAAATGCAGACAGGGCCCCGCCCTCATCAGCCTACCAAGGCAGCCTGTCCCCACCCCCTAAGCCAGACCAGGGTTTGGGCTTCCATTCAACAGACATTCTCTTGGAACTAGAACAGAGTAGACCGAAAGCCACTGGAATTGGGAGACATCTCTATATCCTAATTTCCCTCCTTGATTGCCCCAATAAATACTTGTTGACTGACCATACTAGTTGCCCCTCTCAGGATAAACACTATCTCTTCTCTTTTCCTAATACAAGGCAGGGCTTTTACTCAATTCAATTGGAGTAGCATTTATGAAGCACTGTACTCTGTATTTGTTGTTGAGTTGTTTCAATCATGCCCCGCTCTTCATGACCTCGTTTGGGGTTTTCTTGGCAGAAATGCTGGTGTGGTTTGTCATTTCCTTCTCTAGCTCATCTTACAGAGAGGAAACTGAGGCAAACAGTTAAGTCACTTGCCTAGGGTCATACAGCTAGTAAATGTTAGAGGCTGGATTTGAACTCAGGTGTTCCAGACTCCAGGCCCAGTGCTCTATCCATTTTGCCACCTATCAGCCCATACTGTATAAACAAAAACAAAAATAAAAATAGTTCCTGCTCTCAAAGAGCTTACATTTTATTGGAGGATGGGTTGGAATTTAGAGTGAGAAGCTTCTGGGTTCCAGTATCAAACCTGGGACCTTTAGCCCCTTTGTTTTACTACCCTGCCTTTTGAGCTTATTCTGCACCTTTAGGATTAGAAGCATCCAGAGGGATTTGGTTTCCATAAGGTAGTATGGATCATTGGACTAAGCCTGGGGCTGGGAATCAGAAGGATATAACCTGTAACCTTGCATAATTCTCTTCTCCTCTGTTCTGTATCTCCCTTCTCCATGTCTGTCATTTTCTATCTTCACAAGGATGTCCTCAAAAGAGGCTCAAGGCTCTCAGATGGAAATAACCCAAGAGAAGACAATGGGAATAGTTATACACTCAAGAAACTTTAACCCCAAGTTCTTGACTTGTGAACTGTGAACTTGTTTTTTGAAAAATTTAGATACTTGTGTTTGTTTTGATATAATTGGTTTCCTTTGTAAGCCTATATGTATTTTATTTTCTCCATTTAAAAACATTTTTCTGAGGAGTCCATTGGCTTCATCAGACTGCCAAAGGGGGCCATGACAAAAAAGGTTAAGAACCCCTCCCTTTTAACTAGTTAGTGTAATTAATATGGAAGGTCAGGCAGAGCCAGAGCAATACTTCGTTCCCTGGGGCTCAATAATGGAAGTGGAGTAAAATGTTACCTATGTGTGTTGGGTGGGGACTAGGAAAAGCTCACCCCCAAATGATTCCCTGTCCAGGTTCCACAGTGCTGGAAATTCCCATCGCTTATTTTATTCTTTTGGGTTAAACATTGCCTTCTTCTCGAGTCCTCTTTTAAAATTTCTCCAACCTTCTTTCCAAATATTTATTGAGAACTCACGCCAGGTGTAAGCCACTGAAATAGGGGAAAAAATAAATACATATAACACTTATTGCCCTTGAGGATCTTCCAGTTTAGTAGAGGAAACAAGAGGAAGCAGGGAACAATTCTGCTTAGAGAGGCAGAGCATTGTGGAAGACCAGCGTATAGCCCCTCCCTGTGGCCCACACAAGTCACTTAACCTCTCAATGCCCAAGACCGCTTTCAGCAGGTAAAGTTACCTGCCCAATGCTGATCTGCAACCTGGGAATTCCCTAAACAAATGAAATCACAGATCCAGGTGGGAAAAAATGCTCAAATGTCAAGATGAGTAGTATAAACTAACAAATAGATGAGCATAGAGGCACTGTTCCCTTATTGTGATTGAGTTTGGTTAATTCCTTAAGACATCCACGAAGAGGAAAGGAGGCATCCCAGAAAAAGAAGGCAGCCTATAAGGCAAAATTTTCCTGCTTCACAACAATGCCTAGAAGTCAGTCCTGCTGAGATAGCAGCAGATCACAAGTGGAGTTGCTGACACTCCCCCCACCCCAGCCAAGAACTTGGTAGGAAGTTCCATTCAATTCAACTCCTTCCAAAAACTCAAACATCTGAGCATGAACATTCTTGTAAGTAATAGTTTACAATTAGATACCTTTTGGTGCTTTGCATATATTGCCTCACTAGATGCTCACAACTCCCTTAAGAGGCAGGAAATATAAATGTTATCTCCATCTCACATGTAAGGAAACAACTTTAAAAAGACTTGCTCAAGGACTATGACCCAGGTCTTCTGACTCCAGACACAAGGCAGGCCCTTTCCAAAACACCTTTGCACAGTACTAGTTGCCATAGGCAGATGGACAAAAAAGAATACACCATATACTGTCTCTAGTCTCAAGGAGCTTAATCTGAGGAAGAAAGAACACACCTATGGGAAAAAAAAACACATAAGAACAGCTAGATGGTGCTATATCGTGAAATCTCGATGTAACTTCAGTGTATTAGATGCCACAAAACTAACAAAGCATAGGACTTTCCCTTGTCTATCATCAAACTATTGGGACCCTTTTCTTCAAAATGCCAGTCAGTATTTACTTTGAGAAAATAAATTAATTTTAATAGTAGCCTAATCAAAGGGGAGGTCAATATTCTTTTTTTTTTTTAATGGATGTAAGGTGTAGTGGATATAGCACAGTACTTGGAATCAGGAAGACCAGAGTTCAAATTCTACATCAGCCACTCACAAGCTCTGTGACCCTGGACAAGTCACTTAACCTCTGTTTGCCTCAGTTTCTTCATCTGTAGAATGGGGAGCGGAATAGCACATACCTCCCAGAGTTGTTGTAAAGATAAAATGTGATATCTGTAAAGCACTTTGGAAACTGCAAAGAGGTATATAAATGTGATGATGTAGAGGAGGAGGAACAGGATATTTTTGTCTGCCCTCTTAGTACAGTTCTGCAGTCCTTTTGGGAAGAGGGGATTGAAGGAGGCTTAAACCAGGTGGATTATTTCCCTCTGGGTATGACTGAAAATACCACCAGATCCTTTTATTTCAAGTCTACTTGATATCCCTCTTTTGATCAGTGATTCTGGTAATCATAGACAACGGAGAAGTAGCTAGCAGCATGATGACTGGTGTTACCTGAGCCAGGTGAGATGAATGTGGAAGGACATCAAGCAAGGTGGCACTTTGCATGGGACAGGAGACAATGTAGCCTAAAACCCCTTGATTCTCCCAGGAAGTTCAGTACAGATTATTGGAATGGCCTCAGGACTAAGACTTTGTGCCCTCTATATGGAAGAAGGAAACTAATTGTTTAACTCTTGTTTCTCTTCTCTCAAACTGAAATCCTACCTCTCTACCACCAACTAATCCTCTCACATCTGCCCATTCTCTGCTGGATCACACTCTGCCTTCTTCATTGGTCCTCACTCTCAGATTTATGCTTCCTTTACTCCATTATAACCTTTGCAGTAGTCCAACCAAAAGCCAGAAGAGTTTAGTTTAGAGGTCTTTCAAAAGGTGGCAAAACTGGTTTAAACTCAGAGGCAAGGGATAGGAGATCAGTATTAATGCTGTCTCCTGCTACAAACAATGTCCAAGACCCCCCAGGAGATGCTGGAAAGAACTCTGGGAGAGTTATTATATCTAACTGAATGAGAAACTAGTCTAGAGCCTCAGGGATTGCCCTGAGCTGGAATGAGGAAGAGAGATAGCTTGGGACAGAGAGATAGATAGGTGGTATAGTATTTTGGGAATAGAATAGAAGACAAAAAATTATTTGCTCCAAACCCACACCTCTTGAATTTAATTAGGTGAAGAGAGTGGCTGTTGGGGCAGTGAACAGGTTCTTCATTCTACATTTTTTCCATGTTGTCTCATGACTTTTGCCTCAGTGCTTTAGGCCAACCCTGCAGGAAAAAAAAAAAGGTAATATTGTAGCAATCTACCAAACCCTGCCTACTGGCACCCTCTGCCAGCTGATCCATAAACCTAGAAGCACCTGCCACATTACCTGGCAAGAGGCCATAGTTCTGGCTTCTCACCCTCACTTCAAATATAATGGGGCACCTTTCTGGAAGATTGAGGGATTCTCCAGAAGAGGCTAGAATTGCGTCCCCACACAGCTAATGCCAGATAGTAGGAAGAATGTATGGTTGGGAATTAAATTACCAACTCAACCATGAAGTAAGTGTCTGTGAGGTCTTTTTTTGGTACCTGTGTCCAAGCTGGTGCTGGAAATGGTGCAGAGATGATGGGCATCATCATTTTTACTAGTTAAGTTCTGTGGCATCACTGAAGATGTGGTATACACTGAAAGTACTGCATTTTTTTTTTCTAGGTATGTTCTTTTTCCCTCAGACTAAGCTCGTTGAGGGTAGGAACAGTATATGTATATTCTTATCCATCTACCTATCCTGCATCTTTCCAGCAGCAGGAGTAGTACCCTGGGGCAGCTTGGTGGCGCAGTGGATAGAGCACCAGCTCTGGATTCAGGAGGACCTGAGTTCAAATGTGACCTCAGACACATAACACTTACTGGCTGTGTGACCCTGGGCAAGTCACTTAACCCCATTGCCTAGCCAAAACAAAAAAAAGTAGTACCCCTACTGACTTAAATTCAAGTAATTTGATAAACATTTATTAAGTCCCTACTATGAGTGAGCCCCCGTTCTGTTGGGGATATGAAGACAAGTACAACACAAGACCTAGCCTCCAGACACTTTATAAAAGGCAAGACAGAAAAAAAAAGACTTTTGTCATTACCCTCTGATCATTATCTACCCTGCTTCTTATGCCCAAAAGAAGATGAGACTATGAGAGTATAGGGTGAGAGAGGGGAGATGGGACTACATACTTTGGTAACAGTTGATAAAACACAAACTTTTTGGAATGATTGTTGCTTAAGGGAAGGGGATGGAATGAAGTGTTGGGTATTGAGAACTCTTAAGAAATATCAATAAAATGTGAGTTGTATACTATATTTTTACAGTAAGAGTGACCCAAAGGTATGGGAGAGTCACTTACTGCCCTAGTCCCTTAGAGAAAATGGCTGCTCCTTCACTTAATATCCAGAGGGATATTTAACACCATGCCCTGAAGACCAAAAGATTAAGGCTCTTCCAAATTGGAGAAAGAGGAAAATACCAAATCTGGAGTCTCACAGGATCCAAACTCCAGTCCTCCCAAGAGCATTACCATTTTAACAACCAGGATAGGGATCCCTGGGGTTGGTATCAAGCAATCAGAAAAAAAAAAACCTAAAAACTAAAATTATAGTAAGAAGAGCTGGAAGGACCCTTCAAGATCATCTAATTCAATCCCCTCATTTTACTGAGATAATTGTCTAAGGTCACAAGTAGCAGAGGGAGGATTTGAACCCAAGCTCTCAGACTTCAAGATTCTAAGATCAGATTTGGATCAGATTCTCTTTCCTACACCGGGATGACTCTTGATTGCTTATACACACAAAGTTTGTGGTGTTTCTGAATCCCCTTGTACCTACCTATGGTTAGATGTTTGGGTGACTAAATCAATCTACCCTGAAAACAAGCTCTGCTTATTCTTGGGGTTTGGGCTGCAAGTTCTTCGAAATGCAAGGCCGGCCTGGCTGGGCTTGTTGGCTGACATATCCTTTGTTAGCTCTCCTAAGCACTCAGCCATACACAGCTTCCCCCACTACACTCAGCAGGAATGGGCCTCATTCTTCCTCCCGCACTACCCACTGCCACTCAAACAGGCTTCCAGGCCCTGGAGGGGTGACAAGTGCTTCCCAGTTGATAAAAGCATTTCCCTCTGGAGCAGATGTCAGTGGAGTTTCCAGGAGAGTCACACTCTCAAATGCATTGAGTTTGGATTGGATTGAGGATTTCAGGGCATAAACTTCAGGACCAGCAGAACTTTGAGTGTAGGCAAGGGGTGCCAAGGGTTTGCTTTTCTGCAGAGATGGCCTGAAGCATCTATGTCCCGAGTGTGATTTGCTCACTGCAAAGTAGGTCTGTGATATATAGAATGTCAGAGCTGGAAGGAACAGTCTTGTGAAAAATAATCTCCAAGTTAGAGAAGAGGAAACTTCTACATGGGAAGTGGGAACGATTTGAAGTGATCACCAAGTGTGATATATCGGAAACAGGACACTGGGTTTGGGAGTCAGAAGACCTGGGTCCCAGTCTTGACAGTCACTGCTTGACCCTGAGTAAATCAAGAGTCTCTTTTCTGGGCCTCAGTATCCCCATCTGTAAAATGAGAAGGTAGCACCTGATGACCTCCGAGGTGTCTCCCAGCTCCGACACTGAATTCTAAGAGTCTTTCCAACTCTAAAGTACTATATTCTAAGAGCCTTTCTAACTCTGACAGTCTGTTCGTGTCCCACGGTCCCTTCCAGCTGAGACGATCAAAGGTTAATCAGCAAGCAATTAACAAGCAATTGCCGAGAGCCTACTACGGGCGCTCAAGCCAGGCGATGGGGATACTGATAAAAAAGTGACAGGCCCTATCCTCAAGAAGCTTACACACCCCCTGGTCCTTCCCGCCCGGGCAAGGACTCTCGTGCTCTAAGTCCCCAAGCAGGGGGTGGGGGTGGGGGCGGGACAGAACGAGAGACGGGAGAGAAGTTGGAGGGGTCCGTGCCTCTCCTCTGGGCCTATCTGGGCGGAGTCTCATTGCCGTAGTCCCCCGCCCTCTTCGGGGTCCCGCTTCCCGGCCTCACACGTGTCTTGGCCCGGGTGGGAAAGGGGAATGGGGGGGGTGGGAGGGAGCGGGAACTCTGGGGAACGGGGAGACTCAGCTCCTACAAGGTCAAGTCTCTGGCGAAGCCTCCCGCTGAGTCAGGGGCCCGCCCGGGTGGAGGCCCCGGGGATGATTTGGGGGGCGGGGGGGGGACGGACGGGCAGGCAGAGCTCGGACCTCCCTCCTCTCCTGCCCCTCGCCAGCCGGGCCTCCTACGTAGCGAGGAGTGGGGTGCGCGGCCAGCAGCAACCCAGGGGACGTCCCGCCCTTCCGCCCTCACAGCCCCCCTCCTCCTCCCTCCGGCCCAACTGGGAGGCTTGCTCATTAATATTCATGAGGCGCTGAACCGAGGCCAAGCGTGGGGGAAGGGGTGGGACGTCTCATTACCGGTAGCCGGGGGAGGGGGAGAGGGGTGCGGGGTGAGGGGGAGTCTGGGAACAGCTGCGGTCCTCTCTTCCCCGGAGATCCCTCCAGGGCGGAGGAGGGGAGTCCAGAGCTCTGGGTCTCAGAGGGGGAGCTCCCTGTTTCCGCCTCCGGGAGGGAGTTTCCACTTGGTCACGTCTCAAAAATGTCCGCTCCCCCCATCCTCCACTCCCCAAGGTGGTCTCCTCCCTAGAGGCCCGGGCGGATGGGAGGGGTTGTCCAGAGGGAGGGGAAGGGAGGGCGGGGCAGCCCAAGGAGAGGGGCGCGGGGGCGGGGCAGGAAAGGTGCCAGGCTGCGTCTTCCGTCCTTCTGGGGTGTGGTCCAGGTTGGGCCAGCCCAGGCTCTCTGGGGCAGGAATGGGACCCTCCAGCCTCCCACTCAGTTGTGGGGGCGGACGCAGTTTTGTTTGGCTGTGAACTGGGAAGGTCTCTTGGAGGGGTGTGATGCGTTTCTGTGAATTGGTGTTTAAATTCTGGGCATACCCCTACCCCCACCCCCCAACTGCTCCTCTGGTTGGGGACATGTACTAGGCTTTGGGCGATCTGCACTGTTGGGCGGAGGGCAGCTAACTTTCACAACGAGGAAAGGAGACAGGCGCTTTCCCCCAGTCATAAGAGCTTACGTTAATAGAGTGATTTTAGATTTACACATTGCTTTCCTTAGAACACCCCTGGTGAGAAAGATCAGCTATTTGTCTTCATTTTTTAAGACGTACCACAGTCTCTGAGAGGTTACATGATTTGCCCATGGTCACACAGCTATTACAAAGTGTGGGAAGGCTAGGCTTGAACCCAAGTCTTCCGACTCCCAAGTCTAATGTCCCCAATGAACCATAGACAACGATACTTTATCCTACTGGTGGAGTCCAGAAAGGAGCTTTTATGCTAAACCACCCAACACGAGGTCTTTGAAATCCCCTGAGGATAAGTTTCCTCTGATCAGGTGAGCTTGGAAAGAGGGTGGAGACCCAATAAGTGAAGCAGGCTGGCATTGCCAAGCAGAGCTGGTGCTTTCTGGGCACACCCAAGCCTTGGGACCCATTCTATTGGCAGGTGGAGCTAGGTCATAAATGCTCGCCCCAGAGCAGTTCTCAGCTCTGACCTGGAGTCCTTGCTGGTATAATGTGTAAGGAGCAGCCAGGACTGAGAACTGCTTCCCAGAATAAACACCACACCCATTCTACAGCTCCCAGCACTGAATATGGCAAGGACTCCGGGACACACACACACACACACACACACACACACACACACACACACACACACTCTCTCACAAAATGCTTCAAGGACTGGCTGGCCACAGGCACATATCCACACGCAAACACAAGTGGCCAGCCAGCGCAAGGTTAATAAGTCACCCTGATCTCATTTTACCCAATTACTCTTTCTTTGGGCATGAGCTCAGACCAGAGGGAGTAACTATTTATTACAGGTTTTGATCTGTATTTGTCCCATATTCCTTTACTGTGTGTTCTGTACAAGCTACTCTGTGTCAGGGATGACTTCCGGACTTAAAATTTATCAGTTAATTATATTGTCTCCTCTTACTCACTGTTGTTCTATGTGTGTAAGTCTCATTTTCCCAAGCATTATAGGGGAAATAGACCTCAGCTGGGAGTCTGGAAACTGGGTTCCTAGTCTGGGCTCTGCCACTAGCTATCTGCAAAATACGGGTATGTAGAAGGGGGAATCACATTCCAACATCTCCAAAGCCCCTCCTAGTTCAGTTATATATATTTTTTATTTTTTATTGTAAACTCCTTGAAGTTAGGGACTATGTTTTCTAATCCCATATCCCCAACCATGAGAGGCATAGGGCTGGTTACATAGTAGGTATGTGATGTTGATGTGATATGATTTGGCCACAGGTAGACAAGGGCCAGGTAATGAATGTTCTCTAGGTGGTATTCCCTATAGGCACAATTCTCTTTACTTTTTTTGTTTGTTTTGTTTTGTTTTTTGGTGAGACAATTGGGGTTAAGTGACTTGCCCAGAGTCACACAGCTAGTCTCTGAGGCCAGATTTGAACTCAGATCCTCCTGAATCCAGGGCTGGTGCTCTATCCACTGCGCCACCTAGGTGCCCGGTCTCTTTACTTTTTTACTGGGCATTTATTTTGCCACCAGCCCCATAGGGAGAAGAGGTGGAAGGGATACAGCATGTACACAGATGAGTAGAAAAGGTCATTCAAAGAAGGAGAGAAATACTAATAGAAGAATTAGGAAAATGTTGATGGAGGTGGTGACACTTGAGGTGGAATCTTGAAAGACCAATAATAATGATGATAATAGCTAGCATATATATATATATATATCACTTTAAGGTTTACAAAGTACTTTACAAATGACTTCATTTTATCCTCACAACAACCTTGGAAGACAGGTGCTATTTTTATCTCCATTTTACAGATTATTATTCACCATTTACAGAAACTGAGGTAGACAGAGATTAATTGACTTGACCAAGGTCACACAGCAAGTCAGTTAAAAAAAAGAGGCATAAAGCACAGCTTTCAGAATAACAATAATATAATCACTAACATTTCTATAGTGCCTACATGTGGCAAGTACTATGCTAAGTGCCTTACCAATATTATCTCATTTGATCTTCACACCAACCGGGTAGGATATTATTTTCCAGTTGGAGAAACTGAGGCAAACAGGTTAAGCGTGAACTTAACCTCAGATATTGCAACTTAGGTATTCCTGACTTCTGGTGCAGGACTCTATTACACCACCCAGCTGCCTATACAAAGGTGGGAAGATGGAACAGAGAACAATCCATTTTGACTGGAATGTAGAGTATGTGAAGGGGAGTAATGTGAAATAAGGTCATAAAGTCAGGTTGGAGCCAGATTGTTGATGGCCTTGAATACTACTAGGCTAAGGAGCTTGTATTTTATCCTAGATGCAGTAGGGAGGCACTGATGTTTCTTGAACAGGAGAGAACACAGGCAGAGTTTTCTCTATTATTTTGGCATCTGTGTGGAGGATGGATAGGGAGAGGGAAAGAGACTGGAAGAAGGACGATCAGTAAGAAGAGTCTTATAATAGTCGAGGTCAGTGGAGATGAGGGCCAAAACTAGGGTAAATGGAGAAATGGGGCTGGATGGAAGGGCTATGGAGGTAGGATTGACAGGATTTGGCATATGAAATGGGTGTGGTAGGGTACAGTCAAGGATGACTTTGAGATTATGGGTAACTGGGAGGATGATATTGCCTCAATCAAAATAGGGGAAGCCAGGAAAGGGGAAGATGGAGGTAGGGGAAATGATTGGTGTCTGCTGGCCGGAGGCAGTTTGACAGTCGGGCTAGAGATCTAAGCAGGCACCATTTAACCAGAAAGAATGATGAGCCAGTTCCAGTCTGATCTGGTGGGATCTACCTAGAAGAGAGAGGGAGAACAAGTTGCTCCCTTAATGTCCCTAGAAGCAAACAATAAGTATGTGTAAGGTGTGGTCCTGAGGGAGACAAAAAGATTAGTAAATCCCTTCCCATATGAATGAGACAGGTAAGTAATAAAACAAGGATGTTCCCACCTAGCAATTCAGGGGACAGGAGGAAACAAGGCTTAAAGGGCAAGTGGTTCTTGAGCTGGACACTGAAGGTTGATCACCTTTCTCCTTATGCCACCTTGAGCCAGAAGGAAAAGAGGGCATGCCTCCAGATTCCTCGTGCAGATGGTTAATTCTTCCCAACAGAACTGAAGCCTAGAGCACTCTGGGAGGGGATAAAGGCACACTCTTAATAGCCAGGTCCAGTTTCAGCGTTTAGCAATGTGATGTAGAAGGCAGTGCCTTAGACTTGGAAGTCAAAGAGGCCTGCGTTTGACTCCGGCTTTTAGGAACCTGGTGTCTGTCTGATCACAGGTTAGTCATGCTTCCTCCATTTCTTCTGTTTTTCCATTTCAGATGCCAAATCTTGTCGATAACAGCTCTTCAGTCTGTTCCCTTCTCTACATTCACTTAGCCACCACTCTGATTCAGGCCCTCATCCATCACCTCTTACCTAGACTATTGCAATGGTCTCCTGATTGGTCTCCCTGCCTCAGATCTTTCCCTTCTCCAATCCATGCTCTGTACAAGCTGCCAAAGGTACAAGTCTGACCATTCACTCTCAGCTCAATAAACCAGGAGCTCTCCATTGCCTCTAGAATCAAACACAAACTCCTGTTAGGTATTTAAAGCTCTTCACAACTTGGTTGCAATCTACATCTCTGGTCTCATTACATATCCCTCCCCTTCACATACACTATAGTCTGGCCAAACTGGTCTTCGCTCTGTTTCTCACATACTACACCCTCTTTGGATCCTCTTAGCAATCCTATAGTATAAGTATTTCAGGTATTATTATCCCTGTTTTACAGATGAGAAATCAATACATCAAACATTTTTTTTAAATTCCTGCCATGTGCTTAGGTACTGGAAACATAAAGGCTATTTTTTGCTTTTGCACTGTCTGTACTCCATTCCTGTAATATATTTCTTCCTCCCCTCTGCCTCTACCTTCCTTCAAAGCAAGGCTCAAATGCCGCCTCCTACAACGCCTTTCCTGAGACCCCCAGGTACCAGAGTCTCCCCCTAGAAATAACCTTGGACCTATTTTGTCTATATTTGTAGGTATATTTGCTGCTGCTGTTCAGTCACCTCTGACTCTTTATGACTCCTATTCGGGATTTTCTTGGCAAAGATGCCATGGTGGTTCACCATTTCCTCCTCCAGCTTGTTAGCCAGACAGGATTCAGTGTCTTGCCCAGGGTTACATAGCTAGAGTCTGAGGCCAGATTTGAACTCATAAAGAGGAGTCTCTCTGATTCCAGGCCCAGTGCTCTTTCCACCTAGCTGCCCTTGTAGGTATACATGGTGTCTCTCAAATAGAGCATAAGCCCCTTGAGGACAAGGACTGTCATTTTTTTGTCTTTGCTTTTCCAGCATTCAGCACCGTGCCTGATAAATGGTGGGTACTTAATAAATGCTTGATTGATTCCTTATGTGTAAAATGGAGATCATAATAATACCAGAAGAACTTCCATTGCAGGGCTGCTGGGAAGACCCAATGAGATAAGGGATGCAGATTGCTTTGTAAACCTAAAAGTGGTATGTAACTGTCAGCTCTTATTATTAATGTTATTATGAAGGAATATAGCTTTTTCCCTGCAGCGGCCTGATGAAGAAAAGCCAAAGCAGTCTCCAATAGCAGGCAATGTTTGGGGCACAGGAAGTGCAAGTTCACCTAAGGATTTGGAACCTCCTGTTGCTGGCAAAGCTGCTGGAGCCCAGCCCTAGCAAGGTTCTAACAAGTTCTCTGCTCTAAGCTTTCTCAAATGCCAAAGAGAAATCCTGCTGGGGGCACACACAGTGGCTCCCAACTATGGAGAAAGCAAGCAGCCTGACTATGGACATGCAGTAACAGATGCTAGATCACCAAATGAATGTTGAGTCTAGAAAGGGATTTAGAAATCAGGTAGTCCCACCCCTTTTAATTGTTTTTGGGGTTTTTTGCTAGGCAATGGGGTTAAGTGACTTCCCCAAGGCCACACAGCTAGTAAGTGTTATGTGTCTGAGGCCACATTTGAACTCAGGTCCTCCTGAATCCAGGGCTGGTGCTCTACCCACTGCGCCACCTAGCTGCCCCTACACCCCTTTTAATTAATAAGGAAACCAAGGCCCAAGAGTAGTGCCTAAAATCACAGAGTGTGTTCACGGCAGAGCTGAGACTAGTTCTCTCCATACCTGGGCCATTTTTTTTTCCTTTTGCTTCATGGAGTCACATAATTCAGCATAGTCATCATTCACAATAATTCCTTTTATTTAAAAAGTTTTGATTTTTAATTTTTTTTAAAAAGTTTTTATTGCTATTTTGTTTTCTTTATATCACAGTAGTTATCCCAAGTCTCCCTCCCTCCTCTTCCAAAGAGCCATCTCATATGACACAGTATTTTCAGAGAAGAAAAAAAATCAGCAAACTGATCGATAAGCTGAAAAAAATCTGAAAACATACACAGTGTATAAACTTGTGAACCTCTCATCTCCATGAAGAGATAGGTTGCTCTTCATTTGAGTCTTGCTTGACCTTTATGATTTAACTGCATTTACTTCTGATTTTTTGGTGTGTAGTTGTTCTTTCCATTTACATTGTTAAAGTCACTGTGTAGATTGTTTTCTTGTCTGGGCCTACTTTATTCTGCATCAGTTCATATAGATCTTTCCATGCTTCTCTGTATTCATCACACATCATTTCTTATAGCACAGTAATATTCCACTACATTCATGTACCACAATTTGTTTAGTCATTCTCCAGTTGGTAGGCATCTACTTTGTTTCCAATACTTAGCTATCACAAAAAGTGCTGCTATAAATAATTTGGAGTATATGGGAATTTTTTTTCCCTTCTTATTGATGGCTTCCTTGGGGTTATAAGCCTAGTACTGGAGTCTCCAGTTCAAAGGATATGGACATTTTGGTTACTTTATTTGCATAATTCCAAAATTGCTTTCCAAAATGGTTGTACCATTTCACAGCTCCATCAACAATGTATTAGTGTGCCTACAGTGATTTGTTCTATAAACAATTCACTTCTCCATTCTTAGCCTTGGTTTGTTCATCTGCAAAAATGGGAACAATATTTGTTCCTACCTGACACACTGGGAGGACAGCACATTATAAGCCAAGAAACACTATATAAAGGTAAGCTGATAATTATTAAGTCTTGTTGCAATGCTTCGTTTATTGTGGAATTATTTCTAGGCTCTTAATGGCTGTCAACAGAACACAAGATCTGAAAGGGCCTACCACAATGGAGGACCAACCAACTTAGCTTAAATCAGAGACTCAACACTAGAAGGTTGGCCACCAGGCCTAAGACTATTTACTAAAGACTGTGATCTGTGTTAGTGAATGGAGGAGCTACAATCAAAGAAATCCCAGCTTTTTTTTTGGGGGGGTTGGTCAATGGGGGTTAAGTGACTTGCCCAGGGTCACACAGCTAGTAAGTGTTATATGTCTGAGGCCGGTTTTGAACTCAGGTCCTCATGAATCCAGGGCCGGTGCTCTATCGACTGCACCACCTAGCTGCCCCAATTCCAGCTCTTTTGATGACTGAAGTAATGAGAAAAGTTGACATCTATAAAAAGTCTATAGCATTTGACACAATCTTATTCCACCCTTCTTTAAATGTAAAACAGAACACTCTATATTTGACTTTGGAGGTACTAGGAGGTAATGGAGCTCAAAGAATAAGGTGTGCAGGAGATGATACCGTCAGATCTATGTTTTAGGAAAATCGCTTTGGCAGCTGAGTGGCCGATGGACCAGAGTGGGGAGAGACCAATTAGAAGGCTCTTAGTCAAGATGAGAAGTGATGAGGGTCTGTACTAAGGTCATGGCAGTGTGAGTGGAGTGAAGGGAATGTACAGGGGACCTATCGTGAAGGTAGAAGTAACAAGATTTGGCACAGATTGGTTATGTGGAGTGAAAGCAAGAAGTCAAGGATGAAACCACAATTTCAAGCCCATGTGACAAGGGAGGATAGTGGCACCCTTGGTAGTTATAGGGATGTTTAGAAATAGGGATGCTCTCATTTCTAAAATATATAGAGAACTAAGTCCAATTTATAAGAATACAAGTCATTCCCCAATTGATAAATGGTGAAAGGATATGAACAGGCAGTTTTCAGATGAACAAATTAAAGCTATCTATAGTCATATGAAAAAAAATGCTCTAAATCACTATGGATTAGAGAAATGTGAATCAAAACAACGACCACATCACAACTATCAGATTGGCCAACGAGACAAAACAAGAAGATGAAAAATGTTGGAGAAGATGTGGGAAAATTGGAACACTAATGCATTGTTGGTGGAATTGTGAAATGATCCAACCATTCTGGAGAGCAATTTGGAACCATGCCCAAAGGGCTATAAAATTATGCATACCCTTTGACCTAGCAATAGCACTTCTAGGGCTGTATCCCAAAGAGATTATACAAATGGGAAAAGGACCCACATGTACAAAAATATTTATAGCAGCTCTTTTTTGTGGTGGCAAAGAATTAGAAATTGAGGGAATGCCTATCAATTGGGGAATGACTGAACAAGTTGTGGTATATGAATATGATGGAATACTATTGTGCTATAAGAAATGATGAGCAGGCCGACTTCAGAAAAACCTGGAAAGACTTGTATGAACTGATGCTGAGTGAAGTGAGCAGAACCAGGAGAATGTTATACACAGTAACAGCCACATTGTGTGAGGACTAACGTTGATAGACTTAGCCCTTCTGAGCAATGCAAGGATCTAAGATATCTCCAAAGGTCTTATGATGGAAAATGCCATCCACATCCAAAGAAAGAACTATGATTTTGAATGCAGATTGATGCGTACTATTTGCTATTTTTTTCTTCTATTTTGTTTTGTTTTCTCTTTCTTGTGGTTCCTCCTATTGGTTCTAATTCTTCTTTACAACATGACTAATGTGAAAACATGTTTAATAGGAATGTATATGTATAGCCTATATCAGATTGCATGCTGTCTTGGGGAGGGAAGTGGGGAGAGAGGTGGAGAAAATTTAAAACTCAAAAGCTTAGGGAAGCTGAAAACTAAAAATAAATAAATTAATTAAAAAAATTTAAAACTCAAAAGCTTAGGGAAGTTGAAAATGAAAAATTAATTAAAATTTTAGAATAATTAATATTTTAAAAAATCAATTAAAAAGAAGTTTGGAGGCTCTAGGGGAGAGATAGGAGTTCTGTTTTGGACACATTGAGTTTGAGACACCTTTGCCATCCTGTTTGAGATGTCCCAGAGGAAGCCGTCGATTTGTAACTATGGTTCAGTAGAGAAGCTAGAGCTAGATGAATAGCTCTGGGAATCATTTGCACAGAGATGATAACTGAACCCCTGGGAGCTGATGATATCACTGAGTGATAGAGTATAGAAAGAAATGAGAAGACCCAGGACATAACCTGAGGGGATGGGTACCCGTGGCTGGTAGGTGTGAAGTGGATGATGACTAAAGGAGATGAGGAGCAACAGTCATGCGCAGGCAGAAGAACCTGGAAAATGTCAGTGTCATGAAAACCCAGAGAGGTAGGATTATCCAGGAGGAGCAGGTGATCAACAGCTGAAGATGCTTGTAGAGAAGTCAAGAAGTATGAGGACTGAGAAGAGACCATTAGATCCAGCAATTATGAGATCATTGGACAAATGAGGAAATGAGCCCAGAGAGGTGAAGGGAATTTTACCCAATATCACACAGATAGTAAGTGTCAGAGGTAAGAGTCAACACTTATTTATCTCTTAGCTCCAAATCCATGTTCTTTCCACCTCAGAACCTTTCCCAATAAATTTCTGTTCAGTTTCTTATTTGGTTATAAATATACCCTATTGTCCACAACTGGCATAGCCCTGAAAAGGGTTACAAATTTAACTATTGTGTAACAAACCCTATTTTAAATGCATAGGGGTGAGTAGTTGATACCTATTCAAAAGAAGTCTATGAAGTATCTTTTTGTAAACTGCATCCTCCCCCCCAATTATTCCCTTTGTTAACTTTAGATTTTCACCTAATTGGGATTGCTTGGGGTGGAGGAGGGGAAGAGAATTACCTTCATTTTTATTCTCTGGTAGTTATTAAATGCTCATTTCCTGTTGGAAAAGAAAAAAAAAGTGATTCCTATCAGGACTACTTTTTTGTTCCCACTCTTCAGGCTTCCAAATGTGACCACTGGCCTACCTGGTTTATTTCCAATGAGGGTTCAATTCCTAACTCTGTCATTTACTACCTGGGTTACCTTAAGTAAATCTCACCCCTCTGGGGGTCTCGACTTCCCTTTGAAATGAAGAATTTGGACTAGATACTGTTAAATTTTCAGTTCTAAATCTATGATTATTGGCCATTTCTCTATTGTGAGCCTGGCCTACCCCCAGTGTAAATGTGAGCTGGCTGGGAAAAAAATAAGTTAATTATTTTAACATAACCATCTCCGGCTTACCCAAGATAGTAAAAAGGTGGTGGTGGCGGTGGTTGTGGTAGTGTGAGAATGTGTGTAGAAAGCAGATAAACCCATTCACCTTTGTCTTTCCAACACATTATGATCCTGATAGGAGATTCACTGCATTTGGGATCCATTCTCTCCATGCCCTGTGACCTTGGGTGACTTACTTAATTCATCACCTTGAGCCTCAATTTGCTTAGCTGGAAAATGGAGACAATCAATACTAGTACTACCTTCCTCACTTCATTGCCTTGATCAAAGTACAAAAAGTTAGTAAGGGTTCCCACTATTACAACCCTAGGTCTTCCTGACTTGGAGTCCATTCACTACTCTCTAAAGTTTATATCACCTGCTATTCCTAAGCAATCTCCCATCCAGGTACTCATCTGGTCTAACTTTGCTTGGCTTCTAAGACATAGTATGGCTATAGTTGAGTAAAGCGCTATAAATCTTATGTTAAGTAATTCTCCTAAGGTACGATATGCCTTCCTAAAAAGCAGTATCACTTGGTTATGCTAATATTAAAGCACATTATATTTTCCTGAGGGGGGGGAAGCAGAGTAACTGAGAAGTATTAGGGGGAGGGGGCAGCTAGGTGGCTCAGTAGATAGAGCACCAGCCCTGAAGTCAGGAGAACCTGCTTTCAAATCCTGCCTCAGACCAAACACTTGATACTTACTAGCTATGTGACCCTGGGCAAGTCACTTAACCCCAATTGCAAAAAAAAAAAAAGTATAGGGGAAAGCAAGGGTTTAAAAAAGGGGGTGATAAAACCACAGATAAACAAAGTAGATAATGAATATGGGGGTGCCTTGGAGTTGACTGTATCAGTCCAGGTAAAACCTATTTAGAAAGATAAATGTGCTACATAAAGTAATAATGTTTAACAAAGATAAACAGAAAAGATTTCTGGAAATTGTTTTAAATTGGAGGGAATCAGGACCAAAGCTCCCTCTGTTGGCCCGGATAATGGAAAGTTGGCTAATTTCTCTTGAAGTCAGATTTCTCCTGAAGTCAGTCACTTCATCTATTGGCTCCCTTCTGATTGTAGGGTGAGGAAGCATTGTCCTTAGTACATGTGTACTGTACTGTGGCCAGAGGTCACAGGAGGCTCCTGGCAGACACCAGACCAGAAGGGTACACAATGAAGAAGTGCACAAAAGCCAGGACTACAGGAGAGAACCCTGAAGATGAAACAGTAGGTCACAACCTCAAAGCCAATAAGGAGAAAAGAAGGGGGTCATTTGGCTTGGGACTACAGTTCAAAAGGATCCTCAAATTTCGTAAAAAACTATCAGCATGGTTCAACTATGGGCCAAGAACATTTGAATGATTTTGTCATATTTAATACCAATATCAACATTGCACAAAAGATTTTCCTTCAATAATTAGTGCATTTGCACAGAAAAAAAGGCCAGAAAAGCTTTTGCTAAATACACATGACACACACATACTGTGATTTCATGGGTGTAGGAGTTCTGTGGAAACTCCCCTCCATCTCTGCAGATCAGCAACAGGTCAGTATAATTTATAATCTTGGCTTCCTGGGGCACTGAGAGGTCAGGTGAATTGCCCATGGTCACATAGCTAAAAGGAGTCAGAGGCTGCACTTGAATACAGGTCTCTGCCTGCAGGGTCAGCCCTTTAGCCAACACACCAGGCTGTCATTATTAAAATATGTGGCACATAAAAGCTATATGTCTCATATAGGTATTTGTATGCACACAGATATGTATATACATATAGAGAGATTATGTCTAGTTTTTTTCTGGTGCCTTACTTTGTCTCAATGTATTTTCTTTTACTATAAGTGTTATGGCTAGGATCTTTAAAAGCTGGAAATGGCCCAAGTCTCTCTGGGCCTCTGATTACCATTCCCCTCCCCCCCACTCCCTCCTCCTCTGGGCACCTCCTCCTTCAGTTCGCTGTTTTCTCCTGGGGCCGAGACTGTCAAGGCTCCAACTTTGGGAACATCTGGCCTTTTGCTCTTCGCTACCCCAGAGGCACACAGAAGGTTTCCTGTCCTGATAAGATTATGGAAAATTAAAGCTCACAGGAATTCCTTCCAGACCAGACTTGAGACAAGGAAACTGAGGCCTGGAGGAAGCAGGGAGGTAACTGGCCAAGGTCAGAACCCGAGGCGCCGAAGAAGCCTCAGTTTAAGACTGTTGGACCTGGCTCCTCATTGGAAGGAGTAAACAGCTTTTGCCTCCTTTTTTCCAGACATAGCTAAACCCCAAGAAAACAGTATGATGGAAGCTGCAGTATCCCAACTAGACCTTCTCCCCTCCCCCTATCACCCAGTTAGGGGAAACGCCCCCACAGTGCTCTTCCCCCGACCCGGTCCCATCTGATTTCCCATCCTAGACAGCTCTTCTGCCGCCGCCGCCGCCGCCGCCGCCACCACCACGTTCCATTCTATCTAAGCGGCTGCTGCAAACCTCCAGTCTCCCCCGCCTGCTGCCTGCCTGCCTCCTCCCTCCCTCCCACTGTCTTTTCCTCCCCTCTCCAGTCCGCTCTGGGGCTTTTCTTCCCAGTCTTTTCAGATGTTCCCTCCCCACCCTGGCCCCCCACCAGGCCCCTTAGGAACTCCTTCCCTTCCAGATCACCCTATACCCCTTCAGCTCCCACCCTCCCCAGCTTCCTCCCCGGCTCTCAGCTAATTCGAGCTCCCTCTACCCCCAATCTGGCCTGTGGACCCCCACCCCCTAGCCCTCCAGCACCCGGGTTTCCCTGAGGGCGGGGGCGGTGCTCTGGTCCCCACCCCCCTCTCCCCGGCTCCGGGCAGTACCCGCCTCTTGCCTGTGTCCTAGCGCTGCCCTCCGGCCGGGGGCGGGGCTCCGGGGGGGGTGAGGGGAGGGACCTGGGAAGAAGTGGGGGGGGCATGCGCTGAGCTGCCCGGGGCGGGCTCTGCCGGGCCTGGGAGGATGGGGCTGAAACTGATCAGAGCTGGTCCATTTCAGACAGCTCTGCAGGGCTGTGATAAATAAGGGGGGTGGGGGGGGAGAAGAAAAGCCCACTCCCCTTCCTCTCTATCACCTCCCCCCTACCTCAAATAGGCAGGCGCTTCCAATTCACACAAATCCTTTCCCCTTAACGACGCGCTCCTCCAAGCCGGGAAGGGGGAGTAAAGACCCCAGCACCATCAGCACCACCAGCCCCAGCACCAGCGTACAGTCGCCCCCGCTTCCCTCATTCCCAACCTCCCAGCCCGGCCGCGAACGTCTTCCCTGGCCACCCTAGCCTCGGCTGCCAGCACTGGCCCGGGGAAGACGGATTTGCAAAGAGGACGCCCCCCGCCTGCCTGCCTCCCTCCCTGTGTCTCTCTCCTTCCCTCCTCCCTCCTCCTCTGTCTCTCCCTCCCTTCTTTCCTCCTCCTCCCCTCCGTCCCTCCTCCCCTCTCTCTGTCTCTCTCCTTCCCTTCTTCCCTCCGTCCCTCCCTCCCTCCCTCCCTCCCCTCCCCAAGACATCCCCTCACGACCGGGCGGCTGCCACCTTTCCCCAGCCCGAGCTGCAGATGTGGCGGAGCGGCGGGGCGCCGGGCGGCCGTGCCAGGGGAGCCAGCAGTGCCTTCTGAGCCCCGCGGCCGCCTCGCCCCCCGAGCCGCCATCCTCTCCCCCTCCCCCTTCCCCAGCTCCCCTCCCCGACCGCAGGAGCCCGCAGCCCGGAGAGAGAGGACCCAAACCCGGTTCGCCGCCGCCGCCGCCCGAGGTCCCTCCAGCTAGAGGTAAGGCACTTTATCGGGCTGGGAGAGGCTGGGTGGGGGCGGGCGGGAATCGGTCCTCTTTCGTGCTGCCACCTCCCCTCAAACTCCCCTCCATATCGAGACCCAGTGTACTCCTGGAGTCAGAAGCTGTGCGCTCAAGGCTTTTTCGGACAGTCGGGCTGGGGGCCCACGGGGCTGGCCCGGGAGGGGAGGCTGCAGTCCTGGAGGGTCGCCTCTCCTCCCCCTCCCCCTCTCGCCGCTCCTCACCTCGGGCTATTGTGAACCCTCACCGAGGCCCCTTCACTTGCCGGAGCCGCTGCAAACTTCAGCGGGGAAGTTCAGCGCCTCCCCCCCTCACCCCACGCAGTGTTCGGGGGACGGAGGGAGGGGACACGTTTGGGGGGAAGAAGGGGGTGGTGGCAGGGATCGCAGGAGGGGACTTGGAGTCGGGTCAAGAAGTTGGCTGGACCCTAAAGTAGCCCCTCCCCAGGGCAGTGAATGAACTGCCTTTTCCAGGAAGGGTTTTTAAGGGTTTTCTCCTTTTCCTTGAAAAAAAAAATCTTAATCCCCCAGTCTTCCTCCCTTTCCATTCTTCTGTCCTTCCCCCCTCTCAGTACCAGCCAGATGCCCAAGCTCTGTGCCTTGTCTTTCCTTCCCTAGACTCAGACAAACAGGCCCCGGGGGGCAATCGGGACCCTCCGGATGGCCAGTTGAGAGGAGCCCAGGGGAGGGGGGAAATGGGGAAGCGCTTTCTGAAAGGGATTAGAGATGGAGTAGAATCCTGCAGCCCCCTTCAGTGAAGAAAGCCAAAAAGGGAGGTGGGGGTAGCTGTGCCAGGCACTTGTTCAATCATCGCGATTTCGGATCTCTCTCCTACTAGGCCAGGTAGGGATGGGAGCTCTCCTCAGGTCTATCAGGGCTGGGGCCTGGGCACCCTTTTCTTCACCAGCACACCCTGGGAGCCAGTGAGGTGACCAGGAAGAAGAAGAGAAAAGAGATTGGCTGGTCCCTGGATTGCTCTTACCTGGGAATTAGTGGTATGGGAGCCAAAAGGAGGCTGTCTTGGTCAGGTCTGGGGGGAGGGATGAAGAAGTGTGACAGGTGCATACTGAGCCAAGGGAGGTACCTTCCCGGTTCCATACTTACCCTAGGTAGAACCGAGGTGGGGTGGGGGTGAGGATGAAATTTGGCTGGCACCTGGAGTCTCTGGCTGGTTGCCCTTCCCGAACCAGGGACTCCCCATGGCTGATTTGGAGCTCCAGAACATTAATTAGAAAGGCAGTTCTTTCTAAAGAGAGACTGGCTATGCTGTACCTCTTTGTGTCTGTGTGTAAGAGAGTGTGTGCCCTTGTGCCTGTGCTGGGCCACTCTCTGGTGACATTTGGAGTAGTGAGATGATGCTGGGAAGACACCTGGGCCCTCTGCCATTCAGACCCCATAGCTGATCCAGTCCCAGATTAACCTGGCTCAGGCCCCAAAACTGAAGATCAAGGAGAGAGGCAAGACTGAATAAGAGTTGGACAATAAATCTAATTCAGCCAGGCAAATGGCTGGGTCCTGGCAAGGCCCCCAGAGGCTGGAGGGGGTGGTTTCTCCCCAACTCTTTTGCAAACTGGGTAGCTGGACTGAGGTCCTCTATGTATGTCTGGCTAAGTGGGGAGGAAAAGAAGGAATGTCATAGGATTTAGAACTGGAAGAAGCCATAGGGAATGAGTCAAACCTCTAGGCTCCCTCACCCCCTTCCATTTTACAGATCAAAGGGGTTAAGTGACTTGCCCAAGGTCACATAAAACTCAGTAGTGGCAGAGCCTGAACAAGAACCATGCCTCCAGATTTGATTTTCTGAACATCCCGTATTCCTTTTTTTTTTTTAACTGACATTTAGAGGAGTGGCTAAAGCTTAGGGCAATGTTGGCAGTCACCAAATTAGAGCTGGAAGAGACCTTAGAAATCCTCTAGACCAACTCCATCATTTTCCAGATAAGGAAACCTTTGACCAAGAGAGGTGAATGAACTTAGTCAGGGTCTGCCCAGCCTTTGACTCCCCTCTTCCCCAGCCCCTTTTGAGGATTCTTCTGGGCTTCCCATCCAGGGTTGACCACAGCTGTTCAAACCCAGATTGCAGCAGGAACCACAGGCCCCAGAAACCAAGCAACACCCTCCCCCTAGTGACCTCCATGCACTCTCCCTTCCCCCTACCTCTCCTCCCCAGTCTGGGCCCCAGCCCCTCTGCGGAGTGACCTGCCCTGCTGCCCTCAGCAACCCCTTGCTGGAGGATGGGGTTAGGGGAGGGGCTGCACCAGGTGGATGGGTGGGTGGGGGCAGTGGCTTCCCTGCCCTACAGTCCAGTCTGTGGGGGCTCCTCAGGGACTTTGAGCTCCTCCTTTCCCATAGCTGAATCAGAGCCCATCTTCACCCCTGTGGGTTCTGTCCCACATAGCTTTTCTACCCTTAAAGTCTAGCCTATATATGAAGAGTAATGAGGTGCAGCCTCAGTCCCCCTATCAAGGGGCCAGGTTGGAGAGCTTTGGGCTGCCATCTGGGGAGGGGGGGAGGCTTCAGAGGCTCCAAGGGTCTCATGGAGCTGGGCTTTGATCCTACCATGGGACATTCAGGAATCCTGGAGGCCCTCAGGTCCAGATCAGTGAAAGCTGTTCTCCCCTACTCTGCTGTTAGTGGTGACCCTCTGACACCAACCCCCTCCATCCCTTCCCTCTCTTCCTTGCTGTCTCTGACCTTTGACCTTCAGCTTTAAATCCCTCCAGCTGGGGCTCCTTAGCCCCTGAGTGAACCTGGCCAAATCCCCTTGGTGGGGCCTCTCCCAGCTCCCTCCCTGGCTTCTTCTCCTCCTCAGAGAGAGGGACACCTGCCAGCCCCTCCTACTCTGATTGAGGGGGAAGAGGAGAGAAGAGAGGAGGCTGCCAGGGAAGCCAGACAGTGAGTCACCCCACTTCCAGGCATTGGTCCCCCACAGCTTCAGGAGCAGTGGCTTTAGGGGCTAAGTTGTTTAGGGGAGAGGGCTTATGGGGAAGATGTGGTTAGGAAAGAAAAGGGAGGGCATTGTCAGAGTACATCCCCATTTCTCAGTTATCTGTGGGTAGGGGCTGAAATTCACAGAGAATCCCAAATCCTCATTTAAATTCCAACCTCTTCTGCCTCCCAGTACCCCACTCCTCAATTTATTTTCAAAGATAGAGCTGTAAATAAATAGATTTGATTGTCTTTTCCTCTCTTTGCTTACCCTTCTCTTAGGGATGCAAGGGGGAGTGTCTTTATTCCCTACCCCACCCCCAAACTCAGAGAGAATTTGAGCTCTGTCAGGGAAGACTGTTTTCCTGACCTGTTTTCCCAAAGCCCTAAATTTCCCCAAGGAAATGGGGGCAGAACTCAGGACAGGCAATCCCAAGGCACACAAGCCTAGGAAAGGTCTTTGAGCTGTAGCCCCAAGTCCTGATGTTGGCAGCAGGCTCAGTTTCAGAGTCAGTAGGGGGCTGCTGTCAGGGATGAGATTCCCTAAGGGTGTGCCCTGCCATCGGAGGAGCTCTCCCCTAAGGTCCCTGGCCTCTAATTTGGCATCTTTCCCAGCAGGCTAAGCAGGTGTCTGGGGCCTCCTCCCCTCGTGGTGCAGAGATCCAGGCAGCGGGGGAGTGAGGGTGGGGGAGGGGGAAGGAGAGAGAGGAGGGTGAGAACTCTGCCCTTCCCTTGCTTTACTCTCTCTGTGTACACACACTGGAAGGAATGTCCTTTCTTTCTGTCCGGCAACAAGGCAGTGTGGATCAGTGGTGTTGTGGACGGAGCGCCAGACTTAGAGGGAGGAGATCTGGGTTCAAGTCCCAGCTTGAGATAAGACTGTAATTGGAGAGAATACTTCCATTCCTTGCTCCAGTGTGTTTGTGGGGGGAGGGGGTAAGTCCTTCATAAAATGTAAAGCACTGTAGAAATACAAGCTACTTTACCGATCATGCCCCAGTTTGGAGGTAGAGGAGAGTGACTAGGACATATCGCTGGGCAGAGGGCTTGGCCTCTGGGGAAGGAATACTTGACAGTGAGCCCGAGTTAGGAGTCAGTCTTCTGGGTCACTTTGTTCTTTATTATGTCCCATTAGCTCTGCCTTGGTTCTTCCTCCATAAGTCGGTCCTGTGCCTCCTGCCCTTGCTACCTGGTAAATAGAGTCTGTCTTTGCCTTGTTCCCTTTCTCCCATAGCCATTTGGTTAGAAACCAAGAGTCTTCTTGTTAACTCTGCAATTATTCTATTCTTCTGCAATATCTTTCATTTGTCCCTTCCCCTCTATTCCAATTGCCACCACCCATGGATAGGCCCTCATTAGTGCCTGACTGGACCATTGCAATAATGTCTTAATAGGTCTCCAGCCCCCACTTTTCTTACCCCTGTCTAATCTATCCTCTATCCAGCTGCCAGATGAATTAAGTTCAATTCAACCAACATCTGTTAAGCACCTACTGTGGTCAAAGCACTTGTGCCAGGGTAAATGAGGCCAGGTCCCTGTTAGGCTCATATGGCATTTATAGTCTAGTTGGGGTTGGGGGTGGTGAACACATACACAGATAATTTACTGTTCCTTCCATGACATTCCATCTCCTGTTTCCGGGCCTCTTCCTAGACTCTCTGCAATGCCTGGAATATACTCCTTCCTCATCCCTGTTTCTTGGAACCCCTAGTGTCCTTCAAAACTCAATTCAAGCATCGACTCTAGTGTCTTGCACATAGTAGGTACTTAATAAATGTTTCTTGATTATTGACTGTTTATTGACCGCCAAGAGCCCTATTCTGATTGTTTACTTTGTACATGTCTCCCCTTTCCCCCCACCAGTCACTTGAATCATTTTGTGTATTTTTATATGTGTACATGTCTCCCCTGATAGAATGTAAACTCTTGGAGTATGTGGAATATTTCATTTTATCTTTGGATCCCCAGCTCTTAGTAGAGCCTGGTACAAAGTAGGTGCTTGATAAATGCTTAATGATTGATAACTGCAATAAACAATTTGATTGAACAAACAATAAGCTCTGGAAGAGATACAAAATTTAGATCTGACTTGGTCGCTGGAACTTAGGTGGGGCAGTAGATAGAGGGCTGGACTTGAGGTCAGAAAGACCTGAGTTCAAAGTTAAACTCGGACGCTTAGTAGCTGAATGATCCTGGACAAGGAATTGCCTGCCTCAGTTTCCTCATCAGTAAAATGAGGATAATAATAGCCCCTCCCTCCCAGGGTGGTCAGGAAATTAAAATGAGATACTATGTATAAAGTGCTTTGCAAACCTTAAGGTTAGCTATTATTCATGGAGCTCCTAGTCTAGATAGAAACAAATAATTATGATACACATTGTACATGCTAAGTCCACCAAAGTACAAAGCAAAATGCTCCAGGAGAGCTGAGAGGGAAGTCCTTACAGGGAATCTGAAGGCTTTGTGAGGGAGGTGGCATTGTAGTTGGGCTTTAAAGAGTGGGTAGATGAAGAAGGAGGATGCATCAGAGCTAGGAAACATCTAGTAAGTAAAGGAATATTTAAGTAAGTGAGACCTGAAAATGTGGTCTATGCCTGTGGGTGAGAATGTCATCCAGTCTGTATGGAGCGTGGAGTGCATGGAGTGGCACAGAGTGCATTGAGGCCGTCACATTAGGCAGGAGTGGTCTCATTAAGGGGGACCTTAAATGCCAGGATAAAACATTTGACTTTTACTTAGTAGTCAATTGGGGAGCTTTTGAAGATTTTTGAGAAGAGGAATGACATAGATTTAGGAGTAAGGAAGGAAAAACAGTCTGAGTGGTGAGGGGAAGGCATAAAGGTGTTTCTCACGTATAGATCTGATCATGCATCTCCACTGAAACCCTTCCCTGGTCCCCTATTGCATCAGAGGAAAGTTATAATTCCTTCACCTGCCATTCAAGGCTTTGTACAATCTGTAGGCATTCTATTTTTCTAGCTTTATCTCACACTACTCCCTTCCATGTACTCCAGCTCACCTGGACAATTTACTGGCTCTTGTGCATACCTTCTACTTTCTAGACTGTCTCTATCCATAGAAATGGGTTTAAAACCGAGCACAAACACCATTTCCTCCAAGAAGCTTCGTTTTATTCCCTCCAGTTGGTGCTGACCTTTCCTTCTTGGATCTCAAATCACTTTGATTATCCACTTAGAATCTATTCTTTCATATTATAGTTAACCTGTGTCATGTCCTCCTAGGAGCTTGTAAGCTTTATGAGGGTAGGGAGCATGTCTTATCTAAAATTTGTATGTCCCCCAGCACCTAACACAGTTTCAGGTAGGTCCTTAATAAATATTTATTGACTTCAGTAAAATCTCAAAGCTTTAAGGTGCCTCCGAGGTCACTTACTCTTTCCCCGGTGGGATGTATATGTTTATACATGTTGTCTTCCCAATTAGATGGCAGCTTCTTGAGGACAGGGATAGTTTTTGCTTTTTCTTTGTATCCTTATCACATAATAGGCACGTAATAAATGCATGTTCTTTAGTTGTTTTGAGTCATATATGAATTTTTAAATCATATACTCCCTGCTTTTGAGTCTAAGGGCAAAAGGCAGAAAGGACAATTTATTTGTTTTTTTGTTTGGTGAAGCAATCAGAGTTAAGTGACTTGCCTCAGGTCACACAGCTAGTAAGTGTCAAGTGTCTGAAGCAGAATTTGAACTCTGGTCCTCCTGACTCTAAGGCCAGAGCTGTATCCACTGCACCACCTAGCTACCCCAAGAAAGGACAATTTAAAGAAAACTTTCTGGGTACATTTTTCGTGAAAGGGGTTTTTAGCCTGAGGTCCACAGGTTCCATGTTGCTATAGCCTTTTGAGGAAGCAGGACAAAGATTATTATCCTGTCTCTTTGACAGATGGGGAAACTGAGGCCCCTGGAGGTGTGCAAGGCCAAACAGTTTGTGGTAGAAAAGGAGCCCATGTCTGCCGACTACCAGCCCACGATTCTTTCCGCAACCTTTCTCATCAGGCAGTGAAGGGGGCTGAAGGGAGTGGTGGTGTCTGGATTGTATCATCGTCTCAGAAGGAGAGACCCAGATCCCTTTGTAGGTCACTGGGGGTCTTGTTCTTCACCTTCCTTCCCAGAGACTTTTGCCTATCCCATCCTGATTGAGTTTTTCTGGGGACTAGGGAGGAAAAGAAAAAGTTTAGAGGGAGATGGTTGAGTCCCAGAGTAACTAGGCCCTTTTATTAGTCAGGTTTCCCCAAGACATTCAGTTACAGGAAAGAGGCTGAGTGACAGAGAGGCCAAAAAAGAGTATGTTGAATAGTAAATACTTAAAACAGTAAAACAAAATGCTTTATCGCTATCTATACATGCACTGGGCTCTTTGATCTTCACAACAGCCCCCTGAGGGAAGCAGGGTATCAGTTGTTATGCTGACCTTACAGTTTGAATTTTTTTTTTAAACCAAAGCAGAGAATAGTTGAGTGACTTGTTCAAAATCACACAGGCAAATAGTAGCAGAACTGGAACTCAGACCCCTATTCTCTGTAATGTCCTATGCCAGTTGCTTCTCAGATTTGTACTCTACAGAGCCTTGAACAGTCTAACTACTTTATCTTAGGACTGCAGTAGAGACCCAGAGAGGGGGAAGTGATTTGTCCAGGTACTCACATCCTACTGGAATGAGATGAAAGATCCAGGACTCAAGTCCAGATCTCCTTCCCTTAGTCTTATAACTAACTTCCTCATCAGTAATACAGTGGTCTGGGGGTATTGGTAAGAAAGAGGCCTTCTTGAGGTCCTCCTGTGTGACAGTGGGTATCTGCTGGCCTTCTCTAAGGCCCTTAAGCCCTGGGAAACAGTTACTGTTCCAAGTCTTTGGCATCTGGGACCCAGGCCTGGCCCCTTCCCCTAGCACTTTCTGCCCATTCCCCCAGAAAGCCAGGTCTGGCTACTAACTCTCCTCCCCAAACAAGAGAGCTAGTAATCTCAGGGGGTTTAAAGATTAGTAGACTTTCTAGACCATCCCACCTTCCTTCATGGGACTTGTGAGAAGCATTCAGATTCAGGAACTCCTCTTCCCAAAGGAGACAGATTCTGCATCTCTCAGTATCTGCTTTACCTGGCCCTAATAGCTTCTTGCTGTATTCCTGTCTCTCAGAGCCCAGGGGAGGAGGAGGGGGACGGGATAGGCTGAGGAGAAGCTGGTTGGATCTTTTCTGTAGGTCCCCTTGCCCAGCAGCCTGACCACTGAGTCCCCTGGTATATTCCAAAGGTCCAGTCATGGTGTAGGGTGTCTGACAGTCCCCTTCTCTTCTTCACTCCTTTAGCTGACTGACCATTGATTCTTGGCCTGGGGTTCTTCTCTCAGGTCATCCCAGAACCCTTACTGAGGGGAGAAGGATGGGAGGAGCTCCAGCTATGGGCCACATTGGAGCCTGGGAGAGGGAATAACAGGACTCAGGGTACGGAGAGTACAAGCATGCAGTCCTGGACCAGTCAGGTTTCCAGACCCAGTGACTGCTCAGAACCTGTTTTCTTCTGCCCCACTGGGTATCCTGGGGAGCTCCATTCATCCCTTGCACTGGGGAACTGAGAAATTCAGGAGTAGCTGGGATTGGGGTGTCTGACACCACACTGGGCTGGGAATGCAAGGACCCAGTTTAGACCTGAGGGTGGAAGCCTTTAAGATAGTCTGCAGAATCCACACTGGCGACAGGCCACTGAGGTATGCATAGGGTGGGGGGAAGATGCCTGAGTCTTTTCTCAGGGCTCCTTAGATAAGGTGTAGGGGCCAGTGGGTCAGTATTATCCCTTAGCACTTACTACCTATATGGCCATAGGCCAGTCACTGCCTTTGTCTGAGCCTCAGTTTCCTCATCTGTAAAATGAGAGAGTTGGACTATAGTCTCTGATTCCAGTTCTAAATCCTGTGATTCTGATTATGTGATCCTCTGCTCTCAGCTTCTTGCTGGGGGCCAGTGGGGGAGGGGCCTTTGTTGGGGTGCTTGCAAAGCTGTAGTCACTGACAGGAGAGAGATGAGAATGCCCAGGGGGGCACAGATTGGCAAACAGTGCCACTTCCTTTTGTTAATTTTGTTAATTTTGATGAAGGGCAGTGACCACTACAGAAAGAAGATGAAGAGAAGGGAGACTGGTGTGTGTGTGTGTGTGTGTGTGTGTGTGTGTGTGTGTGTGTGTAAGTAATGCAGTTGGACAGATGGCTGGACAGCTGGGTGGAGGGGCGGAGACAGACATACAGACCCTACCCCACCCCCCTCCTTCCATCCTCCTTACCCATGTGCCAGGATTGACAAAGGACCCTGATATACCCCTCCCCCCACCAGCCCCTCAACCCTTGACATTTCTGCCCCAGACACCCTGGGGGGTAGAGGGGTGGGAAGCAGGGGAGGAAGAAAAGGGAAAGAAGGATGAGGGGAGAGCTGAGTGCATAAGTGGACTCACTGGGGTCCTCTCAGGAAATGTCTGCTCAGCCTAGGCCCCCCCATTCCCTGTAACCCCTCCTGCCAGGCCAGCCCCTCCTCTACGGCTTCTCAGGCCAGGCTTGACATGGAGATAGCTGGTCCCCAGGGACTGCTGGCCGGAAGGAGTATATCCTGAGAAATCTTTTTCCCTCTCTCCTCCTTCCCGTGGCCCCCATTTCCCCATAGCTAGACACCTGGTTGGTTTTCCATGTGGCCAAGTGGTTAGGGAAGTAGCAGCCAGCCAGTTCCCCCTCAGGACTCCAGCCAGCATCTCCCTTTGTCTGAAGGCTACAGATGCCTGCCTGGGTCAGGCATGACTCCCTTCCCCCTTCTATCCAAAGTAGGAGCACTGATTTTTTTTCCCAGCTCCCAGAGGCTAGAGAACCTCCCCTGCTGTGCCTGATAGAAGGAGCAGTCCTACAGGATTACTGTCTGCTAAGACCCCCACCTTCCCTGGTTGGGGGACTCACTGTCACTCTGCTGGGTGTGCAGGCTGCTCAGGGGCTAGGGTCAAGATACTCAGGGATAACTGGACTTAGATATGGTAGACCTTGATGACTTGGAATCCCAGATCTGTCCATAATTAGCAGAGGGATTTGAGGAAAGTCACTTTGCTCTTAGGTATTTTCTTCTGTAAAAGGCAAATAAACCTATTTTGTGGTGCCAACCTCCCGTAGTTGTGAGTTTGAAATGAGATTTTATTTTTTTATTTGAAGCTGTTTGCAAAGTGCTTTAGGAATATTATTTCATTTTATCCTCACACAATAACTTTGGGGAGTAGGTGCTATTATTATTCTCTCTATTTTACACATGGGGAAACTGAGGTAGACAGTGGTTGAAGTAAACGTCTGAGGTCAGATTTAAACTCTGATCTTCCTAATTCCGGGTCGAGCACTTTATCCACCATGCCACCAACTTGACTGTAGATAATAGATAATTTGGGACTCTAATACTACTGGGTGGTGCATAGCCTGGTGTCTGTGTTATTTCTCTTTTTCTATCCTGTGGCTGCTATGGAAGACTTGGCAGCTGGTTGGATATTGGGGGAGAGAGGGATGAAGGAAGGTAAAGAGTTGAGGATAACGCCAGGGTGATTAAAAGGGTGGTGGTAATACCTTCCCTGCTTTTGAGGAGGTCCTAGTTTGGGCCGGGAGCCTACCAAATGCACAGGCTCTGGGCCACACAAAACTCAGACACACCCTGGATGGGAATGAATCACAACTGATGCAAGGCTACCCCGAGTTTCCCCATTACCGCTTGCCTGGGAAATAATCTTGGTATGTGTGTGCAGGGCTGAACAAGGTAGTTTTTCCTTGGGAAGACGTATGGGGGGCAGGATATTAACAAATGCAGAGCTGACCAATTTGGATTTGGCTTTTTATATTCAGACAGTGTTCCTGCCTTGAATCTGCAGGGAGCAGGAGGTAAGGGGGAGGAGGGGAGTGTCAGGGGAGGGAAGGGAATGAGAAGAGGTCTGAAAAAGTGATGGGAGGGGGGCCCACAGAAAGGGGCTAGTTTCAGGGCCAGAGGCAAGGCAGAGAGTCCAGAGTTCACGCCTGGTACTGCTGCCCCTCTCTCTCACTCTCTCTCTCTCTCTCTCTCTCTCTCTCTCTCTCTCTCTCTCTCTCCTCCCTCCCTCCTCCCTCCCCTGCCCCTTTGCTACTCTGTGGCTGGGTGCCTCGGGCACTGGAGAGGGCGAATGGGAGGGGAGCTGGGCTCCATGCCCAGCCACCCCTGCTGAGCAGCTCTGCTTGGGCTCCTGTCTAGGAGGAGGGGGCTGTTGTGGTGAAGTGGAAAGAGCAAAAGGGCTTAGAGTCAGAAGACCTGGTGATTCATTCCAGCCCTGCCACTTACTAGCGGTGTGATCTGGGACAAGTCCTTCTGCTGAAAAAGGGCACACCTTAGTTCCATCTATAAAATGGGTATGAGAGGCTGTGTAGAATCCCAGGCTCATTGGTAGAGTCAGGATTCAGACTCAGGTCCTCTGGACTCCCCACATCCACTGCTCTTTTGTTTACTAGAAAGATTTAGAATCAGAGTTGGAAAGGACCTCAGAGACCTTTGAGTATTAATACCTTTATTTTACAGATGAGGAAGCTGAGGCTCAGAAAGGTGAGATGCCCCAGATCATGTAGGTAGTAAGTCTCAAAGATGGGATTTGAACCCAAGTCTTCTGACCAGTGCTCTTTCTACTGTACCTCCTGCCAACAGGAAGTAATGGATGGAGCAGTAAACCTTGGAATCAGGAAGACCTGAGATCTAGTCCTTCCTCTGATTTGACTGACTGGCCTTGTGACCCTGGGCAAGTCACTTATCCATTCAATGTCTCAGCCTACTCTCAAAGATTATAAATGACAGAGAGTTGACTTACCTGCATGGGTAGAGAGACTTTTCACATCAGGGTTTCCACATGCTGGAGTTTCATCCAGGTCCAGACCAAAACCAAAACTGATAAAGTTAAACAAAGTGTATTATCTAAATCATAGTTTTTTTAATTCAGTTTTTAAAATGAATTTTTTCACCTTCTTTCCTTTCTCCCTCCCCCCCATTGAGAAAACAAGAAAAATAAACCCCCCATTACAAAAACGTATGATCAAGCAAAATAAATTCCCACATTGGCCACGTTTACCAAAATGATATCTCAGTTTGCACTCTGACTCCATCACTTCTGGGTCAGGAGGTAGGCAGCCTTTTTCATCATGAGTCTTTGGAATCATGGGTGGTGATTGTTAGGATCAGAGTGCCTAAGTCTTTCAGAGTTGATTAGCTTTTATGATATTGTTGTAATTGAACAAATTGTTCTTCTGATTCTGGCCACTTCACTCTGCATCAGTTTGTACAAGACTTCCCAAGTTTCTCTGAAACTATCTGATGTAGTTTTTGTTGAATACTAGAGTAGGTAATGGGGTGGGGGACAACACTTTTGAAAGTTAGTATTGTGTAAATATCAAGAATTTTATGGCTGCAGAGTAGGGCAGTTGGAAGAACATGGACTGCTATAGCTTGGAGGGAGGAGGTCATAACATAATGTTGGGGCTGGAAATGTGAAGAAGACAGAATCATAGCATCTTAGGTTTAGAGCTAGAAAGGACCTTGCAGGTTCTCTTAGGCCAGCCTCCTTTTTTACAGATGATGAAACTGAGGCCCACAGAGATTAAATTACTTCCCCAAGGTCATATGGTAGCAAGTGGCAGAATCAGGATTCAAACTCAGATTGTTTGACTCCAAATCTAATGGTTGTTTGCCTGTACCAGGGTGATGGAAAGGATCTTAGAAAAAAGAACATTAAAATTGAAAGGGACTTGAAAATATAGACCATGGGATGTTAGAGCTACAAATGGTGTTAGAACATAAAACATTGAATGTGAATACCAGAAGAGATCTTAGAGATGCTTTATTCTTATCCTTTGATTGAACAGATGAGGGAACTGAGACCTGGAAGAGTGCCGTGATTTTCAGCTCAAGGTCACACGGCTAGTTAGTGGCAGAGCTGGGAATTGGGAGAATTATTGCTGCTTGCCAGAAGGCCTGGAAGATTAGGGAAAAAGAAATAAATGAAATAAAATATGCAAATCATTTAGCACAAGTGCCTGGCACATAGTAGGCATTTAATAAATGCTTATTTCCTTGTTTCTTCCTCTTTTAATGCCTTGGATGACTCTAATTCCTACTCAGCTCGATTATTTCCCCATTTGCCCTTCTCTCTCACTGGAGGGAGGCATTAGAGCTTAAAGAACAATGCAACCAAGAAAATGGAACCCAAAGCTGGTGGTGGGCAGTCAGCGGCCTTCCCAGGATCTCATGACCACTCCTGGGGAGGTTGGGCTTCCAGAAACAGGACCGTCGTGACCCTGTCACTCCACGCCAGCAACAGCTGCCTTTCCCCAACTTGTGTGATAGGATCTCCCAAATCACTGCCACAGGGGAGCTGGGCATGGAATGCAAAAGACAGGTGATGGGTCTGGTTTGTGTGACCAGTTCAGCCCTGGACAGGAGTGGGCACAGGAGATCACTAAGGGGGAACTTAGAGAACATTCACTGTGTACAGAACCCTGGGCTAGGTAAGCAGGCACCTTACCCTACCTAAGGCCACCACCTACCAGCCCCTCACTACCTCTCCCTAAACTATTGTAATAGCCTTTAACTGAACTCCATTTTCAGCCTCTCCTTTGTCTAATCCTTTTCTCATAGAGGCCATGGCAAGTTTCCTAATGAACAGATCTGATGTTCTCACTTTCTTATTTGTACATTAATATATATAAAGCACTTTGCAAACCTTAAATCATTATATAAATCCTTCTTTCCTTCCCTCCTTCCTCCTTTCCTCTCTTTCTTCCTCCCTCCCTTTCTTTCTCCCTCCTTTCCTTCCTTCCTTCTTCCTTTCCTTCTTTCCTCCCTTCTTTCCTCCCCTTCCTTCCTCCTTCCTTTCCCCTTCCCTCATTTCCTTCTTTCCTTCCTTCCCTTCCTCCCTCCCTTCTTTCCTCCCTTCCTTCCCCTCCTCCTTCCTTCCTATTGCCTATAACATGAATTGTATATATTATAAACTGGCCCTCAAGGCCCCTTCCACTCTGGCCCTGACTGACCTACCTACGTTTCCAGTCTTATCTCACACCATCCCCTTCACACATTCTACATTCTAGCTGAACCAGAGTCCTTGTCATTCCCCCATCTCATCTTGCCCTCTTTTGCTTCAGTGCCTTTGTAATGGCCATGCTCTATACCTGGGACGAGTTGTCTCTCTCCCCAGATGGCTTGTGTGTTACAGTTCTTCTCTCTCTTCAAGACCCAGCTAATTTCCTACTCTCTCCATGAAAGCTTTCCTGATCTCCCTGTTGGAAGTAATACCTCACTCTTCAATCTTTCATCCTTTTTCTGTTTGGTCTCTTTAAAATTCAACAGTTTCTTTCAAGATATATATATATATATATATATTTTATATATATATATATATTTTTTTATATATATATATATTTTATATATATATATTTTATATATATATATATATTTAATATTTTATTTCCCCCCAATCACACGTAAAAACAATTTTTAACATTTTTTTTAAATTTTGAGTTCCAAATTCTCTCCCTTCTCTCTCTCCTCCCCCCTCATTAAGAAGGCAACCAATTAAATTCAACAGTTTCTAGAATACTAAGACACATGACTATGTTCCTGTTATTCTCTTAATCTCTCTTTCTTGGATAGGCCCTAGGATTTCTTTGGTAAGGGGGACTAAGTTCCAATGAAGAAAATTCCACCAAAGTAGATTGGTACCTGCTTTCCAATTTATTGTTTACTGTGTTGCCTAAGATACAGGGAGGGTAAGTGATTTGCTCAGTTTCCCATAGCCAGCTGAGGCCAGCTCTTTACCCACTAGGCCAGAGGTGGAAACCTTTGGCCCCGAGGCCACATGTGGCCCTCTAGGTCCTCAAGTGTGGCCCTTTGACTGAATCTCTATCCCTACACTAGGCCATACTGCCTTGCCTTTTTTCTGTCTCCTTTTAATTTCTAGCTTCTTGAAGGAATCAGCTTTGGACAAGTGGCAAGAATATGGGACTTGGAGTTAGATTCAAATCTAGCCTCAATCCCTAACTAGCTGTGTGACCTTGGGCAAGTTATTTAACTTCTCTGAACCTCAGTTTCCTCATCTGTAAAACAGGGATAATCCTACCCCTAAGTACCTACCTCCTAGGGTAGTTGTAAAAGATCAAATGAAATAGTACATATAAAGTGTTTTGCAAAACTTCAAAGTGTTGTATCTGTCAGTTCTGATTTTTTCTAACTTCTAGTCCTTAAGTGCTATCAAAGGGCTTAATAAATATTTGTTAATTGAAGAATTGACTTGATTCTCTTTCCATGTATAGTGTCCATTCATAAATGAAGACAAAAATAATAATAACTGGCATGTATAGAGCCTTTTGTGGTTTATAAAGTATTTTCTTTGCATTATTTCATTTGATTTTTTTAGCATCTCTGTGAGGTAAGTATTGCAAATACTATTATTCCCATTTTTCATCTGAAAAAAAAATGAGGCCCAGAGAGAGGGTAGGAGGTTTTTGCCAGTGTGACTATAATTCAGTCATCGGCAGAGCTAGGATTTCAGCCGTCTCCTGAGTCTCAATCCATCGCTCTTTACACCTGTACCAAGCTACCACCAGGAAGCTTCAGGAGCTCTTATAAAGCAACTTACACTTGACTTTAGCCATGAGAGAATTAGGGCCTGATCTGTTTGGGGTTGGGGTTAATCTGGGAAGATTTCCCGGAGGAGGTGTTAAGAATTGGTCTTCACCATAAGCTAGAGCTTTCTATTTCTAGGTAGGGTCTCTGGGTGGAAGCCAAACCGTGATGTGGGGAGCACGAAGGTTCCTAAGGGGGGGAGGGTTGAACTGGAGAGAGTTGAACATGTTTGGCCGGAATGATGTGTCTGTGCCAAGGAGTACCAAGAAGGGAGTTTAGGGGTGGGCAAATGAACTTGACCCAGAATTCTAGCAGCCAGAGCAGAGTAGGTTGTAATGAGGAGAGAGGCTGAGGGAAGGCTAGCTAGAGCTGATAAAATAATACAAGCATGGGTAATGGTACTCTGGACAAGGGTGGTAGGGACATGGGAATGAAGAGGACGCAGATGGCACATAGGATCCTAGGATCAGAAATGTAAAACGGGGGGGGAGGGGGCAGCTAGGTGGCACAGTGGATAGAACACTGGCCCTAAAGTCAGGAGTACCTGAGTTCAAATCCGGCCTCAGATCAAACACTTGACACTGACTAGCTGTGTGACCCTGGGCAAGTCACTTAACCCCAATTGCCTAAAAATTAAATAAATCTAATAAATAAATAAATAAATAAATAAATGAAAGAAATGTAAAGCGGGAAAGGACTTGAGAAGCCAATTAATCCAACCTCCCTTATTCTATGGATGAAGAAACTGGGGCCCAGAGAAGTGACATCATTTGCTCACAGGTAGTAAATATCAGAGGTGAGATCCGAACTCATATCCTATGACTCCAGACTCTGCTCCTTCCACTGAACCAAACTGCAGTTGATGTCTGGCTATAATAAATAAAACACTGCTGTTAAGAGCTGTTATTGTTCAGTTGTTTCAGCCGTGTCCGACTCGTCGTGACCCCATTTGGGGTTTTCTCGGCAGAGATGCTGGAGTGGTTTGCCATGTCCTTCTCCAGCTCATTTTACTGATGAGGAAACTGAGGCACACAGAGTTAAGTGACTTGCCCAGGGTCACACAGCTAGGAAGTGTCTGAGGCCAGATTTGAACTCAGGAGTCTTCTGACTTTAGGCCTGGAACTCTATCCACGGTGGCACTGCCTGGCTGCCCCACTGTGAAGAGTAGGAGCTCTCATTTCTCCAGTGCTTTGTGATTTGTTTAGAGCTTTCCCCATAACACTTTGAAGTAGATCATACAAGCATACTTCCTATTATACAGATGAAGAAAGGGAAGACCCGGCTTCCCGTCTGGGTGCTGACAGCTCCGAACTGATTCACTGTACCTCACTGAGGCTCACACACTCTTAAATCTGGGGCTATTTCCACCATCTGTAGAAGAAGCAAATCTCTTCAGCATTCTAAGCCTCAGTTTTCTTTATGTGTAAAGAGAAGACAATTAGATTTCTTCCAGCTTTAAATTTAGCACCTTCCATTCTTTGTAGGGGAAGAGAAATTCAAAGCCCAGTCTGCCATCTTGGTCATAATACGAGTTATGAGCCACCATGCAGCTGGACCTTGCTGGTCCAATAAACGATTATAGAATCATAGGTGTAGGGGCAGTTAGGTGGTGCATTGGATAGAGTACAGGCCCTGAAGTCGGGAGGACCTGCGTTCAAATCCGGCCTCAGACCAAACACTTGACACTTACTAGCTGTGTGACCCTGGTCAAGTCATTTAACCCCAATTGCCTAAAAAACCCCCCCTAAAACAACAACAAAAAAAACAGGTAAATAGAATCATAGATTTGGAGCCGGAAAAGGACTTCAAAGGTCACTAAAGGCTACTCTTGTTTTCCAGTTAGACTATGAAAGAGAAGTTACCTGTGTGCCCAGGGTCACAAAGTTCTGGCTGTGTTGCTCTTTTGCTCAAGGATCTTCAGTAGCTCCTGACTGCTTTTACGATAAGATACAGAGGGGGAGCTAGGTGGCTCAGTGGCTCAGCACTGGCCCTGGAGTCAGGAAGACCTGAGTTCAAATGTGACCTCAGACATATAACTCACTAGCTGTGTGACTCTGGGCAAATCACTTAATCCCGGTTGCCTCACCAAAAAAAAAAGGGGGGGATATAGACTCTCCTGTTTGGCATTTAAAGCCCTCCACAATGTTTCCAGACTGAATACGTATTACCCCACCTGATACAGGCTATACTCCACCAAAACTAGCCTATGCTGTTCCATATGCCCAATGGTCCGAAATTGCTCTCCCTCTTTACCTCTGTTGTGGTTTGTTTCCACATTCAGCTCAAGTGACATCTCCTTCGAGATATCTGTGCCCTCTGCCCAATCACTATGTGTGTATATACACATATGTTTTATATATCACTATATATTTTATATATTACTGTATATTTTTTGTGATATGGGCAGGTAGGTGGTGCAGTGGATATGGAGTGCCAGGCCTGGAGCCAGGAAGACTCATCTGCCTGAGTTCAAACCTGACCTCAGATACTTACTAGGCTTGTGACTCCTGTCAAGTCACTTAACCCTGTTTGCCTCAGTTTCCTCATCCATAAAATGAGCTGGAGAAGGAAATGGCAAACTACTGGAATATCTTTGCCAAGAAAAGCCCAAATAAGGTCATGAAAAATCTGACAGGACTGAAAACATCTGAACACCAACAAGGATATATCTTTCTAGTGGAATGTGAGCTCTTTGAAGGAAGATGCAACCTCATTTTTGCATTTCTATGCAGAGTGCTAAGCACAGTGCCTGGCACATAGTAGGTGCTTAATGTTTATTGATTGATTGATTGATTAAAGTAGCCAAGTGGGGATTGGACAGTAGTAGCCTTCTGCCGATGCACACTTCCTCAGGGAGAAAGAGGAATCTGGGGACCTGGTTGATTTGCTGTAGAGGGAAGCAATGGTGGGAAGGAGTTGCCAAGGTGCCAGAGTTGGAATTAGATCATCACTAGCTTGGGGCAGCATAGCCAAATTTGGATTTGGGGCATCCATTCCTAAAGGGTAGGGGGAGTTTCTTCTTTTAACAATGAAATCACAAAACACTTGGAGATTTGAGAGAAAGGGGAGGGGTTCCTCCTCCCCTCCTTTAGGGAAAATATTTAAATCTTAGCTCATCCACTTAAGTACTGTACTTGTAACCTTGAACAAGTCACTTAACTTTTCCTTAGTTTCCTCATCTGAAAAAATGAGCATAATAATACTTGCTATAATCTTGCTTGCCATCATTGTGAAGAGAACACTTTGTAAAACTGTGTCACACCGTAGGTAGGAAAACTATTCTTATTAGGAGCTAGAATGAAAGTTGGGATAGGTTTGGGGTTTGAGATGGGCCTCAACACATGAAAGCAGCCAGATAGTGAAGGGGTTGAGAGGGGGGGCTCTCCCCAGAGCTTCAAAACCCTGGGAATTCTTAGGACAGAAAGTTATATAGGATATAGAGACAGCAAGCTGGAAATTCAAGTCTAGCCAGCTAATTTTTTTCCTTTTGACATGTTTTAAGGATGCTATTTTTAAAAATGTCACTGTTTCTTCCAAATGATAAGTGACCCTCCCCCCTCCCCATAGAATCCTTTGCAACAAATAGTCAAGCAAAATAAATCAATGCACTATCTATGTTCCTTATTTATAAAATGAGGGGATCAAAATTTGGATCTCTGTGCCCCTGAATACTTCAGCATTTTTGAGGAACTCTATCCACACCAAGAGCTTTTGTTTATGTGGGTTATGTCTGTTGATGTTTACTGTATTGGAAATAAAAATTTCTTAGTGTTACTACAAAAGTAGTTTTGACCTCTTGAACCTCCTGAAAGGGTCTCAAGGAATCCCTGGGGGGTTCCCAGACCATACAGGATATTGAAGAGGTGGTTGCCTGAATGCTTTCTTTAAATGGAGTCATTTCCTATTCGGTGAGCACCCACTTTCCTTCTAGCTCTTTGCCACCACAAAAAAAAAATGCTGCTATAGATATTTTTGTATATAGGAGGCTTTCCCCTTCAAGGTCTTTGACCTCCTTGACCTATGTGCTTTGACTATGTGCATAGTAGGTATATATTGCTAGGTCAAAGTCAGCTGCTTCTTATTGGACTTGCTAGGATAGATATATCTGGCTCACATTTCTATAACACTTGAACATTTTTGAAACACTTCTCACAACAATCCTTTGAGGCAGGTAGTGCAGTGAGGATTATCTCCATTTTACAGATGAGGACACTGATCCTCAAAGAGGAGATGTGCTCTTTCTGGGATTTAAGACTGCCTTTAGGTAGTTTGTGGTCAAATTGGGGGAAATTCTAGAGCATATTATTAAAGGGAGGATATATGAACACTTGGAAAAGGAAGTGATGATCATTAAAATCCAGCATGGGTAGAAGGTAAGCTCCCCGAAGACAAGGACTGTTTCATTTTCTTGTTTGTAAATCTCAGTACCTAACAGTGCGTGGCATATAGCAGGCACTTAATAAATGCCTAGTGATTTACTGATACAGAATAAGTGATGTCAGATTGATCATGTTTCATTTTTTGATAGGGTTACTACTAGACTGGTAGATAAGATGCTGGTGTTGACATGGCCTAGCATACCTTGATTTCAGTAAGGTGTTTGACAAAGCTGCTTGTGATATTTCTTTGGACAAAATAGAAAGCTCTAGAGTAGAAGATAAGTAAGTAAATTTAGGTGGATTTATGACTAAAGGACTGGACCCAAAGAATGGTGATTATAGTATTGAGGCAACTTAGAGGGATGTCTTTATTTACTAGAATGATCTGTCTTGGGTCCTATTCCATCCACCATTTTTCCAGTGACTTAGATCATGTACAGTTCCAATTTAGATGAAGCAAAGCTGGGAGTGATAGTATATACTTTAGGTTGTATGATTGGAATCCAGATATTTCAAAGGGCTAGAACAATGGGATGAACACGTGTCATAAGATGAAATTTAATAGGCACAAATACTTAAGTTAAAACAAAATTAACTGTACAGGTAGGGAAATGCGTGGAAAAATGTGGAGTCATGTGGAGAAAGATCTAGGAGTCAGTGGATTGTAAACTCAAGGATTGCTAGCACAATGTAATAAATAGCTCATGTGATCTTAGGCTGCATTAATAGGAGCAAAATGTTCAGAATCAAGGTGAGAATCTAGCTAGTATTCTACTTTGCCCTTGCAAGATTGGTGTCCAGTTCTGGGCACCGTATTATAGAGGGATACTGACAAGCCTTAGCACACCTGTGGGAGGGCAACCAGGATGGTGAGGGGACTGGACATTATGCCATACTGGGACTGTTTAAAGGAACCAGGATCGTTCTTATTTGTTCTTCATTCTTGGAAAGGACCAGTGACATCAGGAGGGTGAAGTATTTAGCCTGGAGAAGAATTAGGAAGGATGAGGTAGCTGCCTTCAAGTATTTGGAGGGCTGTCAGCATCATCATCATCATCATCATCATCATCATCATCATCATTGCTGGAATTTATAAAGCACTTTTAAGGTTTGCAAAGTGCTTTTCCTTTTTTCCTTCTTTTCTTTTTTCTTTTTTAGGCAATTGCGGTTAAGTAACTTGCCCGGGGCCACACAACTAGTAAGTGTCAAGTGTTTGGTCTGAGCTGAATTTGAACCCAGGTCCTCCTGACTTCAGGGACACTGCTCTATCCACTGCGCCACCTAGCTGCGCCCCCTTCTTTTCTCTTTTGGTCCTCACAACAGCTCTGAGATAGAGGCTATTTTTGTTGTTCAGTCATTCTGTTGTGTCTAACACTTCGTAACCCCATTTGGCAAAGATACTGGAGTGGTTTGTAATTTTCTTCTGCAGCTCATTTTACAGATGAAGAAACTGAGGCAGACAGGATTATGTGACTTGTCCAGGGTAACAGGTAGTAAGCATTAGAGGCATTATGTGAACTTGGCATCTTGTCATGTGCAGGAGCAATTAGATGTGTTCAGTTTTGCCCCAGAGGATAGAACTAGGAGTAATAGGTGAAACTTAAGGAAGATTTCAATACAATATAATAAGAATGGGCTGATTTTGTAGCAAGACTGATAGGTGATTGACAATGCTTGTGCTCCATTGGTATTCACTCAGTGTTTAAAAAAAAAAGCTAAAGGAAAGGTCCTCAGCATATCAGGTAGGCTTCCTGGGAATGATTTACTGGAAGATTGGGACAAGAAGACAAAGAAGGCAAGCATAAGGCCACAGATTCATTGAGATGTTAAGAAATGTTTCCTGATAGAGTACATTCCAGTAGTACAGTGGGCTGCCTTGCAAAGTAGGGAGTTCTTTGTCACTAAAAGTATTCAAGCAGAGAATGGCTGACCATTTTGGTGAGATGTTGAAGATGGCATTCTTGATCTGGTTTAGGTCATACCAGGTAACCATTGAAGGCTGTCCTGGTTGTGAGTGTTGAGATGAATACCTAGGGAATGATTAAAGGACATCCCTTGTAAATTTCTCTTAAAATATCAGTGAGTAGTAATACCATTGGAGATCACATTGGGTGAGGAGTTATTTTATTGTAGGGTAGAGTACTCAGTGAAGGCTTCCTGGAGGGAGAGTGACTTTAAGATGACAAAGATGGACCAAAGTATACCTCATGAAATATTTTTTGCATCTGACAGTATAGACAAGGTTCTTCTTCCATAGATCCCTACCTCTACTAAGAAGAGGGAAGTGTTTTTCTTTATCAGTTTTCCAGTACCAAAATTGGCCATTGCACTTAATCTGATTTTCATTTCCTAGCAGTGTTGTTTTCATTTGCATAATTGTTTATGGTCATTGTGTGTCTTGCTCTCTTGATTCTTCTGACTTCTTTCTGTATCATTTCATACCAGTCTTCTAATGAGTATATTTAGTCAATAAATTTTTGACAGTTTCTTATAAGGTGCTTTGGTTTTCCCTTCACTGGAGGTTGTGATGAGGATCCTGCTCTTTTCCCTTGAGGAGACTGACAGGCTTTGGTCCTCCCAGGCTTCCCCACCCTTCAAAGGTCTCTTGAGTAATTGGCAAGGGTGGAGGAGCTAGGGGTGCCAAGCTCCCAAGCAAGGCACTAGGGGAGGGGGACAAATTGCTGACTGGAGTAGGGAAGGAGGGAGAAAGAAAAGGAAGGGAAGGAAGGAAGGATGGGAAGGGAAGAAGGGAAGGCAGAATAGGGAAGGAAATAAGTATTTATTTAGGACTTTCTACGTGCCAGACACTGTGCTCCGTGCTTTACAAATATTATCTCTTTTGATCCACACAACAACCCTGGGAGGTAGATAAGCAGTTACCTCCTTATTAATCAAGTAGGCTAGCACATACCTTATTAGCCCCATTTTATAGCTGAGGAAATTTAGGCATACAGAGGTTAAGTGACTTACCCAGAGAGGGCTTGGAGGTGTCCCCCAAGGCCAGAGCCATTTGAATAGGACCTCCAAGTGGCACACTCTTTGTGCCCAATGTGACATGTGGCCCTGTACCTATCATGAGCTCTCATTGATCTCTGCACCTCTGGCATAAGCTCTAGGTTTTCCAAAGACTGGAGGCTATAAAAAGAACCTTGATAGGAACCACAAGACCTGGGTTCAATTCCTAACCTTATCACAAATTCATGGTGTGACCTTAGGCAAGTCACTTAATTTTTCCAGACTTCAGTTTTTCCTTCTGTAAAATAGGCAGTCGGGCTAGACATTCTCTAAAGTTCCTTCCAGCTTTAGTATTCTGTTCCCTGGCCTAAAATCCAGTCCAGCTTTGACATTCTTTTTTTCTTTTTTTTTTTTAAGGTATGGGATCATTAATTATTTGTGTGTTATGGACACCTCCCTTTGGCAATTTTTGAATGCACAAAATAAAATAATAGGATTACAAAGGAAAATAGTTATATTGAAATAGGGTTATCAAAATGTTAAAAAAGAAAAGAAAAGAAAAGAAAAAGTTCATGGGCCTGAGGTTAAGAACTCCTGTCAAGGCCTCTTTCAGCTCTTATATGGTAAAGTTCTAAGGTCCTTTCTATATCTTAGAATGTGTATTCTGAGTTCCAAGGTGACTTCCATTTGTAATATTTAATGATTCCATAAGAATCTTACTTTTTAGTGGGGAACAGGGACTGATGTCTGAAGGACAGGGAAATGTGTAGTGATACCTATTCCAAAGTTAATATGTCTTGAAGCAGGTGTTTCCTGGGGAGAGGTACCAGTGTGTAAGGAGGTATGTGTGTGTGTGTGTGTATACATGTATTCATCCTTTTGTACATGTGTATACATATATAGGTGTGTGAATGAGTGAACATATAGGCATATTTACTTGGGTATGTGTCCTAGAAGAAAGCATTACCCACTACCCTTCCCAGGTGGTGCCCCCTTGGAATGATGGCCAGGAATGACAGAGCCTGGGCCAGGGCCTTTCTGGTTCTTGTGTCTGTCTCCTGGCCACCCCCAGCTTCTCCATCTGCCTCTCTGGCTGGCTTGCAGTGGTGTTTGTCCCTGGGGCCAGGGGTGTGCCCATCTGTCTGGTTCCTGTGGGGCCAGGAGGGCCTAGGGGCCTCTCAGCGGGGGGTTGGCTCCCCCTCCTGTCCTCTTACCCCAGGTTCCTGCTATTCCTGGCTGGGCTCCGGGCCGGGCTCTCCTCCCAGCTGCAGCTGCTCGGCACAGACAGCTAGGGGCCTGGCGGGCTCCCCTCTGGCAGGGGCCCAGGTGAAACACTCCGAGGAGCAAGCAGAACCCCTGCCTGCAGCCAGGCAGCCTGGCCTCCCTCCGTTCCTCTTCCTCCACCCCCTTCCCTCCCCAGGCAGAGAGGAAAATACCAGACATAGTTGTGCAAAGGTGGCTGGGCGTGGGGGGGGGGCAGAATGAGGGTGGTGGGTGGGGGGAGAGGAGGCCCAGCCAGGAGCAGAGCCCAAGAGGGCCCTTGCTAGCTAGGCCTGCCTTCTTGCCAAGAAATCCTTGCTCAGCCACAGGGGCCTGGCATCCCAGGGGGGCTGTGGACAACCTCCCCAAGGACATGGCCGGGTGAATCCTGTGCTGCCTCCACCTGAGAGGGAAACCAGGGGGAGAACTCTGAGAGAGCTTAGGAGCCCAGCAAATTGAGAACAATGGGATTCACCAGCCCCGGAGTCCTTTGACCACCCCTGCCTCCCCTCCCCCCACCTTAGCCTAAAGAACTAGGCCTGTGGGCCTGGTATTCTGTCAGGACAAAGAACTAGTGACTGGACACCAGTAGGGGTTACTACCATCAATTCCCCCTCTCCCCTCAGCATTGAGCCGGAAGAGGTAGGCTTTTTGCTGTAGCAGGAGGGGGTCAGGTTAGGTATTGGAAAGAGCATCTTGTGAGGAAGGGTTATTTAAGCCCTAAGTTAGAATGGGTTAGTGAGAGGGGGGTGAGGAATGCTCCTATTCTGGGAATCTTTTGCTAGGAAATGAGACTCCTCTCTGTCCCAGGATGGTCCCAGGGGCTGCCTGGGGGTGGGTTGGGGGAGGGAAGTAGGCCACCTTTCAAGTTCCCTTTGAGCCACCCCTCCTTGAAGGAAGGGATGGAGGAAAGAGGGAGGAACCGGCTGAGGGCCCAGGATCTGGGAGATGGGAAGGAAGGGTCTCTGAGCACTCAGGGGAACTGTGGCATGCTTAGGAGACTCTCCACCCCTAACTAATTGTTAGGAACTTTCATTTTTGGAATCAGAACCAGGCTGGCCAGTCCCTTTTCAGTAGCATCATTAAATCTAGAAAATAGCCAAAGGAAATCATAGTACGGTGGAAAGAATCCTGGACCAGGCATCTGGAGACCTGGGTTCCTGTCCTAACTCTTCAGCTTACTGGTCACGATGTCTTGGACAAGACACTTTCTTTTTTGGGGCCCCAGTTTTTCCATCAAGATGGACTCCAAAGTTCCTTCCAGCTCTGACATTCTCAGGGGCATGTGTCTGTCCTAGGAGAGAGAGGCAGGAATCAACATACTGCCTTTATGATACCCTTTTGGTGACAAGTGAATTGTAGAGCCAGTACTGCTGATGGTTTCCCTAGACCCAGGTTGGGTGAGAGGTGGGGACCTCTTTACAGTTCTCTCCACCCATCTTATCCAATCCTCTCTGTGTCTCTCTTTGTCTCTGTATCTCTCTCTAGAGACAGAGACAGAGAGAGAGTTTGGGAAGTCAATAGGATTGGAGGAAGGGGAACATTTGAAACAGGGATCCTTGACCTGGGGTGGTAAACTAAAAAAAGAGTATTTTGATATTTGTATTTCAATATAATTGGTTTCCTTTTGTAATCCTACGTATTTTATTTTATGCATCTAAAAACATAATTCTGAGAAAGGGTCCATAGGTTTTACCAGACTTCTGGGAAGGTGGAGGGAGGAGGGGTTGGTCATGTACGATCCATGAAACAAAAAAAGTTAAGAAATGTGATTTAAAGGGAACCCACAGCCCACACTTTGGCTATACTGGAGGGGACTCTTCCAAGGACCCCCAGGGAATAAATACATATGCTATGTATACTACATACAAAAACCCCACATTGATGCACATATGTGTAATGTATATACATAGGTATACAATCGATTTGAGCATGCACAGGGGAAATGCAACATACAGTTCACTTCTATGCATGATGCTTACAGTGCTATAATGAGCATTTCTGCCTGCTCTGACACTCTAGGGCTGAGCCTTGCCTGGCTCTTGGGAGCATTTGGTGAAGGGTTGTCTCACCAAAACAAGTGGGTCTAGTCAGTGTCCTGGGAACTGGGGAGCAGAAGGAAATGGGGGGCTGGGTCAGGCCCTTCTAGGATCAGCCCTGGGACAGGAGATGTGAAGGGAGGTGCAGATGTCAACTTCGAAGCAGAAGGGGCTGTTGCCCAAATGCATCAGTTTGAGGTACCCACAAGTGTTCTACATCACCCACATTGTGAGGAGGGGCTCAGCCAAGCCCTCTACATGTGGGAAATACGAAATAAAAGGGGTTTCAGGCTAGAGCCTGTGAACCTGCTAGGTCTTCTCAGAGAGAGAGAAGGATATGAGTTAGGCTGGGTTCAGCTTATTGGGGGAGGTGGAGAGAAAGGAAGAGCAGAGGGAAAGCTGCCCCCAGGTCTCACAGCAAAAGAGCAGAGGCACAGGACACCAATGAGGGCTCTGGAAGAACCTGGGAAACTCTGGCTGGGGCCCCCTGCCGAGGGCATTCCTAACTCATTAGGATATAAAGTTGCAAGGGACTTTGCTAGTTTGGTGCAGGATCCTTAGCTCTAGAGCAGAAAGGGACCTCTCAGGCCATCTAGTCCAGCCCCATCATTTTGCAGGTGAGGAAACTTTGGCCTGAAAAAGCTAAATGATTTGCCTCAAGGCAGTGCTTAGCACATAGTAGGCACTTAATAAATACTTATTGATTTATGAATGACTGGTCTGAGGGCTATACAGATAATACCTGGCATAGCTGGAATTTGAATTCAGGTCCTGATTCCAAATTCAGTGCTTTTCCCACTCTACCACATTGCTAGTCCCATCCCATTTTACTAGTGAGGAAACCGGGATACTTGGAGTAATCAACTTGTCAGAGGTCATGTTGTAAATTAGGAGCAAAACAGAGATGGGACGTCTGGGTTAGGAGTGAGCCTGGGGCTGGATGCTGGGGGTGGGGGAGGGAGAGGTAGATAGAGTTACAGTGATAACCAGAGGGTTTACATCTTGAGGGGTTTCTGGATGTTAGGGAGCCCACCGGGTTAGCCTGGTTTAGTTTGGGTGCTGTGTTCCTCATTTAAGTAGCTGGCATCAGAAATTCAGTAGGGTAGCTTAGAAGCTTGGCCTCTCTCTCCTTCAGCACAATACTTAATGGAACTTGGAAAAATGGGCACCTGGATTATACTTAATCCTAGAGTGGGAAAGTACCTGGAGACCTTAAAATATTGTCAAAGCAGGAAAGGACCGGAGAATATTGACTATGCAGTGTTGGTGCGATAGAAGGGACAACCTTAGAGCGTAAGATAAATGTTTAAACTAGAATCTTAGAGAGTCCTATCTCCTCCCCCCTTATTTATTTTGATTTTTCAATTAACCAGCATTTGTTTTTTTCTCCCTCCCACTACTACTCCCAGTTTAAAAGGAAAAAAATATATAAAAAATAGACAGTCAAGCAAAATAAATTTCCACATTGTCCGTGTCCAGAAGTCTATGTCTCATTCTGAATCTTGAATCTATCACCTCTCTATCAGGAGGTGAGTAACAGATATTCATGAATCCTCCAGAGGCATGTTTAGTCATTGCATTCACTGATCAGAGTCAAGACTCTCAAACTCGATGGTCTTTACAATGTTACTGTTATTCCATAAATTGTTCTCCTGGTTCCACTTACCTCACTCCCTATTGTACAATTCTTCCCAGGTTTCTCTGAACCCAAGAATAATAATTTCATTACATTCATATACCATAACTTGTTCAGCCATTCCCCAATCAGTAGACTCATCTCCTTAGTTTCTTGTTCTTTGCCATTACAAAAAGAGCCGTCTTGAGTATTTTTGTAAATAGGGGTCCTTTTTGTCTTTCTTTAATCTCTTTAGGGTATTGGATTAATGATGGTAGTGCTAGGTCGAAGGGTAAAGGTCACTTTAGGGACTTTTTGGGAATCGTTCCAAATTGCTTTTCTGAATGGCAGGACCCTTCACAGCTCCACCAACAGCACATAAAAGTGACTTTTCCTTCAGCTCCTACCCTTTTATTTCATAGATTGAGGAAACCCAGACACGGAGTGAGGAACTCACTTGCCTAGATCGCAAAGTTAATGAATCTGGGAGCTGAGGCTATGCTGGACCTTCATCTCCTATCCCAGTAGCTTCCTTGGTTGTCAGGAGAGGAAGTTTGCCATTGCTCATTCACCACGCTATATTGGTGTGCATCCGTCCTTTTAGATGAAATGTTACCTCTTCAGATAAAGAAATTTGGGCCTGGGTTGGAATACTGTTACTGCTAACCAAACATAATACCACTTCAAGGCTCTACGATTGTCTTTTGTGTGTGTGCTTTCTTCACCAGAGTAGATAGTGACCTCTCTGTGATTTCCTGTAGATGGTCCTTAGGATTACACCCAAAAAATTCATCATCCCGGACAGCAGCCTTATGATGAGCCTCTGGGAGCTAGACTGAATGACAGACATCCCCGGTGTGTAATTGAAGCCTTTCCGGCTGGGTAGGACTTACTAGTGCAGCGTCTTTGAGAAGCTGGGATCACCACCCCATGATGAGCCCAGAACTCATGGGGGACCAGAACTGTAATTTCATTGGGCAAAGGAAGTCCCAGTGAGGAGACTCTCTCTACCAATGCAGATCAGCACCTGTCTTAGGTGGGGGGAGGGGAGTGGTGGACAGGACAGAGAGGCTAAGGAGTGATTTGCCCAAGGGTCACACAACCATTAAGTGTCAGGAGATGGAATTTGAACCTTGGTCTTCCTGAAACTGAGGCCAGCTTTCTATTCAAGGATCTTTTTCCCAAGCTTTTATTGAGAGCACACTGCATACAAGGTACTGGGGTACCTGAAGAAATAAAGATAAAGGATACAGTAGCCCTCAACCTCAAAAAGTTTACTTTTCTACTTGGGTGGGTGGGGGATAGAGCAAACACACAGATAAGTAAATATGAATTAATTTGAGGAGTGGGATTTGGAACTCACCAAGCAGGTGGCCCCTGAGCTGGTCTTGGAGTCAGGAGGTACAGATTCTAAGGGCCAGTGACCACTACTGCTACTATCCCTGGAGGGACAGGGGGATACTGAAAGACTCTACTGGGTACCATGGGGAGACATGATTTCATGCACTTTCAATGTATCCTGTTGGGAAACAAGCTTTAAGGGAGAGGTGTGCATGAACGACAGCCTCTTCCTATTACTGATGAGGAAACTGAGGCAGAGAGAGGACTAGGGCCTACCCAGGGCCACACAGTGAGGCAGGAGCAGGGCTGGCCCTGACCCATAAAAGACTTCTCTTCCTCTGGATCTGGGGTCTAGAAGAGGGAGCCCAGTTCGCCTTTCCTTTCCCTCCTCTCCCTCCCTTCTCCTCTTCCTGCCCTGTGGGTTCTGTCTTGGACTGGTCCAGCCTAGTGGGGTGGAGTCCTTGGCTCTGCCTGGGCCTCTGAGCCCAGAGTGGGGATTGGAGTCGGTTCCCAGGAATGCTGGGCTGTGGGGCCTTCTGGTTTGGCAGAAGCTCCTCTCCCCTCCTGTCCCTTCTGGCCCTACCCACATGGCCTCCCCATTACCTCCCAGGCTTGGCCCTGGAGCTAGGGAAGGGGGTGGGCAGAAGGGGGGAGAGACTAGCCCTGCCCACTGGCCTGCTCCTTCCCCCCCTTTCCTGAAGTAGGGCTGGGGGATGGTGCTACACCCCTCTTCGTAAGTATATACATACAGACACACATTAGTGCACATATACCCTCGCAGCACACACACACAAACATTCACATGCAGAGATGACACACAAAAAAAGTCCCCAGCCATGAAGTCAGAAGGCACTGTGTATGAATCCCTGTCTGCATAGCTAAGGAGCTGTGTGATCTTGGCCACCTAATTCTCTGAGCCTGAATTTCCTTATTTGAAAAAAAAGATTGGACGGACCAGACAAAGCCTTAAGATTCCTTCCAGCTGTATGTCTCTTTCCTGTCACCAGCATTCCCTCTCCATCCAGCTGTCCACTTATTCTCCTGACTTCTTTTATATTTTCCCTTAGTTTCTCCAAGTGAGGACGATGTATGTCAAGCGCACTTTGAAATCTTTACACAGATGTAAACATTATGGGGTAGAGTCAGGAAGACCTGGGTTTGAATCCCACCTCCGATACCGACCCTGAGCCTCAGTTTCCTCATCTCTAAAGTGGGGATAGTAATAGCACCTGTCTTGAAGGGTTATTGTGAGGATCAAATGATATTAACATATGTAAAGCACTTGCAAACCTTAAAGTGCTTTATAAATATTAAACATTTATTATTATTAAATGTTAGCAATTATGACTAGAGCTGAAAGGAACATAAAATGTCAGGGGTGGAAGGACGTTAAAATGCCAGATCTGGAAGGAATCCTAGACCACTGAATATCAGAGCTGGAAAGGACCTCAGAGATGGTTTAAGAATGGGGAGTGGCAGGTATGGTGGTGGGGGACCTTCTATTGGGGGTCATTCTCTGCATGCTCTTGTTAAATTGGCCACATGTAAATGATATGCAAATGAACACCAGATTGACATCTGTTCTATTGGAGTTAGCAGGTCGTGGTAGTGGTTATAAAAAGGCCCCAGGTCCGGGCTGTAGGCAGCCTCGGAGCCAAAATAGCTACTTCCAATACCTGGTCCATTGGGGCGACCTGTGCTGCAGCTGGGGAAATGCCTACCCAGGACAGACAGTGACCCCCATTGTCCTGGGATGCAGAGACTGAGAGGCTTGGGGGTTAGGGTTAGGGTTAGGAGGGGGTAGGGGTGAACAGAGAGAGTCGGGGTGAACAGAGAGGGTCGGGTGTGTTTGTAGGGAGGGGTCATTCCATTCCGATTGCCTGCTACTGGAGGAAGTGCCATGTGGGGAGTCGTCTACCTTGCTCTGCGTGATCCTTCTTCTCTCAAGATGCCTCCCTCCCTCCCTTTTCATCCTCCCAACTCTGCAGGTTCATGGATGGGGTGGGGGGAGGTTAGCCAAGCTGAACAATGGGAGGTCCTGGTCTTTGGTTCCCCCTCCCCCTTGCTGCCATGCACCTAAAGCTGGGCCCCTCTCTCTCCTCCTGGTTCTGGCTGCCCTCTTCCTTTCTCTCCCTGCCCCCGGTGGTGTGTGTCTCTGGCGGCTGCTCCTTCAACCCTCTTTTGTAAAGCCCCCACTTCCTCCCTCTCCCCATCTCTCTAATTAGTTCCTTTTGCAGCTGGTGAGGGAGGCTCAGGAGGGGGAGGTGGGGGGTGGGTGTGGTAGATTCCGACCACCTCCAGTGCCTGAGAGCTTGCAGCCCCTGGCAGGGGCCCACACTGGAGGGGGATGAAAGCCCCCTCTGTCTAGGAACTGCTTGTCTGTTCCCTCCCCAGCAGAGCTGGGAAAGCTCTCTTTAGCTGACCTACTCCTCCATCCTCTTTTCCCTACTGCTTCTCCCCTAGGGGTCCCCAAAACGGAAGGCAGGGCTAGGAATATTTCCTCAGGTTGGCAGAGCTCCCTTAGGAAACAGCTTGGGAGCAGGTAGTCAGGAGACTTGGGTTTAAATCCTGGTTCGAAAGGTCAACTGGAGCTGGAAAAAAATCTGAGATTTTATAGATGGGGAAACCCAAAGGTTAGAGAGGATAGGTGACTTCTCCAGGGTCACCCAGTTAGGAAGGAGCAGTTCAGGGACTTGAACCCAGGTGATCTGAACTCCAAATCCCAGGGCTGTTTGTACTCGGTCATTTTGTCTTACTCTGCTAATATCTGTCAAGTGACCTCAGGCAAAGCCTTTTACTCCCTGGGGCCCATTTTCCACATCTGCCTGACAGGGAGAACAATCCCTGCTCTATCTGTGTCTCTGGAGGATGTGAATGTGAAAACTTTGGAAAGGATAAATCCTAGGGAGGTCTTATTGGCTCGGGGCCCTACCTCCTCTGTACGTACACACACACACACACACACACACACCTCTCTCTCTCTCTCTCTCTCTCTCTCTCTCTCCCTCTCTCTCTCTCCTCTCTCCCTCTCTCTCTCTCCCTCTCTCCCTCTCTCTCTCTCTCCCTCTCTCTCTCTCTCTCTCTCTCTCTCTCTCTCTCATCAGCCTCCCCTCCCAGCCAGGACTGAGGGAGCCCAAGCGCAGAACTGGCTGCCACTGGGTGGGGTGGGGGGGAGCCGCTGCCAAGGTCGTGGCTGGAGACGGGGGGGGGGGGGGGGGGGGGGAGAGGTGGGGTCACTTCCTGTCTACCTGGGGGAGCTAGCAGGGAGCAGAGTGGGAGGGTGGCTGAGCTGCCAGCTAGGACCCAGGGAAGCTTCTTCCGGCTCCCAGGATTGAAGGAGGGGGGAGGGCCACTAGGGCTGGGTAGGGCTAGCCTCCTGCTCCCAGCTTAATGAACCCCTCTGGCCTCTGCTTCTCTGGCCTGGTGGAGTTACAGGAAGCTGGGGGTTGGGACTGTGTCCTTGTAAGCCAGAGAGTGGGGGACATCTGGGAATAGTGGGGGTTTGTGTGTGTGTGAGTGAGTAGTGTTATCCTGAGAGTGTTGCTAGGAGGGACTTAAAGAGTCAGAGTTCTTGAAGGCTGTCCCTCTGGGGATTACTAGAGTATATTACTTGGGGGTGAAAGGGAGAGGACCAGGTTATTAAGGGAATGTTATTTGTTCTCAGGGTTATTGGGAGATGTTATGCTGGGAGGGGTGGCGAAGGGTGCTTCCTGGGGACTAGTTCCTTGGAATTGTTCCTTTCCAAGATTTCTGGAGGAGATTACTAGGGTGTTACTGTGTGGGGATTAATCCTAGAGATAGTAATCTGGAGGGATGAATACTGGAGGTGTCGTTAATTGGGGGAGATGTTATTGGTAGGGAATTTGAGTTTAAATCTACATTCCCTCCCCACCCTCCAAGACAAATTTTGCGAAGTATCCTCAAAGGACCTAGAAATGTCCTGGCCCTCATAGGCCTCATGGTGGGGGCCCTCTGACCTGGGGCTCACTGGGGTGGTTAGATTGAGGTTGTGGCTGGAGGCCAATGGAGAGAGCAGTAGGGGGTGGGAGGTGGGGGCACCAGCCTTCCCAGGCCTTCCTGGCTTCTGAATTCTTAATAAGCATAAATATTTACTTCCTTCCTCCTCCTTCCAGGCTCCCTGCCTGCCCAGCCTGGGCCCCCAGCACTCAGGGGGAGCTGCTGGGAGGTCCAGAGCCCAGGGCTAAAAATAAACAGGTGGAGGGACAGCTGGCTAGAGGGGGGAAGGGACAGGACCCCACCCTGCCTCTCCCGGGGCCCAGAAGATGTCCTACGCTTGACCTGGGAGCTCTGCCCAGGGTCTGGAAGAGATTTGGGCCCCAGTTGGTGTGTGTGTGTGTGGGTTCTGTCTCTGCAAATCACCTTCCTGCCTGCCTCGGTATCCCTATTTGTAGTTACAAGGAGAGGGGCTTAGTGGTACCAGAATGGCAAGGTCAGCCTATCTCACCCATAAATGGGGTTGATTTAGTGTGTGTGTGGGGGGGTGTTACTTGAGGATTCCTGGTCAGTGTTCTCCAAAATAAAGAGGAAATGGCATGGAATTAGTGGAAAGTACCAGCTATGTATCGTTCAGTCCTTTCAGTCGTGTCCAACTCTTTGTGACCCCATTTGGGGTTTTCTTGACAAAGATATTGTAGTGGTTTGCCATTTCCTTCTCCAGCTCATTTTACAGATGAGGAAACTGAGGCAAACAGCATTTAAGTGACTTGCCCAGGGTCACACAGCGAGTATCTGAAGATGCGTCTTCTTGACTCTAAGCCCAGCACTCTGTGCACTATGGCGCCACCTAGCTGTGTGACCCTGAGCAAATCACTTTTGAAACCCCGAGTTTCTGCCTATGTAGAATGAGCAGGTTGTATCTCTTCCAGTCCTGAATCCTAGAATATTATGGCTGTGGCTTTTTCCTTGCCCCTCTGTCCCAGTGCTCGAAATCCAATCATGTCATTTTGGCTTCATCTCTTTCATTCAGTCGCGAAGAGGACCCCCATGAAAATGCCTAGTGCTTTAAGATCCTCAAAGGGGGCATACTGGGGCCCTGCTCAAACCTCATTCAGGAGGGACCCCAAAATAAATGAGTTGTGCACACCCCAGAACCCCCCGAGTCATGTTGCCGATCCAGGAGGTGCTTGGGTGAGTTGAAAGTTGCCGTGGGAAGGGGAGGGGGACGAAGCTTCCAGGGATGGGAGCAGCTGTAGTCTGGGGAGCTGCCCCAAGAGAAGCCACCCACAAACCCATCCTTCCTCCCGGGGCCTGGGCTCCTGGCAAAGGGCTCCCCTGAGGTCCTCCCTCGAGCCTGGAGTGTGGTCAAGCCTGTTAACCGGGAAGAGTGCTACAGTCACCAGCTGCCCCCTGGTGGCAGGATTCAGGATATTGACTCCCCACCCCTTCCCACCTTGACAGTATTTCCCTGCTTTGCAAAGGTTTGTCTTTCTCAGGCACTTAGAGGGGTGATCCCTCCTTGCACCCATATCCTGTTCTCCCTGGCTGCCTTTGGTTGCCTTGTTGGGAGCTTCTGACTCCCATCCCATCCTGCTGGGGCTTTGCTTAGCTTTGGCTCATTTTGCTGGCTTTGGGAGACCTGGATTTTGCGCCTGGCTCTGTTCCTAATTAGCCGTGGGACCTTGGGCAAGTCACTTACTCCTATGATGTACTGATAATAATCCCAGCCTTGCCTCCTTCAGGGTGGTGGTGGTGGTAGTGGGCAGAGGGGTTATAGGGGGGTTTAGGGAGAGCATCTGTGAAATGTGAGAAGGTACAAGGCCCCGGACAAGTGCATTAGGATATCCTGACTGTGAATATCACTGAACAGCAGGACCTGCCCCCCTGAGGCCTGGGAGACCCCCCTCAGCTCTCTGGAACCCCTGGGAGTGGGGGCTTGTACACCTTTGTGTATTTACTTAGGTCTTGAGTTTGGCCATATGTTGACATATAGTTTGACTACAGTTCACCCACTCGAGGGTGGGGACAGGCATCTTGTGTGGTTGTAGAGGGATCTTGGGGACTTTGTCATTGACCTAGCATGAGCTTCCCTTGTTAGGCAGGGCAGCCCCTCTCTCTCTTTTCATCTGTTGTTAAATAACTGTGCCCAGCCCAGGTGCTGCTTTGGGGAAGTGGATGGACAGATGTATGTCACAGGCTCCATGGCTGCAGCAGGTGGCCAGGGCTTGGCCGGTGTGAATAAATGGTGTGCTCCTGGTTCTTAGCCTCCTGGCCCCGATAGGGCTATTACCCCTTCCCCTGCCTAACCCTGCCCACCAGGTTTCCTATATAGATTCTTGGAGCTGAAACACATCTTAGAGTCCAACACCCCCAATGTACAGATGGGAAAACTGAGGCTTAGAAAGATGAACTAATTTGCCCATGGTCACACAATTTCAGTCTTATAGCTGGGACTCAAATCCAGTACTTATTCTAAGATGATTGAGTGGACAGATGAGTGAATGGGTGTTTACATCATACCAGGGATTGGAACTGTATAAAGTTTGTTTCCAAAAATGTTCTGATGTTCTGATTGGGTTCTGACTGAATAGATTCAGTGTTGGGTCAGATTGTTGTTGTTTTCTTTTTCTTTTCTTTTTTCTTCAGTGAGGCAATTGGGGTTAAGTGACTTGTCCAGGGTCATACAGCTAGTGTTATGTGTCTGAGGCTGGATTTGAACTCAGGTCCTCCTGACTCCAGGGCCGGTGCTCTATCTACTGCGCCACCTGGCTGCCCCTTGTTTTCTTTTTCTAAAGAGACTTGGGTTGGGCTCGTGGCTCAATAAGAAATATTTGGATTTGGCCAGTGCCAGTATTTAGTTCCTGGTTTTGTCCCAGGCTCTGAAGTTCCATACAGTTGGACAGCTGATGGTGGGAGCTGACCCTGTAGGACTTAAGCCTCTTTAGTGGGAGAAAGACTGAATTTTTTTTCTCTCTTGTAGTAGGGATGGGTTTGCCTGGAGCCGTCTCCATTTTTCCCCCGGGTCCCTTGCTTTTCATACCTGGAGTGCCCTCCCATCCCCTCCTCCTTTCCTCAACATTCTCCCAATTCTGCCAGGCCTGGCTGAAATGCCCTTTCCTTCCTGAAGTTTTCCATGCTGCTCTTTTTCTGTTTGAATCAACCTGTTCCCCATCTAATCTCAGCATTTTATGCTTTGTGACCCATTGTAATTTGTATTATGTGTGTCTGATCTCCCCCTATAATTATTAGACTAGGGGTTCCTTTGAGGCAGATCTGTGCCTTATATTTTCATCTTCCTCAGTGCCTGGCATAGTTCTTTGTACACAGTTGGTGCTTAATGTATATTTAGTAAATACTTAAAGAAAAGAGTCATGGTACCTGGCTTCCCATGGAACAAACTTGAGACCCCAAAGTCCTAGGACCCTCCTTAACCCAATGGCTAGGAAGATGTAGCTGGGGAGCTGCACAGATAAGGTTGGACCATTGCCAGTGGGAGTTCATGACTTGCCTGTTTCTTCCCACAGGTTCCTGCCCACCCCCCACGTCCCCTTACCTCCTGCCAGGGAACCTTTCTGCTGCAGCCACACCGGCCCCTAGCTAGCACCATGCACTCTTTGGACGAGCCGCTGGACCTGAAGCTGAGCATCACCAAGCTTCGAGCAGCGCGAGAGAAGCAGGAGTGGGCTTTGGGTGGGGTCCGCCACAGGACCCTGCACCGGGAGCTGGCCTTGGTAGATGATGGCCCTGCCCCCGCGTCCCCTGGATCCCCTCCTTCAGGTATTGTGCCCCAGTGAGTGGCGCAGAGGGGAGGGATAGCCTCCCAGGAAGCTGTCGGGTCTCCTTGACTGCTTAGGGTCATGATCTGAGCCCAGAGATAGACCAGGGTATGGTCCCCAAGCTGAGCAGGGACCCCCAGAGGGGAATGACCTATTGAGGGACCATACTTAGGAATGACGCTGTTTTTGAGTTGATAAGTATCATGAAAAAAAAATTGACTGCCACAGAAAACCTGAAGGCAGCAATTAACTCTAGGAATAAATTCAGAGTGCACAGAACTCTAAAGTTGAAAAGAAACTTAGAAAGTCAGAGCTGGAAGAAACCTTGGAGCTTATTTATCCAGCCCTCTATTTTAAATATGGGGGAAATGATTTGCCCAAGGTCATACCACAAATCATTGACAGATCTGGGACAGAACCCAGCTGTACTGGCTCAGGCCTGTGCTATGCCAGTGTCCCCAGCAAAGCCTTGTTTACCAGGCTTTTCTTCCACTGCTTGATCTTGAGGAGGCAGGGGTGGATGAGAACCAGGCTGAGATCAGGAATGGAATCACAGAATCCTGCTCTGAGCTGGAAGGTCGCAGTGTAAATTTGGGGCAGCTAGGTGGTACAGTGAATAGAGCACCAGCCCTGGAGTGAGGAGGACCTGAGTTCAAATGCGGCCTTGGACACATAACACTTAATAGCTGTGTGACTCCGGGCAAGTCACTTAACCCCAGTTGCCTCACCAAAAAAAAAAAAAACAACTCTACCAAAACTGGAGTCCTTTCTGTAATATTCCTGACAAGTAGTAAAGTTATCTGGACTTTGCTTGGACACTTGCAGTGATGGTGAACTCACCACTTCCCAAGAAAGCCCATGTCCACTTCTGGGTATTTCTAGTTGTTAGAAAGGCAAACAGGAATATCTTATCCTGGGTGGGTACACATTTGGTACATTCCTCTACCTCTTCCTCACACACACATTTCTTGAAATGGAGCGCTATAATTGCTGAAATAGTCCCTGGGAGTCATTTCTGTGGTCACTGTGGGGCGGGAGGGATAGGTGTGAATCTTTCCAGGTGTGTGGGTGGGGGCTTTGAGAGAGAAGGGCACTGACTCTTCACCCTCTTCCCCCTTCTTTCTAGTCTTGGGCCACCCTGATTTCCTCCCCTCCCACTCAGGATTCTTGCTGAACCCCAAGTTCCCCGAGAAGGGGGACAGCCGCTTCTCAGCAGCACCGCTAGTGGATCTGAGCTTGTCGCCCCCCTCAGGACTGGACTCTCCCAGTGGGAGCACCTCCTTGTCTCCTGAGCGTCAGGGCAATGGGGACCTGCCACCAACTCCTGCTGCCCATGTGAGTCTGGGATGTGGGCATCAGGGTGGATCTTCCTCTTCTATGAAAACTCCTGGGAAGTACGGGTGGGGGACGAGGCAGAAGGGGGAATGGGCTGATCCCGGCGCTACAGGGGCCCGCCGATCTTGGGTTGGGATGATCCTGGGAAGAGCGAAGGCAGAGGCATTATGAGGGAGGGGGAAGTCAGAAAGAGGCCATGGTGGAGAGGACGTTCCTTCCAGTGTCACTAACCATCAAGATGCGCTGCCGATTCTCTTCCAACTTCTCTCTGCCTTCCTCCCCAGGACTTCCAGTCTCTTCGTTATATTGATGGAGTTCCCAGTTCCTTCCAGTTCTTCTTGCCACTGAGCTCAGGGGGTGCATTGCATCTGCCCTCCTCTTCCTTCCTCACCCCACCTAAGGAGAAGTGCCTCTCTCCAGATGTGCCCCTGCAAAAGCAACTTGTCTGTCGCTGGGCCAAGGTGAGGATGGGTGGGTGTGGGTGGAGGAGAAGGGAGCCCACTGAAGTCCCAGCGGGTCTTATGGCTCCCTCTTCTCTCCCTGCAGTGCAACCAGCTCTTTGACCTGCTGCAAGATCTGGTGGACCACGTCAACGATTTCCACGTCAAACCCGAGAAGGAGGCTGGGTACTGCTGCCACTGGGAGGGCTGTGCCCGCCATGGCCGAGGTTTCAATGCTAGGTGTGTGCATGCTGGGGAGGGGGAAGAAGTGAAGGGGGTTCTGGGGCCAGCCATGTTCCGTGTTGTTCTCATGGGACCCTTCATTAAGGAGCAGGATGTCTCTAGCAGTGGCAAAGGGAGCCCTAGGCAGGGCTTACTTGGGACCAGCCTCTCTGGGCTCAACTCCTCTAGCCTTGGCTCACTGGGTGCTCTCTTCTTTTCTTGATCTGGAAGGTACAAGATGCTGATTCACATCCGGACTCACACTAATGAGAAGCCGCATCGATGTCCCACCTGTAATAAGAGCTTTTCTCGCCTAGAGAACCTTAAGATTCACAACCGATCACACACAGGTGGGCTTGGAAAGGGTTCAAATGAGAGAATGGGTAAAGGTGGGGCTGGAGGAGGGAGTCATCAGGGACAAGGAAGATTCACCTATCTCACTCAGGCAAGAGAAGGGGCGGGGAGAGGACCAGGAAGACAGTGTTAACACAGTTCAGGATACATTGTTGTGTATCTTGTGTTCCATGTCAAAGGGGGGCAGCTAGGTGGTGCAGTAGATAGAGCTCTGGCCTTGGAGTCAGGAGGACCTGAGTTCAGATTCAGCCTCAGACCAGACACTTGACACTTAGTAGCTGTGTGATCCTGGGCAAGTCGCTTAACCCTGAGTGCCTCACCAAAAAAGCAAAAAAAAAAATGCACAGTGCCGAACACTAGAGAGAATATAATGATAAATGAGATGCTACCCTCACTGTAATGACCATTATAAATCAGGAGCAATACAAGACAGGATGCGATAAATATGAGACAGGCACAAGGTATCCTGGGTGTTCACAGCAGGGAGGGATCAACTCAAGCTTCAGAGGAAGGCTTCAGAGAGCAGGTAGCCTGAGCTGGATCTTGAAGGACAGGGCAAGAATTCCTATCTGTGTGTCTACGTCTGTGTAACTGAGGTTATATTCCAAGTGAGCAAAAGCACGGTGGGAAGGCCAGGACTTTAAAGAATTTACAGTCCAGTTTGGTTGGACAGTAGCATATACATGAGGAGTGGTCAAGATAAAATTAGAAAAGCAGGATCATAGGATTTAGAGCTAGAGGTGACTTAAAGATTATCCAGTCCCATTCCCACATTCTATAGATGAGAAAGCAGCTCTGGAGAGGAAATGGCTTTCTCAAAATCAACCAATCAGTATGCATTTATTAAGCACCAACTGTGTATCAGGTACTGTGTCGGGCTCTGGGGACCCAAAGTCAAAAATGGAATTGTCCCTTGTCCCCAGGGAGCATACACTTTAGCAGGGGAGACAACGTACATAGACACAGATTCGAAGGGAGCGCATGATGGGAGGGAGACGTTAGTAGTTGTGGGCTTCATGGGGAAGGTGCTGTCGAGTGGTGTCTTGAAGGAACAAGGGACTCCAAAAGGTGGAGGTTGGGAGAGGCAGTGCTTCAAGCACAGGGGACAGATAGCAATGGAAGGCCCAGATATGGAAACTGGAGTATCATTTACGTGGATTGGTAGGAAGGCTACCTTGACTAGTCCAGGTAAAACAAAAGATAGTTAAGGGCAGAGCAGGATTCAAACTCGACTTGTAACTCCCACTGTGGTGTCCAGTTGTCAACACCAGACTGTCTCTAGGGTGGTATCCAGTTGTAGAGTGCTTGGAAAGCTGAACTAAGGACTTAGGGCATGGAGACTGAATGGGTTTTTTTTTTTGACGAGGGTGGGTGTGTGTGGGTGTGTGTGGGTATGATCAAAGCTGTTTACTATTATTATTATTACTTTTCTTGTTACTGTGGAGTCGGTGGACTCCCCACTCTCAATCTCTTGCTATTGTCCTTTTTCCCCAGGGGAAAAGCCGTACATCTGCCCTTACGAGGGCTGCAACAAGCGTTACTCCAATTCAAGTGACCGCTTCAAGCACACACGCACCCACTATGTGGACAAGCCCTACTACTGCAAGATGCCCGGCTGCCACAAACGCTACACAGACCCCAGCTCCCTGCGCAAACACATTAAGGCCCACGGCCACTTCGTCTCCCACGAGCAGCAAGAGCTGCTCAAGCTCCGACCACCTCCTAAGCCACAGCTGCCCACCCCAGACAGCCCCTATGTCAGTGGGGCACAGATCATCATACCCAACCCTGCTGCGCTCTTTGGGGGCCCGGGCCTACCCGGTCTACCTGCCTCCTTGCCCCTGCCCTTGGCGCCCGCCCCCCTTGACCTTAGCACTCTGGCTTGTGGTGGGGGCAGTGGTGTAGGACCTGGTCTTCCAGGCCCTGTACTCCCCCTCAACTTAGCTAAGAACCCACTGCTGCCCTCGCCCTTTGGGGCTAGTGGGCTGAGCCTGCCTGTTGTCTCTCTCCTTGCGGGCTCTGCAGGGGGCAAGGCTGAGGGTGAAAAGGGGCGAGGGGTGGTAGGTGCCAAGGCTCTGGGCACCGAAGGCCGCAAGATTCCCGGGGAGAGGACTGAGGGTGGCCGTGTTCGGTCTGGCCCAGATGGACTTTCCCTGCTGCCAGGCACTGTGCTGGACCTATCTACAGGTGTGAACTCAGCAGCTAGTCCTGAGGCACTACCTCCTGGCTGGGTGGTCATCCCGCCAGGCTCTGTGCTACTCAAGCCAGCTGTGGTAAACTGATGGCCAGGGAGAGGGAAAAGGACTGGACAGAGACTCCTCCCCTCATCCAGTCACGACGAACGGAAATTCTTCTGAGAAATAGCAATAATGTCCTGCCTTAGGGCTTGGCCATCCTCTGGCCCAGTCCCTGTGAGGTAGGCAGGAGGTAACCAGGACACATGGGGAAGAGGTAGGCCTTGGCCTGGGGCTGGCTTCATCTTTGTGTGTAGAGATAAAACCCATGTGGACAGAAAACAGGTCACTCTAGGGTCTCCTCACCTCCATGGCCTCTGCAATGATGGCATGGAGGGAGAAAGGTAAATCCCATCAGATAAAAAAGTGAATTTTTGGCCCATAGAGTGAGGGCCTTGGGTCCTATTGACCTCTCTCCCAAGCCCGCTCCTCTACCTTCAGCAAAGGGTCTGGTCCCAACTCTCCTAGGGAGGGAACACCAATACCCAGTCCCTTTTCCCATGCTGCACCAAATCTACTCTGCTCTCCCTCCTCAGTTTCCCTTTTGGAATGCTGCTCCACAGTCTGGCTTTTGGCATTCAGGTCTTCCCTCCCATGTTTGTCTGGTGCCAACTGACCACTGTCATAAGGCTCCACCATCACTTTTTCCTTCCAGCCAGTGTGCTGCCTTCATATCTTGAATGTGAGGGAGCTGGGTCATAGGAATAGCATCCCACTCTGAGCAGTGGAAGCCTCATCCCTGACATTTCAACCCGTGGCTGCCATGAACTACATGGGCCAGGAGAATTCCGGTGGTTTCTCACAAGCCTCTCCTTCCACCTCTTCAGAGCTGGCCCCAGCCCAGCTTTGGGAAACTCTACAGACCCCTCTCCTTCTGACCCACTTTTCAGAGGGAGAGCAAGACAGACGCAGACCTTGGCAGTGCCATGGAGAGAATAGATCCTTTCCCTTGTTACCCCCTTCCCCTCCCTGCTGACTGACAAGGTATCTCCCACCCTAGGGGTAGGGTGGGAGGGCTGCTCCCCCTAGCTCTGTTAACTTTGTGCTGAGGAAGAGGACCAAGGCAGGCCTATCTCCCTCCTGCCCCTCTCATAAAGCAGTGTACCCAACAAGCATCAGGGCACATCCTTTTTTTCCTGGCTGGACAGAAAACTTGAGACCCAACTCTGGGGTTAAGGAGGTAGGCTCACAGGGCTGGGGCATTCCCATGGCAGGTAGATGGCAAATATGGAGAAGGCAGGCCCTGGAAATTCCTGAATTTGCCTCTTCTAAACCCCTTTTCTTTTGAGGTTACATTAAGAGTTCAACTGTTGTTCCTCAGGATCACCACTCTGATGTTCTCCTAGAAGATGAGAGGAATACAGGCATCTGTTTCATACTGAGGTAGTTTCCAGACCAGCCGTGGTGCTCAGTTGTCAAGTTCCCTGCTGTTACCCTTTTGTGCAGTACCTCTGCTTGGGGGAAAAGGATGGGCGGAGGACATTAGGGTTGTCGTGCTGCTTCTAGAATTCTGTCACTTTCCCTTGGGCATCCATTTCCTCGGAGACCCACTAAGCCCCCAGGCTTAGTGCGGGGATGTCCAGAGAATTCAGTTCTAACCTAGCTAAGCCTTTGCTAGGGCTAGCAGAAGATTGCAAAGGCACCGTCTAAACTCTAGCCAGGAATTCAGGCTGCATTCTCACATTAGGGAATTAGAACGGAAGATAGCAGAAAGGTTGTTGAAATTAGGAACCAGCAAGGAGGTAGGGCTGTAGCTAGGTAGGATGTTCAGTGGAGGCAGCCAGAAGCATGCTACATTGCAGCACCAGAAGGAAAGTGAAGATAGCCCTGAAAGGGTCCATGCCTTCAGGCACTGGGGTATTTCAGAGTGGAATGGAGACAGCTTGCTAGAACAGGTTTCATTAGATAACTTTAGTTTGAGCCACCTGGTTGAAACTTTGAATACTGGGGGTTGTGGTCTCAAGTCAGCTTGCATGGGAGGAGGTTAACCATCTGTGATTGGAGGAATTCAGCTGGGAGACAGCAGCATATGAAGAATTTTGAGCTGTGCTTTAGGAAACCCGAATTCTAGCCCCACTGTTTCCACTAATACCTCAACCTAAGCAATTCTTTTTCTTCCTCTCCCTACCCCTATGCTGCTCCAAACCCCTTGGCCTTGTAAAACTTGGAAGATCTATAGCCAGAGAAAAAGGGACATTGCATGTGTTGTAATTTTTTTCCCCCCCACAAAGGCAGGGGAGCCTCTTGGTTGGCTCTCCTGGTGTGCTACTCTCCTATTTGCTTGATGATGGCTGGAATTGCCTGACCTGCACCATAAGTACTGTAAGCTCATCTAGACTCCACAGAGCCAGAGAAGGCCTGGCCTGTACTGCAGGCATGAATAAGCTAAAGAAACCCTTTAGATGAGGGGGCACCTCGGCAGGATGGTTGAGGTCCTGTCCACTCCTATAGCTACCTTCCCTGTTCTTCTCTGCCCTCCCTATCCCAGCTATGAAACAGTAGGACGGTTCTCCCAAGAGAGCATAGTACTGGCTTGCTTCCCTCCCTGAGGGGGGCACTTTACCTCTTGCCTCTCATGAGGTAGCCTGGTGTCACAGAAAGAGCACTGGACTGGGAGTCAGCAGATCCATATAAAAGTCCCTGCTCTGCCACTAACTTACTATGTTTTGTCACATAAACTTGCTGTGACTTTAGACAAGTCTTTTGTCTAGGCCTCAGTTTCCTCATCTATAAAATGAGAGAGTTGGACTAAATGATTGCTCAAGTCCCTTCCAGTGCTGACATTATTAGATTATACTTGCCTCTTCTCATTTGGGTGGCTCAGTGCTTGCCAGCTCCCCCTGACTGCCCTTCTGTTACAGAGGGGTCACTCTGTCCTGGCCCTCACCTCTGCTGGGCTCTGAAATCCCAGACTGTGATTAGGTTACAGCAGCTGGGGTTTTCCACGGAATAGGGGACCCAAGTATGGAAGGAGAGAGCTGGTCTCCCTCCTTCCATCCCCTACTAGGAACCAGACACCTCTATATTATCCCCCCACCTAAGGGCTCCAAGCCTTAAATAACTGGCTGGCTCAGTGCTAGGGCCCACAGTTACCCCTAGACTGGGGCTTCTGCCCTTCCTGACTAGCAGGAGTGACCATCAAGGGTTGGGGGTGGTGGTTTGAGATGCAAGCCCATGGAGAATAGCAACATGGCACTCAAAGAGTTAACATTAGCTCAGCATGTGATTTGGTGATAGACTAGGCTTTAAAGGGCCGGTGTACTTTTTTTGTTGTCATTGTTGGTTTGTTGTTGCACATTCCAAGATATCAGTATTTTAACAGTTTCTAAGTGCCTTTCTATTGTAGCTTACGTTTTTCCTCCTCTTGGCTCCATTGCTGTTAGCATAGAGTTTAAAAAAAAAAAAGAGAGATAAGCTAATGACTATAACAATATATTCCTCCATGTGAGAGGAAGTTTATAAAGAAACAATAAAAGTGAGTTGCAAAGATGGCCTGCATGTCTTGGAGTGTGCTGGGAAATGGGGTCCGAGATCTCACCAAATAAAACGCGTGCTTCCCCACTTAGGCCCACCACGAGCAGCCTCAGAGACATTAGCAACCACCTCTGCTGTTCATTAAGATCTACCTCATCCATGGGGCTCAATCTAGCCGGGTCTCTGAGCTCGTCCTCACCTCACATATCACACAGCACTCTGAAGTCACAGGCTGATCATATCTCAGATGGGGGGGGTACTGAGGCGCACAGTTCAACAGCAGAGAACAGGCAGGACCATGCAGGGATGGGACATTTCCACAATGCCCGAGTTTACATTCCTCCCCCAGCCAGATGCTCAGGGTCTAGAAAAAGATGCTGGGCTCCTCTCTGTTTCCGCTATAGAAGCCCAAGGCAGCCCTGGGAATCAGAACTCAGAAACGGGCAAAGCTGAGAGATGACCCCTTCCCCTCCAGGTTTTCTTGCCCTTTTAGGTAACTATGGCACAAGTGGCCTAGTTAATCATTCACCTGGGACTATAGGAGCTCAATCCAGGCTAAGAGGAAGGCTCTGTGATCAACCACTGGGCTACAACTGGAGGTGAGTAGAGGCTGCCTGAGACAAGAGACAGCCCAGCAGAGGGCTCTAGATCTGCCACTAGGCCTGGATTACAGTTACCCCTCCCCTGCCCTCCTGTTTCCTACCTTGAACGACCTGCTTGCTTTACCTCCCTACCTCAGACTGCTCGTGTTCAAATAGGGCTAAGAGCAACTGCCCTAATTACTTTTCAGCACTCTTGTGGCTATCAGATTAGAGTTGGAAAGGAAAGAACACCACAAGCGCAAAGTATTTAATGTCACTGACGATACTGTTGCATTTGTCCACGGGAAATTTAAAGCTTGGGATAAGGCAGAAGTTGCTCCTTACATAGACAGGAGAGACTAGACTCTCTTAAGGTCCCCCCAGGTCTGAATTCAGTTATTCAATAAGTGATCTTCATAGGGCTGGGGAAGCTTATGGACCCCTTCTCAGAATATTTTGAAATGCCTAAAATAAAATGCATAGGATTGCTAAGGAAACTAATTACAAACATACAAGAAAAACCAAGTTCCTGGGCCTCAGACTAAAAACTCCTACTTCATATGTAAGGCCCAAGAATCCTCTTAAAACACACCTCCTGGGATAGTAGCTGAACTAAAATCAGTGGGAAAACAGTAGAATGAAAGAATGAAGCCCAGGCAAAAGCAGAGGTTTACCATGAAAACTGCAGAGGGTCAGGGGGTCAGTCAGTACCTAGTAGGTTGGCTCCCAGAGCTGGGGAAAAAACAAAAGACGCCTCTCATTACTTCTCTAACTTGAGGCTTCTGGTTTAACAAAATACAGCAACAACTCTTTCCCAGCAGCGCTGGCAGAGGATGAAGCTCTCTGATTCTGCCTAGCATCACCTACTGCCCCTGTTGAGGTTGTCAGTACAACATTATGTGGAGGTACGTGCTCCCAATTCCTTTTCAAATCTAGAAACTCCCTGCCCTAACCAAGGCTGGCAAAAAAGAATGACCTGCCTTTTAGAGTCTGGGCACATGGACCAAAAAATGCAGAAAAGATATTTATTACCGAGCTATAAATAATTCACACTGAGGCAAAGACAGGCAAGGATAGGAGGTCACGTTTTAGGCTGCTGCCCTCTCTCATTCTCGTCCTGGGCCTGGATTTTGAGCTCTTCCTCTAGCCGTTCCTTAGCTCGCACCACCTGGGGGAGGATGAGGAACCGACATTTCAGACGTTTTCTTTTACCATTTACCCCCACCCAAGTCTGGTCCCAAACAGAATGCACTTCATCCTTTTCCTGATTAGTTCCAAGTTACAATTTCCCAGAGCCATAAGGAGACCCTGTATCCTATCCCCCAACCCTCACAGAATTCTGGTCTCCTATTGCCAGATTCCTGAAGCATCAGGGAAGGTCTAGGATGCTGCTTTCATCTCATGGGTAAGTCCTAGGATTGTCCAAGGGCCTTCTTCTATGGTTTGTCTTTGTGCTGTCTGCTCCCAGAGGGGCAGAGTACAGGGCAAAGGCTACAGTCTGTGCTCGAATACACAACCAGCTAAAGGCTGGTTTGGAATTTAGTCTTAAATTCTAATACAGTGCGAACAGAAGAATATGTCCAGCTGACCCATCAACAATATACAAGCCAATGTGCTGGTGGTCAAAAAGGGCAAGACCATAAGGTTAACTATAGACTCTTCACGGCAGGAGTTGAGTTTGAATTGTCAAAACATTCCACTGGAACAGAAGTAGGAGAGAGACATTATGTCCAGGCACTGGTCAGCAACAGGGATATCAAGAGAGCAGGCTAAAACGTTGCTTTGTTGACTGTTTGCGACTTGCTATATTTCTACTGACAGGAAATGAATGATCTTTTTAGCCCCATCTGCACCAGCCCCCACCAGTGGCAAAACTGGTCCCTCAGTTTAACTAGGTTTCCATAAGCCTTGAGGCCACTCACCTTTGACTGCAAGTAGAAGGAGCCACCCACAGATTTATCATTTACCTTAAATAAATGATCAAAGTTCTGTTGAGGAAAAAAAGGAGAGGAGGATATTTATGGAGCAGGTTTAATGTTTTGGAAAAAATGGGGGCTGGGGTCTCTTCCTGGTTACAGCTGGATTAAATGGCTTTGAGGTACCTTAACAGATGTGTTGCGCTGGATATAAGGAGAATCTCAAGTGCTTCTGCCCTGCCCAAAGATGGTTGTAGCTATACAATGACAATCCAAGAGAAGCCATGAAGACAGGAGCTCCTGAGGGATGCCCTGAAGGCTTGCCTGGTGGAAACTTGACTTACTGCTGCTACCACAATTCCCTCTCCAGATGTGTTCTGTCAAGATTCCCACTGGGGAGAGGGCAGATCCCTAATTGCCCTCTCCTGAACAGTTGAGGCTTCCTTTGCCAATACTCCCCCCTTTACTCTGGACACAGGCTGGGCATCCCTGCTCTAGATTTACCTTTTGGATTTCCTCTCGGCTCAGCTTGGAGACATTGAGGATCTGCTGGGCTTCCTGAAGGCTAAGTCCAGAAAGGTTGGATGCAGCTGCAGACTGATGACCGGCTCGCCCACGAGCATCTGCTGCTGCCCGGCTGGCTGTTAGACACAAAATGAGCTCTTGGCCTCATATAACCACTCCCCTGGCAATCCCATAGGCCAGCCTCAGAGTTCTAAGCAGTCATTCCAACTGGAAACCTCACACTATGTGGCCAGGAAATAGAGGGAAGCCCAAGAACCAAGGTAGCCAAGAAAAGGCCATTGGGCATGGCAGGGCTAGCGTTCCATGATGCTGCCAGCTAATCTGGGCAACATGTAGGGCCACAAAAGTCAGTCTCTTTCCCATTCTATCCCATTCCCTTGCCTATTTCCCCCTAGAGCCATCCTTAGCGTAATCACATTTGCTCTGCGTAAAAACATCAGGGGAAATGAGGAATCCCTAAATGTGATGATCTATCCTGGGCTCTTATTACCTCATCCCCCCTCCCCGGTCAGCCTTGATTCACCCTCTCTTATACTATGGTAACATGAGAGTCTCTCATCTGAAGGCAAGTGAACTTGGAAGCTGATAACCCATTGCAATGGGCAGTCTCTGCCCTAAGGTCTTTGCTATCATGAGACAGAGCACCAAGAATGCCACTATTCAAAAGGACTTCCTGTCTTCCCAGCCCCTTCTGCCCTATGGCAGCAGCTCAGATAATCACAAGTGGTGCAGGTGTCACTGGGCCTCAGTTATGGAATGTGTTTGAAATAAGGGAGATGTTAAATGGTATGGCCTCAAATTCAAGAGAACATGGAATGATACTGATAGCTTACAGAACTTTCCTCAAGCCGATCTAAGGCAGGAGTGCAAGTATTATTATTTCCATTTTATAGAAGGAAACATTGAGGCTGAGACTAAGTGACAGTTCAAGGTGACACTGTGAAATGCCAAAACTGGGATTTAACCCAGGTCTCTGACTTCAGTCCAGAGCTCTGTTCTACCACATCCTGCAGCCTCTTGAGATTGGAAATCTGATTTGGGGATATGCTGCTTACCTGCAAATTCCTGCCGGAGTGCCCGGGCAAAGGCCCTTCCAACCACCTGCACCCCCATCACGATGATCTGAGCTAGGTATTTGGCCTGTGGGCAAACCATCAGTCAGTCAACAAGGTTCGCTGGGCACTCTCGCTCTGGAGCCCAAGTCTAGGGGTGCTCTCCACTGGGCATCCACCAAAGAGCTGCAGCCAATGAATTCAGGTAAGGGCAAGAGGACAGGCCTTTAGCTGATCTCTTCTCTAGGTCCTGGGAAGACCACTACTCCCAATTTCCTAAGCTTCCTGCTTCAGCTGAGTTGCCCATTCCAAGTAAACCAACAGCAAGTCTAGCATAGTACTATGAGGCTTGATAGGAAGGGAAGAAAAGAATTCTACTCTGCTGAAGAGAGTAAATTAACCGATGACCAGAAATAAAGAGAAAATGAAGATGCAAGGCTCCACTACTAGGTGGAGGAAGGAAGACAGATAATTAATGGTTTATAATACTATGTCCCAGATAAGTCACAGATTGAAAAACACCCCAAATAAACTTAGTTGTTTGTGCATCTGACAGGCTTTGCCTTAATAAATGAGAGAATGTTTGGATTTCACAAGTAGGTCTGACCTTCACAAGTCTTCCACTTCACACCAGGAAGTATGGTTCTGTTAACACTTTTTCTTACTTACACCTATGATCAAAGCACTATGTAACTTCAACAATTAGCTAATTTGTTTAAAGACTTAATAGGACAGTTTATGAATTTAATTGTCCTCTCCAGCACAAACCTACAGACATAATAAATGTGTCACACATTTCAAGGATTTGTGATTTCAGCTGGTATTTGTGTATTCCTTCTAAAACTTGATGGGTTTGGCCAATGAACTCATTATCCTGTGGCTGACCTAGAGCTGAACCTTGTCTAACTGAGCGAGGCTGGTCCTAGGATGACAGGCGTAGCACCAATGGGGCTCGCCTTCCCAGGCAGACTTGCTAGAAAGACTGGATTCCATTGACATTTTCTAAGAGAACTCAACAAAATGAGGCATCCAAATAGATTATATATTTCCTAATCAGGAGATTCCTCATCTATCAAATGAGGCTAGACTGGACGCTCTCTAACGTTCTTTCTAGCTCTAAAATGTGATGACTATGATGCTACTGACCATGATTACCTGAGTAGAGGATGGATGAAAAATTGAATGTTTGGCTAAAAATACTTCCGATGCTATATAACTAAGATCATCCTTCCTTGTAGTGAAGACAGCACTGAACTGGGAATGAAGAGATCTGAATCAAAGGAGTATAGATTTGGAACTAGGCAGAGCCTTAAAAGTCTACCAGCCCAACTCCCTAATTTTACAAACTGGGGAAACTGAGGCAAGGCAAGTTAAGTGACCTACACAAAGTCACAAAGATAGCATACAGCAGAGCTATGGACCTAAAGATTCATGGTGACAGAAGAGAAAGACTGCTGAATTTGGAACCACAGATGTCTTTTAAGGTCCCTTCCAGTTCTGGAGGATCCAAGGCTTCTGAGCCCAGGTCCTGCTTTCAAACCTAGCATTCTTTCCATTGCATCCTTTATTTCCCTGGGTTTTACTGTCAAACTCTGTATCGTCGAATAAGTCATTCCCCTCTCTGGCTCTCTCCTATAAAGTAAGGGTCTGGACTAGATAAATTTCTAAGATTCTTTCAGTTCTAAGAAAGTATAGAGTTTAAGCTTTGTGGAACCCATGTGAGGTAGGGTGATGCAGCTAGTGCCCACTGGAGAAGATCTGCAGTCAGATTTGGATTCAAATATTGGTTCTGCTACTTCTACCTTTATGATGGTAGGCAAGTCATATGACCTTCTAAGGTTCAATTTCTTCGTCGGTAAAATGTTTATCTCAACTGCCAAATTCTATGGTTTTTCCTCAGTCCTCTTTTTCTGGTCCTCTTGGCAGTATTTGACACTGTTGATCACTTTCTCCTTGAGTTTTCATGACCCCGCTCTCCTCTTTTTTCTCTTATCTGACTGCTCTTTCTTAGGCTCCTCTGCTGCATCCTCATCCTCAATCCACTCCCTTTGCTTGGGTACCCCAGAACTCTGTCCTAGGCCCTTTTCTCTACTCTCTTCTCTTTCTCTCCCTCTCAGTGATCTCATCTTGGAGCTCCGATGGACTCATCTCTATGAAGACAAATTCCAGATTTTTACATAGAGTTCTTTCTAGTCACTCTCTTGAATTCCAATAAGGCATCACCAACTGACCACGGGACATTTCCAACTCAATATCCCACAGCTATGTCAACCTCATCATGTCAAAACGTTACTGATCACTTTCCCCCAAACCCTTCCCTCTTTCTAACCTCCCTATTTCCGATGAGTGCCCCATAGTCCACCACGCTCCCAGTCACACAGGTTTATATCCTGAGTCATTCTCACTCCCTCCTCACATCCACTTAGTTGCCTAGTCTTGTTGATTCTCCCTCTGAAACACATCTAACTGGTCTCTCTACCTCCAGTATGACCCCTATCCATCTTCCACATAGCTGCCAAATTGATAATCCTAGAGCAAAAATCTCACCATGTCATTCCTTTGCTCAGGATAAAATATAAACTCTCAGGTTGGCAATTTAGCTACTCTGCCAAACGTACTGCATGTGACTCTTCTTCACATACTTTATGTTCCCTAATCTCATGTTCTATCTTTTGTCTATGCCTTTTCACGGGCTGTTCCCTACTCTACTCTAAACCCTACTTCAGAGAATCCATGGCTCTCTTCAAAGTTCAGTTCACCTGCAGAAGCCTATCCTGATTCCTGAGGTTACTTTACTGGTGCTTTTTCTCCAGAAATCACTTTATATCTATTTTGTAACTGCTTTTCTGTCTACCTGTTGTTTTCCTCTATGGAATGTGAGCTCACTGAGGACAAGAACTGTCTTATTGTCTTTGTATCTTTTCATCTAGGTCCTGGCACAGTACCTAGCACATATTAAGTACTTAATAAATACTTAAGGAATTGAACTGAACTGAGGGAGTTGGATTAGATGACTTCTGGGGGCCCTTCCAGCTATAACTCCATGATTCTGTGATCCCAAGTCTCCTCTTTGGAGCTCCTGCTTCACAAGGCCCAATCTTTACAGTCGGAAGCCAAGCAGGTCTATCAGGTACTGTCCACAACTCAGTCTATCAAAGCTGAATTTTACTCAACCTTTAAATTATCTTTTCAGCCCCAATGATTCTCAGCCTTCCCCCTATCCAGGACTTTTTGTTATGCCACTTTAGCCTGCCACAAGAAATAAGTTATCTGATCTCTACACGTATTATTTCAGTATTTCAAAAAGACCTATCAGTCTACCATTTCATCAGAGTAGGTATTACTTCCACTCATGCAGGCAGTGAACCCTCCATGCTTCATCAGATGGTCTTCAGAAGTTGCTGTACCTCTCCCAATTCATCATTTGGTGGTTAACCTCCTGGTGATACATTTCTGCTGATCCTTAGATCAGATAGTCTGTCACTGGGCCATATACAGTGCCCTTCCAGCTTGGTAGGATCTGCCAGCCCTTGAATACCACTTGCCTAGCCTTTGAGGATCAGTCAGCTCACTGACTAAAGTAGACTTTCAGTGCGCTACCACTATTAATCATAAATTGGGTGCTATAGAAATTTGAATGATTAAATCACCTTATATTTGTAAAACTCATAATACTTTCCAAAGCATTTTCCCATTCATTACCTCATTTGATTCAGGCCATCCTTTGATGATCATCAAGCATCACTCTAGTGTGAGTAGCCTGTTTATATTCCGGGACCTTATCGGTGGTAATTCTGTTCCACTGTTTAACAGCTCACAGATGAAGTAGATGAAACTGTGACTTGCTCTACTCCTGAAGCACAGAAACTATGCAAATGCACCATATACATGCTATCCTGAAGAACTGTTATAGCATGATATACACTGACAATAAACCTGCTTCAGAGAAACCCTACCTGAAAAATTTTCATTGGCTACTGAATTCTAATCATGTATAATGAAGCACTGACTGACAGGGAAAGAGAAAAATCAAGCTAGGTAGGCCAGATTGCTACCTGGGAAATTAGCAAGTAAAATGTGGCACCAATGAAGCCTCAAACTTCAGAAAAGATAGAGTGTATACACCCAGGGAGAATATGCAATTGGAGGCAAGACCTGGAACCTGGACAACAAGCTATACATCTGGCTTCCGATCAGTAAGAAACACTGCCTTCTGTTCATTTTTCCAAACTCACTACAGAGTTCAACCCTGGTACCAACAGACCAAAAAGCCAACAACCTAGAATAGCCTTGGGGGGGGGGGGAGGAAGAAGTCTTCAGAGTAGTGAAGCAGCAGCCTCCAACATTGAATGTAGGTTGGAGGTAGGGCCACTGGCATGACAGGAGTGAGCCTGACAGTAACAAATGGAAGAGGGTGGAAGCAAGAGTGACACAGCATGTCTCACTCAATATCTCCATCTTAGAAGTAAGACCTAGGCCTGCTGTACCCTGTCCTATTCAAGCACAACTTCCCCTTTTAGGCAGCTTCCACAATATCAAGTCCCAGCCCTAACGGTGAATCAACACTGTTATATATTAGGAAACGCACAAGAGGTCCCTGTTCATTCTCTTTCCACAGCTCTCCTCGTGTTCAGAAGCTATCTGCCTTGCTTAGTTCCACTTAATCTCCACTATACTCGACAACCAAGACAGAATATTAGAGGGAGATCATCTCATCCTATCCCTAGAGAGGCAGCGTGGTATAGTGGATAGAATACTGGACTTAGAGACAGGAAAAATGACCTCTTCAAATGCTAACTTTGACACTTACTAGCTTAATTTCTCTGGCCCTTAATTTCCTCATCTGCAACAAAAGAAGGGATCAGACCAGATGGCCTCTATGGTCCCTTCTGGCTGCAAATCTATACCCTGTAACCTCTCATTTTACAGATGGCAAAAGAGGCCTGGAGAGGAGAAATGACTTGCCTAAGGTCACAGGGACAGTCAAAGGCAGAACTGAGACCAGGGTCTTTATTTACACTGTATCAGGCTTTTGCATTGGTGAGCACCATAGATAGGCTCCCTCAATACTTTCCCAGTCTTTCTCATCTCTAAGCAAGGCCACTGGAGTTGAGAAATAGCCCTGAATTCGGGAGTCAGGGAGACCTGGGTTGGAATCTAGCTACGTGAGCTTGGACAAGTCCTTTCTCCCGTTTCCCCTTGGAGATAATCATACTTGCACCGCCCCTATTTCAAAGGGCTAGGAGGAAAGCTATTTTTCTAATGAGCTATTATTGTTATTCTCTCTGCTAGGTGATACCCAGCCTCCACCCCGACTATTCCCTGAAAAACTGGACCTGCCTTGGGGCTGGGGAGCCCCTCCAGAAGATGGGGACCGGTGAGCCCTCCGAGGTGGGGGGCTGGGGGAGAAGCTCCCGAGAGCTTCCACCTCCGGACTCTCAGATGGGAAAGAGCCGGGCAAAAGTGGACGAAGGGGGAAGTATCAGTCATCTGGTCCGGTCCCCGTCGCTGACAAATGGGGAAACTGAGGTCCCGAGAGGCGTGTGTGTGTAGGCGAGGAGGAAACGTGCCCAGGGTCTGCACTCGAACCTGTCTCCCAACTCCCAAACTCGGGCCTTCCCCGCCCCACCCCCGCAAGGGAAGGTCAGAAACAGCCCCCTCCGGGGCCCCTCGCTCCAGCAGCCCCCTCGCCCCCACTCCCTGCCGGGCCTCGAGCTCACCATGGTGCCGGGGCGCGGCCCTCGGGGATGCGGCGGCCGCCGGGGCTCCGGCCCCGGCTGAAGGGTGGCGGGTCAGAGGTCGAGGAGGAGGAGAAGCTCCGGGGCCCCGACTGCTTCCCTCACGAGCTGATGCGCATGCCTGCGGCGCACAGGGGTCGCGGGGTCACCGGAAAGTGACGTCTGGGCCAGGAGGGGCGGGCCTTCCGGCAGACGGGACACCGTGTCCTCGGCCACCGCCCGCTTCGCGGAGAGCCGTGGTGACCTTGGGGCTCGGCCTCCTAGACCTTGGACCAGCGGAGGCCTGGCGAGATGCTCGTGCGCCTGTCGGGAGAGCTCCGATGGCGGAAATCAATCGGCGCCGGGGATGGGAGGGGAGGGGAAGAGCGACGATCTCCAGCCCTCTTCAGGAGCGTGTTAGTCCTTTACGACAGGAGGGGGTTTGTGCACTTGCTTTTTAAATAGCGTGGTAACTATTTCAACTTAGTAACAATGATAGCCGTCATTTATAAAGCGATAACTTAGGGCTTGCAAAATACAGATATCCTCACAGTAATCCAAGAGGGAAAGGGGGCTATTATTGACTCCATTTTGCAGATGAGGAAACCGAGTCAGAGAGGTTAGGTGGCTTGTCCGGGGTCACAGATCTAGTAAGTGTCACATTTGAACTCAGGTCTTAGGACTTCAGGGCTAGGGCTTGGTCCACTGCACTGCGTAGCAGGCTTCCTTTGTAATCCTATGCATTTTATTTTGTGTATTTAAAAACAGTCTGAGGAGGGGTCCTTGACACACAAAAACGGCCAAGAGCTCCAGTATTTTAAGGCTGAATTCAGAAATGAATGAGTGATTGGATGAAATATGCCCTCAGGCACCACTGTTTTACCAGTAGTTCACTTCCCAAGAAGGCTGAGGCTCTTTTTGAAGCCCTCTTCTGCCTGCCATCAGTAAAGGATAAGCCAGCATACCTAAGGACTTCTCTTTCCTGCCCCAGGCTTTACTCTCCTCCTCAGCCCTACAATGGGAGCCTGAATATTGGACCAGCTAGGGTGGGGTTGGATCTGGAATAAGGCTCTTGCTCGAAATGAATAGGATAGGTAAAAGGGGGAGAGGATATAAAGGAGGGAAGAATAGCATTGTATATATATGATAGACCATATTAATATGTCTATTAATATATCAAGATATTAATGTAAGATTAACTTTATGATAGATAATATGTTGATAGAGGTAATTCGGAGACCAGAGGTCCCAAGGAATAATAATAGCCAGGCACTTTACAATTATCATCTCTTTGATCCTCACAGCAGCCCTGTAAGGTAAGTGCTATTATTATCTCCATTTTACAGATGATGAAACTGAGGCAGACTGAAGCCAAGTAACTTGAACTTGGGTATCCTGATCCCAGGTCCAGGACTTTATCCATTTTGACACCTAACTGCCAGTATGCAGTGCTTTAAGGTTTACTTTCCATGCATCGTCTCACTCGAGCCACACAATCCTGTCAAGTCCGGCACTGAAGAGGTCGCTCTTTTAAGGAAACGGGCTTCGAGAGGGTAGGTGGTTTCACAGTTAGTGTCAGATAAAGGATTTGAATCCTGGTTTTCCCAAATACCAATTTCAGCATCCTATCCAACATAAAAAATGATTGTGGACTACAGGTCAGCTGGACAGAAAGAAGAAACAGCTGAGGAGTTAGGGAGGTAGCTTGGTGTAAAGAAAAAAGCACTGATTCCATAATCACAGGATCAACATTTAAATCTTTCCTTAAATGCTTATTACAGTGACCTTGGGCAAGGAATTTTACCTTCCTGGGCCTCCAGTTACCTCCTTGTAAAGTGAGATAGGACTACATGTTTGCTGAGGTCCCTTTCAGCTCTAGATCTGTGGTTGTATGAAATGGACTGTAAGCCCGGCATGGAGATCTAATGAATACTGATGAAGGCCTCGTGTTATTTGGACACGTGGAAGTGAAGGTCAGAGGAAGTAGAGGGATGTAGTGGTGTCTGCAGCCCTTATGTTACCATCAGAGAAGTTGGCCATTGTACTGGGACGTGTAGCCACCTTGCTTCAGAGACTCAGAATTTGAGTTGAGACCTTGTTAGCTATCTAGGGATCACCACCATAAGACAGCCTACAAGTGGTCAGACATGATGCTTGAAATCATTTCCGTCTTTTCAGGGGGAACCCACCACCCTCCCTGGCATCTCAGCCCACTTTGGGATGACTGTTGTTAGTTCATTTTTTTTTCTTCCTAACCTCAAACCTAAAATTGTCTGTGTAACTCCTACCCATTGCTCTTGGTTCTGCCCTCTAGGACCAAACAGAACAAATCTAATGCTTCCTCCACATAACAGCCCTGTAGATATTTTGAAGACAGCTGTCTTGTGCCCCTTGAGTCTCTCTAGGGTAAATCTCCTTAGTTCCTTTATCTGATCCTCATATAATATGGACTCAGAGCCTTTCACCATCCTGGTGACTACTTCCCACTTGATTCATATAAAAAGTATGGCCAGGAGCATGGGGTCTTGGACAAGAAATTGAAAACTGAAAACTTTAGGGGCACAGGTGTTCTGATCAAGCAATAAGCATTTATCAAATGCCTGCTATGTGCTAGGTACCAGATCATTGTTGCTGATCAAAGGTAAATTCAAAAGATAAAAGGTAGATTTGAATTGAGAAGATTGTAGCTAAAAAGAGGGCTTAGATTTGTGAAATAGTGTTTAAAATTTAGGAATAACGGGCTCTTGGCAGGGAGTAGAATGCCCCTTCCAAGGGCTGGTAAAAAATGTCTTACAAAAGACCTTAAACTGGAAAAAATGGACCTTAAATTTACAAAGGACCTTAAACTGGAAAAAAAATGGAGGAGCAAGAAACTTGTATATTTACAATGTATGAAGAAAAATAGTATCAATCCCTTAAGATTTTACAAGAGGCCAAAGTCCAAGAAAGAAGCTCATGACCTCAAATGTTTATGCACGGACCTAGAAAGTATGTGTAAGAGGTATGGCAAATGAGGGATTCCTAATGCCAAGCAAATTTTGACCTTAGGGATCACAGAGACTCAGTGGATTGGGATACATGACAGGAATATAGCTTTGGAAAGTTATTCCTTATTCAGAAGTAACAAGGTGGATAAAAGGGAGTGGGGGGAGCACTATAGTATATAGTGTAGCACTATAAAGAAGATATATTTGTGAGGAAATATGGGAACCAGAGTAACTTGTGAATAAAATTTTTGGGAAGATCAGCAGAGTCAGTGTGATACAGTGGAAAGGATGCTGGCTTTAGAATCTAAGGACCTGAGTTTAGGACCTAAATCCTATCTATATTTGCTTTTTAACTACTGATGCCATGTTGATTCATTTCATCTCTCTGAGCCTTAGTTTCCTCTTCTGTAAGATGAAGTGATTGGACTCACCTCTGTGGTCCCTTAACACCTCTAAATCTATGATCCTAAGAAATAATATTTCCGCAGGACTGTACCAAAAGCTATCTGAATGGAAAGAAGTTCAGGAAAGATCATGAGCTTCACATGAAGGCATGATGTAGTAATAATGAACTTTTTCTCTGCTAAAAACAGAGGATCTAATAATTTTATGGTTTGCCTTAATTTATCCTTTTAAATTGGAAGAAGCAAGGGGAACTGTTGTTCTCTCCCTGATTCTTACCAATGAGGAGGAACTGATTGCTGAAGTAGAATTGATTGAAGCCAGGAAGCCTTAGGACAACAGACAGAGCTTGTTTAAAGAAAGGACAATGAAAGAATGATTAAGATTACTTGGGGGTCAAATGGGTGATTAAAGACAATGGGAAAAAGACAGGGTAGTTCAATTCTTACTCTGTTTGAACTGTTTTTTTTTTTTTACAAAGAATAATAATCTTGGCCTGAAACCAAGACACGAGATACATATGGAACTAGCTGGTTTAAGATTTGCAAAGCCCTTTACAAATATCATTTCATCCTTACAATGGAGAGCAGTTGTGATTTGTTCAGTCACACAGCCAGTGCCAGAAGCTGAATTTGAACTGAGGTCATCCTGACCACAGGTCCAGGGTATCACTGTTATCACTGTGTGTGCACTGCCGAAGAGAACATCTAGCTGCCCTTGATAAGTTTCTGTCACCAGATCCAGATGAACTGCATCCCAGGGGATTGAAGGAACTAGTACATATGATTGCTGACTGTCAGTGATCTTCTGAAAAATCAGAGAGATATTCCACAGGATTGGAGAAGAGCAAATATCCTAATTTTCAAAAAAGGAAGATTATGGAATCTATAAACCATAGCCCAGTGAGCTTGACTTTACTGGCAAAATTCTAGAATGATTTTAATCATAAACAGCTAGAAAAGGGAGCAATGATTAGAAAGAGCCAGCAAGATTTAGCATGGGATCACAGATTTAAGCCAGTCACCTTCAAGGCCTATTTACCCAACCAGGTCATTTTATAGACCAAGAAACTAAGGCCTGGAGGGGTGAGGTCATTCCCCTGAGGTTTCATTAAGAACAAGTATTTCACTTTGAAAGACTGAAGAAATTTGATCAATGCAGTGACAAGCCACAATTCTAGAGGACTGATGATGAAGCATGTCCCTGACCTTCTGACAGATGTGATGGGCTCAGGTGCAGATCGAGACATACATTTTTTGGATACAGCCAATGCAGGAACTTGTTTCACTTCAATCTGTATAAGTTAAAAGGGTTTTGATTTTCTCTTCTTTTTCAAATGGAGAGTAAAAGAAAATGAGATTTTAAAAATTAAATAAAAAAGGTATTTCCAGTGTAATCCAATTTCCTTTTTTGACAGGGTTGTTTAGACTGGCAGATCTGGAGAATGCTGCAGATAATTTATTTACAGTTAGTAAAACATTTGAAAAATTCTTTCCTGCTGGTCTTGTGAACATTATGGAGAGATGTGGACTAGACAAAAATACAGTTAGTCGTTTTCAGAACTGTTTAAATGGCTGAACCTCAAAAGTGGACATTAAAGGGTTGATGTCATCTTGGACAGTCTCTAGTGGAGTGTCTTAGGAATCCATACTTGACCTTATGTCTCTAACTTTTTAATAATGTTTTGAATAAAGGCATACATGGCATGCTTATCAAATTTGAGGATAACATAAAGATTGGAGGGGTTGCTAATAGGTTTTTCCAACCAAAGCCTATCAGAAGTTGATAGGCCCTGGGGGCAGCTAGGTGGCGCAGTGGATAGAGCACCGGCCCTGAAGTCAGGAGGACCTGAGTTCAAATACGGCCTCAGACCAAACACTTGACACGTACTAGCTGTGTGACTCTGGGTAAGTCACTTAACCCCAATTGCCTAAAAATTAAAAAAAAAAAATTAAAAAAAAAACTTGATAGGCTCGAACACTGGGCTGAATCTGTTAAGATGAAACTTAACAGGGATAAACATTAACTTAATAGGAAAAATATACATGTGGGTTTTTAAAAAATCTTTGTAAATACAAAAATGGGGAAGGTGTAGATGGAAAATAGCTCATCAGAAAAATCTTTTGGAGTTTTGGTGGATTGTAAGCTCAGGGAGTCTTCTGATAGGGTAGCCAAAAAAATTAAAGTGCTTTTAGGCTTCATTGAGAGCTATGGCATGTAGCACTAGGAAAGTGATTATTATTCTGTACTCTACCCTGGTCTGGCCACCTCTAGCATATTGTGTTCATTTCTGGACACCAGATTTTAGGCAGGATATTAACAAAGGCCATTCCTTTTTAGTGCCAACATTCTGCCAGTGTGCCTCTATGGCAACGAGACGTAGAAGACAATGATCTCTGAAGAATTAAAAGTGAATATTCCAGAGGGGAAGGAACATGTAGCTGGTGTGAGCAGGCTACAATACAGAACTGTTATGAGGAACTCTGAAGAACAGAAGTAAAATAAATTGTGATAGGAAGATGGTGTGAACAAGGGATGACTGAAAGGCAGCCAGAATGCTCTGCTGGGACCTTTGTGGTGTCAGGAGAAATTGAGGAAACTGACCAGCAGGTTGGGTGAACTTCTCTTGGAAAACTTATGAGAGAATATGGACAAGTCACGTGGGATGGGTAAAGCATGGATGGGTTTTAACTACATTATTGGAGAGAACTTCCAAGTTGATGAGATCATATATTCATTTGAGCTATTGATCAGGGAAGGCGGTTGGAGATACTGAAGATGCTTAGCATGGAAAAGAGAAGATTCTTGGGAGATGGAGAGGGTGTAAAGGAAGAACATGATAGCTATCTTTAAGAATTTAGAGGGCTGTCATATGGAAGTCTGATTAGATTTGTTCTGCTTGGCCAAAAAAAACAGACATGTAGATTTCAGCTTGAGGTAAGCAAAATTCCTTAAGAATTAGAGCTGTTCAGAAGTTGAAGTTGCCTAGGCTGTCTTGGAAAGTAACGTGCACCACCCTCTCATCAGAGGTCTTCGAGCAAAGGCTACGCTTTAAACACATGTTTATAGAGTAGGGTTTTGTTTAGATACTGGCTGTACTAAGTAACTTCTGTGGTCTCATACCTGTGTTTTGATTCTGAGAATAACAGGTTCCCAGCATCACCCTAATTTTCCATGTGCCAAGGAGCTGCTGGCTGGCCCCATTGTTCCTTTCTCTTGTTTTCAGAACAAAAAGCATCTCCCAGGGAGTGTTGCTAATGGCTTCATAAGTAATAGGTATTTCTTAAATATTTGGTTGAAAGAGGTCTTATCCCTTTGACCCAGCAACAGCACTTGTAGGGCTATATCCCAAAGAGATCATACAAATGGGAAAAGGACCCACATGTACAAAAATTTTCATAGCAGCTCTTTTTGTGGTGGCAAAGAATTGGAAATGGAGAGGATGCCTATCAGTTGTGGAATGGCTGAACAAGTTGTGGTATGTGAATGTAATGGAATGCTATTGTGCTATAAGAAATGATGAACAGGCTGACTTCAGAAAACCCTGGAAAGACTTGGATGGTCTAGTGCTGAGTGAAGTGAGCAGAACCAGGAGAACGTTGTACACAATGACAGCCACGTTGTGCGATGACTAATATTGATAAACTTAATCCTTCTCAGCATTACAAGGATCTACCACATCTCCAAAGGCCTCGTGATGGAAATTGCTATCCACATCCAAACAAAGAACTATGGAGTTTGAATGCAGATCGAAGCATGCTATTTACTCTTTTTTTTCTTCTGTTGAGTTTTGTCTCCTCTTTCTGGTGGTTCCTCCTATTGGTTCTAATTCTTCCTTATAACATCATTAATGTGAAAATACGTTTAATAGGAATGTATATATATAGCCTATATCAGATCATGCTCTGTCTTGGGGAGGGTGGTGGGGAGGGAAGGGGAGAAAAATTTTAAACTCAAAAGCATATGGAAGTGATTGTTGATAAGTCAAAATAAATTTTTTAAAAAGGGGGTCTTATGTGAGCAGTGGTTTCTGTCCATCTTGTGTCACTTCTCCATCCCCTTTATCAGTGCTTTCCAGCAGCCAGTTTGCAACATATTTTTTATCAATACACAAAACTTAACTTCCAAAGGCTCTTTCTTAAAATTTCTAAACTTAAAAATATATTCCTCTGTTTTTCTGGGTTCTACTGGCTCCACTTTTGTTCTTTGAATGTTCCTTTTCCCCTTCTTGGGATTCTGAGAGCCATGGCATGAGAACTCCAATATGGGTTAGGAAGCCCCCTACTCTAATTCAGGTAGTATTTTAGCAACCCTCAAACCATCAACTAGGCTGTTACTCTATCCGTAAGTAAGGCCAGTCTTGATAAGGTGAAGCCTGTAGCAGTGGAAGCAGATTTTCCCCAGAGCAATAGGTACAATCAGCACAGGAGGCAGGTGGAGGTCTTGCTTAGAAAAATTTAATGGCTGAGGCATTGATAAATTCATAAACCCCTCATTAGTGGGGTTCACATTCCTTTTTTTTTTTTTAATTCTCTGGGCCCTGTTTTTACCCTTTTCTCACTGTCTCAGGTTTGGAGGGAAAAAGCAAATAGGAGGTCTAGTAGGATTGATGACTACAGGGGGATTCAGCCCCTTTAAGGATCCTGACTAGGCAGTATGGAAAGAGAAAAAAATGGGAGGTAAGGCTTAACCCATAAGGTACGGAGAACAGGAGAGTAGCTGAAGGAGGAACCGTTGTTTTTGGAAAGAGTAGGAAAGTCTCTCAAGAGCAAGGTGGTAACTTAGTTACAGGGCAAGTGGTGTCATGTATAGTAGGGACAGCCAGGTAGCAGGCCCAGGGCAATGCTAACCAATGTCCCTTCCTCAGCTTCTGACCACAAAATGTAGCAGAAAAGAAAAACTGGTCCCAAGAGAGAGAAATAGGATAGGGCCAATTAAGGCCCCACTTGGAGTGTTCCAGCTGGAGCCAGGATACTCCAGAGATACATAGGCTTGAGAGAAGTCACTAGTTGAAAGCACTAAGATCCCAAAGATCTTAGTCTAGAGATTCCTGGGATGAAGAGATGGAGTCATGTCAGTCACTCCACAGGTCAGCAGCAGCACCAAGGCCTGGAGAGAGAGGCATCTTCCAGCTCAAGAATGGGGCTCAGGTCAGGCAAGGGGTCAGTAGCCAGGTAGCTCCAGAGGATAGGCAGCTGTGGGTGTGGCTGATAGAGCGGACTAGTCCTGGAAAGAGAGGAGCCCAGGCGTGAGAGATAAAAGATGATGTAAGGGAATGGGGAGGAAAGGAAATAACCTGGAGGAGGGATAAGGAGGAGCAAGAAAACGGATAGTAAACCAGGAGTCATTAGGGCAGAGAGCCAGGTGAGCTGTGCCTGTGTCATGGAGGCCCTCCACCCCCACCCCTTGCCCAAGTTCTTACCCATTCATCCTCATCCACTCCCTCAAAGGAATCTTGGGGGAGGGGGTCCTCCCGGTTACCCAATTTTGCCACCATGGCACTTAGCAGCTGAGGAAAAAATAAAAGGAGGGAGAGAAGTATCAGGAAAAATTCAGGCACCCAACAGGGACTCCCCAACTCCTACTCCAGGTCAGAGAAGCAGGACTGGACAGTGGGTAATGGTGACTGTTTCTGCAAACCAAAGGTTAAAAAGTCAGAAATAGTTTGGGGCAAGACCAGAAGCAATAAGGAATTGGTGGTTGAGAAAGGTATAGAATCTAGTGCCTTTCCTCCAAACTTCAGTGTGAATCAGCATTCAGCCTAGTCTAGATAGTTGGGAGGGAGGTGTTTGGAAGGGACAGTTGCCAACCACTGGCTTTGATTCACACTGTTTCTATGGGAGTCATGGATGGGCCCATGTCTTCTGCTTCTCACTGATGCCCAGTTCTGTTGACCCATATCTATGCCAGCAGTCCCCACCTCTTCTTTCTTCTGCTCGTCTGACTTCTCTTCAAGGTAGACAGATGAGGGTAAGGTCCGCCGTGTGGGAGCTTCTCGGGGGGCCTCACTCACTGTGGATGTAATGATTGTGTTATAGCTTGCTGGCTGGGTTTTTTATCCCCTCACTAACCTAAAGCAAAGGACCATTTTTTACCTAACCTTAGTATTTCTGTGGCCAGTACAATATTCTATATAAAGTAGGTACTTAATAAGCCTTTATTGCATTGGAATGGGAAATAGCAATTGTGGGACCTGGTAGTCTCTCTTTGACCATTTCATTCTTGACACTAACTGGCGCTGGAGAAGCCCTGGTGGATGAGGTGACTGTCCTCATGCTGGATTAGCTTGCCCTATGGTGGGGACAGCCATCTACAGGGGACAGGAGCAATAATAATCATTTATGTGTGAAACACAGTGTTGGGCATTGTGGGGGCATAAAAATAAGCAAAAGACATCTTCAAGATCTTACAGACTAGTTCAAGAGTCGAAACACACGCACAGGAACACAAAAAGATGTTAAGAACAATGTCAGTGTATGTCAAGGAGGCTGACTCCTTTCCTATGCTCAACAGGAATAACTAAGGAATGAGCCCCACCTTTTGCAGGCTCTTGGAACAGCCCATCTCATTAATCCCCTGTCCACTCATTTCATCCTGAGCCTTTTTGGTCATTTCTTCAGCCCCAGGGCTCCCCAAGTCAGATGCATCCTCTGCCCTCTCCCTCCACAGTTCTTGAGGCTCTTTCCCCCCCCTTCTTGGCCCCAAACCTTCCAGCTCTTTTGGCCCTTCGTCCCACCTGGGGTCATTCCTGGGGGCTGGAGGTTGAGGCGGCGGTGCTGGGCATTGGCACCTCCCAGCCAGGCAGCAGCACTGAGTGCAGGCTCCCAGCATACAGCAGTCTCTGGGTATACATCATCCTGGAAGAACTCTTTCTGTAGGGAGTAGTGACATTGAAATATTGTCTGCATGGCCAAAGGCATAGAGAGCTATAGGAAGCTACGTTTGCTGTGGGCAACTTGAGGGGTGCAGGCTCCTTCCCCTCTAGTCTGGGGAGGGGCAGCTGAGGGAATGCCCATGATCCCGAGGCATCTGGTGAGATAAGCACAGGGGGGCAGGTGTCACCTTTTGGTAGTGGGGGTTTAAGTAGGTTTTTCCTGATTAGATGGTAGAGTTTTCTGTGATTAGGTTTGGCTCCCCAACTCACCTTGACTCTGGGAAGTCGGAAGGCAACTGGTTCTAGGGAAGTCTGACGGAGTCGAAGGCCCCTAGCAAACTCCACCTGTTGTACCTCACATTCTGTCTTGGGTAAGAAAGCAAAGCCCTGAGTCGGGGGGTGAGGAGGAGAGGCAGGGTTAGAGCTCAGGACGGAGCAAGCCAGGCTGCCCAGTGCTTCCCCACCTATCAGAAGTGGCAGGCCTTTTTCTAGTAGGCTCTGGGAGGAAGTCAGTCACTAGCCAGGCATCAGCTGGACTTTACCGACCAGTTTCCTCTTCTGCAGAGATCAACACCTGCACTCTGGCTCGTCCAGGTCAGAACCCACCTCCCTAAGTGACCACTAGAGGGCATGGTTTCCCTGCTATCGGCTCTTTGATCCAGGGCTGCAGACCTTGTAGTTGTTGACTAGGTTAATGCCCCCTTGGGAGGGCAGTGTTGGGTCATGGATGGTTCCACTTCATTCCAGGAAACAGGGGCCTCAGAGCACATCCCAGAAGTGGCTGCATCAACTAGGGATGGGAAAAGGGACTGGGGGATGCCCAGAGCAGAATGGAAAGACAGGACCTTTACCTTATGGGGGTCAGATGAGGTGAAGCTGTTGCACTCCAGGAAGAAGGGGACCTCCGGGAGTAGTTCATATACAAATACTCGTGTGTCACCCTGGTAGTAGGAAGGAACTGAGAAAATGCTACAGCCTTCTCTTCCTAACTTGACCTAGGTTAAATCATTTAATCCCAAGAGCCCACCAGGGCATCCAGCCCATATCTCCCCATTCCAGTCATTCCTACTAACCATTCCTACTACCCTCCTGTAAACCATCTTTCTCAGTCCAAAGTGCATACCCAATACCACTCCAGCCCATGTACACATGCCAGACCCCAGACTGACCTTGCCAGTGAGAAGGATAAGACCAGTGTCTGGATCATAGTAGGGCAGTAGGGTGGAAGGTGCCACATCAAGGCCCAGCACAGCTAAAGGGCCCCCAGCCAATGATCCTGCCCCGTACAGGAGAAGCTGGCGTTCACTCCGGCTGCAATGATAATCATGAAAAGGGCCTCAGAACCTGAAGAATACAAGTGGGGTTCAGAGGGGCAACATGATGGAAGAAGGTAAGCACGGGTATAGGACACTTGGGTTTGAGAACTGTCATTTCCCCTTTCCAGTGCCTTTAGAATACACCCTTTCCAAAATTCCCACTACCTCAAAATTAGTTCAGGCCCTCAATTCTTGCAGTAATTTTTAAAGTAGTCTTCTTTACACCTTCTAATCCATTCAGTATGACACTAGCATATTCATTATTCTTAAAAAACAAAACAGGGGCAGGTAGATGGCGCAGTGGATAGAACACTGGCCCTATAGTCAGGAGGACCTGAGTTCAAATCCAGCCTCAGACACTTGACATTTACTAGCTGTGTGACCCTGGGCAAGTCACTGAACCCCACTGCCTAGCCACCCCCTCAAAAAAAATAACCAAACTATTAAAGATTTTAGAATTACAGACTGTGAGTCCTGAAAGGCACCTTGCAGATCATCTAATCTAAGCTACCCTTTTGCTCAAAAACTTTTAGTGACTTCCTGTTGCTTAAACAATTAAGTTCAAATTCCTTCATTTGGCATTTCTTTCTACGATGTGACCCTGGCTTTTACTCTTCCAGCCTCATCTCCCATTAATCCTCTTTATGTCCTCTATTTTCCAGTCAATCTAGACTACTCACCATTTTCTGAGTATACCTGACTCCAAGCTCATGCTCTTCTTTGTACCTGGAAGGCCAGACCCCCCCCCCATCTCTGCCTATTCTTCAATGCCTAGCTCATGTTAGCTCCTTCCAGATGTTCTCCTGTCTTCTCTTAGCACTTCATCTGTGCAAATTCCATAGCACTTATCAAATTATTGTTTCATATTACAGGTGCATATATGCTTTATCCCTTTTACTACATGGTAACTCCATGGGCTTTGTCTTATTTACTAATCTATGTTGTTTCCCCAATGCCAAACATTGTGTCTAACACCTACTAGGTACTTAATCAATGTGTCTCAAATTATTTTGATCAGGACTAGGAGGACCCGGGGGCTGAAAGCCTCAGTAGGGACTGGATTAGTAGCTAGGAGATGATTTTTCAAAAGAAGGGTTTGGGGGGAGTTGCAGGTTTTAGAAGATAATGGGACTCTTTACCTATCAAAACCGGACACCAGCAGACACCGGCCCTCACACACCCAGACCACTCGAGCTCCTCGACCTCCTTCAGGGCCAGGACCCTCCTGGAAGGTAGAGTTTAACTACTATGACCCAGTTGGCTTGAGTTGATCATGACAGAACCTGGGTGGAACCAATGACCTCTCTATCCTCCCCAACCCCTGTTGTCCCCTCACCTGGATAGGTTCTGGGCTACGCCGGGGATCAAAGATCCGAACCTTCCCATCTTTACACACTGTTGCCAAGAGTTGTCCATCAGGGCTCCAGGCCATGCTGAAGATCTGGAAGAGAGGCACCGGGATGAAGTACAGGCTTGCTCTTGCCCTTTTGGGGGTCCAAAACCAACATTCCAGATCCTGATGGTCTGAATGCCTCCAGCTCTGCCCCACCTAGACATTCTTTGCTGTCCCTTGCTTTTACCCAACTAGGATGATGATGTGGGAACTGAACAACAGTTATCCCAGCCTGAATGGTAGACCCTGATCATCTGGTCCTTATGTCTCATTTTCCCAAACTTTGTCATCCTTCCCTTAATAGTCTGACCCTTTGACCTCTTCCCACCTGGTCCCTATGACCCTGAAGCCTTATCTTCTCCATCTCTGCCTGCAGGTCCCAGATCCGCACACTCAGGTCATAGGAAGATGAGGCCAACACATCAGATGCTAGTGGGTGGAAGCGCAGGGAGTAGATCTTCTCTGTGTGGCCTAGTAGAGGTCAGGGAAGCAGTATCATGTGATTAAGGCAGCCTGCCTTTTGCCCTCTAATTCATCTCACACCTCCCTCTCCTAAACTTTTCTCCATCTTCCTTGTCTCACCTGTTAGTATGGCCTCAGGTGTTGTCAGAACTTCCCGCAGTCCTTCAGGGGGTACCCGCCACAGTCGTATCCGGGCATCTTCCCCAGCTGTGGACAGGAGGGAAGGTGACCCAGCCAGGGTGCTCAGCCCTGCCTTATCCAGTCAGAAACCCTGTCCCCCTTGCCATATCCTCCTGAGCTTCCATATTTTGTCCTATTACCCACAGAAAAGTTTGATTTAGACTGGTCACAGGGGAGCAAGGGAGGAGCCCAGGGATTCAGCTATGGCATATCAAGGCCAGTGCAGAGGGAGAGATAAGCTAAGCTCAGAGGGTGGCTAGGGAGGTAATTAGAGACAATCAGGGGAAACAAGAGAACCAGCCTCAAGGCGCAGTGTCTGTCTGATAAGCTCCAAACAGGGAGCCCCCACCCTCCCTTACCCACAGCAAGGCGGTACAGGTCAAATGGATCCCAGGTGAGGTCAGTGACAGGCACCCCGTTCTGTAGCGTGGGCAGTGCAGTGTCAGGCAGACGGCCAGGTTTCCGCAGCTGGAATATGAGGCGCCCCGTGTTCCAGGGTCCATAAGTGCCAGGCAGAAGAAAGGCACCTCCAGTCCTTCCAACCCTGAACCCTCAGAGCCAACAGCCAAGCAAGCATGTTTAGGCCCCTGCCTAGTGCTCAGCAGGGAAGGGACCTGAGCTGGGATGGGATCCCAGAGTCCAGATCCTCCCAACCACACAGATGGCTCAGTTCTCTGCCTCAACTACCCACTCACTGTCCATGCCCTACTTATGGTTCTTCAGTTTCCCCAACTGTGATATTCACGGAGGTTGGCACAAGGGACAATTGCTTGTTACTCCCTAAAGGCACACTAGGTAAAGTAATGATCTAGCAGTCAAGTGTCATATCTAAAGGACACTGAAAGACCCCCCATAGATATCCCTCCCACCCACTCCCCCAATTACTGTAACTGCTAATAGCTTCTTGTGCATTGGAACTGCAATAAAACATCATCATTTTCTGGGAGGGACAGCACCTTGGCTGGTCAAGGAATCTGCAAGAATCAGCATCTGTGAGTAACCCCCTCATCTCTTGCTGCCATGAAGCAGAGAGCAGGGAATCACTGTCATGTTTGGTGAGATCAAGTGTTGAAAGGCCCTAGGCATCTGTGGGACAGGGAGTAGAGGGAGATACATGTATGTGTATGGGGCACTGGGAAGAAGGACAGGGAATGGAGCCCAGGGTATGACACGGAAGATTAACCCTTCCTACTTCCTACTTCCTATTAGCCTGGGACTAATTCTCACCCTAGGGATTTGCCCTGCAGCTGGCTCTAGGCTCTGTGGGTTAGCTGGAGAGAAATGAAAGGAGCGCTAAGTAGTAACAAAACCAAAGCCAGATGATTTCTTTCTCATAGCTCCTCACCTCCAGAATGGCCACCTGCCCACCTGTGCTCAGCAGGGGCACAGCCACATGGAGGCGATTGGCACAGAACCCATCACTCTCCCCAGGTGTGGTGAGGTTGAGTCCCTTGAGATTGGTGATGTGGGTATCACGATGGAGCACAGTACCCTGGGCATGGCGGAACTTGGAACTAGGGCCTAAGGGAAAGGGGGAGAAAAATTGGGAGGGTAGCAAGGGGGTATAAAGAAACATATTAAAAACTCTTTCAACAAATAAAATGCATCCTCTTGGGACAGCTCTCCTACTCTAGGCCTCCCAGATTGGGATCTTTTCTTCAGGTACCTCTGAGCCTGGTCTGGAAAGAACAATGGACCCCAGAAGTCTGAGTTCATATCTCAGCTTAGTCACTAATTTGTGTCACCTAGGATAGAAATGGTTCACTTTCTGAGTCTCAGTTTCTTCTGTCAAGTCGGGGAATACTACCTGTTGTATCTTTTTCCCTCAAAGAGGTGTCATGAGGAATAAATGAGAAAATAGAACTAAAAACACCTTGGAAGATATGACAATGGGTTGCTTGCTCATGGCCAGGCCAACTGACTTTCCGCATCCCACAAGAACAGCATGAAGGCACAACGTGCCCAAGGAATGGATGCCTACAAGGTAGGCAGCTGGACAGCAGGGAGTCAAGCTCCAGGGTGATGGCCAGGTCACAGATGGATGGTCTGGCTCTAGGTGGTTTACAGATACTCTTCTAACACTCCTTTCTTGCTCAAGGAGCTGTCAGTGTTTCCCAATCCCAACTTACCCAGGAGGCTCTGCAGTGACCTCTGGGAGGAGCTGGTGCCAATGCCACTGGTGCTAGAGAGTGAGCGGCCCAGACTAGAAGGGGTGGAGGGGGAGGTGAGAGAGCTAGGTGGGGAGGAGAAGCTGCCCTCCTAGAGGAGAGAGGAAAACAGGCTCGGGTCAGAAGGCTGCTGGCTTTCACCCCTGCGAGTGAAAAACAGGGGTCCCTCATTACCTGTTCAGTATGGATCAGTCCTCAAAGTCAGTTCAAAACATGACCAGGCACAGTTTCAATGAACATGGAGGCAAACCAGAAAGAACTCTGGAGTCCTGCACTCCTGACCTAGGATGTGGGCTATACCCAGACACTCCTCAGGATGCAGGACACAATTTGCCCCTCATCCCTTGGCTTTTGGCCCTTGACTGTTTGGGTTCGGGCTTATTTAAGTGCCAGGTCCTGTCTTTTTCAAGTTCTATTGCCTAGTCAGGGGAAGTGAGTAGCACTTACACTTGGGTCTGTGTCACCCACTGGCACCTCCTGAAGCTGGGCGGCAGTAGGAGAAGAAAGTTCTGTGGGCACCAGGCAGGAAATGAAGCTAGCATGAGGCTGGTGGGCAGGATTCAGACTAATCCTCTGGACCTGTGTAAAGGGTGCCGGAGAGTGAAATCATGGGCTGGGCCCATGAAGGGAGGTGGGGTGGGGTAGGGGTGTGGGACGCATCAAGACCAGAGCTCCAGGATGCTGGAGAGCATGAGACTATACCATGTGGCCAGGGCACAGAAAAAAGCACTGGCCATGGGATCAGGATGAGCATAGGTGTGTAAAAATAAAAGCTCTCTTCCCCAGTCCCTTTAAGCAGGCATGCCTTCATGCCCAGGAACACCCTCTCAGGTGCTTCCCTAGTTCCCTACAAAGGGAAGTCTGGAAAGGGGACAGCTATCTCAAGCTGTACAAGGTAGAAGGGAGCAAGATTGTGTCTGAAAGAGCCCCAAGCTTCTGGGTTAACAGCTCACCTGCTGGTTGTCTCCAGCCCACCAGCCCTGGGCAGTGGTGGCAGGCACACTGCCCACAGCATCAGAAAACAAGTCTTCATGGAATTCTACAGCCTGGCAGGACAAATGAGCATTCAGCCATTAAAATTTCACACTAATGTTCCAGCCTGCTTCTGCCTGATCCCAGGGAATTCTTTCCTCCCAGTTCCCAATAAGAGGTCTCCCCTATTCCCATCTCTTCCCAGTGGAGAAGTTTGAGGGGCATAATGCAGCCTGAGGCCTCCTTACCTTTCGGGGCACAACATAGCTGATGGGCATGATGGCACTCTCACTGAGCTGCAGCACCCGAAGCACCTCACAAGCCAAGACAGCCAGCGCCCGACGAGGTACCAGGGCCATTCCCCGGCACTTGGTCTCTAGGACACACTGGTTCACTGGAAGGTGCCCAGGCATGGGTCATGGTCTAATCCAGGGATATGGGAAGGACAGGGCTATGGGGAGGGAGATCAAGGTAGGAAGGGACTGAAAGTCAAGAACAGGGAGGGAAAGGGAACGTGGGGCAGTGGGAAAGGGAGAAAGACTGAAGGGGAAGGGCACTTACCTTGGGTCAGTGTGGCCTGTTGCAGTGACACTTCATAGCAGTATATCAGATTCTCACCCTGCAACATGGCCCCATAGCTCCTGAACCCTTGACCTCTTAGTCCTTCACCTTCCCAGCTACCCACCCACTGATTCTGGCCCATAATACCTCCCAAAGGGTTTTATGGGCCAGGGACCTCGATGGAGGCCCCCAGAATCCTAAGTAATAGGGAGAGCCCTTCGGGCAGTCTAGGATGTGTGTGTAGGCATGAAAGGGAAGTGATCCCTTCCTAGTAAGGGTAAGTTGTTGGGGGCCAAAACATTTTGTCTGGGATGGATTTAATTACTGTCTCCACGCAAATGATTCTCAAGTCCTCCTCTCCCAACGGAAACTCTTTGCTGACCTCCAATCTTGCATCTCCAACTGCCTTTCAGACATCAGGACTGGATGTCTGGTAGTCATTTTAAATTCAACATATCCAAAATAACATTCATCATCTTTCCCTCTAAACCTTCTTCCCCTCCCACCTTTCTTTCCTTTTACTGTAGAGGATACCACCATGCCCCCAGGCCCTTGGGCTCACAAGCTGAAAGTCAACCTGGATTCTTCACTATCTCTCACTCCCCATATCCAAGCATTTGCCAAAGCCTGCCAATTTATCTCTGCAACTGGAATAAGCCCCCTTCTCTGACCCTGCCATCACCCCATCACCTCACACTTGGATTACTGCACTAGCCTGCTGGTGGGTTTCCCTGCCTCAAGCCTCTCCCCACTTCAATCCATCCTCCATTAAGCCACGAAAATGATTTTCCTAAAGCTCAGGGTGACAGCTACTCAACGAACTCCAGTAGCTTCTTATTGCCTCTAGGAGCAAATACAAAATGTTCTGTTTGTCATTTGAAGTCCTTTATAAACTAGCCACCTCCTGCCTTCCCAGTCTTCTTACATTTTACTCCTCAACACATACTCTTCCATCCGGTGACACTGGCCTTCCAGCTGTTTTCACGAACAAGAAACTCTATCTCTTGGCTCCACGAATTTTCTCTGTCTGTCCCCCATGCCTAGAATGTTCTTCCTCCTCCACTCTGCCTACTAACTTCCCTAGCTTCCTTTAAGTCCCAATTTAACACCTCTTCTTTTAGTGAAAGATTTCTTCAACCCTCTTAATTCTTGCACCTTCTTTCTGTTAATTCCTTTTTATCCTGTATATTCTTGCTTTGTATATATTTGTATGTTGTCTCTCCTGATTGTAAGCTCTTTGAGGGCCATGGCTGTCTTTTGCCTCTTTTTGTATCCCTAGTGCTTAGCACAATGCCGGGCACACAGTGTATTAAGGATAGTGCTTAATACATGTTGACTGATTGGGAAACCATTGCCCAGCATTATCTTCTTCAACATGTAACCTTTCACTCAAGTCAAACCTCTCTGACATGCTATTCATGTTTTACATAGGATTTGCAGTAAATGAATTCTAAGGTGCCTTTTAACCTAAAGAGTCTATGATTCTCACTCACCTTTCCACCTAGGATTAGGAGCCCAGAGTCCGCATCTAGCAGTGGGATCAGAGACCTATAAAAAAGCAAAAAGGTATAGTTACTGAGAGAAAGGGACTCCCTGGGTTCAGCCAAGGAGTACTATTTTCCATGGGTCAACATACCGTGTGTGTGTGTGTGTGTGTGTGTGTGTGTGTGTGTGTGTGTGTATTTTCTTCCCTTCCTAGACCATAAAGTCATTTGAGAGGAGAGATCATACCTTATTCATCTTTTTATCTTCTTTAGTACAAAGCATATTACATTGTGCATACATAAATATGAATGACCTGCTATTTCATCATTGTGGGGAATTTCAGATGTGGGAACTCCCTCCACAAATGCAAACTGTAATCCCTCTAAAACCAGCCCTGGAGTGTTCCCTGAGGCACAAAGAAATCGTGACTTTTCCACTTATTAACTAGGTTAATAAGTGTCAGAGGGTCTATATCCACTCAACTAATTTGCATGGAGCAGGGATTTTTATAAATGTTTAGTGAACAAATGAATGGGCTCGGTAGTGGGCAAAATCTGCCCCTGAAATGCTAATTCTTGTCTGCCCCTAACAGAGCCCTGTAGGAGTTAAGGGACCCATGGTTAAAACCCTTCCGATCCTTAAAATTACAGGCACAAGTGATTTGGACTTGTCAGGGGGACAATAGCCAAATAAGAATGTATACTCTCCAACTCCAGGAGAAAGTCCTTTAGGGCTGCTGAGATTTGGAGAGTTGAGTTAGCTGGAATAATTGCTCTACCAAATTTGATCTCCCATCATTCTCCCAGACACATCCTCTAGAATTCCCGCTAAATTGGCATCATGAGAATACTTGGGAGCCCATATCTCCCCACCCCCACCCCTCCAAAAACAAAAAAACAAAATCCTCCAGTAAAGCTCTATAATGTGGCTGAACAATGAGAAATAAACAAAAAAGGAGCAGTTATAAGCTCCTTCATCCAGTCCAGGACTGTCAAAAACCTGCCAAGGTTCTGAGCAAAAACAGGCCAGGGGAGGTGGAAGGCACAGACACAAGCAGTCTGGAGTCACAACAGGGGACAGGGTCAGCCCGTTGCCTACACCAGAACCACAGGAGGAGCTTCTGCAGGACAAAGGGCCAGGCAATCACCTGAAAGGCAAGTCACTAGGAGTCTTGTAGGAGGCCTGCAACCAGCTAATTGATAATATCTGGCTGAGTCCTGTCAGGGTTACAGTGAAAGATGGAGCCAGCTCTGGATTCAAAACTGGGCATGGAGAAGGTGACAGAAAAGGGGCTGAGGCCAAAATCCAAGTGGGGCCACCTCGAGACAAAGCTCAAACCCAGGGATTCCTGCATAGGGTAAGGACTGGTCTTAGCTACCACATCCAAGATTAAGCAGTGTCTTCCTACTTTGCAAGAGTATGGGAAGGATCAGAGTCTGATTTAAGCCCAAAGTCCCAACTTAGAAACTAAGGCTAGAGATATGATTAAACAGAATAAAATGCCAAACACAATGAAGAAATACCATGGATTGAGAGATACCCAGGAGGTAAATCTAGAAGACAGAAGGCACCTCCAGGGCAGCTAGGTGGCACAGTGGATAGAGCACCGGCCCTGAAGTCAGGAGTAACTGAGTTCAAATCTGGCCTCAGACCAAACACTTGACATTTACTAGCTGTGTGACCTTCGGCAAGTCACTTAACCACAATTGCCTAAAAAGTAATAATAATAATAAATAAAAATAAATAGAAGAAGAGAGAAACATTACAATAAGTTCAAGTAATGAGTTAGAAAAAAGAATGGGCATGGCTATAAACACTAGAGGGGAGCCTGGATCAAATGAAACCAGAGATATAAAATGTCATTTTAAATGAAGTGACAGGTATGATGAAAAAGATGGGAAGGAGAATTAATAGCTTATAAGAGAAAGTGGTAAACCTTATCCAAGAAACAGATTCTCTAAAAATTACAATGGGTTAAACAGAAAGCAATGATTCTATAAGACAAAAATGAATATTAAAACAAAATCAAAAGATTTTAGAAAATGTAAGCTATATACTATCAAGAACAACTGACCTGGAAAAAGAGGTCAAGAAGAAATAATAAAAGAATCATCAGACTACCTAAAAATGATGGCAAAAAAATAAGCCTGGATAGCATATTTCAAGAAATAACAAAATTACCCAGACAAGTGATAAGATGTCAAAGATCTGAAGAGAATTTTAGGAAAGTTAGGTTTCAAAGATCTCTGACAATTACTGAATGGGAATAGAAAGGAGTATTACATGTTTCTCAGCAATGTATGCCATATTTACAAAAAATGACTATATTAGGGCATAAAAGCATCATAAACAAATGCAGGAAAGCAGAAATATTAAACACACCCTTTACTGGCCACTACTGAACAAAAATTATAAACAATAAAGGACTTTTGCAGAAAGGATTAAAATCAATTAAAGAATAAATAATTTAATCCTAAACCTATATCTATTATTTCTATGCTTGTTTTTGACCTACCCTAAATAACTGAATCCCATGTTAGTTAGAATGAGTCAAAGAAGAAAACATAAAAGTAATAGATTTCATCAAAGAAAATGATACCAATGAAACAACATACAAAACTTTGGGATGAGGCCAAAGCAATCCTTATGGGAAAATGTACATTTCTAAACACTTTCATCAACAAAAGAGAAAAAAGCAGATCAGTAAGTCGGGAAGGCAACCAAAAAACGGGAAAAGCAACAAATTTTAGAAACCCAACTAAATACCAAATTAGAAATTCTGAAAATCAATTAAGAGATTAACAAAACTAAAAGCAAAAAGCTCCATTGAATTGAAAAATAAAACTAGGAGTTTAAAAAAAGGAATAAAATAACCAGTCTGATTTTAAAAAAGAGAGGGAAACAACTGTCAGTATAAAGAAATGAAAAAGGAGTATTTACAGCAAATAAAGGAAACTATCAGAAACAACTACACCCAATTATATGCCCACAAAACTAAAAACTTAGATAAAACAGATAAATACTTGCAAAAAATGTAAACTACCTAGATTAAAAAATAAGGAAGAGAATTTAAATAACATAATTAGTGAAAGAGAAATTGAAAAAGCTAAAAATACATTCCCTCCTACAAAAAAAAATCCCAAACCCCAAACCCAAGATGGACAGACTAGCAGATGAATTCTGTCAAATATTCAAAGAATGATTAATTCCAATATTATATAAACTATTTGAAGAAAAAAAAACCTGTTAGGAAAAAAGAGGATCCTATCAAACTCTTTATATGATATAATAGGTTCTAGATACCTAAACTGGAGAAACAAAGCAGAGAAAGAAAACTATAGATCAATATCTTTCACAAATATTGGCACAAAAATATTAAACAGAATATTTGCAAAGAGACCAAAATACCAGGACCAGATTGTATTTATACAAGGAATGCAGGATTGGTTTAATATAAACAAAACTATAAACATAATGATATTAACAAAAATAATAAAAACCACATGGTTATACCAATAAATGCTGAAAAAAAAACTTTTGACAAAATTTCAACACTGATTTATGTTAAAAAATCCTAAAAAGCATAAAAATAAATGGACTTTTCTTTAATTTGGTATATCATTTCTATCTAAAACCATGAAATAACATTATATGTAATGGAGAAAGGCTAGAAGCCTTTTCAGTAAAATTAAGGGTAAAGCCAGAATATCCATTATCCACCACTATTATTTGTTATAGTGCTAGAAATGCTACCTATAGCAAACTCCTTCTATGATACAAACATGGCCTAGATACCTAAACCAGATTATATAACAATCTATGTGAGAACACCAAAGAGCAAACTAAAAATTAATTGAAACAATAACTTAAGCAAAGTTGCAGGATATAAAATAAACTCACACAAATCATCAGTATTTTTATGTACAGTTTTTATGTACCACCAAATATCCACTCTACTTCAGCCAGATCTTGACATTCTACCGTGAATGTGCCATGTTCGTAACTTAAGGGTTAAACTAGAAGACTTCTAAGGTCCTTTCCTGTTAAAGAGTCTGCATATCATAATTCTCACAGAACCACAGAATCCAGAATTGGAAGGGGTCTCTGAGGTTATCTAGTCCAATCTGTACCTGAACAAGAATCCCCTTCACAATATATTCAACAAGTGTGTTGAATATGTCTAGTGTGGGGAAACCCACTATCTCCTAAATTAGCCCATTCCACTTTTGTAGAGTCCTAACTGTATAGTTTGTGTTCCTTACATACAGACTACAAACTGCCTCTACAATCTCCACCAACTGCTCCTCGGCCCTTTTACAGCCAAGCAGACTGAGTCTCACCCCTCTTCTTCTTGACAGACTGGAAACAGTCCACAATGGCTATCATGTCCACCTCTCTCCTCCCTTCCCCCCACTCCCCCCTAAGTCTTCTCTTCTAGGCTAAACATACATATCCAGTTTTTTCAACTGATCCTCGTACGGCATGACCTCAATGGCCCTTCCCCATCCTAGCTGCCCTTTTCTGGATGCTCCCCAGTTTATCAGTGTCCTTCCTTATAGATGGTGCCAGGAAGTGCACATAATACTTCAGATGTGGTCTGACCAGGGTAGAAGGCCTCCACCTCTCTAGTCTTAAATGCTGTATTTTTTCAGCACAGCCTGAGAATGAATTAACTTTCTTGATTGACATATCACATTCATTCTTTGACGTTTTGCACAACTTGGTTTCTTGTCCTCAACACTTGGTTGTATGCTGTCTTGTATTCACCATGGAAAGAGCCCAGGACGCTGAGTCAGAAGGCCTGGCTTTGAGTCCTTCTGCCATTTGACAGCTGTGTGCCCATGGGGCAGGTTACTTCACCTCTGAGCTTCATTTTTCTCTTCTAGAAAGAGGCACAATGCTTGTGTCACCTAGCTCACAGGGCTGTTGTGAGGGAAATGATTTGTAAACTGAAAAGCACTATAGATATGTGTTATTATTCATCATTTCATTTGTTTGAGTCTTGTTTCCCCCAGTTGGGTACACTCCCTCCATGAGGGCAGGGCCCTCTTTTCTTCTTGTTTGTTCTCCTATGGCCTCTGTAGCACAGGGGTAGGCACAAAAGAAGCATTAAAGACTAGATTTTAGGCTCACTCCATGTCTCCCTGAAGCCTCAGCACAACCCCTGCTGTTTTCCAGTATTTCTGCCCAACACAACATTCAGTGCTCCAATGGCCTCTCCCTGGGCCTTGGTGCCCTATGGCAAGGTGCCAGTTGGGGCATAGGGGTGGTGAAGGGGACAGGTAGGATTATGAGAAAGCATATTTTCAAACTCCTGGGAACCTTCTCTTCTCTACTTCCCCAGGAAAGGCTCAGGGGATACCTTGTGGCAGCCCTGCCCGGGGCCTCCTCCCTACTTCTGTGTTTGGCTCAGGGCCATCTTGTCAGCCCCTAAAATTTACAACTTCCCTTTCTGGGCACTGTGATGGCTCTTTATAGCCCTTTAGCCCTGGGAACAATACTCTTGCCCACAGCCTTCTGGGGCTGCTTCCCACCAGGTATAGCCTGGCATTAAGAAGTAGGGACTGTGGAACACCACCTTCTCAGAGAGACTTATTGGGAAACCTCTTGACTTTAGTCTTAGAAAAAAGGCTAAAATACATTCTGCTGTTTGTGCGCCTGTTTTCTCTCTCCTCCTCTGTTTTGGAATTGTCCCCTCATCCCCAACACACATCAACATATTACATATAGATACATAAACAGAGAAACTATACAGACATACATATATAAATAAAACAGCAGAAATACACTTACACTTTGTACAAACAGGTAGATATACTACACATAAATGAACATGTACATATAGATTCACTCAGAATAACTGGAAACAAAGGATCTGGGTCTAAGTCTTGGCTGTGCTATTTATTAATCATGGGATCATGGGCAAATTATTTAACTTCTCTGAATCTCAGTTTCCTATTTGTAAAACAGGAAGAATACTATGTTTATCATATTGTCAAATCACAAAAGACAGAGAATCATGATATTTAGAGTGTGAAGGGATGTCAGGGGCCATTTAACCTAACTCCTTTATTTTACTGATGAGGAACCTGGGGCCCAGAGAAGCAGAGCAGAAATGCTTTGGATATCCAGTACTCTTTCCACATTTCCTTTCTGCCACCATCAGGAACATGTAAGGCCAGGAAAGGAGGGAGCCTAGTCATGTAGGGAGGGCATGCAACCTGGCAAGTCCTAGTTATGTAAGTCAGCCAGAGGGTTGTATCACCCTCCACAAAAGATTAAGAGATCCAGAAGAAGGCTTAGCTCTACACAGAGTATATCCTTTTTGCAGAATCTTTTTTTTACATAAAGACGCAAACCATGATCACCTGGGGTAAAGAGGCGTGGAGAGATCACAGTCTGTAACAGTATTATCCAGAGCCATAACCAGGGCTGGGCAAGCAGGGCTTTGCCAATGGAGGCCAACATTTAACATATATACTCTTATTTTGGTTAAATGCTTTATTAGTGTATTTGAGGTTTTTTACATAACCCTCATAACAACCACAATACCCACTTTTGTAATTTTTTTTTAAAGTTAGGCAAAACTGTGATTATTCCAACACCTCTCAAGGGAGAGGAAGAATAATATCTTAACACATGTACTGTTTCAAAAGATAGAAACAAATGAGCTAGTTAGAAAGAATAATTAGTTAAACTAGGGAGCTACCAGGTGGCCCATTGCTGCGAAAGCTGTTATTTCTGTAAACTATTATAGTAATGGATTTCCTACTCAACTGATTAAAAAAATGGGAACTGCTTACAAGAAAAGATGAAAAAATGATGGAGAATGTCACAAAGTGCCAACAAGACAGACATATGGCTAATTTTACTCAGACATAACTTTACAAACAGATTGCCTTAAAAGTTTTTCAACAGAAAATGAAAACCCAGTATAATCTTTAAGTTTCAGTGAATCTAGTGTGATGCTTTAGACTGAATTACAAAATACAAATCCTGTACTGCTCAAATTTATGACCTAATCTTACTGGAGAAGTCAAGAGAAGGAGAGAGAGAGAGAGAGAGAGAGAGAGAGAGAGAGAGAGAGAGAGAGAGAGAGAGAGAGTGTGTGTGTGTGTGTGTGTGTATCAATCAGAAGAATCTGACTCATGTGCAAATCATAGCAATTATGATCTTAACCTCAAAGGTGAAGTGTTAGATGAAGTACAAACAATTCAAAGCTGATAACTGTCATGATCCTTCCTCACTGCCTAAAATTACAGCTGAAATATTAGGGTGATCACTCATAAACCTGAACAAGGAAAGATGGGTACAAACTTTTTGTTTCTTGGTTTAAAAAAAAATAATAACCCAATGGTGAAACTGTGGATCCTTCAAGTTAAATACACCTAAGTCCTTCAACTGATCTTTATCTGACATAGACTCAAGGCCATTCACCATCCTTGTTGTGGCTGCCCTCCTATGGACACTCTCTAGCGTATTAATCAATCAGTCAACATTTATTAAGTGACTACTCTGTGCCAGGAACTGTGCTAAGTGCTGGGGATACAAAAAGAGGCAAAAGACAAGACAAAACTGCCTTTAAGGAACTTACATCTAACGGGGGAGGCAACATGCAAACAAATATATACTAAGCAAGCAATATCCTTCTTAAACCTGGGTACCTGGAACTGAAGACAGTACTCCAGGTGAGGTGTGCATTGGACAGAAGACAGCAGGACTATCACATCCCTGTTCCTAGAAGCCATCCCCCTCCTGATGCAGCCTGCTTGGCTGCCCCATCACACTGTTGACTCAGATTGAGCTTACAGTGCACTAAACTCTCTGATCTTTTTCAGAACAACCACAATCTATCCAGGGCCTCCCCTGTCTTCTCCTTTTGAAGTAGTGTTTTTTTTTATATCCAACTCAAGACTCGACATTTATTCCTACTGAGTTTCATCTCATTAACTTCAGCCCAGTGCTCTAGTATCTTGAGTTTTTTTGTTTGGATTCTGACTCATCATTCATTATTTTAGTTACCACTCCCCCAGCTTTGTATATTCTGAGAATCTGATGAATATATTATGTAAACCTTTACCCAAATCACTGATAAAAATGCTAAATAGCAAAGGGCCACTTTGTGGTACTCCACTGGAGACAGCCTGCCAAGGTGACCCTGAACCACTAATTCCTCTTTTAAGCCTGACTATCTGACCAGTTCTGGAAACCATCTGATTGTATTACTATCTAACCCATGTCTCTTTACCTGCTGCAGAAGAAGAGTGTGAAAAGCTTTGCTGAAATCTATGTAAACTGTTATCTAGAGCATTCCCCTCATCCATATTATTTTAAGCAACCCTATCCCGAAAAGGAAATGAGGTTTGTACAGTGTAACCTACTCTTCATGCCACTGATTTCCGTTGTGGACATCTGCCAACCATCTCTTTAATTATCCATTCTAAAACTGTCCCAGGGATTGACGTTAAGTTCGGTGCTCTTCTCTTTTCTAAGTACTGGTGCATTTGGGGCCATTGCCCGTCTTAGGGCAGCTCCCCCATCTCCATGACCTTCCTGATGATATCACTGACAGTGGCTCAGCCATCATACTGGTGAGTAATTTGGGGACTGGCCAATGATGTGAATTCACCCAGGGAAGCCAGGTGCTCTGTTACTCTCTCTCTGTTGGTCATTTCTACTCACTCCTTTTCAGGGGATGGATCATTCTCCTTTGCAAATAAAACAGAAACAAAGTAATAATCGAGCAGCCCTGACTGGTCTCTGCCTGTTGTCAGTCATGGCTAAGTAAAGGTCCCATTCCTTTGTTTTTTTTTTTTCTAGTATAGCTTAAAAAAAAAAAGTTTGACCATAAAATAGATAATTGAAATAAATTTCTGAAATGGAAATGTTTAGAAAAGAAGTTTTCAGTATAAGAAAAATGGCAACATTTTGAGAGTTGTTTAGGTGTTATTGTCTTTTGTAAAAAACAAAACAAAACAAAAAACCAAATCCTTCTCTTTTTAAGAAACTAAAGAACCATAAGTAGCTCTGAAACTAAAAATGCTATTAGTTTGCTTAATCACTATGATGATATTATATATGTATCTATATGCATTTATATGTATATATGTGTGTATATATGCATATATATACAGAGAGAGAGAGAGGGAGAGAGAGAAAGAAGAGAGAGAGAGAGAGAGAGAGAGAGAGAGAGAGAGAGAGAGAGAGAGAGAGAGAGAGCAAACATAGGCTGAAGGTGGAGAACTATGTTTGGAACAGTCTGTTGTTAGACCTGGTTGATGGATAGATGGAGCATTTATAAAGTGCTCACTATATGTCAGGCACTGTGTGAAGCGCTGAAGATACAAATACAAGTCAGGAATACAGTCCCTGCCCTCAAGAAGCTCATAGTCTAAGTGAAGAAGGCAAAATGAAGGAAAGTTGGAAGAGGCGGCAAGATGTGAAGAAGTCCAAGAACTGCTGTGGAAGCCTGGTTCTAGGCAAGATCAGGCAAGAGCTCAACTGTCCTGGAGCAGAGCGTAAGGTTATGGTGCCAGGGGAGATGAGGGTGACAGCCAATGTAGGCAGCACTGTGAGGAGATAGCCAGGAAGCTTAATGGTTAGTTTTTACTGATAAACTTTTTTTCTTTTTCTTTCTTTTTGGTTAAAAAAGATGGCTCACTGGGAAGGGGTGTGGAGGGGAGGAATATATTTGGAAAATGAAGAGGACATACAAACAACATATCAAGAACAAATTTTTAAAGGAAAAAAAGTGCTAACCCACTGAAAAGGAACTGTAAAAGTACTTCCTTGTTACCAAAAACACAAAGTAAATTTCTCCATTTATTGTGGAGAAATATTATAATAATTCATAGAATTAAGACATTCAAGTATTTTTCTTGATTACTTAATTGTACTCCAAACATTTTGCACCATCAACAAATGAGCCAAATTATTAGATTTGTCCACACTGATGCTGGAAGCATGATGATTAAGGAAAGTTCTACTGACTTCATAGAAACAGATGAGGAGATACAAAGGAAGGAAGGAAATAAATATTTATTATTCACCTACTACGTGCAAAGCACTGTGCTAAATGCTTTAAAAATATTATCTCAGTGGACCCTCACAACAACCCTGGGAGATAGGTGCTATTATTAGGCATGGGTACAACAAACAAAATAATGAGTAAAATAAAACTTGTTTGAATTGATATAAAAAAAATTCCGAAATAAGGGTTATGATAATACTTCAATTATGTCTGGCATTTATGTCATCCAGACAGTATATTAAAAGATAATAACAAGGCAATGTTGTCCCCTGTTCCATAACCTATGCATTTAGAGAGTATACAAGTCTATCCTGATATTCTTCGGGGTGGGGAGCTAGTTCAAAAGGTCCGTACATTTTTTTTGACTTGGCCTGGCTGAGCTAGTAGGTAGACCACACTGCCTTGAAAACAGCCTTGAAAGACCACAACTATACAATTCTGATGATTGCTAATGCTCTTTCATGCCTTACACAGTCACAGTAAAGAAGCCCAGGAAGCCCTGAATGGTATAATATCAGATTCTTCAATACAGAATTCAGTATTTACTGTGCCAAATATTCTTGTGCAAATTAATGACAAGACCAATCATCTCTGTGGAATGATATTTTTAGCCAAACTGGGAAAAAGCAAAACCAAAACCATTCAAAGGTCTGCAGGGTAAAAATGTATCAAGGGAATAGGCTGTTGCATGAACTAAAATTGTTTTTACAAAATATATGAGAAAATCCATTATACTCAAAAAGGCTAAAAGAATAGCTAGGATAGAGAACTGGGCCTGGAATCAGGAAGACCCGAGTTTAATTCTGGCCTCAACCACTGACAGTGTGGCCTTAGGCAAGTCAATTAACCTCTGTTGGCCTCAGTTTCCTCAACTGTAAAATGGGAATAATAATAGCACCTACCTTGCAGTGTTGTCGTGAGGCTCAAATGGGGTAGTATTTGTAAAAGGCTTAGTAAAGTAGGTGATAGACAAATGCTAGCTATCACTATTATTGTTATGGTTATTATTTGCAGAGGGCTGTTTAGAATTCTCTGATAATCAGAAACAGAAAGTCAAATGACCCAATTTCTGGGAGTCACAAGATTAAAGATGTAATCTTTCAGCTGAGTAGCTGTAAAAGACCAACATGAAAATACAATTTGGTTTCAACTAGATTGGAGGCATAATAAATTAAATAAAGATTCTAATTTCAAGTTTCTTTTTGGAAGCAAAAATTCATTTTTTCAATAAATTTCACAAATTTATAGCCCAAAGCAGTATAACTGGACCAAAAAAAAAGAGTGTAGCAGTGACTTAAACGCCACAGAAACAGAAAGTTTTAAATATAAAGCTCTATCAACCCTCTCAGTACAGAGAGAGTCGGCAGCAGCAACATCAGACCTACTTAAAATGATACCTAGATTTGGCCTTATGGAATCTAATCCAGACCTAAAATCCACAGTGAGGCTATTTTTAACCTCACCCATAACAGCAGCACCGTGTGAGAGATCTTTCAGTTAACCTGAAATTAATAAAAAACATACTTAAGATCTCTTGCTCAAGAAAAATGAATCTAATACAAGCCATGCTCTCCATCCAAAAACAAATTACATACCAAATCCCATTCTGACCAATTCATAGCTAGCTGTATCACAAGTACAGCTCCAAGAGTTCACTTGGGAGAAAGGCAGGATGCATTTTCAGTCAAGATCAACAAGCATTTATTAGGCACCAATGTGCCAGACACTTTACTAGGTGCTGGGTATACAAGTCTCACATCCTACCAGGAAGATACAGCATGTTTTCAGAGAAGTGCATGCAGGAGATATATGAAACTGAGTTAGTGGCTGTGGGGGTTGGGGAATGAGGGGATTCGAAAAGGTCTCTTGAGGGTGGTGGTACTTTCAGCTGAGGCTTGAAGGGGGCTGGAGGCTCTCAGAGGTCAAGATGAGAAGAAAGAGCATGTGAGTAAAGCAGCAGCACAGAGGTGGCAGACAGGATGTCCTATAGGCAGCAGTGAATGGCTCAGTTTGGCTGGAATCCAGAGTGTGTGAGGAGGAGTAATGTGTAATGAGCTTAGAAGAGATAGGCTGGAGCCAGGCTGGGAAGGGCAATGGGAAATCACTGAGGTTCTTTGAGCGGGGAAGTGTATGGTTAGACTTGTACTTTACAAATACCAATTTGTTAGCTGTCTAGAGAATGGACTGGGAAGGGGAGAGACTAGATTCAGGGACACCAGGTAGGAGGCTGCCTCAACAGTCCAACTGAGAGGTGATAGAGGCCAGGACTTGGGGCACTTTTGATATAACTAGAGAGAATGGGATGGATACAAGAAATGTTGAGGAGGTAGAATCTCTAAGACTTGGTAAATGATTGGCTAAAGAGATGAGGGAGACTGAAGAGTCAAAGAGTCACTCCTGGGTTGTGAACCTGGGTGAGAGGGAAATGATGCTATCTTCTACAGAAATATGGAAGTTAGGATTGATAGGTTCAAGGGGACAAAAAATGAGTTCTCTTGGACCTGTTGAGTTTGAGACACCTTGGAGGTATGGGACTAGAGCTCCGGAGAGAGATGAAGGGTGGATTGCAGATGTGAGAGTCATCTATATAATTGAACCTATGGGGATAATCAAATTGCCAAAAGAGAAAGTATAGAGAAAAAAAGAGAGACCCCAAGCTAGAGCCCTAGGGTATACCCATCCACAGGGTACATGGGATAATGTTCCTGCAAAGGAAACCAAGAGAAAATAGCCTGATGGGCAGAAAGAAAACTGTAACAGAGAAGTGTCACAAAAATGCAGAGAAGAGAAAGTATTCAGAAGAAGGGGGTGGTCGGTGGTGTCAAATACTGCAGAGAGATCAATAAGTGTGAGGACTGAGAGAAGACCACTGGATCTAGCAATAAAGTGATTACTGGTGATCTTGGAGAAAGCTGTTGCAATGGAACAGGGGAATGAAGGAGGAAGTCAGATTTCAAAGGACTGAGAAATGAGTGGGAAGTGAGAAAGTGGAGGCAAGGAGTATAGATAGCTTGTTTCCCCCCTAGAATTACGGCTGTGAACATGAATAATGTGGAAATAGGTTTAATATGTATATGTACATGTATAGCCTATATCAGATTGCATGCTATCTTGGGAAGGAGGGAGGGGAGAGAGAGGAAAAAATTTGGAACTCAAAATCTTATAAAACTCAATGTTGAAAAAAAAAAGAGAGATTAAAAAAAGAAAAATGTAATTTAAAAATGTTTAATAAAATAAATAAAAATAAAACACAAAAAAAGGAACTATGGCTGTGAAAGGGAAGAAAGATACAGGATTATTGCTTGAGTGGATGGTAGAGTCAAATGAAGGTTCTTTTTAATGATGAAGGAGACTTGGGCATGTTTTTGTGCAGCAGAAATGGAACCAGTGGATAAAGAGCTGAAAATTAGAAAGGGAAAGGGATGAGCAAAAGGATAGTTTCTTCTTTTTTTTCCCTCCAATCTTAAAAAAAATTCTAACTATTTGTTTGTTTGTTTGTTTGAAGGGTGGTTTCCTGGAGACAGCAGGGTACAGGATCAATGGCATAAGAAGAAAGGGTTAATATTGGCAAGAAGGGTCACCTTATCCTCCGAGACTTGAACAAAGAAGGGATGGGGGATGATGCTGAGGTGATTTTTAAGTATGGAATCAGAGAGGAGAGGAAGCTCTTGACAGATGAACTCTTTTTTTTTCAGTGAAGTATGAGGCTAAGAGGGTGGTAGTGGTAGTGATGGTGGTAGTGTTAAGTGGTCTGAGAGAAGAGAAGAGGTTTGTAACAGTCACTGTGTGCAGGGAAATACAGAGTTGATCAGGCAAGTATAAAAGGAATGACATGTAGCAGTGGTAAACGGCTGAGACTGGATAACATATATATAATTTGTAGTGGAACTAGTTAGCATTTTTTTCTTTGCGTTTTCATAATTTTTTTAATTGCTTGTAATGTTTTATACAAGCAGCTAAATGGCTCAATGGACAGAGTACTGAGCTTGGAGTCAGGGAGACTCAAGTTCAAGTTGGCCTCACACATTTACTAGCTTTGTGACCCTGGGCAAGTCACAAATCTTTTTGCCTTACTCCACTGGAGAAGGAAATGGCAAATCACTCCACATCTTTGCCAAGAAAACCCCATGGACAAGTATGGCCATGGGGTCACAAAGAACTGGATATAACTGAATGACTGAACAACAACGTTTTATACGTGTGTGTGTGTGTGTGTGTGTGTGTGTGTGTGTGTGTGTGTGTGTGTGTGTGTAATCTGGGGGATAAACTGAAGAAATAAAAACAATAAATGAACAGCAAAACTAGAATGCTTGAATACAACTTGGAGATAGAGACCTGGGAAAAGAAATGTTAGAAATCTCTTTTATTCCTTTGTTTCTTAAATAACACACCAGTGTCTGTTTAGCTATACTGAAGTATAATTTGGTATCAATAGTTATGATGATTTTGTTGGCATACAAGTTACCTTTTTCTTTCTTATTCCACATGCCACATAATAAATTTAGTATCGTACATGTGTAAAGGAAAAGTAAGCATGTAACTTGTAAGGTTATATTTACTTGCAATTACTTTCTGTATTATTTTCACATGGTGAATGACAAAGTTGATTTGAGGACATGGTTGTACTGCTTGCCCCTGGTGTTGAAAATCCAAGTCAAGGCTTTGGGAGAATCCACACCAATGAGATCACAGACTCTTCACAAAGTATAAAATATTTTTACTGCTTACCTTACAAGGGCTTTTTGTGAAGATCAAATGGGATGTATCAGCAGCAGTATGTAAACCTTAACTGCTCTATCATGATTACAACACCCTGAATCCTCACTGCTTTCTGCTCGGTGTTACTGTTACCTGTACTGTACCTGCCTTACTTCTCACCCCACCAGCACCAGACTAAGATTCTTGACAGTAAGTGCTCTCGGGACCCCTTGTATGTATCTTTGCCTCCCGTTTACTATCTTACATATATTAGGTGCCTGACAAACGTTTTTCAAACTGAATATGAAATATACACATGCACATAGGATATGTGTTTATATACCACATTCATACTCTTGTTTTCACATATACAATCTGAACCCAAGAGATCATTACCTCAACCTCAAGGATGCACAAGAAATCACAATGATGACGATAACTAGCATTTGTATAGCACCTACTATGTGTCAGGCACTGTGCTGAGTACTTTGTAAATATCTCAATGGGGAAATTCCTAGGAAAAGCAGAGAGGTGCAGGAGCGCTGGACACTACCACTGACCTGGGCTCCCGCACTGACCTCTCCTTACCAGCTGTGTGACTGTGGACAAGCCACTTCACCTCTGAGCCTCGTTAAAAAACAGGGAGAGTAATACCAGTAAGAGCCATCTCATGGTATTGTTGTGAAGAAAGTACTTGGAAAACCTTAAGGTGCTATAGAAACATGAGCTGCTGATATTTTTGCTACCAGCTACAGAATAAACCAGCCAGTGGCTGGAGGTTACAAAACACTAAGCCTGGGCATCTGGGCACCTGGCTGATGGCTAGGGGAGCTCCTTTCTTTTCCTTCCTTCCTTTCCTTTGCCCCATGCCACAGGAAGCTCCATCTGTCTCTTGCCTGCAGGCTGCTGCTGCTGACCAGTCTTCCCTGTCCTATTCCCCAGCTGGCTGCAGCCTCTGGCTCAACTCGTCCCCCCCACCAGGAACACCCACGCTCCCTGGCAAACCAGGCTCAGCCAGCCCGTGGGAGGGTGGGGTGAAGCAAAGCTGGAGAGTGGGCCAAGGATCTGGGTGTGGCCTGGCCTCAATCTCTCTGGAAGCCTCCCTCAGTTCATCTGGCACGTTCACTGTGAGTAACCCGGCCCCATAATTACAATCTACCCTGTCAGTGTTTGTGCTGAAGCTGGCTCCTCTTCATTTCCTGTCCTAAATTACTGACCATGGAAGCTAGGAAGGAGTTAAATAGCAGCTATGGAGCTGGGGGTGCTGCTGTTAAGGGGAGTCTTTCTGTGAATAGTGACTGATCAAAGATCAAAGATACATGGCACACACAGTCACACACAGTGAATGTACATTACGAATGTGTAGCCAATCACATAATGCAGTAACATCAAAGTTACAACACATAGTCTCATATAGTCATATGCATTCATTCATGTACCTGCTCAGTTATACATATATGGGCACATATGCACAAATACAGTCATGACCACATCTATAGAATCACACAGTCACACACACATTTATGACCACATGTGACATATACACAGAGGCAGTTACATGGTCACAGGAAGAAAATCTTACATATATTCAGTTAAACATAAATGCAGTTACAAAGACATACATAGACTTGAGACCCAAGCTCTTGGTCACCCACATCCAGAAACTGCTGGTGCTACTGATTCCTCTCATAACAAGGTGAAGTCCTGTAGCCTCTTCTTGTACACGCCACCTCCCACCCACAACCCAAACAACTTGAGATTCATGTACCTTCGCCACAGGGAAGTTTGGGCCTGGTCTTGGCCAGCAGTAGCCAAGGTGGGAGTTGGGACACAGATTACTGGTAGTATGGTGATCAGAGCAGTAAGCAGGCTAAGGTCACTAGGACTTTGCCTAGAGGCAGCAAATTTAGAGGGCATGGATAGTACCCATTCTGGGGTGCACTCCCTCCTTCTTCAGTAGTCTTAGAGCTTTATAGTCTCAAGTGAAAAAATCTCAAAGTGATGACCCTGGTGGTGATTTCATGACTATGGCCCATATTAGGCTAGGACTCTATCCAACAATCCCAAATCAAATACACAGTATCACACTTACATGTAGGACATATATACTCACTATACTTCCCCCATAGCTAGTGAGCTGGAAGGAGCTGTAGCTAGCTCTGTTTTCCTGCTTAAGAAAAAACAATTGATCTGGGAGCACAGCTCTAGCCAGGGACCCTGGAAGACCTGAGGAAGAGGGTTCTGGTCTCCTGTTCCCAATTTTCCTGGAGAAGTCCCTGGACAGGGTTGGTTCCTACCCTCCCTAACTCATTCCAATTGCTGGACACTGACCAGCCTTTTGAGCTGGCAGCAGAGAACACGTTAGGACTTCAGGAACTTTGGACAGGTTATCCCAGAATACTGGTTTACCTTTACTTTTTTTTTTTTCCCCAACTGGGAGCTCACACTTGGAAGTATTAGGTGATAGCCAACTTCTCCCTTCTCCAGCCAATCCTCCCCACAGCTGCTAAAGTGATATTCCTGAAACACAGGTCTAATCCTCAGTGGCTCCCTATTGCCTCTAGAATTAAATGCAAACTTCTGTTTGGCATGTAAAGGTCTTCTGAAAATCTGACCCAAACCCAACCTTTCCAGGCTTATTATACAAGGTGTCCCCAAAATTTTGGTGCCATTTTAAGCTCAAATAGCTTAAAACGGCATTAAGAGTTTTTGCATATCCTATGTATTTCTTTTTCCTGTGCTCTATGGTCTAGCCCAGGGCTTCCTGAAACTTTTTCCACTCAAGACCTCTTGGGTGCTTCTTAAACTGTGGGCAGAGGCTCTAGCCAAGCTGGCCTTCTTGGGGTTCCTCACTTGTGACATTCCATCTTCTATGCTTTTGAGAGGCTGTCCTCCACACTGGGAATGCCATGTCACCCCCTATGAGAAGCCTTTCTTGATGCCCCCCAGCTGCTAGCAGGTGCTTAATTAACGGTCCATTGAAGAGTGCTCTCCATACCAGAACTAGCTGCATCTTAAACTGGACCAGGATGGAGAGCAAGAGGAGAAATCTCATGCCCCATTTAAGCAGGGAATGAAATAGCGTTGAGGCTATCTGTACCAGGTTCCAAGGAGGCAGAAAGCGCAGCTTGGTAAATCTCTTTTGACTGAGCTGGGCAGGGCATGAAGGGATGGGAAGGAAGCAGTTGGAGAGAGCTAATACCTCCCTACCTGCTTAGCAAAAGCTTGGAAATGTGCGCTTATGGAACATTTTGATTGACAGGGGGAGGATGAGAGGGAGCAGTGGAGAGTCTCTGGGCCACTGATGGACCTCATTCCTCTGGCCTACATGAATGCCTCCTACCACCCAGGACTCTTCTGAATCAGCTGGGCATTGGCAATGTTGAGTGCTTTCATCTCCTAAGCCCATGGAACTTAAGAGTCCTGAGCGCACATTCCAGCAACCAACAAGAGGAGGGCCACAGCTCTCACTAGGTCAGCTGCCCAACCAGTCTGGCACCCGTTCCAGCACACTGACTCAGGCACTGGGGGGCAAGAGGGCAGGAAGTCGTGAAGGGCAAGGCCTTCTCTTCAAACTGGTCAGGCCAGTTCTATTTCCCCCTCCCCCCCCACCATAGACATGAGTACCCAGGCAGCTACACCAAAAGGCAACATCCCCACCCAGGTCCCAGCAGGGGCCTGGAAATGGGGCCATGGAACCTGGCCCCAAGGGTTGAGCCAACAGGTTGTAGCATCAGGCCTTGGCCCTCCAAGCCTAGCAGAGGGAGGCAAGTGCCTCCTTTAGGAATTCCGCATCTTAGAGCCCAGACTTCTGATCCCATATGCAGGGCAGAACAACTGTGAATTTCCAGGCCTCATTTGTCCAAAGAGGGTCTGTGGAGACACAGTTCTTTCTATGTGCACTGTATACCTGCTCTACTTAAATCAAGGTGAGGGCTAGTGGGAGTAAAGACTGGCGGTCCAGCTTCACCCTCCCGAAAGCCCTAGTGACAGTGTGGAGTGGCATTTGAGGCACATCAAACCCATCTGATCAGGGCTCAAATCCCATCTCGGTTAGTTGCTCCAATGTCACGTGGCTCTCAGCTGGAAGGACCCTAATCCAACTTCTTCATTTGAAAGAAAGAAAGCGAAGAACAGAAAGGGACAGCTTCCTCATCCGTAAAAGAAGTGACTGAGTTAGGTGAATTTTAATGTTCTTTTTAGTTCTAAATACTATTATCTTTCTCCTTTTCCCTGTTTCACAAGCTTCTGGCCCCCATAGTTAAAGCCAACACTTTTAAGATACCACGTGAGGGCTCAGGCTATGTCCAGTGCACAGCTGCCCTGTCAGAAGACTTTGCCAAATAATTAGACCTCATATTTATGAAGTGCTTTGTGGTTTACAAAGTTCTCTCTTCCTAACAGCTTGGTGAGATAGTTGGGCAACTCCAATCAGAAAAGTAAAGTGACTTATCCAAGGTCATGTATTAATAAGTGTCAGAGCTAGAAATCAAAGCCATGCCTTCCAAATCTAGGTCCAAGGCTCTTGATACCACACACCAAGCTGACTCTTACTCTATAACTGGCCAAGGAATTTATTCCATTCCAGATGTATGTACATCTGATAGAGGTGGCAGGATGAAAACCCCCCTAAGTCATACTTGTGAAAGCAAGAGGCTGGAAGAAGAGTGAAGTTGAGCTAGTGGAGGTGGAGGTAGAAATGGAGGGACCATAGAGACAGGGGCCCTGAATCAGGTAACTGACCTCTGGAATGAAGCACTAAGGTGGAGCTGAGGTGAAAAATGGAGGAATAAGTAGGGTCTGTGAAGAGTCATAGGGACAGGTTAAGGTGAGAAGAGCCTATATTAAGTAGGTCTGACAAGTTATGCTAAATAACTGCCCCAGGATTATTATTATTACTACTACTAACTTATGTAATGCTTCACCATTTTGCAAAGCATCTTTCTCACAATAACATTGTGAGGTAGGTAGTATTATTACCCTTATTCTTCTTCAAATGAAGAAACCGAAGCCCAAAAAATAAAGCTTGCTCAATATCACTAAACTGTCAGAATTGGGACTGGAACCCAGTCTGATTCTTAATCCAGGGCTCCTCTGACTACACCATACTGTCTCTATTATGTCCAGAGTGCCTATCTGGGACCAATTAAAAAAAAAAAGCATTTTTAAATCTCCTGAGTGTTTGCTGACCTGCATTCCAGTCCCTCTGGGAGAAGCGAGTGAGAAAGTGGGGGGAAAGCACAGGTCCAAGCGCAACTCCTTAAACATGTCTGCAGAGAATTGTGAAGGTAAGGTTGCTGGGAAGGAGGTCTTACCAGTGATGTCTCTTTTCAAGGTGTGTATGTAATGGGGAATGGGGAATTTCTGGCTATAAAGACCCCGGTTTTATTTTGCTTCCAGGTTTCCTTGGTGGTTTCCAAACTAACTCTACTTCCCAGGACTAGAAGTTGGTGATTCAAAGCCCCAGGGAGGAGACAGAAAGGAAGACGGCAGAAATGATACATTTTCCTGGAATCCTTGGGGCTGGGAATTCTGGACTGATCTGGGCCCCTTGGGGCTCTAATACATTGCGGGCCTGGCTCCTTTCTATAGGGAGGCTTCCAGCAGGATCCCCAACACCCCATTGAATATAGTAGCCTGAACTCTACCAAATCTCATCAGCTTCTAATTCCAAATTTACCACTAAATACTGTGCAAATCACTTTGCCACTTGGCAGAGTTTTCCTATCTGTAAAACAGGGGGAAACAATCATAAGCCCACTGAACCACCGAGTTCCATAGGATCGTTGGGATAACCTAGTTCAAGTCTCTCATTTGAAAGATGAGAAAACTGAGGCCCAGAGAGTATTACTGCCTTGCTAACTAAGAGTCACGGGGAATCAGTAGCAGGACAAGGTGAGGAATGCTCTGCTCTTATTTACTTCACCGGGCCGATGTGAGGAAAAAACCACAAAACATGTGGAAGCATTTTAGGGAAAAGAGTCGAATGCCTTCCTGAATGCAGGCGCCCACTACCATTAGCATCCTGCCTCCTCTCCCCTAGTTCTCCGTGAGCCAAACAGGGGAAAGAAAGATGCCTGTTTCCCTCTAGCCCAAAGGGCCCCGGGCAGGCAGGCCAGCGCCGGAGAAATGGGGGAGGAAGGAGAAAAGGCAGTGGAGTCTCCCCCGCCTTCCCTCTACCCCCAGGTACCGCAATCGGCCGTCAATCCACACCGATGAAAAGGGCACTTCTTCCCTCCCCACCTCCCTCCTTCCCCTGCGCCAATGGGGAGCCTGCCGAGAGCTTCGGCTCCACCCTCTCCATTCTTAAGGCCTCAATCAGCCCCTTCCAGCGCCCACAGAGCCCGAGTCAGGGGGCGGGGAGACGGAAGAGACGGCTCCGGGGCCCCAGCTTCTCAGCTCCGGAGCCCCGCTCCCTGGCCCGTGGCGGGGATGGACTGAAGCGCCGCCCGTCCGCCAGCGATCCTCCGCCCCTCCTCCGGCCCGAGCCCCGAAGCGGCTGCAGCCAGAAGAGCCTCCCGATCCTGCCTTCGGCCGCCTGCGCCGGTGAGTGCGAACCCCGCAGAGGGGTCGGGGGCTGTCTGGGGTGCTCCACATCGGGCTCCTCTCCCGCCCGGCTTCGGAGTCAGCCTGGGGCGGCCGGGGAGGGGACGGGAGCGGAAAATCTTGCTGACACAGCCTGCGGACTGGGCAGACTCCAAGAAACTGGAGATTTATCCAGAAACAGGATAAATTACGCACGCGCGCGCGCGCGCACACACACACACACACACACACACACACACACCTGGGGACGGACACACACGCACACACACACACACACAGATACACTTTCTCTCTCTAGACTCAATCATCGTAAAGCCTTTCCTTCTAGATTTCCTCAGTGATTTAGAAACTTAGTAGCTCCCCACAGGTCACTGACCGATGCACCACTCCTGAACTCCTGTCTGTCCCAAGGCAGTGCATGTGTGTACTGTGTATATACTGCTCACACGTAGGCAGACAAAATAAACACCACCACCCCGCTCCCTCCCACCAACTGTTCCTGTAGGCTTCACCAGTTTTATGAATTAAAGCCTACTGAGATGGCCAGGAAGTGTCTGTCTCCCTTTACTCTCCCTGTCTAGGTTCCCTATATGTGTGGTGGGGGTGAAGGTACTCCTTTCTTGGGAGTTTGGGGCCAGACCAACTTCTGTAAACGTGGATGATCTGAGGGCAGTGCCTTTTATAATTCAACTCTCCAGGTCTGATTGATCTACAGAGAGTGGCCACTCTCATCCTCTGCCCCCAATCCTGGGATGCTTTGGCCTTAGCTAAGGCACTCCTTTTGGCAGCTCTGCCTCTTCCCATGGGACCCACTGAATAGCCTTAGAGCTTGTAAATCTGGATTGATACTGGAGAATGGTCAGAAGACAGCGACACTTGAGGAACTGTGTTCCACCCCAACCCTTCCATTTCTGCAGAGAAAAGCCTCAGGGGTCTCTGAGAAGTGTAATAATTCCAGGTTTCAAACTTAATGATCCAGAGCCCAGTCTCCTTATCAGTTGTCCCCATCAGAGCCACCACAGAAACCCTGATAAGATCCAACTGCCTTGGCCACTGCTGAATGGCCCCAACAGGGAAGTAGCAGCATTCCTATATACTTTCCTCTCCAATTATTAATGATTACAATTCTGGGAGTCACTCAAGTCTCTACAGCACTAGGGTTTCTGGATTCTGTGGTTTCTCTCTGTCCAGCAGTTCCAACAGAGTGAAGAATTAATATCCCTGTTGCCTTTTTCGGGGTCCCGATTTGGGGCAATGGAGAACAGAGCTCTCTCCCTGCCCTGATGCTGAGAGGTTGGCTATATGGTGTCTTGGAGGCAGCACTGTACTAGAATTCGTGATTTCCGGGTTCTAGTCTCAGTTCATCTTGGTGACCTTAGGTGAGTCACTCCATTCTTAGGAAACTGAGTTTTCTCTTCTGTAAAAATTAGGGGGTTGGACTCCATGATTTTTTAGTTATTTTTCTGGCTTTAACATTCTCTGTTCTATGAGGTACTGGCTCCTTCAGGAGTGGGTGGCCAAACAGAACAGACTAAACAAGTGTGCTGGGGATGAGGGTGAGGAGGAAGTCCTCATGAGAATACAGGCACATGAAGTGCTCTTCCCTGAGCACTCAGTGCTTGTTGGAGGAGTACCATTACAATAGGTATTGGTCCAGAGGGCTTGGGAGTCCTGGTTTTAAAGGAGGTGGGGTGGGAGCTGGAGGTAGTCCTAGCTCAAACTGAATGCTGTGCTAAGAGATGGGATGTTTGGAGGGTCCAGCAGGGCTGGCTGGGGGAGGGGAGAGTCAGGGATAGTAGCAGAGGTACTGGTTGGCCAGGGACAGGGAAGCAGCCCCTATTCTCCTGCCTTGTTTATTTTCTTCTCCCTTTGTCGAGTTAGACCCTGGAGATTCTGTAAACAGAGTGTCAGAGGCAGGAAGAGGGTTCTGTTAATAAGCAGCCCGGCTGGACTCCCTCCAGAGTATTATCTGGCTTGGAGGGCCTGGGAGGGAGGGAAGGAAAGAGGGATGTGGGTGCGTGTGCATGCCAGGCTGTGAGCATGGGGGCCTGGAATGTGTGGGGCTAGGGAGCTGAAGCACTGTCCAGACCGGGTAATTTGGAGGTGCCTGATGCCCTGAGTACACCCTAGGATAAAAGGTGGTGGGACTTGGAGTGGGAGCAGCAGTGGCAGAGAGGAAACCCTAACCCGGAGGGTGAGCCAGAGCTACAAGTATGCAGGTAGGGAAGAAAGGTCCTAGAATATTTGCCATGTGGCCCCTGAAGGAGGAGAATGGATGAGAGGCTTTATTACTAAAAGAAACCTCAGAGGTCATCTAGTCTAACTCCCTCATTTTACAGAAGAAGAAACTGAGGCCCAAAGAGCCATTTCAGTAAAATGTGAAGGCTATAGGAGGTAGAAACCCCTGCTGATCCCTGAAGCAAAACTCCTGACCTAGGGAGTAAGCATGTGGAGGGCTCAGAGAGCTTTGAGCCAAGGCCACGCTGAGCCTCTGGGTTCAGAAAGACAAATCTTGTATCAGTCCTTGTCAAAATAGCAGGCAGATGCAGCAAGCCACCTGGGAGCCCTGTCCGGGTTCCATCCTCACTAAGAGACTGTACTTCTTTCTTGCCAGAGTGCCTGGCTCTTGAGCTCCATCAGAGGAAGGCAGTGTAGCGTAGTGGAAAGAGTGCTGGATCTAGAATCAAATGACACGGGTCTGAATCCCACTCCTGCCACTGCATGACAATGGGGAAGTCTCTGAACGTCCCTGGGCCTCAGTAAAATGGGGGGGAGGGGTTGGAGTAAAGGGCCACTAAGACTTCTTTGGACTCAGACCTCAGGATCCGATGCTGAGAGCAAGAGCACCCCCAGAATCTCAGGAGTTGGAGGGATTTGGGAGGCCATCTAGTCCAACTCCTCTACAATATCCCTGACAAGTGGTCATCTAGCCTTTGCTTGAAGACCTTTAGCGATGGTGAACTCACTACCTTACAAGGGAGCCATTCTATTTTTTTTTTGATAGCCTTAAGCACTCGTTCTCTTTATGTTAAATCAAGACCAGTCTTCTTGTTATTGGTAACATGAAGCAGCCTAATTATGACCACCATAGGATTATAGCTCTTATTCACTCTGCCATCTCTGGGTTCTTGGCTGTGTCCACAGTTGGGCTTCTTAGAGAAATTTACCTAGCCCCAGGAATGGCAAGGAGCAGGGATCTAAAGGGCCTTGGGATTATTTTACTCTAGCAGAGGATTTTGCTTTTTGAGAGGAATGGGTGAGAACTAGCTGTAAAGCAAAGGGTGAGGCTGGGGGGAGGTCATGATGCCCCTTTTCTTGAGCCCAGTAGACAAGGGAGGATAAGCTTCCAGGAGCCAGGAGGGAAATAGTACCCCTATGTTGAACAGAGAAGAGAGCAATGAGGTTGCCTAGGGTGAGAGGTTCTTTCCCACATCTTTCCTGGGCACTTAGACTTGCCTGGAGCATAGGAAGGAAAAGTAGTGTTATTCCCTTAGTCGTCCCTGACCAGTCAGTTCTTGGATGAGCCTCTACCTGGGCCCCCCCCCCCTTGTAAGTGTGCCTTCCATCCCGCTCCAGCTTAAGCTCTGTTGGGCTGCCCTCAGGAACCCCTCACCCTGTACCCTGGGAGCACAGCTCCTGCCTCTGCGGGCTGGGGAGCCAGAGGGGTGGTGCTGCCAAGAAAACCCGCTCCCCTCATCACATAGGAATTCGAATGAGTTTCTGGAGAAAGGGGGCGGCTGTGTTTGTGTGCGTGTGTCTGGAGGAGGGAGCGTGGCCTAGTGGGTGTGCTTCGGCGCGTGGGCCTGTCTGGGGTGCACGTGACTGTTCAAGAGTGCATCTGTGGGGGGAGTGTATGTTGGGGGAGGCTTAGGAAAAGGCAGAGGGAAGGAGCTCCAAAGCTCAGCCCTCCTTTTTATCAGCTTCCACATTCCTGAGACAGCCGGATTGCTTTTCCTCTAAGCAGGCCTGGCCAGGGAGTTTTTCTCATTCCAGGCACCTGGGGTGGGCGAGAGGTCCTGTGGCAGCTCCTCTGGCTTCGGGAACCCCGGGCTGAGAGGGGGAACTCTGGAGAGGGGCTGGAGAGAATCAAAAGTCAACACTGGGTGCTGGCCCAGGTGGTGATGGGGACCTCCTGGCAGACAGTTCCCAAGGGAATGCAATAAGCCAGAAGCATTCCTTTGAGGCTGCCTTAGAGATTTAATTAAATAGAAGGGGCTAGTTCCTGAGGAGAGAGGGGATAGACAGTGAAGCAGCTACTGACCTCCTCCTCCTCAGTAAATAAATTCTGCTGATATAGGAGCAGAATGGGACATGTTTGCTGCTTGAAAAAACGAGGGGCTAGGGAATGGCTAGAGCTGGGGGTCAGAAAGGAGAAACCCATTCAGAGAAAGGGCTGGTTCTAGGGCAGTGATCTGGTGCTGTTTCCCCTTGTGGATGTGGTGGCTTCCTTTATGTCTCAAGACGTGAGATGAGCTGTAGGGCCAAGGAGACCACTGTGTGTATGTGGTGGTAAGGAGAAAAGGAAACAATATGACTTAACCACCTTCAGGTGGACCAGAAGAATCACAAACCCCAGACAGAGACTGTGATGGACAATTTTGAGACTAGAGACCTGCCCACGGGGGAACAGTAGCTGTCTGGGTCCCTGACATACCCACAATTTATGCCCCTCCACCCACCAAATCCCAATGCTTCCTTTGGCCTAAGATCCAGAGAGAGATGTCTTTTTTCAACCACCTTCCAGCTCAAGTGCATGTCCACCCTTCATGAGTCAGGTCTGTTGTGGTGCCAACTCAGGGTTAATTGCAGGTCTTGGACTGGCTAGGCTAGAGGGGGAGCAGACCCACCCCCAGCCTCGCCCTCCCAAAAGGTGCTTAACCACTGGGTTGGGGCTGGGCAATGTCAGTGACTCCCCGTCACCTCTCACTCTAGCTGATTAAGGGGGAGGCACACAGGAAAGGCTGGGACAATAAGGAATGTCATTCTTCTGCCAAGAACAAGGACAACCTCGGACAGTGCATTCCAAAACCCAACATAAAGGCCATTTGAATTATCTGTTGCTTTGCAGCCTCTTCACCTCAGCCCTCTCCCATCTCCCACCCCATCTGTGTGGATAATAGAGCTTGCCTAGACCCTGTAAAGTCTATAAGGGACACCTGCAGTATCCTCCCCAATGCCAAGATTCAGGCCATCAGCCAGCCTGAGGCATCCTACCCTCAGGTGCCCTCCTGAGGATAATGATTAGCCTTAGTCACTCAACTCCCTACCCCGGGCCGACAGGTTTGGTGGCTGTTAAGTCACTAAACTTCTTGGTATGCACTTCTGGGCAAGGCTGGTGCCTCTGCCTTGTGTGGCAGGACAAGCTGAAGGTGGGGTGGCAGTGACAATACAGGCCATTGGTACTTCCCCCTGACCACCTGGCATGCTCCTTAGGGGAGGTCAGAATCCCTTCTGAGATTAAGGGGGATGGTTTCTGGCAGCAGGATGACTGCATCACTTTATTTCAGTCTGCCTATGGACCTCCACAGAAGCTATAGTTCTGGCCTTCAGGCAGTCTTGGAGATCCCAAGGGATGGTACTCACAAGTCTGGACATCAGTCTAGGTGGGGCACAAGCAGCTGCTTTGGGGAGAGTCAAAGCCATCTGCGTTCTCTCTTGGCCTTGGGGTCAAAGAGTAATCTCAGCGACTCACGAATTTAATTGCTGAGCCAGGCTCTTGGAGACCTTGGGACTCTGTAGCTCTTGGGGCCAGCCCTAGCTCTTCAGGAACAGCAGCCAGGACCCCATTCCTCTCTGTCTTCTCATTCCTGCCCACATTGGTTAGAGGTGACCCATCATGGGGCTGGAAAGAGGTGTGGTGCTGCCTCAGCCCAGGATGGAGACACGTCAGCAAAACCTGAGCCTGGGTGTCTTGGCTCCCTGCCTGTACCCGAGGTGAAGAGGGAGGGGTTTAGAAGTTCAGTGGGGACAAAGCCCCCTGCCTCCCTTGGCCTAGGATATTTGTACCAGCCAGGCTGAACAGGACAAGTAATCACTGCCATTAGCCAGTCCACAGAAATAGGGGATGGGGTGGAAATTGTTCAATTGAAAGTCCTGGGAGATGAAAGGCTGTGAGATGTTTTATCAGATAGCCTTGTCTAACCTCTCAAACAGGCTTATTTCTCCAGAAGGAATCAGGTTTTCTAGGAGCAGAATTCTGGGAGTTAACACAACTGACCACCCTAATTCCTACATCCTCAGTCCCAGCTTTTTCTTCCCTTAAGCCATGTTCTCTATCTTCTTCGACCCCTGCAAAGGAGAAGAGGCAAGGGAAGAAGGGGCTGCAGCACAGGGGGTCTTTGTGTATGTAGTACCAAGGGTGTGTGTGTGAGGGGGAAATTGAAGAAGGACAGGGTGTGTGCAAAACAGGAAGAGTATGAATTACAGGGAATCTATGTCACTAATACAGGGGTGTGTGGTTAAGGGAGGAGGTGTGTGAGGCAAAGGGTGGATCTAGAACGTGTGTGTGTATGTGTGTGTGTGTATGGGGTGAGCGAGAGGACAGGGATATGGGTGCCAGAGTCCTTGGGCCTGTGTTTGGCACAGGGATGAGTGTGTACACACTAGGGTTGGGGTGTACTGAAGGTTCCCAAGAAAAGAAATGAGGCATTTCCTTGATGTTATTCATCCCCTCCCATGGGCCCTGAGGTCATGGGTTGGAATGGCCTGTCCAAAGGACAGCTCAACCCCCACACCACCCCCTCATCAGTCCCCCCATCTTGAATCATCTCCTGGAGGGCCTCCTCTCTCACCCTTACTCCACCTCACGTCAGAGGGGATCCACCCAGCATGAGGGTCATCCAGAACAACTGATGCCTTGGGCCACATCCCCTGACCCAGCTACCTCCAGACAGTCCTGCTGAAGTGAGCAGAACAAACCTCTCGACACCCCTGAGCTATGTGTCCTGGGGTTTGGAGGCACAGGTACATATGGAGATTCTGGAGCGGGGGGGAGGGTGCAGCACCTCTCCCAATTCTGAGTCTGGGGCCATGGTGCTATGAGCAAACAACGTACTCTACCCTCTCTGTACCCGGTGCCCTGGCTCCTTCTGGATTCCTGAATCCAGGGTGGGTTTCCAGGAGGTTGGTTTGCATAAGCAGACAAACCCAGCTCTTTAAAGCAAAGCTGGGGGGGATGGGAAGGAGAGCAGAGGTAAAAATCAGGCTAAATCAGGACTTGGTTGGGTCCCCACAGCAACCATCTCAGAAGCCTCTGCCTTCCCCATCCCCTCCCCCTCTTTCCAGGAGAGAGCCAGAGTCTGCCATTCCCCCCAAACTCCCCCTAAACTGGCCCCAGGTTAGAGTATCCGATATCAAAGCACCAGACTCCTAGGTTCTGTCTGAGCAGTTATGAACCCAGCCAGGGGCAAACACACTGCTTATAGCTTAAGTGTGTGTGTGCGCGCGCATGACACTGTGCACTGGAGTCACACAAAGAACAATAACACCACAGAGCTATATGACACTTTTAAATGCCCACATCAAAATTGCACGAGCACCTCTCAACTGACCTGTAGGATACTACCATATGGAAATCAAAACAGGGATTATTATTGCCATCTGACAGAAAAGGAGACTGGGCTGGTGAGTACTGAATTGCCCTGACCAAGTAAACATGGTGTCCAAGGCAGGATTAGAACCCAGGCCTCCTAAGGCCTTCACCCTTTTCTCTGTTCCCCATGACCTAGCCATGCAGACACACCTCATCTACCTCTCTGCTACCTGCTTGCTATCAATGAGAAGCAGCTCTTACAAGTGTCAGGAGAACCTAGGAGGAAGCTCTGAGCTCGGGCAGGCTTGGTAGTGATGCATTTTGTTTGTTTTTTAGTGTGAGGTAGAAGAGTTAATGTCTTAGCGAGGCATTTTGGTATGCTGCAAAGATGACCAAAACTCAAGTTCAAGCCCTAATTCTATGAATTCCTGGCTGTGTCAATTTTAACAAATGCAACCTGAATCTCAGTTCCCTCATCCATAAAATGGGGAAAAGAATATCCCCCTGTTCCAAGATCAAATAAATTTTGTATGTAAAGAACCCTTTATTCTTTAAGACCTATATAACTGTCAATTATAATTAGTTAGCAGCAGGTAGGCAATAACAGGAGTCCCTGGGTGGGGACTACAAGAGTCAGGGAATTAACCCCAGCTGGTGCTCCCAAGGTGGGCCCTGGGGGACCCAGCAGGGGAACTGAGCTGATTGCCTACTATTCTGCTCCTCTGCTGCAGCTAGGGCTAGGTAGGGTTTCACATGGCTTTCAACTAGAGTCCTGCACATTCCAACCTTGTAATCATTTTTCAAAACCCCAGGGCTAGCTAGCTTCTTTTCATCCAACTCTAGAAGTCTGGTAGTGGCTCTGGAGTCAGAAGACTGGCATTTGAATTTCTGATTCTGACACTTAGCAGCTCTATGACCTTGAGTACGTTACCAAAACTTTGTCTACAAAGTGGGGAGGGTAATATCTGCCTTATCTACTTCAAAGGTTTATGAAGAAAGTGCATTGCACACTATGCAGCACTACATAAATATCAGTTATTACTATTACCCTTTGGGGCTGATGGGGGAGTTCCAGCCAAAGAAGACAGAACAGCCTCTTGGGAAAGAACTGCCTTCAGTTTCTCCTTTCTGCTCAGGATATTCCTTGGCTCAGTCTCTTGCCCTCCTCCCACCTCCCCTCCCTACCACCTCCAGCCTCACATTCCAAAGCTTATTACCTGTCAGCCAGATGCCCACTCTGGACAGATCCCCAGCTCCCCCTTTAATTATTTCGCTTATTAAAGGGGCTAAAAGACAGATGAACTGAACTAAATCATCAACTCCTGGGTTTTCCTGTTGAGAGGCCCTAACTCACTCCAGACAAAGGCACTTCCTACCCCACCCTCTACCTCTGCAGACCAGGTGTGGGCCACTAAGAGTAGATCACAGTTGAGACTTGGGCAGTAAAGAAGGGAGCGTTTGACAAGACCCACAGAATGGCTATTTCCTTCCTAAACTCTGGTTGCCGTGCTGTTAGGACACATGGAGCTCCAACCCAGGGATCTGAGAGGGGCAGTCAAGAGCAGGGGAGCCACCACGGCTGATATCTGGAGCCCAGGCCACACCCAGACATCTTCTGACTCAGTGGAGGGAGTGGGGGCGAGGAGAGGAGTAAGGGACTACAGGCGAGTCCAGGAAGGGGGAAAAAAAGAAGATATGGGGGTGGGGTGGGAGGCAGGGTAGATCATCAGACCCAATTAGCTTCTGGGAGAGTGGAATGAGGCAAGAAACCAGAACCAAGTATAGCCCAGCCCTGAGGCACATGGCATCCAGTCATAGAATATTAGATTTAGAAATGGCTTTAAAAATTATGTAATCCTGTTTACGGATGAGGAATCTCTGATCCAAAGGGAAGTGACTTTTCTAAGACACATCGGAGAGAAACCTAGACTACAACTCGGGTCTTTTGACTTTCAGGCTAGTGGATTACTGCCATGTCACACTACTCATGGCCAGGGCATTTGCTTTAGGTGAGTAAAGACTTGTAGGCAAGGCTGAGGGGATGGGGGTGAAGTATCAAAGGCCCCCCAGCAGGTGAAGTGACCTCTTGCATCCATGGGCTGCAATGGTTACAAAAGCAAGAGCCTGAAGTGGGAGGAAGGCCAAGAGGGAAAGCTGTGCCAGTGTTCCTAAGTGGCAGGTCCCTCCAGGCCTGATGGGAAGGCCAGTATTCAGCTCTGGATTAAGGATGATTTGCCTTTGCCCCAAGCTTGGGCCTGAGCACTGGAGGCAGGGGCATTAATTCCAAGGACTAAGCCCTTGCTGGTATGGACAAGAAGGCAGACCCACTTCACTGGCAACTCAAATGGCAGAACAGATGCTGGGAACAGAGGCTACCGAGCTGGGGGCCAGTCTCCCTGATATTTCTGTTGACAAAGGGTAAAAACAAGGGAAGAGATGGTGCAGTCTGGGCTGAGTTGTCTGTTTCTCCCTTATAGCAGGTCAAACCTGTTAATTCTTTCAAGTCCATTCTGCTCTCTCCTCAAAGCCCCCATCAACTTGGAAAGAGGCTATGATGGTAAGGGGAGATTGGATGGCAACTTGGCAAAGAAGGCTTAAAGTCACTCTTGACTCTAGCCTCGTGATGGAGCTCTGTGGGGAGCACTTTACAGACAAGACTTAGGAGTGGTGAGACTTAAGACCACAGAGGCTATGCCATGTCCTGGGTCAGAGAATCAGAGCTGGAGGCTGGACCATGAAGTCTTAGCCGCCTAGTTAGTCTTCTCATAAAGTACCACATTTTGGAGCAGAGAAGCATGTGGAGTGAGACCCACAGAGGATTCAAGATAGGGCAATGGAAGAGAGGGGCTGATGGATGACAAAAGCATCCATGCAGTTGTCCCTGATTTAAGTGGCCATCTCTAAGGTCACTTCTTGGGTTTCGGGTGACCTGGGACAAGGGAGTAGAAGATCTGATGAGTTATTTTATTTCATAGACTCAGGCAGTCTGACCTGTCCAAGGACAGGTAGGGGTAAACTGACTGCATTTCAGACAGGCCAAAACAAGCTACATGTCCAAAAGAAGGATAAGATCAAGACGCTCCTGGTTCCCAAACCTCATGGTCACAGCTCTGCCAGTGTGCCCCAGCTCCCTACTTACCATCTGTCCCCCCGCCCCATGCAGTCTCCTATGTTATTCTGGATGTTTGTTCAGGACCTAGAACAGAAAGTCAGAATCTGGGGCTGTTTCACTTAATATGGACCTCCCAGACCCTTTGGTCAGGGAAGCAGGGCTAAGGCTTTGGGACAAAGGGCTGTGTTCAGAGCTCAGAGTGGGAGTCAGCTCCCCAGACAGTGAAGGCAAGGACTTCCTCTTTGCAAAGTGCTCAATCTGCTGTCTCCTACACCCCTAAGGTCCCTGGCACACCCAAAGGCAACACCATCCTCAGCCTGCACATTTATGTAACAATTTGGGACAGAGGAGAGCAGAAAAGTGTGGCTGTTGACCCTGAGCCTCTCATAAAGATACATCCTCTGTTCAGGCTGCCTAGGGGGCCGCAACCTAGGTGCTCTCATAGGCCCAGGTTCCCAAGAGGGTCAGAAAAAGGAATGTCTGGCCCCTGGCTCGGCTCTTTGGATCCCACAGGGCTAGAGCTGTAGGCACCACGTGGACTACAGCACTTCTGGTGTTTTTCGCTGAGATACTATACTGCCTTGGGCTGTGGAGGAGTTGTGACCTGTGCTGGGTCAGGGAGGGAGGACTGGAACTCGGGGTTGGATCCTGAAGTGTGCTGGCTTACTTTATATGAGGGCAAAAGCAGAACAGTTCCTGCCTTTGAAGACCTTATGGTCTACTGTGAGGATACCCCAGATATACAGATAAATAAATGCAATGTAATCTGAGGGATCAAACTCTAACCACAGGGGAGTTCTCATATAAGGCACCCTATTCTGAATTTGTGACAAAGACAGAGACAGCCAGGACTTTTGGGGGGATATACAAGAGAGGCCAAAAGGGGTTCAGGTGGTCCCATGTGGCTGCCCCAGGTGTAGGGAGCTATCTTCATGATCTCAGTGTCTCCTAGAGGCCAGAGACCCAGAGCCAACAAGAAAGATGGGGCCTTTCCCAGGAGATTCTACACCATGTCTGCTTCCAATTCTACACTCAACCTCAGAGATGAAATGGAAGACGTGGTGGGGTGGAGGAAAGGCGGGAACAGAAGGGACATTTGGAAAGCTAATCTCCTTTGGCTAGGGCCCTTTTCCTGTCATCATTCTTTGAATAGCAATGTGGTCACCTCCAAGTATGGAAAAACTTGGATATAAAGTAGGAAGGGGGAAAAGAAATCAGCTCTCCATCTCCCAACCCCACCCCCTCCCCCTATAAACTAGTCTGGCTTCTAGGTGAAAGGCCTGGCAGTCACATACTGGTGGCTTCAATAGCTTCCATCCCAGGCAGGTTGCTGACTTAACAAGTGGAAAAACACCAATCCCAATAGTTTCCATGTGAAGTCTTCCCAGCTGCGGTCTTTCCTCGTGCTCTTGGGGAAGGAGGAGAGCAAAGCAAAGAAGTAAATTGGATAGGCAGCTGCTGGTCTTCAGATTTTTTTTTTCTGACTAGCACCTTGGGCTTCCCCTTGTCTCCCAAGTTCAGTCGGCTATTCAGTGGCAACTCTGTGCATCAATTCAGATGAGAGAACCCCAACATTATAAGGGGCTCTCCTCAAAGAAAGAGGCTATCTCTCTCTGCTGGAGTTTTGCAATAAAAGTGAATAAGGAAGTCTGTTTGTGGAATGTCTCTTTTTGGGGAGGGGGAGGGGGGGGAGAGAGAGAGAGAGAGAGAGAGAGAGAGAGAGAGAGAGAGAGAGAGAGAGAGAGAGAGAGAGAGAGAGAGAGAGAGAGTGTGTGTGTGTGTGTGTGTGTGTAAGTAAAACAGGTCAAAACTAGGTGTTCCTGAAAGGTATGCTCAGAGCCGTTTTCCTTCTTAGCTACTTCCACAAGTCCTTAGCCTCAGGGAACCAGCTTTCTAAGTTAAGGAGAGATTTAGGTCAGAGAAGAGGAAAAAGTGAGGCCTGGCCAGAACGGAAGGTGTCTGTTATTTGCAGTTTCTGAGGGCAGGACTGATCTCCATTTGTCTAGGCTGGAGCAGGACAAGTGAACCTTGCTCCAGAGGAGGGAGATAATCTCACCAGTTCTTCTCTCACCCCAGGGCCAAATCATGACTGCCAGGTTAAGGAAGACCCTGCTGCCACCGCTGCTGCTACTGCCACTGCTTTGCCAAGGGCCAAAGGTGCAAGGATGCCCAGTAGGCTGCCAATGCAACCAGCCACAGACTGTCTTTTGCACTGCCCGGAAGGGCACCACGGTCCCTACTGATGTGCCCCCAGACACAGCTGACCTGTATGTCTTTGAGAATGGTATCACCACACTGGACTCGGGAAGCTTTGTCGGCCTCCCTGCCCTGCAGCTCCTTGACCTGTCACAGAACCAGATCACTACCCTCCATGGGGGAGTCTTTCAGCCACTAGCCAACCTCAGCAACTTGGACCTCTCTTCCAATCAGCTGCAGGAGATAACCAATGAGACCTTCCGAGGCCTTCGCCTGCTTGAGCGCCTCTACCTGTCCCACAACCGCATCCATCACATCCAGGTGGATGCCTTCGACACTCTTGAGAGCCTTCTAGAGTTGAAGCTGGAAGACAATCAGCTTCAGGTGCTGCCCCCGTTGCACCTGCCTCGTCTGCTACTGCTGGACCTCAGCCACAACCATATCCCAGCCCTGGAGGCAGGCACCTTTGGAATGAGCAACATAGAATCATTAAAGTTGGCTGGGCTGGGGCTGAGTCGGCTGGACGAAGAGCTGTTCTTGGGTCTACGGAACTTGCATGAGCTGGATATTTCTGAGAATCAGCTGGAAGGGGCCCCTGCTGTGCTTCGGGGGCTCCGAGGCCTCACCCGCCTCAATCTCGCAGGGAATGCTCGCATCACCCAAATGCTGCCCGATGACCTAGAAGGTCTGGCAAACCTGCAGGTGCTGGACCTCAGCAACTTGAGCCTGCAGGGCCTCCCTCGGGACTTCTTTAGCCGCTTCCCCCGGCTCCGAGAGGTCACAGCTGCCCGAAATCCCTTCAACTGTGTATGCCAGCTGAGCTGGTTTGGGCAGTGGGCCAGAGAAAGCCGGGTGATGATATGGAGCTCTGATGAGACAAGGTGCCACTTCCCCCCCAAGAATGCAGGGAAGCTTCTCCAGCACCTTGACTATGCAGACTTTGGCTGCCCTGCTACCACGACCACTGCCACTACTGCCCGGCCTTCAACCCCCTGGCCGACCCTCCCCCTCACCAGCCTACCCCCAGCAGAGCCCAGCACCCAGGCTCCCACTGCAGCCCCTTCCAGTGGAGACGGCCCCAGCCTGCTCTCTGTCACAGCCCCCACTGGCAGCACTGGCCCCCAACTGAAGGACTGCCCTGCACACACCTGTCTCAACGGTGGCACCTGCCGGCTCAATGCCTGGCATCACCTTGAGTGCTTGTGCCCTGAGGGTTTCTCGGGTCTGTATTGTGAGGCGAAGACCAAGCGGCCCACCCTGCCGCCGCCACCCCCCACTAAACTGCCAACTCGGGTATCCCAGCTTAGTATTGAGCAGGTGAGCGCAACCTCCTTGAGAGTAAAGCTCAAGAATTACACCCAGAACAAGGCCCAGCTCAAGGGTATTCGCCTGACCTACAGAAACCTCTCAGGCCCTGACAAAAGGCCAGTGACCCTCAGCCTTCCTGCCACACTCTCCGATTACACAGTCACACAACTTCGGCCCAATGCCACCTATTCCATCTGTATCGGGCCCCTGGGTGGGGCACGGGGACCTGACAGTGAGGAGGCCTGTGGAGAGGCCCGTACTTCCCCATCTGTTCGCTACAACCACGCTCCTGTCACACAGACCAAGGAAGGCAACCTGCCACTTGTGATAGTGCCTGCACTGGCTGCCCTGCTCCTCGGCGTGCTGGCCACAGCAGGAGCAATGTACTGCCGACGCCGAAGGAGTGCCCAGGACAAAGGGCGAGGCCAGCTAGGTGCAGAGACGGGGCCTGTGGAACTGGGGGGGGTGAAGGCCCCACTGGAGGACACAAGCCCCAAGCTGCCAGAGGGCGCTGGGGTGCCATCAGGTGGCTCTGAGTGCGAAGTACCACTCATGCACTACGCTGCTGGCAATAACAACAGAGCCCCTGTTTCCAAACCCTCCTACTTCTGAATCCTGACCGGGTCCAGGGAGCCACCAGGGTCCAACAGCCTTCTCCGGCAGCCTTGCCGAACTAACCAGAGTTTTGTTTTATTGTCCCCAGCTATGAAGGTTTTGAGGTCAGCGTGGCAGGCAGACACAGGTAGTGAGAAGGGCCCAGGCTGGAAGTTAGTAGCTCCTGGGTGTTAGTCCTGGCTCTGCCACTGTGTGACTCTCTCTGGGCCTCAGTTTCCTCATCTGTAAAATGAGGGGGTTGGACTTGATGATCTTCAAGATCACTTCCAACTCTCTGGCTTCTCTCATCCCAGCTCCCCCACCCACCCACCCATCCCCCAGCAAGGTGCAATCTCCTGGAGCCACACAGCCTTGCCCTCCTCTGTGCTCCCTCTCGCGTCTGGAAGCCGCCCGGGGTGGGAGAGCCCACAGGTGGCCCCTGTGTGCCGGTAACACAGGCATGAGCTTCTCAGGGGGTAGCTCCTGCCAACTCCCTGCCCCCCGGAGAGGTCTTAGGGGGAGGGGAAGGTACCAAAAATGAAGGAAACCTTTCAGGAGGTGAGTGGGGTCCAGACGGGGAAGATACTCCTCAAGGGGGCTGACTTTCCAGCCTCAGCCTCAAGGATGCGAAGGAACAAAAGAAACTGGAAAGAAGATTAAGAACTTTTTTTTTTTGGAAAAATATTTATATCATATTCTTTCCCATTTCTTCTGGGAAAGCACTTTTCAAACCCAGAGGCAAGGACTTTGGTTTTTGTAAGACAGACGATGACATGAAGGCCTTTTGTAATAAAAATAAAATAAATGAAATAAAATCAGACATCAGTCCATGGAGTTGGCCCATGTTGTGGCAGGAAATTGTGTTGGGGCCTTTTTGCTGCCTGGGTGACCAGTGCTAATTTCTGGCTTCTCAGGAGGGTGGGTGGGACTGTGGAGTCAGGGGACGTGGGTCCAAATTCTACCTCTGCTAACTGAGTACTGTATGAGTCCTTTATGAAATGAATAACTTTAGGAAAATCACTTCCCCTCTCTGGGCCTCAGTTTACTCATCAGTAAAATAGGGAGATTGAACTACATGATGTCTAAGGCCCCTTTTAGCTTCATATCCTATGGTTCCAAGAGTCAAGGCACATAGGACGCCTGGGCTTCTTTTCCTATCTTTGGCTTCTTTCAGGAGAGAGAGGTCTAGGATTGGGGTATACCCAGTAAGCTGTGCTCCAGGTCAGAGGCTAAGAGACTGATGGTGAAGTGGGCTGGGGCAGATTCTAAAGCTCAAGCAGGATCAAAGGAGGGGATGGATGATTATGTTGAATAGGGCTAGCTGCCATGGGTAGCTTCTTTTTCCAGGTCCCTTAATCTAAAGAGGTGGAAGAGAAAAGCTCTGCTCACATCCCTGAGAAGGGAAGGGAACGAGCATTTATTAAGCACCTGTTGTGTGCCAGGCACCTTGCTATGCACTTTACCAACATTATCTCATTTGATCCTCACAACGACCCTGTGAGGTAGGTGCTATTATGATCCCCATTTTTACAGCTGAGGAAACAGGTGAATTGTCTTGCTGCTGAGGTCATAAAGCTGCTAAGTGAGGCCATGTCGGAACACAGGTCTTCCTGACTCCAGGCACCAGCCAGCTGTGGGGAGCCCTGAGGCCCATCTCATCAGACCACAAGCTCAGCTCTTAAAATTCCGTCCTGATCTGTCTGGCACTACCTTCCTTTCATGCCGGGAATGGACAGTGCTTATCTGACTGCCTGTGGCCAAAGGTGCTCTGTGAGGGTCTAACTAGCCCTCTTCTCCCCAGTGGACAGGGAGGATGTCCGGGGCAGTGAGGGAACCCTTGTCTTGGATTCTGACCAGGCAGAGCAAAGGAAGTCCTAGCTCAGGGTTCAGTGCCAATGGATCTATGGATCGTAAATCTCTTTTATGTAACATCACTTTGAGCTCCATGGGGATAGAGGACAACCTCGTACCCTAAAACAAGCAGCTCCTATCTCTGTCTCGAAGATCAGGACTTGGTAAGTGCTTAATTTTCTGTTCAGTCTTTGAAGGGACAGGTCACAGTTCTGTCAACTTGTTTCACAATAGCAGTAGGTGCCCCTTTCTCTAGGGTTCTTAGGGTGCTCCTGGCCCCAAGCCTCATTCTCCCCTGGTCTTTCTGGAAGAAAATACAACCCCAGACAAGAGAGGAGATTCATATCTCACTAGCAGCACTTTGGGATATCTCCTCTATTTACAGGTACTACTCGACATTCAACCTCGACTGAGAGCTCCCCCCCCCAAAACCTGCTGGAATACAGCTCTTTCTGGGTCTATTATCCTACTATTGCCACCAGGTGGTATACTCTAGTATTCTCAAACTTATTGGCCCAAAGGTAGACACCCCTCACCCATCTTCTCCACTAGACAGAGGCTGGATTTTTAAAAGGTCTTTAGCACAGTGACTGGCACATCATAAGCACCTAATAAAAGTTTTTTCATTCATTCATTGCTAACACTTAAAGAGAAATGAAATAAAAACCACATTTACAGAGAATACAAAATTATCACTTTATGAGGCAGTGAACTGGGAAGAAAGTCCAGGATGGTCTTGACCTGGATTTGAATCCCTTATTAGCGTGACCTTGGATGACTCAATTTCCCTCTAGGGGCATCAGCTTCCTCGTTTCACCAGGAGGTGAAAGTGGGGAATAGGGTAAATAGATGTTCTGTAAGGTCACTTTAGGTTCTAAATCTTATGAATTTAGGGGCACAGGAAACTTTTTTCTTAGAATCTCATCCAGTCACTAATGGCCAATACCATTCCAGGCTAAAAAGTTCCACTTCTGTTAACCTAGCATTTGCCACATACCCTCCATCTTGCCTCAGGAGTAAGCCCAATATATGGGCACGCCAACCAAACCACCAGCCCTACTCTTCCTTTTCCAAGCTATGGCCATCTTGGCCCCTTTCATTAAGGGCTAGAGCCAGTACATCACTGACATCATACTTCTGCCACTCAAACTCAACTTTTCCAAAAAAGAACTCAATACCCTTCCCCTAAAACCCACTGTCTTCTGAACTTCGATATTTCTGTCGAAGAGACCACCATCCTTCTAGTCATCAAGGATTGAAACCCTGGTGTTACAGATGCCTTACTCTCCTTTATCCTGCCTATCAAATCAATGGCTGTTGTTTCTACCTCTACATCATCTTTCTCATATACCCCTCCCCTCAGCCACTTACATGCCCCACAACTCCAGTTCAGACCCTCATTACGTCTCACATAGACCACTGCAGTAGCTTCCTAATTGATTTACCTGCCTCGGGTCTAACTCACTCTAAACCACTTCTTACACAGCTCAGATTTGACTTTGCTACTCCTCGGCTAAAAAAGTGACAATAGTTCTCAATGGTTGCTTTTAGGATCCAATAGAAATTCCTCTGTTTCACTTTTAAAGCCCTTTAAAAACCTGGCCCCAACCTACCTTTCCAGTCTTCATGACATAAAGCCTTTCCACAAAGACCTCTCCCCCAATTACCTTGTGTTTATTTTGAATAGTCTTACACATATATATGTTATCTCCTCCTCCCTTAATAGCAGGGATATTTAATTTCTGCCTTTTTGTCCCCAGTGAGTGGTCATATAGTAGGCACTTAATAAAGGCCTATTAAGTAATTGATTTAGTAGAGATATTGCTAAATCCTATAAGGATAACTCTAGCCCAGAGTCAATGGTAAGAACTACTTTACTACCCATTTTCCATTGCTTACACACACACATTCCTGAAAATGTGCTTCCTGGCATAGTTCACTGTTTAAAAGTAGTAGTGAGTGCCCCAGCCCTGGAGGTCTTTAGGTGAAGCTAGGTTACCCTGCATCAAGGATGCTAGAGAGAGAACTCTGGTTAGGAGCCTTGAGGTCCTTCCAACACTGAGTTTCATAGCCTTAAACCAGCCTCTTCCCTAACTCCTTTCCCTTTCTCTCCTCTTACTACCTTCTTCCTCCCAAAGTACTCCCAACTCAGAGTCCCATAAATCAACCTGACTCAGTTCCAAGGCCTTTGCCCACTCCCCAGTCTCTGGGCTTCATCTGAGAACTCTGACCGAATTTTTATCTCCTTGAATGCCCAGCCTCATGGCTCCTCTTATAGGAGCAGTGACACTGTGGATCTCTCCTAGTGGAGAGATTTTTACACTCAATTAGAGACAGAAAATGGGAAACAACTCAGGGAAAAGAGGCATCAAAAAAAAAAAAAGGAAACAAAGTGGGTGTTTGTGGAACAAATTTTGCCATTTAAATGTAATGCAATACTACTGTGCTGTAAGAAACAACAAATATGAAGAATTCAGAGAAACACAGGAAGACTTGCATTAAAATGATACACAGAGAAAAAAACAAAGACCCACAAAATGACAATGTCAATGAAACATCATTAAAACATAGATGAACTTGAATTAACTGCAATGACTAATCTTGGTTCCACAGAGAACAGATGATAGTATGGGTAAGGTCCTATAAGTGGAATAGCACATATGCCACTAGTCCAGACCACTCTGTGGTGTGGATTTTGCTTAGGAGTCTTTTGGTGGCAAGGGAGGATTCAACTGGAGGCAAAAAAAGATCATTTTTTAAAAGAGGAAGCTTGATAGTAGAAACCTGATCTTGGGGGACCCTTGGGTACTAGGCCCAGGAAAATCAAGATAGAGCAGGGCAGAGGTTTGGACAAAGGCACAGACTAATTAAGCCCTTTCTATAAGTGGGTTCTTAGGCCCTTATCTCTATCCTCCTCCAGGGTTTGGTGCTCACAGTGGTCCAGCAACTCCTAGTGGGACTATGCCCAGGATTTTGTAAGAGCCCAGGAAATGGGAGTGTCTTCCAGGAAAGCTGTCTGCTTGGAGAGGGGCTGAGCCAGAAAAGATAAGTTCAGTTTGGGATAGGGAGGGTAGAAAGAGCGTCAAGTATTACTGGGCAGTCCGGATCGCTCAAGGATTTTTGAACAGACTAGCACGGTATCTTTTTGGAGTTATTTTTTTTTTTTGGAGATGGGGAGAGAAATGTAATTAATCTCAAACTTCAAAAAATTTCTCCATCTCACCAACACGGTCTTCCTTGCAAAAGACAGCAGAGAGGTCATTCAGAAGTGTCTAAAGTGACAGCTAAAGGGAAGGGTCTGAAGTCAGAGGCAGCATATAGTTTACTACAAAAAACTTCACTGGCCTTAGAATCAGAAGTCCTAGGTTCAAATCTTAGCTCTGACACTTAAGGACCATGAGACTGTGAACAGTCTGAGCCGGAGCCTGTTTCACCAGCTGCAGATTAAGGATAATCATACCGGATACTACCCACTGCACAGGGTTGTTGTGAAGCAAGGGTTTTATAAAACTGCAAAACACCTGAAAAATGGGATTCTGTTTCTATACTTAATTTCACATGATGCTCCCAAAAACTCTGTGAGGGAGGCAACATTATCACTGGCATTTTCAAAACAGGAAACAGGTTGAAAGACATTAAGTTACTTTCTCAGAGGAATCAGACTCACTGGACCCTGAAGCAACTGATGCCGTGGATTCTGATCCCATGCTTCTTCTAGGGACCCAGATGCTCTCTGGGGCCCTCAGAGACAGGCTAACAGGAGTGTGCTGGAGCCTACTCCCACTGGCTGCTGATTGTGACATTCTCAGTGCGGGCATGTACATCTTGGAAATGAAATCAGGGCTTGATTTATTGCTTCGTGGAAGACTGAAGAAAACGACGGAGAAAATTTAATGGTGCAGTTTGAACTTCAGAATGTGTTGTGTGTATGGTTTATTTTTCATTTTTGTTTTTTTTTTCTCCAGAGAGTTAGCTGTCAAATTTTTATCAGCACTTCCCTGGGCAGGCAGTCCCAGTGTTGTTACTCCCATTTGACAGAGAAGGAAACTGATGTTCCAAGAAGGGAGACGATCTGCGCCAGGTCACAGAAACAGCAACTGGCAGAATCTGGACCAGAACCTGGACCTTCTTACTCCAAACGCGGAGCTCTTTTACTGCATCAAGCTGTCTCTTCATCAGGGCCAAGAGGGGAAGAAGGCCATGGGCCTTTCTGGCCTCGGGAGCTGTTCTGTGGCTCACAGGATTGATGTCCAAGTCAAAGGGTTCGTGGCACGAGCCATCCAGGTGGCTCATCCATCAGCTGTGTAACAGAGGGGGCTGTGCCACGTGGGTGAGGGCAAGCCCCTCCCCAGCCCTAGTTTAGGGGGGGTATTTCCTGAAGGGCTGGGTTCCATTAGGGAAGGGGGAGTGAGAAAGGCCTCCCTTCCCCCCACTGAGGGGAGGAAGCCTGCTGGGACTAGCTGTCAAAGGGGCCATTGTGGTCCTGCCGGCAGCTTTGTTAAATCACCAGCCCAGATTCCTCTGAAAATTGCTGCTGAGTAAATATTTTCCCTGCCAGCCCAAGTCTGTTCCACAGCCCCAGTGGGGAGAGCTTTGCTCTGAAGGGGGCTATAGGAGGGGACAAGGGTGGAGAAGCAGTAAACTGGGGCACTAGGAAACCACAACTGTGTCCTAAGCTAGCCTTCTAGCAGGGGACCAGGCAATCTCTTCTCAGCTACCTCTCAGCCTCTTCCAGCCCTGCTCAGGGCCCCGATTTCCATTCCAGGAAATGGAGTTGGGGAAGAAGGGTATTCCCATTTCTGAGGCTTAGGAGTTAAGGGAAGACCTGGGGGTTAGGGCTGGTTAATACCAGAACCTAGTGGGCCCTATGGGGGCTCAATGCAGCTGCATCCCCCCACTGAAATATGAGGAAACTGTTTCCATAGCAACACTTCTGTGAAGCAGGCTGTGCATGGATTACAGTCCCATTTTACAAAAGAGGGAAAATGATTTCCTCGAGGCTGAAGCACCAGCAAGTGGCAGAGCTGGGGGAAGCTCAGCAGCAGTTCTCTAGGTCCCTCCATCAGACAAGGCTGCCTCTCCCTGAGCCATCACCACTCTCAGAAGGACCTCTGACTATGGAGTGAAAGGCTTGGAGAACTATGATACACAGTAACAGGTCAGGTCGGGGAGGGTCTTTTGTCTTGTCTTTAAGTAGGTCCACATCACCTCCATGGCTCTAAGGGTGGCCAAAGCCCCAGATTTCAGCCCGAGATTCCCCTTGGACAAGCGCTGGCCCAAGAGTGGAGTCTAGTGTTCCGATCCTGGTTTTATCCATGACTCAGCCATTACGTTTCTGCAGGATGGTAGGGTTTTCCAGAGGAAATGCCGGCTGGGTTGACTGACCCCTTCCCTAGCCCTGAGTCAATGGTCCCCAGTGAGGGGGGGACACTCATAATATAGTGGACTTGGAGCTGCAGGACCTTGCATCACTCTAACCACCTAGTGATCTTAGGCAAGTCATTTAACCCTCATGAACAACTCCTCCATGCAATGAGTGTTTGATCGCCAACATCTTTCTCTTCCAGATCTAACATTCTATGAAATTCTCTAAGCCCAGAATCCAGGGGTAACTCTCATTCCTGCCACTCAATCATCCCATCTCTAAGTCCTGTACAGGAGGAGCTAGGTCTGGTCTAGAAGAAAGAATTTGGCATCAGAAGGGAGGAGACTTGCATTTTAGTCCTGGCCCCACTACTAATTCACTATATAACTTTGGAAAAATTTACTTCTTCCATAGAAAAGCTATAGGCATCTGTACAAGAGGCTTAATAATCTCTTGCCTACCTTGCAGGGCTGCTGTGAGGAGAATACAGTAACAGAAGCTGGAAAATGCTTTGGAAAGTGAAAAGCACTATACTAATGCATACAGTTGTGGGGGCAGAAAGCCAGGCCCAGCTGTGTTCCCTAGGCATGAGGCTAAAGGGGTAGGGAATGGGGAGCTGGCTAGGTGCAATGGAAGGACTATCCATTCCCCAGGAGAGAGAAGAGGAGCTGAGGGAAAGCTCAGGACCCCAAAGCTAGCCCAACCCCTGTTCCTCCCCCCACTGTTTTATCAAAACAAAGTAGGATACTCTGAAAAATAGGGAAGGGAAGGAAACTGGGGAGAAAAAAGGAGGGAGGGAATGCCAAGCTTCCCGACCACCGGCGCCCCGCTGTTGATGCCATACAAACCATCCATTAGAGGCCGGAAATGCTTGGCCACTTCCAAGACTAAGCTGGGCCAGGAAAGAGGAAAGGCATTTTGGACCTCAAAGACAGCCTTAGGTACCTGGGGCAGAAGGCATGTTATCCCTCAGCTATGGAGCTGGAACCCTGTTGGGGGTTGCTTGCTATTTGCAAGAAGTCTCTGAATTTCCAAAGGACTGCCTTTGTTAAGGGTGAAGAGTCTAGTGGTAAGGACAAGGGGTGGGGGCGGTGTGTGATGACTGGCCGCCCATCTGGGAGTGATTTGAGAGATTCCAGAGCTCACTGGCCCCGGGCAGCCTGCTGGGCTATTCTTAAACCCTATAATTATGGGATCAGCACCATCCAGTGGTACTGTGGGTCCTAGAACCATTAACCCCTCAACAAGCCCAGGGGATGGGGCCATGTTGTTGCTGGGGCAGGGGTGACTCAGTGGGGGAAGGGAAACAAAATTGAGGCAGGAGAGGGAGAAGAAGCACAACGTTCAGTATCACATGTGCTGGGAGCAGAGCCCAGAAGGCAGGAAACGGTGGGTGGAGGGCAGGGCACCACAGACTTAAACATTGATGTTTCCATCCCTAGGTGGAGCCCAGCGGGTTATTTTTCTAGGCCTGGTCAGCCCAACCTGACAAAGTGAGAGCTGTCAGGAGGGATAGAAGGGATAGTAGCGAAAACTGCAGACTTGGAGTTTTAAGACTGGAGTATCATCCCAAGCTTCCCCTATACTAATTCTGTGACCTGAAGAAGTGATTTCACTCCCTCAGTTTCCATATCTGTAAAATGTTAATAACAGTCCTAATCACAGTATCCTTATGCTTGTTCCATTTACCTCACACAGTCACTGAGAGGAAAGAACTTTGTAAAATATAAAGAAATGTGAACTAGAAGGCTTAGACTTTGCTATTTTATGATTCTTAGACCTCTGTACACAGTAGGTGCTTAATAAATGTTGACTGAATAGAACTGACCTGATTCAGGACCCTGAGGGAAGCCAGCAAGGTGCCTGTTAAGCAGCAAGCCCAGGCAGTGGGGAGAGAATGGACAGATCTAGCCACCTCAGGACTCTCACCAAACTGGATCCAATCCAATAATTAGGTGCTGCCACGTGCAGAGACCTAACTGCACAAAGCCTGTCAGTGACTCCCTCATATCCAAAGTGTATCACTCAACTGAAACTTGGCTCAATTCATGTATTACACTGAGTGGTATGTCCCATGTATCTCAGTTTTATCATCATTTGTGTGACTTTCTCTCTACTAGCCCATAAGCTTCAGAGAACAGGCATCAGGTTGTCTTTAAACTTTGTGGCTCTTCTAGGCCCTGGCCAAAGGCTCTGCACACAGTAGGCACTTGGTAAATGTGTGTTTGGTACAAGCAGCTTGGTTTCTTTAGCAGAATAACTCTTAACGGGTCTGGTTTTCTGCTCTGTGCCCAGGCCTCACTCCTCCATCATTCCAGTACCCATGACCCATCTGCCTTGATCCTTCCTTATGCCCAGCCTCATGATGATGAACCCAGAAAACAGGGGGTAATGGTGCCTCTGACTGGCTGGGTGATCCTGAGGACTTCCCTCTGGGCCTCAGTTTCCAGCTCTGACAATCTCTGCTGTCTGTTCAAAGGTCCTTTCCAGTGCTCCCATTCCACGTTCACAGAATCACAGGTTTAGACCGGGAAGGGGCCTCTGAGTCCAGCTGGTTTAGGCCTCTCATTTTACAGATTTGTAAACTGTGGGCCAGGGTGAGGTCTATTACTTAGCCATGTCATACAAGCCCGATTTTAACCCCATGTTATTTCTACTGCAATTTCTTAAACCAGGCTAACTCCTTAGGGCTCCTTCTCAGCAGCGACAGTCTGTGTCTTTTTAGTCCCTAGGTCCTGCCCAGAAGAAGTGTCCTCACAGTACCAGAAAAGCTGGTGAGAACATCCATGGACTCCCATGCTTTGATCAGAAGTAGTTGATGTGGAAAAGAGAGATGTCTGTTCCCAGAGTGCAGGAGGAAACAGGCCAATAGATGAGGATTCCCGGGTCCCAATGAAAGCTTTGCTGGCAACCTCAGTCCTACCTTTCTCCTATGGGGCTGAGATGACCCCAGAGGGGTGGACAGTACTTCATATAGCCAACCTCCCTCCAAACATACACACACCTAGCTGGACTGTATAAATGTTGAAAGAGGGAGGGCTACAGAGTGGGGTTCTGCCCCTCAGGGTTGGTTTAGCTCTGGCTTCCATACCCAGATTTGCCAGGTTCTTATATATGGTGCCACCCCCACCCCTGACCAGCTGTACTTGAAGCCACTTCTACCTCCCTTGGGCATTATCCCTATAGGTCAGGGGTTCTTCACCCTTTTTGTGTCATGCTCCCCCCAACCGTGGCAGTCTGCTAAAGCTTAAGGACCCCTTCTCCGAGTAAGGTTTTTAAATACATAAAATAAAATAAATAGGACTAGAAAGGAGACCAATTATATTAAAATACAGTTATCAAAATATTAAAAACAAGTCCACACACCCTGCTCTAAGTTAAGAACTCCTTGCTCTAAGATGAATCCAGCCTACCTCTTTAACTTAATTTTTCTTGCTACTTTCCTAAATGCACACTACACTCCAGAAAGGCTTATCTCCTCATTAGTCTCAACCTCTCACCACAAACGTGGTGCTCATTTCTACCCCTTTGTCTTTGCTTACACTGTTTCCCCTACCTTCCCACCCCCCACCCCTACTCACTCACACTTTCTCCTTCCCCTCTCCTCTCCAAATGCTACTCATTGCATCAAAGCTTGCCTCAAGCTCCAGCCTCTCTAGGCCATCTTTTTTTTAGCTCTTCCAGCCTGTATTCATCATTCTGCCTAATGAATTCCTACCCCTTCTTCAATGTCCACTTCAAATCTCCCTTTTCTATGAAGCCTCCCCTGATCCTGCCAGTTGGTAATGATCCTTGCTAACTTTAAACGTAGACAGGACCACATGATTTAGTTCTTAATTGCTAGCCAGCTCCTCCTAGGAGATTCACTTGTATTCACTCCTAGGAGGCAAGGACCACGAATAACCCTCACCAGGCTGCCAGCATTTATACACTGCTGATAAAGAACTCATTGATCAATGTTGACCCAAACAGAGACACTAAGGGCTGGGGGATGGTGGAAAGTCAGCTTCTAACCATCCCAGGATATTTGATACAGAGCTGGAAGGGGCTGTAAAGTTCATCTAGTCCAACCCCTTCACTGGAAAATGAGGACCAAAAAAATTAAAAGACTTGCAAAAGGTCCTCAAAGTGTCATAGGTAGGGCAAGGAACAAAGCCAGCACCTGAGCCCACGTCTACACCGTGCCACTCCACACCATGTCCTAGAGTGGATGCAGATCAAACCACCACCACCAGCTCAACCAGGTCCTGAGCCACCCTCTATTGACTTCCCAGTGAAAACCTTCAAAAGCCTTGCCCCCTGATGAGACCCCCTCCTCAGCCAGGGTGTTCCCTGGGGTATTGAAGCCACTGGTATTTCTGTTCAAATATTTGGGATGGAGCCCCCAGCTTTCTTCCTCACTCCCCACCCCCAAGCATTGCCATGAAGATGTCTCCTTGACCCCCTGCTCCCACCACACATCCTGAGCACACTTATACCCATATTCCAGGGAACACAGAAGCTCCTACCCTGGGGAAGTGTTGAGGGTGAAGGAGGTGAGGGCGCAGGAGAAGCAGCGAGTGTCCCACAGCTTTACTTCGTGCTCACGCATCTACAACAAGAGATTAAGGGGTTCAGAGAGTCAGCTGTTTTGACCTAGGGCTCTGAAGGGTTCCTTCCAGATCCCTTACCCTCAGGCCAGCAAAGTCTATCACCCAGGGAGAGAAGTTTTGTGTTCAGAGTTACTCTGCTCACTCCCTCACAAATAGCATTAAAGGAAGGAAGGTCCTTCAAGGAAGCAGGCTGTGAGGTGGGGTGGAGTGCGAGCATGAAATGGACAGGGAGTGTTTCCTTCCCTACTAATCCCTCACAACAGCATCCCCTCCTCCTTGACTTGAATTGTCACCCCAGACTCCTTGTCCTCAGCAGGGGCTGGCCATGGTTCCTAGGGTCAGGGTTAGCTATTCCAAATGGAATTTGTTGATTTCGGCAGCTGGGTCCCTTGGGGGCTCTGAGACCTGGCTATGTGACTGTGGCCGTATATGGGCACATTTGGGGCAAGGCATGCCTGGCTCCACCCATTCCCTGGACAGACGGGTGACCCCTCTGAGCTCATGCTGGCCCTGCCCATCTTTGACACCCCTCAGGCCACCAAGAGAGAGGGATTTCTTCCTCCCTCTTCCCCCCAAAACACATACATACATAATGTTATGGTAATTAGATTGCCTCCTCAAATAAGGTTACCACAATGCCAAGAAAGGCTAATTATTTAGGCTTAGATGAATGTGCATATGCACCACCCAGACTTGGGCTGCAGACCCCCTCCCCACACAAGGGGCTCTGGCCTCCTCGGGTTGAGCTCTGCTGACCAGTTCTTTCCCTCAAGTCACCATACCTGGTTTAATCCAGTAGACAGAAGATGCTCCCGGGAGTTGGTCCACACCAGTCGGCTGTCCCTGTGGTTCTCGTGGCCCTGGGTGCTCTGAAAGAGAAGGTCCAGTTGGGAAGAAATGATAAACCTGCCTATTTTCCCAAAACACAGGACTGGGTAGCCCTTCCTGGAGACCAGGGGATGGGGTGAGCAAAGCAGAGAATCCTTCCTAATGAAGGGCAGCCATCAACCTAATAATAACAACATCACACATTTCTATTGGTGCTTTAAGATTTACAAAATGCATTCCTTAAAACATCCCTTTGGGTATAGATCATGCAAATATCACAATCCCATTTTGCAGATGAAGAAACTAAGACTCAGTAAAGTGACTTGACTTATCCAAGATCAATCCAATCCAATCCAATCCACATTTGTTGAGTGCTTAGGGTGAGAGTGAGGATCTGAACCTAGGGATTTTTCCTGACTTCAAGTTCATGGCTGCTTAACCCAGCCTCTGACTAAAAAAATGAGGGGCCTCAGGGATAAAGCCTGGGGTGGGTAGGGGGAGGGGAGGAACCAAGACACTAGAGTTTCTAGTTATAATGTAAAGATAACTCCCAATTCTTTTTGGCACAGTCCCAGACCACCCTTTCTCCCTATGCCTTGCCTCTTGATTAGGGATGGGGTGAATGACTCATAGACCAATCTGGCCATGACCCAGAGGCAGGAGTATGGCTCCCCAGACCTTCCCTTTCCCTTGTAAAAGGCTGATTGGGAACTCAGGTGCTAGGGCATAAAAATGCTATCCTCCTCTTCCTACCTAGCAAAGCCTCATCTAGATATGCAGAGAGATAAGCAAAGTTCCTTGAAAAGGACTGAAAACAGGGCAGAGGCCAACTGGGCCCTGACCCTAGGGCCTGTAGCCAGGACAAGGACTGCCAGGCAATGAGTAAGGCAAGTAGGAGGTGGGGAAAAATGAATGTTGTTGAGAGAGGACAGGAGAAAAAACACCATCTGTTATTCCCTTCATGCTCTTAAATGGAGCAATGTACCCTAAATCTCACTTTCTGGGGAACCTATTCTCCCCTTGTCATCCAGCCCCTTCTGGGGAGAGTAGTTTTAGCTACTCTCTCCCTAAGTGACAGATGTGCTGACAGTTATGGGCCCTAAGATAGGAAGAACTCATCAGGGCCTGGAGTTTGAGGGCTGGTGCCAATCTGAGAGCACGTAATAAAGCTTTGGGTCATACTACACACCCAATCCCAATGTTCTTAGCTCCTTCATCCTTCACGCCTCCCCAAGATAGAAGGCTCAGAGCACCCTGGAAAGAGATGGAGATAGAGATAAAAGGAGAAAATGAGAAAGATCCTTTTAATGACTGTCTCAAAGTATCCGCCATTGGGAAGGATGTGTAGGAGTAAGGAAACCAGCTTAATACTAAGGAAAGAATTGAGGACAGGAAGGCATCTGCTTTGTAGAGGCAGGGGTCAGCATATTGATGGTGGTATGTTTGATGCCAAAACTCTGCAGGATGATGTCACCTGGGAGCCTGAAAACACAGATGCTCTCACGGGGTTCAATATCCTCTCCAGAAGGCCAACAAGTATTCTCCCGGCTGAGTACGAAGAACCCACTCACTAAAGCTGCAATGGCATCTGGGACCAGGTGTCTATTCCAACGCCCCCCTGCCGCCCCCTGCTGCCTCTGCTGAGAGCCAGCTTTCCAACTTCCCTCTGCCTGAAAGCTCAAATTTCAAGGTTCCTTCTCCCCTTTCCTGTGCTCCCAAGAAGGCCTGGGTTCCAGTTCAAATTTTGCCACATACTAGCTGTATGAGCTAACTTCTTGGAGCCTTGATTTCCTCTATGAAATGTGGGCAACTGGTAACTCGGTTACGATAACATGATAGAACCTGAGTCACAGAGAGTCATAACATTTCAGGGCTGTAAAGGACCTCAGAGTTCTTATTTTGTTCAACCTCCTCATTTTATAGAGCAGGAAATGGAGGCTCACCAAAAGTCATGGAATAAATTTGTGGCAGGTCAAGGACAAGAACTCTGACACTGTGGCTGGGGTTGGGTGGGGTACTCCTTCTAAGTCAAATGGCTTCATGAATTGGAAGGCCTGGTTGAGGCCCTACCCCACTCACGGATCCCCTCCACAATACTCATGACAGCTCTGCATCAAACTCTTCAGTGACAAGGAACCATTGTCTTCCGAGGCAGGCCATACTACTTTGGTGCAAACAATTAGTAGGAAATTCTTCCTTCCTCACACTGGGTCAAAATCTTTCTCCTTGTGATTTCCATTCATCAATGTCCTTCCAGGTCTAGATCCTGAGATGCTATGAATGTGACACAGATCAGTTTTGGATGGGGATGGGATGGACAGGTGGGTGAGTATAGAAAAAGCAGAAAGTGATATGGCCTCTAGGAAGCCTACGGCATCAGGGTTCACTGGTGATGGGATAACATTAGGACTTGAGGTACCTAGAACAAGAAAAGGAGGGAGGCCAAAGAGAGAAGGCAGAGGGGTCTGAAAAGAGAATAGAAAGGATGCCAGGGGCAAATTCTGTCTATTTTACAACTTTGTCCAGGGCCAGCCATGGAGACAGGGCATGATGCCAGGCTGTGTGGTGTCCCTGGAGAAGGCAGAGAAGAAGTGCCCTCCTTCAGTACTCCACTTAGGGTCAGGGAGCTGCCAGTTGGGAGACTTCAGGAAAACCAGACTGACAGAGGAGAAGATTTCACACCACAGCCTTGTCTCCCCCATACAACCCCAGAAAGGAGCTGTGCTGAGGCAGGGGAGAACTGAGGGGGGCACAACAGGAGGAGAAGAAGGAAATATGAACAGATCCCTCCCAGTCACCCGGGCCCCTGGAGCCTGAGAGCGTGGACTCTGTTACCAAAAATAGCTCACCCCAAACTGTGGCCAGCTTCCTCTGTGCTTCCCACGATCTCCTTGGGAACAAGGAAAGCAGGCAGCCCAGCTTCAAGCATGGAAGTTGATGATCTGCAAGTCCTCTCCCCTTCCCCCCGACCCCCGCTAAGCCTGACCCCAGCGTGGGAGACACTGCCCCTCTCATCCCCCCCAAGAGGGACAATCTGAAACAGCTTGATGTCATTCAAAGGGTCTTTTCTCACCATTCCCTTCCCTCCTTGACTTAACCCAACACAGGAAGTTCGAGCTGAAGCCTGAGAACCAAGCCCCCAAAGCAGCTCTCCCCAGAGAAGTCATGCCTGGAGGTCACCAAGGGGCCCAGAGGAAAGCTGGCAAAATGTCAGCTTCATCCTAAGCAGAACAGGTGGCCACCCAGGAGGACCACCAAGGAGGGGGCATTGTCAGGGGCCTAACATCTAAGGCCTAATTAGAGCTTACTTCCCTTTGTTGTAGGTCCCTATGTGGCACAGAGTCAGAGAACCTGAATTCAAATCTTGACTAGGTCACTTGGGTGACCTTGGATGAGCTACATAATCTCTCTGGGCCTCAGTTCTTCCTCTATAAAATGAGGACTAAATGGATTTGAAAGTCCCTTTGAGGTTCTATGATCTTTGAGAGCAGCATGGTGTGGTAGAAAAGGCATCAGATTTGAACTTCTGTGTTTAAGCCCTGGCCCTGCTATTTTCTTCCAAGCACTTTTTCTCCCAACCTTTTCTGCAAGGCAGGTAGGGCAGGCATTACTATCCCCATTTCACAGAGGAGGACCCTGAAGCTCACAGTATTTAAGTGATTTAACCAGAGTCACAAACCTAGTTAAGTGGCAGAGCTCATGTGCTCTCCCCAGACCACGCTCCCTCTCCAGGAAGCCAGGCCCAGGCACTAGGAAGAGAAGAAAGGGTCATCCCCCACTGTACTCAAAGCCACCCCAGGCCCACACTCACACCATCTCTCTCTCCTGCTTGCTCACACATACACTCCCACGCTTTCTGAGACATATATTCACACTGTCCTCCTTCCTAAATCACTGGAGTGGAGAGAGGCCCACATTAACCTGCCTCCCTACCAAAAGGAAGAAACCAAATTCAAGTTTTTTAAAAAGGAAATTATTCCTCCCTGACTTATAAAAAATCCAAAAGAGGAAGAGCCTGTCTATTTAAGCCCTTATAATACTTTACCCCCCTTAACTCCCTGCTTCCCTCCCTGACGGAAAAGAAGGAAATAAGGACAGAACTCAGGGCACAGGGGCTAGGGATCTGAGGCTGTGGTTGGCACCCTGGCCAAAAGCCACAGGAGAAGATGGAAACAGCTTGGCCTGCTCACCAGACCCGTCCCCCCCCCCTCCCAGTGCAAAGTCTCTATTGAAAACTGCCCTTTCCCCTCATTTAGCAAGGCAGCAGCCCCAGATCAAAGCTCCTCCCTCAACACCACCCCAAGTCACAGAAGTCCGAGAAGGACTGCCCTGAGGCCAGGCCAGGGGTCTCCCAGGAGGCCAGAAAAGCAATATCTGGATGGGTTTCACCCAGCTGGCTGCTGTTTCCCCACTTCTAATGAGTACCAACAGGAAGCCAACCCCCGATACCTTCATGCCCCCCTTCTTTTGTCCCTCTCACACACACCTAGACCATCATGCAAAGGCCAGCCTGGCCCCACCTGGGGCTCTCCAACCAGCTCCCTTGGGAGTCAGCACACAGGCCAGGGCTCCCAGCCCCCCGAGCCCAGCTGGAGCTTTCTTGGGCGCATAGCAGGCATTCCAACTATAGATCAGTCAAATCCCCCGCTAGGTCTCCATAGTAACATTTCCTGTGTGTGGCAAACCAGGGCTCAAAGGAAAAGCTGCTTAGTGGGTAAAGTCCGTGAGGCTCCATCCTTGGGATGGGAGGCTTGGGGAAGAGGGGAGATAGGGGAACACCACAGGGAAATAGGGAAGTATATGTGCCCAGTGCTCCCAAGCACCAGGGAAGAACTTACATGGCAACAAAAAGGCACTAGAAGGTCTGGGGCAGACCTGGGTATTGGGGCAGAAAACAGGTGCCACGCGCAAACCCGCTACTCATAGCCTGAGGCCATCTACTAGGAAGGTGGTATAACATAATAAAAATGAGATCCCTGAACAGGGAGTCAGGAGATCTGGGTTCAAGTGCTGACTCAACCACTTACTAGACTTGTGATTTTGAATAAATCACTTTCTCTGTGCCTCAGTTTCCTCATCTGAAAAATGAGGGGCGAGGGGGAATAGGCTGGATTTGATAGCTTCTGCAGTCCCTTCTAGTTCTAAAGGGCATGGCTGAAATGTTCTTTGGTGCCTTCTGGTTCTCATAGCCTATGACTCCAAACAATGGAGGCCAGAAAGGTGAGGAAGGGGAAAGTGTCTCCTCAGAGACAGAAACCTAGGAGAAGGCTCTGTGACACAGGATTCCTGCTGATTCTGGCCACCCCCAAACCCCAAAGAGAATCCAGGAGGCTCCCTCAGTCCCTAAAGGTAGCAAGCAATCAGCAATATGGAAAACAGAGTTAGGACATGAATTCCAGGTCCCAGGATGTCCCTTTCTCCCCATCTCCGGAAAGCAGCGACTGCAGCAGCAGACATACAACAGTAGACTTGGGAGCCATAGGCCTCAGATCTAAAGCCAGTGACTTTGCCACTTACAGGGGTAGGGGCCTAGGCAAGTCACTAAACTTCAGTTTCCCTCTTTGTAAAACGGACCAATCATACCTGTGCTACCCGTCAGGAGGTAGAGGTGAGGAAAGGAGCAGTGCCTACATTTAGGGTTAAAAGGCTGACTCATGACCTTGGGCAAGTTGCTGGACCCCTGCCTCTGTGTCCCTATTTGTAAAATGACAATGACAACCATCACAGCAGCTCCATCACAAGGCTGCTGTGAGGCTCATAAGGTTTTTGTGGCTATGGTACTTTACAAACATGATTGACCACTGCCTCTTCAGCAGTTAACGTTGATTATTATACTAATAAAAGCACAATGCATACACGAGGTATCATTCCTATCATCCTTCTACAAAACAGTGGCTGAGCCAGGGGAGAACGCTCCGTCAAGCCCAAGGGTTTCACCTCTGTCTGAGGCCCTCACCACCAAGAGTCCTGGGGAGTAACACCACCTCAGTAATCCTTGGAGATGTGCCACTTTCTGACCTTCTCAAAGGCTCGCATCTCTGTTTTTTCAATTGGACTTGACAACGATACCTGGGAAGCAGGGAGGCAGGAGCCAGGGAGGCTCAAATGAAGTAATACGGGACAAGTATCTGACCAACTTTAATGCTGTAAACCTAACGCCGGAGCCATTATCTCTGTTCCCATTTGAAAGAGGAAGAAACTAAGGCCCAAAGAGCTTACATGACTTTGCCAAGGTCATAACACTTAACTAGTGGTAAGGAAAGAACGTGGTGGAGTGGTCACTGTGCTGGCTTTGCGGTCAGATGACTTGGGTTCAAATCCTGGCTCTACCACTTATATACACTTATGTGTCATATTGGGTAGGTCACTTAATTTCATCTATAAATTACAGGATTAAGTGGCCTCCTGATCTGGGGTTCTATGCACTCATCTCCAAACTACTGGCATCGGGCTTTTCCCACTAGATTGCTCTGAAAATCACCTACTAGATCACCACCTTATCACTTGGCTCCTCAGCCTGCAACAGGAAAGGCCTTGGTGCCCTCCATCCCAGCCCCTTCATAGCCCAGCAAAGACGGACTAGCCCTCCACAAAAAGCCTTTTCAAGTTTCCATTGTTAAGTGCCACAGGTAGAGAGGTGATGGTGAGCCCAACTGGTGGCAACACTGGGATCCTAGACATTCCCAGCTCCAGCTACTATACCAGGACCAATGAGGGCTGAGTTCTCAGCCCCAACTTCCTAGGGGAGGACCACTACATGAGCACTTTCCAGGGGCACTCTGCCTGCAATTGAAGTTCAATGGCCCTGAAGTGCAGCCCTCATTCTGATGCCCAAACCCAACCTTATGGGCCCATCTCAGAGATGGAGAGAGGAATCAACCTTTTGTTTTTAATTAGATTTGTGATTTCGTCAGTGTAAGGAACTCTCACTATCAATGGAGATGGGCAACTGGGCCCTACTTTAATCGTCTTAAAGAATGACTGGGGGCACCAAGAGGTCAGATGACTTGTCTAGGGACACAAAGCCAGTAGGTGCAGAAACAGGACTTGAACTGTTCTTCCTGACTCTTAGGCCAGTTCTTGAGCCATTACACCAGACTACCTCTTGAGGAGGGCTCTTTTAAATCAAGCCTTCCCCTAGAGAGGTCTCAGCTAGGCTCTAACTAAAGCTAGGCTATGCAGTAGGAACCTGGAAGGCACCCTAATACAGTAAACAGAATGTAGAACTGAGAGTCAAAGGACCTAGGTTTTAGTCTGAGGTCCACTCCCATCCCTTCCTAGATTGTATGACTGGGCAAGTCATTTAAACTCTGAGCCTTAGTTTATCTAAAAAATAAAAGAAAGAAAAGAAAAATGAACTAAATAACCTTGAGAGTTCTTTCCCAGGTTTTAAGGTCCCTCCCAGCTCTGTTCATGTTCTATGACCTGTGGTCCAATCTATTATTCTGACATTCTATTATTCTAACCCAAGGATGGAAAGAAGCAGATGTATAACACAGAATACAATCAGTGGCAGATGCCCCAGAAATGCCTGGGGATGGAGACTGATGTCTCCTATCTTTCCCCAAAAGGCTTATTAGTGGGAGAGGGAGGAGAGTGGGATTTGTCAACCTCTAGGCCAAGACAACTTTCTCCTATGACTCCCTTAATTTCTCCCCAAAGCCATTCCAAGCCCTGACTATGTAAGTGAGTATGCATTGGGAGATTCTCGTGAGAACACCCTCCCTGTGAGGCCCCTCTCCCCCACATCAGGCCCCTACATCACTCGCATGCTGAAGCTGGCCAATGCTTCCTAATGGAAGCCAGGTGTGGGCCAGATGCCACGACCGGAAGTGGGGGCAGGGCTGGTGGGGAGGGGTAGTATTCCAGTCCTCTGCTACAGTTCAGAGTCTCTCTCCTCCCCTCCCACCCCCCAACATACACAGACACACGGACACAGACACACGGATGGACACACACACACACACACACACACACACACACACACACACACACACACTTAACAGGAACCCATTAAGAAAGCACTGGGCACAGCCCTTACCCATTCCCCAGTAAGGTGTGAGGCAGAGGTCAGGTAAGAGGAATGAATCCTTCTAAATCCACATTCCTCAGGCCCTTTCCCCCACTTCAGAGAGGAGCTCAAATCGCTCTGTCAACAGTAATTTCTTCCCCACCATTGTCTCTCAGGGGGCTTGGAGACCCCTACCATTTTCTCTATAGGGTGGAGGAGGAAGAGAAACAAATTCAGGTGCAGAAAGGATGAAGCATCTGGCTCAGGTGCATGACTCAGTCAGGCAGTGGTTCTAGAACCTTAGAATCCAGGCTCTGATTGACCCCAGTAAATCTTGCCTCTGATGCTTCTACTCTTTGTGTGACCTCAGGCAGGACATAAGCTTCCTGGGCCTTTTATCCTGGCCTATAAAGGGAGGGGGCTGGACTAGATGGTTTCTTAGGTCCCCTTCAGCTCTAGCTCCCTTCTGGTCTCCACTATATCCTGATACTATAGGACACCTGGGGCTGGCCTTTAGAGGGACTCCTTCAGGAGATAAGGGAACCCCCTCTGAAAGAAGTGCAGGCCAGCCTACACTGGAGAGACAAGACATAACTCTGTCTGTGGGCAAAGACCCTCGGACGTATCCTGCACTCAAGTGGGGCTGGGGTGCTTGTGCAGATCAGCTTTTTACAGGTTAATTTTTTATGGGGGGGGGTACTAGGGAGAGGTGGGGTAGGGAGTAGTAGAGGGTGGGAATTTTTACATCTCAACTTCCCTGTATGTGATCTGAGGACATCTGAGCTGCAGCTCCCCATCTCTGGTGAGCCAGAGGAACTGGTTCTTGATGACAGATTTGTAGGCCACAAGAACTATCAGTAGGAAACTCCCTCCCCTGCCCCCTGCCAGCCTTCAAGGGCCTGGCTTTCTCTCTTTTCTAGGTACCTAGCCTATCTCATTCCTGAAAAGCTTTTCCCCCATCAGCTAGCCTTGTGACCCTCTCAATTCCAACTTCTTCCTGTGGTTTCTAAGGTCAGAATCCCTTCTCTCCCCATAACCCACTACACTGCCACAAACAGGCTTCTCAGATCCTGTGTCTGCCAGGTCCTACCACCTCCCAAAGTTTCCATCTGCCCCTAGCTCTTCATAGTCAGAAAAACAGAATGGTAAAGTCAGCAAAATCTGTCTTTGGGAGATCCCTACTCCTGCACATATGTACCCTGTACTACACCCTGAAGAGCACATTCAGCTATCCAGCAGTTAAGTCCCTTTAACGGTATTTGCTGATAATGGATGGCTTAAGGCAATGTGGCCCCAGTAGCGTTTGTGGAACCCTGGTGTTCTGTATAACATCACGAGGGCTTCCATGAACAGTTGTCAATGCTAATATTTTCCCACTGAAAATATTAAAAGACACATGTATAAAGACACTCAATACATGCTAAAATATTTCAGCATGAAAATAGGCTTAATTTTCCTCAGTTTTCTCCTCCCTCCCCGAAAAAAAAAATTTCCCCCTCTTTCACCCCTAGACTTTGTTCCAAGGATATGTCAAAACCCCAGACCTGGAATTACCACTTATGGAAAGCGCTCTTGTAAACCTTAAGGCCACTAAATAAATGTGAGTTGTTATTATGACTTATGTCAATATATTTCAAGTCCAAAAGTTTCCATGGTCGAATGAGTCTGATAAATGCTGAGTGAAGGCGTTACTACTCCCACGGTATCTGCATTTAGCATCAGACTCGAAGATGGGATATGATAAGGCTTGACAATTTAGATGAAAAAGGTCTGAGGGTTGGAGTTACAAGTAAACTTCGACAGGGCAGGCCAAAAGGCTAACATGATCTTACGTGGACTGCTGGGCCTTGTTCTGACAAAGAAGGTCACAGTGAGAGTCCCACTCTGCCTGGCCCTAGTCCAACCACATCCAGAGTAGTGTGTTCAGAATGGGACATGACATTTTAAGAAGAACACAGACGAGGGGGCTGAAAATCATCTCTTATGAGAATCTATAGAAAGAACTGGTAGTGATTAGCCTGAAGAAGAGAAAAGACTGAGAAGCACATTATGGAAGCATTGGGAAGACTGTCATACACAAGAGGGATTAAAACCGTTCTGCTCAGTCAGGAGGCAGAACTACCAGCAGCAATGGATGGGAGATGCAAAAAGGACAGATTTAGGTTTGATGTCAGGAAAAACTTCCCAACAATTAGTGCCAGCCAAGAGGGGGATGAGCTGCCTTGGGAGGCAACGGGCTGCTTTTCGTGAAGGCCTTAAATAGGAGGCTGGATAACCACTTATCTATCTGTGAGCACGGGATTTGTGGTTAGAGAAGCTGAGCTTGATTCTGCCTGTCATTTCTTGTGTGACTCTGGCCAATCATTTCTGCCCTCTGATTTCCATTTTTTCACCCATAAGATGTGGGGATTGGACTAGATCAGCAGTATCAAACTCAAATAGAAATGGGGGCCGCTAAATCACACATCAGGATCCTTGCAGTCTGTATACTGACTTAGTTTTAAAATGTAACATTATCTATGTTTCCTTGTATGTTGATGTATTTTGTTAAGTCTTTCCCAATTACCTTTGAGTCTGGTTGGGGCCACCCTTGGGAGGAGGCCGCACGCTCAATGTCTCTGGACCAGGTGACCTCTCTGACTCTAGCAGAAGCTCCTGTCAGGCATAGTTGTGTTGGATGACCTGAAGGCCTCTTCCCACTGAGAGTCTAGGGTACCCAACTTGTGCCAAATTTACTGGAAGGGCCTCTCTTGGGCAAATGGGGCTTTTATCTGCATCCTTACAGGCTCATCATTTGTCAAGGAGTTGGATATGAGGTCGGTGCTGGGACTGAGTAAGCCTGGGGCAGGATTATTAAAGTGCCAAATGCTCTTGGCAGGGAGGTGATGGTGTCAGAATCACTGCTGGAAAAGTCAGCTCATGTCTCTGAAGGCTCAGCTGGCCCAGGGTAAGTGGCTACAGACACATCTGTTCTCCCACTCAAACAGGCCTGCCAACAGCCTGGTTCACAGCCTGCTCTCTGGGGGCAGTCACCCTGCTCTGACCCCCCAGGGCTCCTGGGCTCGCCAGCCTGGCTCCAGGGAGTCAGGAAGACTTCAGAAGAAAAACAAAAGGCTAAAATGGGAGGGGGAGGGAGGTAAATTGAGGCTGGCCAAGAAAAGAAAGGCAGCTCTAGCCAGCACTGACCCTATAGGGAAATTAGGCAAAATGAAGTTTTGGACTTTTAATGTGTCCTTCCTCCTCATCATCACTGTTCATATTTTGACAGGACTTTGGTCACTTTCTTTATGCTAACCCTATGAGGTGAAGAGTACAAACCTCACTATTTCCATTATACAGATGAAGAAACTGAATCTCAGAGAGATGATGTGTCCACAATTACAAATCTGGGGTCTTTTGATTCCTAGAGCAGTGTTTCCATCTGATCACTGCAGTGAGTCCTCAAATGCACAACCACCAGCAAGGGTCGTCCCAGCCCTCCCTGTGCTGAACGCTGAGCCCTTGTTCTCCTGACGGAGCCCGGCAGTCTCCTATCATCTGGCAGACCTGCTCTTCCCTGGGCCAGGCCCGCCCTGGCTGGCACCCACAATGCAGTTGTACTCCACAGCCCTCAGGGCCGCCCCAGGCTGACGTGGATAGTTCTCCCTCTGCTGACATGCCCTCTGCTTGTTACTGCCTGAGCTATCTGGCTTAGGTGTAAGTGCCAGGAGGGTTATGACCACACTGGTAGGTACAAGACGGTTGGCAGACAAACACCTCCAGGGCAGAGGCCACTTGGGGGAGGGGCTTTCATGCCACAGGCATAGAAGGGAGGCAAAAAGTGATTAGCACAGTGTCTGGCATACAGAAAGTGCTCAGTAAATGCTTCTTGATTGACTGACTGACCTAGGTTCAAATCCAGCCTCTCCCTGTGTGACTTTGAGCAAATGACTTAACCTTTGTGGGTCTCAGTTTCCTCATCTAAAATAAGGCAGCTGGATTAGATGGCCTCTGACAGCCCGTCTGCCTTTACAGCTATGATTACATAAGGGGCAGAGGTGAAGGTTAAGAATTTAGAAAGGTCTGGGGACAAATGTCATGGATTTGTTTTGGTTTGTTCCTTTCCAAGCTCTCCCCATCCCCAAGACTGTACTAAGGGGACAAGAAGAAGAGAAGAGAAAGTCAGCATTTAAATTAGCTTTTCAAGCCACAGGAAACAGCTAATGATAGCATTTAGACAGCCATGCTAGAGGTGGTGCCCCACCCCGTGGTTAAGGTTTGTACATGGGATCAGGCTTGTTATTACTTGCTTCCCAGAAATGGCTTCTAACCACTGTCACCTAACGGTCAGGGTGACACCAGCTCACCTCCTCCACCTGAGCCACTGCCCCTGTGGCAGCACAGAGCATCTGGGAAGTGACATCCAAGCCCTTCCCAGCAGCTCCACTCAGCCACAGAGGCCCCTGCACCAAAGCCACGGTAGTGGAAAGAGTATCCACTGCTCCTAATTCTGTACCCAGACCAATGAGTAAAAGTTGCTGAAAGACAGATTTAAGTTCAATATGACAAAATCATTTCCTCATCTGAGCTACCTAAAAGGGGAACTGGCTGCTGGCTTCCCCCAATTTCAGCAGAGGCTTGGAGATGTTAATGAACGGGTTCCTGTTTAGGTATAGTCTAAACCAGACTGCCATTTACATTCCTTTTGACTGAGATTATAGAGTTTTATGCGTCTGACATCAGAGGACCTGGGTCTTGAATCCCTGCTCTGCTCACTAAGTGTTCTGGACCAAGTTACAACCTCTCTGGGCCTCAGTTTCTTCACCTATATAATGAGGATGTACTAGGACCCTTAAGTGCCTTCCAGTTCTATCTCTGGCATCATCCTTATATACATACCTGAGACACAGTGGGCTTTGTTCTGGGATCAAAGATCCGTAGCTCCTTGTCCTAGAAAAGACAAAGGAGAAGAAATCAGTGTTGTCACCACATCTTAGGAAAACAAGAGTGACCAGGCTCTCTTTTCAGCAGGCCTAAGAGCCCAGTATAGTAATCCTTGGTCCTTACTTAAGAGTTAGTACCAACTAGGAACACAGCAGAGCTTTGCTCATCTAGGAGCCATATGAAGGTTGGGGGTGATAAGACAGAAGAAAGGCCAATCACAAAATGGAGTTGGTCTGGTGCCAGAATTGAGAAAACCAATCGGATTCTATCTCATGAACTGGCTCCGTCTTCTGCTGCCACATGTATCATCCTCCATCTTCTTGTTTTTCTGCAAATCATCCATAGGAAACTAGATGGTATAAGCCATCTATTGTTTTATAGAGGCAGGTGGATGCAATTAAGCAGCATCTTCCAATTCTGGGAAAGGAAAGTCCTCAGAACCCATTCAACTTCTCCTAAGCTGACTAAAATTCACTCTTCCTCCCTCCCAACTTGGAAAGCTTCCAATCCTTTCTCCAATTAGAAATCAGATTACTTACTTTTGTATCCCGGTTTGTTTCCTGTTAATTGTTTTCTTTCAATTAATTGGTCTTACTTGATTGTTTCTAATACATAAAAATCTGTAACCTCCCGTTATTCATAGTCTTTGGATTGACCAAAGAATCCAGCTTACAAATTGCATAGTTCAGATTGTTTCCTTAGTTATTATAAATTATCTGCCATAGGGGTCAGGCACTGATGCCTCTCTAGCCTCAATTCCAGTTTTCTACTGTACTCATACCTCCCTTCTCAATCCCCAGAACCCAGAAGCCAGTCTGTTCCTGCCTCAGGTATCTGATTACCTAGAAAACCTAAAAAGTTGGAAATTAACAACAGAATGAAAAAGAACAAGTGAATGATCCACTCTTCAGTCTTCAATCACACCATTTATGAGTACTTGCTAAGAGTTTAGGTACTCTTCATAGCTCCATAGAGGATCTTTGAGAAGAAGACAAGGCCTCTGCTCTTAGGGAGCCCATTGCCTGGTTGAGGGGACAGTTAGCAAGCATAAAACAATTTTAAAAACAGTTAAATGTGCTTTGTGTGGTATTATTATTGTGTAAAGGAGGATACTCTCTTTTGTGAACTATGGGGATCACCTGAGTATTGGGCTGGATTGTTCAGACTTTTCAAAACAAGAGGAATATTTTCATACTTGTTTCCAATGTCCTTGGTTTTCCTTCGGGGGAATGGGTAGTGGACGAGAAGGATATCTTTATTTTTTCCTTGAGGGGCATGGAGATATACACTGGAGAGTTAACTAACAAGGGATTAAGTAGGAACACTGAGTGGAGCAATTAAAATTTTGGAGTGCCATGTAATAGAGGAGGCTTCTTGATAGGTTAAGAGTGAGCATGGGAATACAGAATGGGAAACTGAAGTCAATCAAAAGCATCCAGGTAAGCAACCCCCAAACTGGCAGAAGTATTCTGATATGGAAGATGATATTCTCTTTTGGACGACTAAGGAACTTGAAACAGTGACATGGGTCTCCTGGCCTAGAAGGGGTCATAAGACAAGCAAGCAAGGCCTGAGAAATTATAGCTAAAGGGAATAGTTTAGGGAATTTTAGTGCCACCTTAGACTAGGTCATCTAGACTAACCCTATTTTACAGATGAAGAAACTAAGGCTGAGAAAGGTTAGAACCAGATAAGTATTCTTTTTTTCACTTTACCTTGAGGTATTATTATATAATTTCCTTATAATAAATATGCTAAAAAGATATTGGGGAAGGGTTGAGGGGAAAGAAAAAAAGAAATGGGTGCCTTAACCAGGTAACTAACTGTAGTGGCAGTACAAAAGAAAGGGGAAAGGTCATTAGGGATTAGGTACTGAAGATCCCTGAACCCTGGGAACCACAAGCAACCTTCGGGCCTAGACCTTCAGGTTGAAATTTAGAGAGCATAGTGTTGAAAGCAGCAAAATCAAAAGCCCTGAAGGTTAAATGCCAAGGTCTCCAATTCAGGGTCTGAGCAGGAGCTGGAATCTCCCCAAAAGGCCCAAGACTAAGGATAAGATACTTATGCTTGCAAACTATAATATGAAGGACTTCAGAGAAAGAAGAGATCAGTGACGGCTGAAGTGTTGAATGGGGACTCCTCTAACACAATAAGTGCTTAATAAATGTTTGTTATTTAGATTTCTGGGAGGGGAGAGGGAAGGAGATGGCAGAGAAAGAGACAGATAGGCAGAGATAGAGTGAGACAGAGACAGAGAATGGCCCAGAGAGTTTTAGAATCCTGAGAAGTTAACTAATCCTCTAGGGTCCCTTTCAACATGAGCATTAACAAAGATACAGAGAAAGGAATGAGAACACCTTGGGAAGGAGGGCAGGGAAGGGAAAAGACTGGCCTGGCAGAAGCAGAGTGTCCATAGTGAAGAATACTGACCGAAGTTTGGATAAGTAGGGCAAGGTAAAATGTGGAGTACTCTGAATGCCAGGTAAGGAGAATTTGCACTAATCTACATAGAACAGCATGTTCCCTAGGTTCTAAGTTCTAAGCTCTGCTTCAAGCCAGCTGTTTAGATGTGTCCCTGAGCAAGACATATGACCTTTCTGAGTGGGTAGCAGGCCTCCGTGTCTTCCTCATCTGTAAAATGTCAGATGGGGTGGACCCCCTATAGTCTCTTCCAGCTGGGTTTTATATTTTAAGGTCCTCTTTAGCTCTAATATTCATGGGATCACAAATTCAGGGCAGGCAGGGGTCTGCAAAGCCATCTAGTCAAACTCCCTCATTTTACAGAAGAGGAAACTGAGGCCCAGAGAGGCTGAATGATTATCCCCAAAGTCATCCACATAATAAGAAGCAGAGGTGGAAATCAAACTCAGATCTCTAACTCTGGTTAACGTCTAAATCTACAGCTCTTTCCATCACACCAGAAAGCCTCTCAGACGCTATGATTTAATGCAAATCCTTGAGAGCAGAAGAATAACATGATAAATGTAGCACCTTTGCTTTACAATTTGTATCCATGCACAAAAATCACACTTTCAGGCTTCACTCATAAGGCCAGGACATCCAGTCTACTGCTGAGATCCTATTAAAAAAAAAAGGAGCTGAGCTCCCGCTCCTAAACAAAAGGCTCCTAATCTGCACAGGAACAGCCTGTTACTAATGGAAGGCTAGGCGGTAACAGCCCCAGCTCCTGCTGTGGCCCACTAAGCCAAGGTTGTCCAAGTAGAGGGGGTGAGCGCTATGGCACTACAAGAACACTGGTTCTCTCCTGGAGCACTATTCTCTGCCCTAACGTGCTCTCATTAACTTGACAGTCATCAGTGGTCCCGTAATTCACATAGCACAGTGGCTAGCAAGCCCCCAGACTCATTTCAAATAATAACACCTGCTGTGCAGCACTTTATAAATCCAAAAGGTTTTCAGAGTTATCTCATTTTTTAATCTTCATTCTTTAAAGTTGGGAGGGGTCCTAAGCCCCATTTTACCGATGAGGAAACCAAGGCCCATGGAGGTCAAGTGCTTTGTCCAAGTTCACACGGCAAGTCGATGGAAGGGCAAAGACAAGAACACAACCAGGCCTCTTTTTCTTTTCACAATAGTCATGCTGTAAAGAAGAATTAGAACCAATAGGAGGAACTACATGAAAGAAGAAACGAAACAGAAGGAAAAAAAAGAGCAAATAGTATGCTTCAAACTCCATAGTTCTTTCTCTGGATGTGGATAGCATTTTCCATCATGAGGCCTTTGGAGATGTCTTAGATCCGTGCATTGCTCAGAAGGGTTAAGTCTATCAATATTAGTTGTTGTACAACATGGTTGTTACTGTGTACAACGTTTTCCTGGTTCCACTCATTTCACTCAGCATCAGTTCATTCAAGTCTTTCCAGGTTTTTCTGAAGTCATCCTGTTCATCATTTCTGATGGCACAATAGTATTCCATTACATTCATATACCACAACTTGTTCAACCATTCCCCAACTGACAGGCATCCCCTCAATTTCCAATTCCTTGCCACCACAGAAAGAGCTGCTATAAATATTTTTGTACATGTGGGTCCTTTTCCCATTTGTATGATCTCTTTGGGATACAGCCCTAGAAGTGCTATTGCTGGATCAAATGGTCTCTTTTTATTTTCTTTTTAACCATTAGTATGGAGTTTATTCTGCTACAATACTGTTTACTTTATAGGAACATAAATTATTCATTTTGTTTTGTAACATTTGTACATTTATGTGTCTTTTTTAAAAAATTTACTTTATTTTTAATTTATGGAATCCAGCCCAGGCTTCTTTTTCTTCCATTGCACCAGGTCTGCCCACCTCATCTCATGGGGTGTGGTAAGCACAGGCCTGCCAAAGGATTTCAGGTAGCCCATGAAAAACGTAGGGTTGCCACTGTGCACTCTCTCCTGTTTCTTATGTGACCCACGGCAACCAACCATCAGCAATCTGTCTCTAGTCTAACCTATCTGTGGCCCTGAAGAAGCTTAGCCTATTTTAATTTTGGCCCTTACATCCTGCCAAGCGGTGTGGGTCTGAGTAAGGCTGTTGCCCTGACCCAAGCATAGGCATCCCAGGTGAGGAAGGCATTTGATCCCCCTTCTACTTCACTGGCTACTCCCAGCCTGGGCTGAGGGCTAGAACAAGGCAGGCAGGTATATGGAGAAAAATCCTACCTAACATCTGACCATTCACAGGGTTAGGGACTGCAAATGACTTCTTGTATGTAGAGCTTCTGTTGGGGTGAAGATGAAGGCCAGGGCGAGAGAGACAGCAACTCCAGAGTCTGTTCCTGAACCCCAGCACTGCCAGGTACCACCTGTGTGACTTTGGACAAATTAACATAACCTCTTCAGGCCTTGGTTTATTTATATATTGAAGGGGTTGATTGAGATGATCTCTGAGGTCCTATTTTCACTATGAACTTGAGCACGAGCTTCCAGTTCTAAATCTCTGACCCTTGGTGATCATCTGCATCCTGCTAGGATCAGATAAATGCCAACTCTCTCTTCTTCAGAGGGTGGAGCTTTTGACAGATTCACCCACATTTTATAATCTGGGAGGTGCTGCCTAAAAAGAACTCTCCACTCCAAAACTGCTCCCTCCCAATCCAACCTCATTATGAGTTTCATGAAATGTCCCCAATAGAGGCTAGTTCTGTTGGGTTAGTAAGACTTCGTCTACCACCTGTGCTCTCCTTAAACACAAAAACCAACCCCTAGGCAGAGAGAGAGAGAGAGAGAGAGAGAGAGAAAGAGTGTGTGTGTGTGTGTGTGTGTGTGTGTGTGTGTGTGTGTGTGTGTAGCTTCCACATTAAGGGATTATCAGTTTATCAGCCATTTACATCCTTTGGGTGACATACAGAGGAGTTCTGATGAAGAGAGTCTTTATAAAGGGATGAACTTTGGACTGTAACTCAGGAGACCTTGTACTTCAATCACAGTTTGTACATCATGTTCCTTTACTATGATACTATTTCTTCACTTGCAAAACAAGAGGCTGGTCATGGAAGATTTATGGGAGGGTATGGACAGAGGGAACAGGTCAAGATGGCAGATATGCACTGTGATCTACATTGCTGAAGGGAGCAGTTACACCTTACTGAAATACTAAAGAAATATTCATGAGGTGAGAGGAAAAATGTATAGTTCAACATTAAGACACATGGTAAAGTCTTCAATAAAGCTTACTAGTCCCAAGGGCACTACAATTGTGTCTATCCAATAGGTATTGCTATTTATTTTCTAAGTGAAGTACCAAAAGAATAAGAATAACAAAAAATAAAAATAAAATAAGGGGACTTAACTTGTCTAGACCTACAGCCACTCTAGAGGCCTAGTTTGAAAGCTACGAAGTACTGAGCCTATATCCGATAATGATGAGCAACACAAGAAGGGTGGAGTGCAATTTCTAAGCCAGGGAACCAAATACTCTGATCATCTGTTCTTGAGCTGTCTGGACTCTAAACCTGACCAGTTAAAACACAATGCAGTACCCCACGCAAGGATTGATGAGGGGAGAGTGACCTCTAGTGGCCACCTTCCACACCAAACCCTCTACAGCGAGGAAACCTTTTCAATGGCCTGGCCTTCTGGTATGAGGGAACGATGGAAATAGAAAAGCCTTCCACGGCATCTGCTGCTTATTTTGCAGATGGGGAGACTAAGGTCTAGAGAAGGCCATGGGAGCAATGGCTCTGATCTGACTGAGGCTAAAATCCCCAAGGCCATGCTGCTGAGTTAGTGGAATAACTGGAACTAGAACCCAGTACCCCATGAGATCTCTGCTCCATTGCTCTTGGCCTTCTTCTCCACTCATGCTCTTAAGTTCAATGAGGGGCACTGATACAAACAGGAAAAAAACAGTACCTGGATAAAACCTCTTTAAAGTCCTTTCCAACACAACGAATGAATGAGAAGGAATTGATTTTAAAATTCTTATCATACGACGTGTCCAACAAAAGAATGGACTGAATTTGGGAAGAATTAAAGTCTCCTCCTAAAAAGTCTTGCAGGTGCCCATCAGTGATGGTGCACAAGAGATTCCTGCTCCAGGTAGGGTCTGAGTTAGATGACCACTGAGGTCCCTTCCAGCTCAGGGGTTCTATGACTCTATTCATGAGTCCACTGACAGTTTATCTTTTCATCTAAACTCCTCAAAGAATGAATCTATTTGTGTATTTGTAGCTCTTCCCAGCACACAGTAGAATCCAGAAGCAAAATGGTGAGAATTTTTGGCCTGGAGTCAGGAGCCTGCCTAAAGGTACACGCCTGTCACAAGCAACACCTGTTGCCACTCTGACATCCCCGGGTGAAGTCCCTGGGATCTACCACTTCAGGTGCTGTCACGTCACGTCAAGCTCAGAAAGGCGACCCAGAGCTTGAGGCGACATTGCAACAACGAGTTTAGTCACCAGAAAGTGACTTCCCTAACCACCCTGAGCCCCAAAACAAAAAAAGGTGGCCAGAGTCCCCCAAAGTGAGAGGCAGTCATCACAACAAACAGAACAAATACAAGTTGCAGGGAAAAGACACATGGCCCTAGGCAGGGCACTGTGCAACTACTAATACTTACTCACATGTCTTTATACGGAATATGCAACTAGTATCTGGGGTTGACAATCAACAAGATGACCAGATCCTCACATTTCTACAGGCTTTCAAGCTGACAAAGTGCTTTACTCACAACAACCCTAAAAGGCAGGTCGGCAGGCATGTGATCGTCCCTGGTTACTCATCCCACATGAGGAAGCTGAAGCACAGAGAAGGTTAGAGATTTGCTCAGGATTACACAGCATGCACCAAAGGTTTGAATTCAAGTTTTCTGATTCTTAGACTATTGCTGTTCCTACTGTATCACACTGCCTCCACACTACCTGTCTGGCATCAACACAGCAAGAGATAGACTGTTTTTGTTGTTCTGTCATTTTTCAGTCATATGTGGCTCTTTGTGACCCCATTTGGGGTTTCCTTGTCAGAGATGATGGAGTGGTTTGCCATTTCCTTCTCCAGCTCATTTTACTGGCAAATGGGGTTAAGTGACTTGCCCAGAGTCACAGAGCCAGTAAGTGTCTGAGGCCAGATCTGAACTCATGAAGATGAGTCTTTCTGGTTCTAAACCCAGTACTCTACCCACTGCACCACCCAGCTGCCCCAACATACAGATATAGAGGCCTCAGTACTTTTGTGCTCAAAACCCTCAATGGCTTCCTATTACCTTCTAAGGAAAGTACAAACTCCTTTCCCTGGTATTCAGGGCCCTCTGCAATTCCAGCTTTAATCTGTAGTGCTCCTGTCCACACGCTACACTCCAGTTAAATGGACTACTTATTATATTCCATTTACTTATTTATTTTTATGTATATTTTTTTAGGCAGCTGGGGTCGAGTGACTTGCCCAGGGTCACACAGCTAGTGTCACCACCTAGTTGCCCCTACTTATTATATCCCATACAACACATTACACCTTCCCACCTCCGCAACTCTGCTAATGATATTTTCTTTATCTGGAATTACTTCTTCTTCTTCCCCGTCCCCACTTAGCATACAGCATGCAATTAACAGAGAGTGCACATATTATCATGCCCACTTCCCAGATGAGGAAAATCCAGCCCAGAGCATTAACATGCCTTTTCCACAGTCAATAAACAATAGACCAGGGACTTGAACCCAGGTCTTCCGAGTATGGTTCAGCGTTCCTTCTACTCAATTGCTGCTGTTCAGTCATTTCAATTGTGTTTGACTCTTCATGACCTCATTTGGGTTTTCTTGGCAAAGATACTGGAGTGGTACGCCATTTCCTTCTCCAAGGAAACTGAGGGAAAGAGGGTTAAGTGACTTTCCCAGGGTCATGCAGTTAGTTATGTCTGAGACCACATGAAGTGGGTACAGAGTACTGAGCTAGGAGACAGGAGACCTATCTATAGAACCCTGGGCAAATCACTTCCATTTCTTGGAGCCTAATTCCCCCCCGCCCCCGCATCTGTAAAACAGGGTGCTGATACTTATCTCCTAGGAAAATATATTGCATTCTGATTAGCTTGACTACTCCCATGGATTTATAGGCAACACACACGGTTCTTGAATGTTAGTCCCAACTAAAGACAACTTTCTCCTCAAAGATTCTCCCAGGCCTAGAACACTCACAGGCTTTAGAACATGAGTTCAGTGCTAACTAAATGCTACCAAATCATCACTAACCAGGTATATTTATGCTCCAACAAAGGGAGGGGAAAATTGAATGTAAACTCCTAGAAGGCAAGGATTGTTTCCTTTTCTCTTGTAGCACCTACCACAGGGCCTTACACATAGCGAGTTCTCTCTTCTGAATTAAGTCTGAATGAAATTACAGGAGAAAAAAATTTAACTAGTATGTAACATCTTAGAAAGATGAAAGATGTATCTTTTTTTTCTAGGGTCACACAGCTAGTAAGTGTCTGAGACTGGATTTGAACTCAGGTCCTCCTGACTCCAGGTCTAGTGCTCTATCCACTGAACCACCTAGCTGCCCCAAAAGATATATATTAAACAAGAATGCCCCTAAAAGCAGAATACCTCAAAAATGAAAATTTCCATCTTTGTGTACAAAAAAATGAAAGGGAAGGCAACTTCTTCCAACAAGATGAATCTCCTCATTCCATCTGGCTGCCCTCAAAGTTAGGCTACACAAAACTCGGTTTCCAGAAAGCTTAGAAAATTGAGCCTTTCTCATTCTGTTACAAAAGTCCTGGGCACAGAAAGGGAGAAATTCCTCCAAGGAGCCTGTTAATGCTTCTAAGTGCTGCCCTTGCCATACCCACTGGCCCTGCACCCTCCACTCTCAATCAAGTGGTGTGTGTATGTGGGGGGTATTTGGCTTCTGAACAGCTTCCACTCCCCCCACCCCAAAGACAAGCCTCAGCCAGGAAGGAAAGGACAGTCTCTCATTCAGCTCTGGAGAAGTGGGGGAAGGTATGGAAGGAAGAGAAGGAAGGGGAAAGGAAGAGAACAGAACAGTTTTCCTGCAGATAAACAAGATTTCACAAGAGATGGGGGAAGAACGGAAGAAAAATGAGCATTTACATAGCATCTACTCTGTGCCTAACACTGTGCTGAGCACCTGACAAATACTATCTCATTCGATCCTCACAACAACTCAGTGAAGTAAGTGCTGTTATTCTTTCTATTTTACAGTTGAAGAAACTGGCGAACACTTGAAATGATTTGCCTGGGGTGGGGGTCACACAACTACAAGTATCTGAGGCTGGATTTGAACTCAGGATTCCCTAGCTCCAGGCCCAGTATTCTGTGCACCATGGTGATACCTGGTGGCCTCCAGATGTTAAAAAGATCTTCTCAAGCCCTCTTAAAACGTCATACACACATAGGGTGAGTCCATCAACACAGAGCCAGATCCTCTATGCCTCCTCCTCTGCATCCCAGTCATTTCTTTTATCGCTTTGCCTTAATTCTTTTTTCGGGAGTGTACATGTTTGTTTGTTTTGGGTTTTTTTTTTTTGCTAGGCAATAGGGGTTAAGTGACTTGCCTGGTGTCACACAGCTAGTAAGTGTCTGAGGCCAGATTTGAACTCAGGTCCTCCTGAGTCCAGGGCCGGTGCTCTCTCCACCGCACCACGTAGCTGGCCCAAGGGAGTGTACTTGTTTGAAAAGAACCTTGGACTAGCAGCCAGACGCCCTGATCCTCTGCCCTGCTCTGCCACCGTGTCTTTGGGCAAAAATATCCCCCCCCACCGGACTCAATTTCCTTCACTGCAAAATGAGGGATTCTTAAGGTCCCTACTAGCTCTAACAGTCTAAAAGGACATTCAAGGACCTCCACAATCTGATGCCTCCCTAAGTCTTTTCTCAAGTACTATGGGCCAGAAGATTGTTTGTGGCTGCCACACCAGAAGATGAGAGCACAACTAGTTATCTCCCAGAGGCAGAGTTAAAATCTGCAGCCTCTGACTCCCAATCCAGGGTCATATTCCCTGTTCCACAATGCTGAGGAGCACGCAGTAGGTGCTCACTAAATATCTGACTTATTACAACCAACCACTGGAGGCTCGTAGGCTCTCAGAGTGATAACAGGAAGGACTTCCCAGGCCATCTAGTGTAATCTCTTCACTTGCACAGATGATGAAGCTGGGCTCACATGGGTACTAAGTGGAAAAGCTGGAATTTGAATTCAGTTCCTCTGATTCCAAATTGTGTACCCTCTCCCCATACCACACTGCACACATATACTGCAGCTTCTACTCCTGCTCCAGAGGGCTTCTTAACCTACAGTCAGGGAGCTTGCTTTTTTAATATGTTAATAACTGTACAGAAATGCAAATGATTCCTTTGTAGTCCTGTATAATTTATGTGTTTAAAAACATTATTCTGAGAAAGAGTTCATGGGCTTCAGACCATCAAGGGTGGAAGTCAATAACACCAAAATGCTTAAGAACCCTTAGAGTAGAGATGTTGTTCAGCACATGAACATATCCCTTTAGTAAACAGAGCTGAGATGGGCTGGGGCAGCCCTCCTGTGCCACCCACTCTTTATCCCCAACAGCTCTGACATACAATTAACGACCAATAAACATTTTTAACATCCCAGGATAAGTCTCTCTTTTAGTCATCTTTGCCTCTGCCTCAATACCGAGCCTAGGGCTTTGCACATGGTAGTTACTCAGCCAATGTTTGGTGAATGAATTCTTAATCCAGAGAGCTCCGGATGGGCAAAGGCTGGATAAGGGACTTCCAATTCGTGACCAACAGAGGGAAGCACAGGGCTTTCTGGGAAATCTAGCAACTACTCCCATGCCCTGGGGTCAATGTGCCTTTCAGAAAAGCCTTCCCATCTCCACCCCCACAATTCCTAACTCTAGTCCACCTTTTGGGGTACAGATCTAACCAAGAGAAATCTGGGAAGGCCTTGCAGGTCCGGGCAGGGGAGAAGAAGGGGAGAGGGGCTCTTACTAGACTCAGGCGGCTCAGGAGCCTGTGAGGAGCTGCTCTGGAATGAATCCCAAATCTGGGTACATCTGATCCTTTAGACTGGGGTAGATGCGAGATCAGGGCACATTTGTTACCTCTTTCTACCCTTTCCTCTCCTCAGCTGTGCCAGAATCATATGAGCCTCCAGGGAAGGTTGTGGAGAAGGGAGAGGGCACTATGAAAGTCTACTTAGAGAATAAACCAAAAAACTACTTGAAATAGTTAACAACTTCAGCAAAATTGCAGGATATAAAATAAACCCACATAAATCTTCAGCATTTCTATATATTACCAACAAAGCCCAGCAGCAAGAGATACAAAGAGAAATTCCATTTAAAATAACTATAGACAATATAAAATATTTGGGAGTCTACCTGCCAAGACAAATTCAGGAACTGTATGAACACAATTACAAAACACTTTTCACACAAATAAAGTCAGATCTAAACAATTGTAAAAACATCAATTGCTTACAAGTAGGATGAGCTAATATAATAAAAATGACAATTCTACCTAAATTAATTTACTTATTCAGTGACATACCAAACTACCAAAAAAGTATTTTATAGAGCTAGAAAAAATAATAACAAAATTCATCTAGAAGAACAAAAGGTCAAGAATATCAAGGGAATTAATGAAAAAAAAATGCAAAGGAAAGTGGCCTAGCCATACCAGATCTAAAACTATATTTTAGAGCAACAGTCATCAAAACTATTTGGTACTGGCTAAGAAACGGAGTGGTGGATCAGTGGAATAGGTTAGGTATATAAGACACAGTAGTAAATTATCATAGTAACCTACTGTTTGATAAACCCAAAGACTCCAGCTTCTGGGATAAGAACCCAGTATTTGACAAAAACTGCTGGGAATATTGGAAAAGAGTATGGCAAAAACTAGACATGGACCAATATTTCATACCACATAACAAGATAAGGTCAAAATGTGTACACAATTTGGACATAAAGGGTGATACCATAAGCAAATTAGGAGAGCAAGGAATAGTTTACTTGTCAGATCTATGAAGAAGGGAAGAATTTATGACCAAACAAGAGATAGAGAACATTATGAAATGCAAAATAATTTTATTACATTAAATTAATGAAAAAACAAATCCAATGCAACCAATATTAGAAGGAAAGCAGAACTCTGGAAAATAATTCTTACAGCCAATGTTTCTGATAAAAGCCTCATTTCTCAAATATATAGAGAATTGAGTCAAATTTGTAAGAATATAAGTCATTCCCCAATTGACAAATGGTCAAAGGATATGAACCGGCAGTTTTCAAGTGAAGAAATTAAAGCTATATAAAACATATAAAAATATTCTAAATCACTACTGATCAGAGAAATGTATATTAAAACAACTCTGAGGTATCACCTCACACCTATCAGATTGGCTAATATAACAGAAAATGAATATGATAAATGCTGGATATGGGAAAGTTGGAACATTAATGTATTGCTGGTGGAGGTATGAACTAATCCAATCATTCTGGAGAGTAATTTGAAACTATGCCCAAAGCTCTATAAAACTGTGCATACCCTTTGATCCAGCAGTACCACTACTAGGTCTGTATCCCAAAGAGATCATAAAAACGGGAATAACCAGTTTTCTTTCTAACTCTCTGAGCCAACAAGTAAAAAGCCAACCTCCACCCTATTCACAAGTTAAATCATCATTTTCTAAAGTAGGCTGGCAAAATCAGTTTCATTGGCTTATGTAATTAATTCACCACCAGTTTATTTTTCTCTTAGCAATGCTTTTGTCTTTTCTTTACTTCAAACTGTACTACTCACGTGCCCAAATTTCCATGAGGCTGTACCTGATTTCCCAGATGAAACTGATCTCTTCTTCCTGTACTTGTAGCATTGTGTCTAGAGCCCTGGTTTGTCTTCATTTCATTTTATCCTATATCATAAATATTTGTATACCTGTAGTATTTTCCTATTATAAAAGTAATATTACGTAGTGAATAGAGAGCCACCTTTAGAGTCAGGAAGAACCAAATTTAAGTAGCTCTTGCCAAGTCACTTAATCTTTCAATGCCCCAGGCAACTTCCTCGGACTATAGAGTATAGGAAAATTGCCTTTTTGCATTGATGAAAGGAGTTTTCTCACCTAGAGTTCTCTACGCCAATGAAATCTCAGATGTGGATGAAAATGAGAAATAAAATTTCATCCCTATTAGATTGTACACTTCTTGAAATAAAGAGTCTGCTATTGTCATGCTTCAGTTCTAGAATCTAGCACCAAACAGGTGTTTAATAAATGTTTTCTGATTAAAAAAAAAACAGGAATAGGACCCACATGTACAAAAATATTTATAGCAGCTCTTTTTGTGGTGGCAAAGAATTGGAAATTGAGGGGATGCCCAACAACTGGGGAATGGCTAAGCAAGTTGTGGTATATGAATGCAATGGAATACTATTGTGCAATGATGAGCAGGCCAATTTCAGGGAAACCTGGAAAGACTTATATGAACTGATGCAGAGCGAAGTGGGCAGAACCAGGAGAACATTGTACACAGTAACTGCAACACTGTGTGATGAAGGGGGCAGCTAGGCGGTGCAGTGGATAGAGCACCAGCCCTGAAGTCAGGAGGACCTGAGTTCAAATCTGCCCTCAGATCAAACACTTGACACTTACTAGCTGTGTGACCCTGGGCAAGTCACTTAACCCCAATTGCCTAAAAAAATAAAACAGAACAAAACAAAAAAAACTGTGTGATGATTAACTATGATAGACTTAGCTCTTCTTAGCAATGCAATGATCCAAGACAATTCTGAAAGTCTCAAGATGGAAAATGCTGTCCATATCCAGAGAAAGAACTATGGAGTCTGGATACAGATCAAAGGATATTATTTTCACTTTTGTTTTTTCTTTCTCATGTTTTTCCTCTTTTGTTCTGATTCTTCTTTCACAACATGACTAATGTGGAAATATGATTAATGTAATTGTATGCGTATAACCTATATCAAATTGCTTGCTGTCTTGGGGAAAGGGGATGGGAGGGAGGAAGAAAAATTTGGAACCCAAAATCTTATAAAACTGAATGTTGAAAATTATCTTTACGTGTAATTGGAAAAAATAAAATTCTATTAAATGGAAAAAATAAAAATAAAAAACTAAGGGAGAGGGTACTAGGGGAAAACTCTCTGGGACATTTGCACCCTATTAGACCAGCTGGAAAGAACAGCAGGAAGGCTCCCATCGGAGCTATCCCCAGGTCTCTAAAGATAAGGGACTGGATCCCTGGGTTCTTGGCTCTGAGGATTCTCCCCACTCCTGCTATAAAATGTCAAAGGATGCATCAAGCTCAGCCTAGGTCACTAGATGCCCATCCTTTTGCCAACCTGAATGCCAGGCCACAGGCACAGCTCCCAGCCATCTTCTCAACCCTGTAGCCCACTCACCTTGCAAGATGTACCCAGGAGAACACCATCAGAGCTCCAGGCCACGCTCTGAACCTGGTCACTGTGTGTGTCCAGCTCTAGGAAGAAGAAAAAAAAATAAAAAAGGAGTCCCAGTAGGGAGTATACAGCCACTATGAGAAAATCTGGAGTAGATGGGGGTTCCTCAAGAGACTCATGGCAACCTGGGGCTCTTACAAATGCCACAGGCAGCTGGGGCCTTCTAGAGACACAGTCATGATACTATGGAAAGGGCACTGAACTGGAAGTCAGCCAACTTGGATATAGAACCAAAAACCATCATTTCTTAGCTATGTAACTTTTGGGCAAGTCACTTTATCCCTCTAAACCTCAGTTTCTTCATCTATAAAATACTATTGAAATACGAACAATAGCCCCACCCTAGAAATTTTTCCCTTTTAGGAGAGAAAAAACAGATGTTGGCTGAACCTATACCACTGGGTCCCACTAATTCCTACCTTTCCAGTCTTTTCCCCCTTTCCTTTTTTGGAAGCTCAGCATCCACCTCTCTACCTATCTAAATCCTACCTATCCTACCTCCTTCCTGAAGCTTTCCCCAACTTATCCAGTCCATACCACTATTTCTTTTCTCGCTTTTCTGAATTACAGAATTTGAGAACTAGAAGGGAACTCAGTGGTCATCTAAGTCAACCTATGCACCCAAAGACCCCTGACTCTAACACACCCGACAGGTGGTCACTCCAGCCCACTCCACCAGGAGCAGAAGCTTCTTCCACTTCCAAGTAGACATCAAGCCTCAGTTTGCTTCTTTCCTCTTCCACTTGTCGCTCCTAGTTCTTTGCTCTGGGACAAAGAGAACAAGTCGACCCTCACCTCCCCATGACAGCCCTGACACCTCATCACAGCTACTGTGTACTGTCTGCTATGACTAGTTTTGTCCACACTGGACTGTAAGGCTCCTGAGGGCAGACTCTGTGTGGTTGTATCATGCAAAGGGATCAATAAATACTTGCTGTTGGTTAACATGGAGCTTTCCTTCCCACATATATGCCTCCTACTGGGGTCATACAGAGTATTGTGTGTGGCTCCCAAGGTGGCCATGGCACCTTCAAGGCAGCTTGGGGCAACTCAGGGATCAGGATGAAGATCAGAGAATTTCAGTGCTTGAAGGGGCCTGTAGACATGAGGGTTGGCAGGGGCTTTAGAGGTCGCCTGTCCCATTTAATTTCCAGAGAAATGACATGATATGTTCTCATCAGATGGCTACTACGTGGCACTGCAGAGAATAAGGCTCAGGACTCATGCCTCCAATGCTGTTGTTGCTGCTCTGGGTTATGTGACATTTTAGAATAACTTTTCATAATCTCATTTCCATAGAGATTTAAGGTTTTCAGAGGGTTTTACATATCTTTTCCCCTTTGATCCTTAACAACCCTGTGAGACAGGCTGTGACCATATGATTATCCTCACTTTGCACATAAGGAAACTGAAGCTCCAAGGTTAAATGGTGTCCCCTGGGTCACAACTTGAAAGTCTCTGTGTCAGAATTTGGGAGAAAAAAAAAGAATTCAAACCAAGGTCTCTTCTGACTCCAAGTTTAAAACTCTGTCCAGTACACCAAGTCTGTACCGGGAAGTGGATAAAGGAGTTTTTGAGAAAGAGGAAGAATGAAACAACTCAGATAATTTAGGGGTCATCAGACATACTATCTCCAAGGTACCTACCATTCAGTTTGAGGTATTATGAGTAGGATGACCAACTTTGGATACCTACCAGTCAGGGTGTGTTGCAGGGCTAAATCCCAGACTTTCACAGCCTTGTTGGAGGCGCTCACCAGCACAGTGTCTGAAGTGGGGTGGAACTTCAGGACGTCCACCTGGAAGTTCTCAGGGCCCAACACCACCCCAGGGGCAGAGGGCAGGTCCTGGCCAGCAGGGGTGGCCGGCAGTCGCCACAGCTTTACCTATAATAACAATACATTCATGAGCATCAGATGTTAGATTTTGTAAGGGAAAATGGAAATGGGAAAAGATGATTTCTCTTCCATTCATGTCATGCTGGTCTCTGCTCCTCCCAACTGTGGTGTCTGGTCTCCCAAGCTAAATGGAGGAAAAGTTTCTACCCCAGGGCTCTTTCAAACCAGTTAGTTTCCCCACTATAAGACTCGTCCATTTGGTCTGGAGATCCCAAGCTCCTCACAGATTCCCCAACTTAATAACAATGTTATAGTGAAAAGAACATTGAACTAGGATCAGAAGCCCTGGGTTCCAGTCCAAGTTCTATTAACTTGCTGTGTAACTCTGGGAAAGTCACTTAACTTCTGAACCTCAGTTTCTCCTTCTGTAAAATGAAGGGGCAATACAAGGAGCTCCAAAGGCCTCATGATGGAAAATGCTATCCACATTCAAAGAAAAACTATGGAGTTTGAATGCAGATCAAAGCATACTATTTGCTATTTTTTTTCTTCTGTTGTGTTTTGTTTTCTCTGTCTGGTGGTTCCTCCTATTGGTTCTAATTCTTACCTACAACATCACTAATGTGAAAATGTTTAATAGGAATGTATATGTATAGTCATTGCATGCCATCTTGGGAAGGGAGGTGGGGAAAGAGGGGGAGAAAAGTTTTAAACGCAAAAGCTTATGGAAGTGATTGTTGATAAATCAAAATAAATTAATATTAAAAAAATGGAAAGGTTGGAATTTTAAGGAACTTCCCTTCCAGAGCTATTTTCAAAGAAAGAAGATAGGAATATCTGCAGGCCTGATGCCAACCTGGGACTAGGAAAAAATAGCCACTTAAGGTGCAATAAGGGATATTTTAAAAATTAATCTTTACAAAGGCACATAATTTTATTGCCAGAAAATTACATTATCCATGACATGTAGTTATTTATTTTGTGGTAAGTTAAATTTGCATGTCTTACATGGACATAACTCAAAGACTCCTTTAGAAAGTAATACAGAGCAGGGACAATTTTCAAACCTTGTTTAGGGCACTCAATTGCCCTTTCTCTGGTAAGGGTCAGGAGCAGATACTATAGGCAGGTAAGGGCATTCACAGACACTGCTATCCCTGGACCCTCATTCTTTTCACCAGATTTCTATGTAAGATGCAATCTGGCAGTTTTGCAGGTGGCATGGAATACTACAATTCCCTGGAGTTCTCACCAAGGGAAAAATGAATTTCATTTGAACCTTTTGGGCCAGACTGGCCCCCATTTAATACTTACCGTCTTGAGCCCCCCGCCCATAAACTAAAAGTATGTGTTTGTGGTCAAGGAAGCTTAGGAATGCTGAGGATGGGACTTCCTTCAATTTCCCAATTAAAGGGAGAAGAAAAACTGAATGAGCACCAACCCTGGAAACACACAGAAACCATAAGCAAGATCAATGGGCCTATCTAAATTCTGTCATACTCAGTAAAACCTTTAAAAACATATTTGCGTGTTTTAGATAGCAGAGTAGAAGAGGAATTAGAAACCTATATCCCTTTCTATAGCTGCCAGGAGAGGAGCTCAGGCACAAGCGTGGTACCCAGTAACGACAGAGAGCTGAACTTTGGGGCTGAAGAAAGTTGAGCATATGGAACAACCCAAGACTAAGAAGTATTCAAGCAAGGGGAGGGAAGGGGAAGGAAAGAAGGACAGCATTCCCCAGGGGTTCCATATGCTACCAGTGCCTTAGCTGGAGACAGGATCCATAAGAAAAAGAAAATCCATGAAGTCCAGAACTTTGAAGATACATACTTGGGTTTCTTTTGAGTTTTCTCTACATTAAGAGTAATCTGAAAGGCTCCCAGTCCCTAGGTGGATAGCTAAGTCCCTAGAATGGGGACTGCTGTGGGGAGAGGTTGGGGGTTAGCTGCTAGGCTATAGTCCTATTGTAAGCTCAGGAATCTTCAGGTCAGATGTTTTGGGAAAAGAACCCTACCAGCTCCCATGGGCTCCCCAATCCCTTCACTCACCATTTTGTCTGCTGAGCCTGTGGCAAGGAGATGGTCATCAAATGGAGAGAAACCAAAATCAGTCACCAGATCTGTAGAAGAAGTATGGTCAATGAGTTGAAGGAGATACCACCAAGTGCCCAATTTGATTTCTAAAGTGGCTTCAATTCCTGGACCCCTGGGACATCATCCCCTGAGCCAAGGGCTCCTTAAATTATCTTCTACTGCTTATACACATTTCCCCCATCTGAGCCCTAAAGTACACCCAGGTCCCTTGGGGGAAAATACCAGAGAGCCTTTCCTAAGATTCATACCTCCAACTAAAGCTTTTCTGCTCTAGGATCAAATTCAGAGTCAAGCAGGCTAACAAAGGGATTAGAAGGAAAGATCAATAGAATATTTCCCTGGATTCCTGGAGGAATCCTGACCGATTCATTGAACCAATAAAAATCTCTTATGTGCCTAGAATCATTTACAGAGAGAACACATATAAAAGGCAAGCATCAATCATAGAATGACTACACAAAGTGTACACGAATGTTAACAGAATACTACTGCAGGAAACAAGAAATAGGAAAATTTCAGAAAAGCATGGGAAACTGATAAAATATAAACTGATGTGGAATGAAGAAAACAGAACCAGGAAAATGATACACAAGAATAACAAGGTAAATGGGAAGAACAATACAAAGAAACTGACTGCTTTGTAATTACAATGATCACCATGCTTGGCCCTAAGGAAGAGAGAAGAAAAGCATGTCTCTCTAGGGACTGTAGACTTGAAATACTGTATAGGCTACGGGACCGTAGACTTGTAATATTGCTCATGCTATGGGACCATGGCCTTGGAATATTACATACACTATCAAATTCAATGATTGTGTTGGCTAGTTTTGCTCAACTGCTTTCCTCTTCAACCCCTTTTTTAATCTTTTATTATCTATAGAATAAATATTATATATTTGTTCTTTATTTTATTCTATTATTCTTTATCTTTTTATTCTTCAACGTAAGGGATGGCTTGTTGGGCACAGGAAGCGGTACAGAACAGCTGTTTCTGCTGCCCTTGCGGCACCTGAAGACAGGACACTAGATACATCTGGAGGACGTTTCTCTTTCTTTCTTTCTTTTTAAGGTAATTGGGGTTAAGTGACTTGCCCAGGGTCACACAGCTAGTAAGTGTCAAGTGTTTGGTCTGAGTCTGGATTTGAACTCAGGTCCTCCTGACTTCAGGGCCATTGCTCTATCCATGGCGCCACCTAGCCACCCTGGAGGACGTTTCTGAGCGTCAAGAGATTTGGGTTCGTGCAGAACGGGGATAAAAGTCTTCTACTTCTCCAGGTGTCTCCTGGATAACATCCCTGAAGTATCTCTTCGTCATCTCAAGTCTTGGCCTCTGTTATGCACACTGCCATCTGTAAGTTGGGACAGAGGCTGTGCCAAGGTACTTAGGATGCCCAGGATTTCAGCTCTTTCCCTTTAGTTGGCTCTTTAGTACAGCGGTTTCTGATCATGGGTAAACTGGGGAGGGGAGCTTGGATCCAGTAAACATCCTTGATCAGTCAGAGAACTCATTTATCAAATAGCCATTGAGTATAAAGGAGAAGACTGTGGTAAACCCTAGATTTCTACTTGTGATGCCACAATCATAGCCTAAAGATCCTCAGTCTTCTGTGTCATGGAACACTGTCCAGCTGGTATCACTGTCTCTTTCACCCACTCCCAGGGACCCTGTCCTTGCTCCTCCAACCACACAAATCCATTCTCCCCTCTATGATGGCCTGCATCATTTCCTTATCGGTGAGAAGAGGGGATGTGAAGGCCTCCAAGGACCTCATCCAGCTCTACCATTCCATAGTCTACATTCTAAGGTACCTTATAGGGCTAATGCTCTATGAACCTCCCCCAAAACTAACAAATCATACTCATGGGTAGAACGCCAATGACATTTAGTGAGTCTTGATGACTTCATAAAAATCCAAAGAGAAGGCACATAACCTTTACGGGGCAGTACTCCTAATCACAGTAATTTCCCAAGATGAACAGCCTCTAGACTACTGGAACAAACAATCTCTCCCTCTGACCTCTCAGGGTAGTTTGTTTATATTCTTAATCTGAGGTCCCTGAATTTGGTGGGCATTTTTAAAAAAATATTGCTAAACTGCATTTGAATATAATTGATTTCCTTTGTAATCCAATGTATTTTGATTTATGTGTTTAAAACTATTACTCTGAGAAGGAGTCCATTGGCTTCACCAGACTGCCAAAGATCTCCTGCTTTATACATTTCTCATGCACTGACCACATTCTACTCTGTATCGTAGTTTTTCAGCCTACATATCTTACCCCACTTCACCTCCCATACCTACACCGGATTATATTTCTTCATGAGGCAGGGCAGGGCCTGTTTTATTCATCTCTACATTCCCAGTTATAGCCCTGTATAACACAGGTACTCAATAAACATTTCTTGAATGTAGGAATCAAAGACTGTTACAAGCACACCCACATTCCCCAGAGCTTTAGCAGGGATCAATCCTTAGTCCCTGTCATGATGCACGAACAGGGCTCCTGGAAGTTCAGGACTGTCAGCACAGCCGCTGTAACTGAAAGAAAACACTGGCCAGGCCAATTTGAGCATGCACAGAACAAGTCATTTGGCTTGAGCCAGGACGAAGAGCTCCACCCCTGCAGACGGTACTGCGACTGCTGCCAAAGGCCCTTTGTGGCCATCTTAGCCAGAGCCCTCTGGTCCAGCCCCATTTCAGCATTACCTTGCTTGGCAACAAAATGGGTAGCCTAGCATTTGTTCCACTTGCCTCCTGACAGGCTGTGAGTAACCTGGCAAGACATTCTTCCTCTTCTGTGGAGAAAGCCACAGTCAATGCAGAGTCAAGAGCCAGACGGACAAGGGGCAAAGACTGGGTCAGCAAAATTCCTCACGAAGGGGGTAGGTGTGTGTACCTCTATTCCTTGGCCCTAACGCCGGTGGTGATCCTCTGAAGCCGTTATTCCCCTCCCACCTCTGTCCTCAGCAGAATTCCAAACTGAGGCATTAACTTCACTTGGGAGGCCAGTTTCCCTACTCAGAAGCCCCCTTGGGTCAGGAAATGCTTTCTGTGTAGTCTTGGTAACCCTGATGCCTTGAAAACTTAATTAATGATTGCCGGATTGGAAAGGTGGTAGGAAGCATGGATGTCAGCAAGCTCCATGAGTGCTGAACAGCAGGACATGGCGGGTCTGAACACTGCTTCACTTTGTCTTGTATCTTTATAAATGAGCACAATTCCTCCTACGAGGAAGGCAGTTTTTCAGCTGAATGAGAAACAGTGTTAAAAGAAAAAAGCAGGTACGTCCTGGGCAAAAGGAGTCACCTACCTGAATGGCAACCCAGGTAGGCCACATTCTTCTTGCTCTTGCCCTGACTTTCCAGGGGCACAATGCCCAGGGTGCCTGTTAAGAGAGTGAATTGATATGGATTTCCAACTTAGTAAGAACTAACCATGCCCCCTCAATCCCACTGGGATCCAGACACATGCCTCAGTGAGGGGAGAAACCTACGGGAAAGGTACAGCCTGGAAAACAACAGTCTCAACTTTAAGAAGAGGTCCTTTAGATTCTACCCCAAGCTCAATGTGGACCCCTTAGTTTGGTTCTTGTAACTGTAACAGGTCAAAATGCGAGTTGTTAAAGGTCACAGCCCTGGGGTGACAGGGCTGGAGTAAATGACTCCACCACAGTGCAAAGAACGTAATACTTGTTACCAACTATCTGTGTGACTCCAGACAAGTTCCTTTACCTTGCTGAGAGTAAGGTGTCTCAAATATAAAATGAGAGGACTGGACTACAGGATCTGGAAGGTGTATCAGGTCTGGACACCATTCCAGTTCTCACTGAGAAAAGAAGCTTTCAATTTGCAGTTCCTAAAGCCTGTAAGCTTTCTCAGTCCTCTGTTCTCATGTTCATCCCACCCTTGATAAACCCCAATGCTCCAAAGAATCCTTCTACCACACAGCTGTGGGATGGAGAAAACCAGGCAGGTAAAGCTAAGCTCTCCTCCCTCCCCTAACTAAGAGTCCTCCTCTTCCCCATCCTCTCCTCTGCCTCTCTGCTCTAGCCAGGCCACATCTCTCATTCCAACCTGGCTCTCATACCTGGTCGATCAGCGTTAAACACAACTAAGCTACAGCTCGACTTGATGTGGTTCCCATAGGACGAAGCTGTTCCTGCTCGAATGTCACTGATCCAGGCCTGCAAGTAAGGAACGAGAGAAGAATGGTAGTGATGGAAAGGCCTGTTGATATCCTTGGAGGGAGCAGAGAACCCAAAAGGAAAGAGTAGTGGGTGTACCTTCAGACGACCTGGATTAGAATCATTTAATCTCTCTAGGCTTCAGGTACTTTATCTGTGAAATGAAGAGGCTGGATTAAATGACTTTTATAAAGTCCCTTCTAGTTCTTTATCTCTGATCTATGATAAGCTCCCTAGTCCCAAATATTACCCTACCCAGGTATTAAAGAATCTAAAATGTTACCATTAGAGATGTCTTCCTCCTGTTAAATATCATACCTCTCCCTGCCATGATTCTGAAAGATCATACATCAATCTTGGCACAAGTTTATATATAATGCCTCTTCCAGAGCAAAAAAGAGTAATTTTTAAAATACTGAGGCCCCGAGGAGATGGAGGAAAGAAGTCCTGAAAGGAAAGGAGAAAGACTCAGAAAGGAGAGATATGGCCTAGGGCAGCCCTGGTGAGGGCACTTGGAGAAAGGAGGAGAAACCAGCACATACAAGTAGTAGTGAGAGAGGAAAGCAGAGATCAGCTAAAACCGGGGCCTGAAAGGGTTCTTTGAATTCATGAATCTTCCTTAATATTAGTGTTTCTAGAATTTTAGAATAAGAATTTTATGTGTGGTATCATAGACCAACAAAAAGTTGTTGGGTTTTTTTTTTGTTGGGGGAAGGGAGTCGGAAATGGTAGTGAGCTGCGATTCAAGAAATTTGTGCGAATCCTTGCTATTATGGAGGGCTAAGGGCAATACTGTTCTCCACCTCCTCCCCATGGGGGCAGAACAAGGACAGAAAGAATAAAAGGAAAGATGTCTAATAAGAAATAATAACAATTGACATTGATATGTTTCTATGTTTATAAAGCACTTACACAAAAACTCTGAAGTAGGTCATTTGAATATTAAAATATGCATTTTACACGTGAGGAAGCCTGAGTTCACAGCTGCCCCAGCCTAGCATCCCAGCATGACTATACCTCACTCCCCCTCGTACAATCTACTCTATGTTGAAGCCAAACTTTTTGCTGTTCTCCAAACAAGACATTCCATCTTTTCCCTCAAGGCCTTCGTTCATATTATTCCTCAAGCTGGAAATGCTCTCCCTTCTGACCTTGACTGACCCTTGCAACCCTGATTTCCCCTCAAGGCTCCATCCAGTCAAGTGCTGCATCCCTCAGTAGGTTTTTCCTAGTTTGTAGTTTGTCAGTGTCCACTCCCCTTCGTTAAAATTACTGAATCTGGAGGGGGATTTATTGTGTTTTTAGTTATCTGTAAATACACTGCTTCATCCCAGCAAAATGAAAGCTCCTTAAGGGCAAGACCCATCTCCTCATTACAACTGTGTCTCCAGGACCTGGCCCGAAGCATGAGCTTAAATAAATGTTTGCTCTTGATCGATATAAGCGTATGTTTCTAATGACTCTAAGTGCAGCCCTTTTCCCTCTATACTACACAAGTAAACTCTACCCCTCTGCAATCTGACTATCTGAAAGCTTTGTACCTTTTATTTCATGCTGTTTTCCCCTTAATTTGCCAGTAAAGTTTTGTTTTAAGAAAACAGCATTGGGCAGCTAGGTGGCATGGTGGATAGAGCACCAGTCCTGGAGTCAGAAGGACCTGAGTACAAATCTGATCTCAGACCAGACACTTGACACTTACTAGCTGTGTGACCCTGGGCAAGTCACTTAACCCCAATTGCCTCGCCCAAAAACAAACAAACAACAAAAAAAACCCCCAGCATATCAGTAAGACTGAAGGAAAATGATTTTCTCTCTTTGACTAGGCCAGGAAAGTTGGAAAAAATCTAGATGTTCCAGAGGCTAGGAAGAAATAGCAGCAGAGAATAATAATAATAGCTTGCACTTATAGTTCTTTAAGACTTACAAAGCAATTTACATATATTATTCCATCATCAGGGTGAATATGAGCTTGAGGGCAAGAAGGGATCACAAAAGAGTGACAAGTGGGGGTGGGGAGAAGGGGAAGATGCTCAAGGATATTTCTTCACAGATTAAATTTTTGGTCATGGATCTGACTACTAATGTTAACCTCAAGAACTCACTTCCCATCTTTCCCACGGAAAAGCAGAGGAAGATAGAGAATTTCAGCTTTCCTGATCTTGCCCCCACTGGGATAATATAACTATCAAGAGGTAATCTTCCTGAAGTCCCTCACACAGGGAATACAGCTATGAGATCTGACAATCACTCACTCTCAGAAACTAGCATATTCACTGAAATTCAAGATGCTAAAAATTCAGAGGAATGAATCAACAAACTGGCTATTTGGACACAAATGGAAATGAGCACAAATGATGGCTTCTGGTATTTATAATATGGAAATGATCGATAACATTTAATGGATCTGCCTTCACCATGATAAGCAAAAAGAGATTGCAATTAAATCAACAGAAGCATTACGTGAATCTTTCTTTCAAAGTACAAGCTATCTTCTGCCAACTAAAAAATAAGCACCCCAAACTTCCCAGCCTATTCTCCCTGCATGGGTTACAAGGCCTTCTCTTGGTTTCTACAACAACTTTCACTTGACCTGGCAAGTCATGGAGGCATCACTGGGCCTGGAATCAAGAACCTGACCTCAGACACTTATTAGCTGTGTGACTCTGAGCAAGTCATTTAATCCATCTGCCTCAGTTTCAACTGTAAAATGGGAATAAGAATAATTCTTATTTCACAGGGTCATTATGAGGATCAAATAAGATAATATTTGTAAAGATCTCAGCCCAGCACCCAACACAATTCCCCCCGAAGTCCCCAAAAGCTACTATGCTATTATTCCACATCTTGATTTCACTGACAAACTTCTGATATGGGTACATGATTGATGTCAAACACAAATAGAAATGGAGGCCACCGAACTACACAGAACGAACTCTATGGGTGCATGTCGACTTAGAAAACCACATATTAATACAATCTCAGTTTTATTGTATTTCTATTTACTTTGTTTCATATTTCCCAAACACATTTTAATCTGGTTCAGGCTATACCTGGGAGTGTTTGACACCTCTGCTGTAGACCATGCATACCACTTACACCTTATCTTCTCTCACCAGTACAGATCAGAAGCAGAATCCAATTCCCTGTTCCTCAGCCTTTAACCCTTAGGGGATTTCGCTTGAGCTGCCCACCTTGCAGTTCTACACCCTGTGCCAGGCTACAGAACCTCTAACCATGCAGTCAATCAACGAGCACCTACAATGGGCCAGGTGTCATGCTGGGGACGCCCTCTTGGAGTTTACATTCTATCCACGGGAGACAGCAGGAGCACATGTAAGTACATCTATAAAAAAGCAGAAGGGTAATTGTTGGGGACAGGGGAAGGACAGCAGCAGCTGAGGGGGTGGGATGAGGGACAGCTTCACGTAGCAGGGGCACTCGAGTTGTGTTCTAAAGGCAAGAAGAGAGTCTAAGAAGCAGAGGTGAGAAGGCAATACTCCAGAGAGAGCAGAAGGAGGGAGGCAGAGGAATGCCAAAGTACAAAAAAGGAAGGCGGGCAGTTGGGCTGGACCACAGAACTGAGGAAGGGGAGTATTAAGGCTAGAAAGGTAGGAAGAGCTTTAAAAGTCGGATGGAGGAATTTATAGTTGATCCTACATCCTATAGAAGCGAGCCATTGAAATTTACTGCATAGGGGAGTGACATGGTCAGACATATGGAAAAATCATTTTAGCAGCAGGTGGAAGGTGGATAGGAAAGGGGAGAGATTTGAGGCAGAGAAGCCAATTAGAAGGCTACTGTAATACCATGGAAAAAGGTGATGAGTTTCAACTAAGGCAGTGGGCACGTGACCAGAGACAAGGGGACAGATAGGAGACATACCATGAAAGTAGAATGGGCATAACTCAGATAATGACTGGATAGGGGGCAGCTAGGTGGCGCAGTGGATAGAGCCCTGGAGTCTGAAGGACCCACGTTCAAATCTGGCCTCAGACACTCTGTAGTTGTGTGACCATGTGCAAGTCACTTAACCCCAATTGCCTCTTAAAAAATAATAAAGAAAAGAAAACGATTGGATATATGGGGTGAGGCAAAATGAGGAATCAAAGATAACACTGAGGGTGTGAACCTGGGCATCTGGAAGGACAGTGGTACCCCTGCCAGAGAAAAGGAAACTGAGAAAAGAGATGAATCTGGTGGAAAAGATGAGAGCTTGTACTCCTCAGACCACCTAAAAGTTTCCCTATAAATATAATTTTTCTTGTATTCTCATAATTTCTGAAATAGCATCAGCTATGATCATCCCACAAAACTCTATTCTTTGTCCCCTCTACCTTAGCAGTCTCATGTATGGAATTAATCATCACCTCTATGCTTTATTTTTATCTCCAACTCAATTCAAACAAACATTTACAAATGCCTACTGTCTATTAGGTGCCAGGGATACAAATTTGAAAAAAATAACCTAGTACTTTCCCCTTAAGAAACACACACTTGAATAAGACAGAGTAAGATAACTATGGGCAGCTAGGTGGCAAAGGGGATAGAGTGCCAGGCCTGGAGTCAGGAAGACTTGAGTTGAAATCTGGCCTCAGACATACACTATCTGTGTGACCCTGGGCAAGTCACTTAAAGCTGTTTGCTTCAGTTTTTCTCATTAGTAAAATGAGATGAGAAGGAAATTGCAAACCACTCTAGTATCTTTGCCAAGAAAACCCCAAATGGGGTTTTGTGACTTGGACACAACTGAAAAGACTGAACAACAACAACAAACACAAAATGAGTAAAACAGCCAAACAACAAGGTGAGTACCCAAATAAGGTCATTTCGCTACCCGCAAAAGAAGACACTGCTACCTATGGATCATCTGAAGGAATATTTGAAGGAAGAAACATTTGGGAATGTATAACCCAGGGAAGAGAAGACATAGGTGGGACAAGAAGGACTATTAAGAGCTTCAAAAGGAATTAGATTTGTTCTGCTTGATCCCAGGGAGAAAAACTAGGAATAACTGGGAGATGGTGGAGAAAACAAATTTAATCTTTACAGAATGAAAAACGTCCTAAGAATCAGAGCTATCTCAAAGTGGAATAGGCTGCCTGGGGTTGGTTTCTTCTCAGTAGAGCTCTTCCAAGAAAAGGCCTGTAAAATATGTCTGGTATGTTGTACAGGGATTCTTGTTCAGAAAACAGGTTGAACTGGAAGGCCACTAAGGTCTCTTCCAACTCAGATTCTACAAGAGATCATTTTCTTCCCTGGGAGTAAGGAATCTGAGAAGACTTCAGGAAGCAGGTGGCACCTGCGCTGTGCATCTGGAGAGAGAGAATGTCAATAAGTGGAGATGCCGCCGGGGGAGCATATTACAAGAATGCACAGATGTACAGAAGCAGCAGAGGGCCAAACAAGCCCAGGAATTAGGAGGCTAGCTTTGTTCGAAACAAAGTATAAAGCACATGAAAAGGATTAAAGTGAAATAAGATACGTTATAGCCAGATTGTAGAGAGCTTTAAAATATCAGGCTTGCATTTTATCCTTGTTGTAATGTTCTGAGCAGAAAGTGACATGATCCAACCTATGCATTGGAAAGATGATTCTGGCAGCAAGGCAGAGAATCAGGTAGGAATATATTCTAATAATACAGGTGAGAGATAAAGTGAGGTTCTGAACGAGGGAAGTGATGGTAGGATTGGAGAGGAGGGAACAGATAAGAGAGATAATGCTAAGACAGAAGAGACAGAACTTGGGGGCTAATGCAATGTAGGAGGTAAGGCAATAGGAAGAGCCAAAGACGACTCTAAGATTTTGAGCCTGAGTAATTGAATTGGGAAGACGGTGAAAAAAGAAATGGAACTTGAGAGGAAAGGAAGGTTTTAGGAGGAAGATGATGAGTTAAGTTTTGGATATATTATATTTGGGATACAGAGGAAGTGTTTAATAGATACTTGATCATCAAATGAGGTGGTGTCAGGAAATCCAGATGGAGATGATTTCAGCTGGGATTTGTGGTGTCAGTCATCTACATATAGATGACAATTCAAAGCACTGGGTGTGGATGTACTTGACAAGAGAAAGAATAGTAAGAGAGGAAAAGAAGGTTAAGGGCAGGGCCTACAATTAGGTGGCCAAAGAAAGCAGATGAACCAGCCATGGAAATCGAGAAGGTATAAGGAAGCCCACGAAAGAGCAGTATCATCAAAGTCACAGAGGAGAAAGTACCAAGAAGGAAGGGGTGGTCAGCAGTAACAAATGCTACAGCTAGAACAAGAAGGCTACGAAAAGGCCACCGGATTCAACATTTAAGAAGCTTCCAAGATATTAAGAGAAAGCAGTTTTGTGTTAAGGAGTATGAGTACGTGGTGAGAAAGCAGAGGTAACCAGCATAGCCTACTTTTTTTCTAGACCCAACAGTGACTGAGAAGAGAAAGGTAAGGATGGGGGGTAGGGTAGCAAGATCAAATGAAGACCGGATTTTGTTTTGTTCTGTTTTTCTTTTAGGATATGGAAGACCTGAGTATGTTCACAGGAAAGGGATAAGGAATCAATAGAAAGGGAAAGTTTGAAGATGAGAGATGAGGAGGGAATAACTGTTAGAGCAAGGTCTCAAAGCAGATTTGGAGAGGATCGAATCAAGGACACAAGGAGAGAAGGTTTAATCTTGACAAGAAGACATCCCCTGAGACTAGAGACTAGAAGGAAAGAGGAGAGTTTAAGGATAGAGATAAAGAAATGTTGAGATGAAAGTGAGGGAAGATGAGGGGGTTCAGGACAGATGGCCTCAATCTTCTCAGTAAAGCAGATTTCTACCATATAGCTCCAGTGTAAACATCCCCAGCTGCCTGCTGGACAGCTCTCTTCACCTCCTGACATGCCATTACCCAAATCTGAATTCAAATTTTCTCAATAAACCTGTCACTCTTACAACTTCCTGATTTCTTCTGACAACACCACAAAGCACCCAGTCACCCAAGTTCAATGCACATTTCATATCCTTTCACTTTCACTCATCACTCTAATTAAAGTCCTCATTATCTCTGACCTATACTATTGTTGTCTGGGAATGGAGATGACCTCATCATTTCTATTATATCTATAGGTACATATGCCATCCCCTTATTAGATTATAAGCTCCTTAAGGGCAGAGACTATCATTTTTTGCCCAAAATTTGTATCTCCTACTTCATTAATACAGTGTTTTGCAAATATGTTGATGTATTTATCACATTGATGTGAGTATTCTCTCAGAGGCAGCATGGTACAGGGGAAAAAAGCCCTGAATTTGTATTCAGAGGATCTGAATTCAAATCTAACCACCATACTGTGTGACCTTGGACAAATCACTTAACCTCTCTGGGCCTCATCTGTAAAATGAGGATGCTGTACTACCTGACTTTTAATGTACCTTTCAGCTCTAAATATGTGGTCCCGTGATCCCTCCTATGGTGTAGGTCATGTCCACACTTCTTCACTCTAAACAACTTCTGTATTTTCATAAATGGTGCAAACAGGCTCTCTGTCCACTGGTTATTTGCTCACTCTCACAAGGTGACTGGCACACCTTCCTCTATGACCATACACAGTTCAGTCCTGATGAGGGCAAATAATGAATCCCCTTAAAGTGGCTGCATTATTTGTATTCATACTATTCAAAGTAATAATTAAGTATGGTTTCAGTCCAGTGGAAATATACAGTGCAAATTAAAATAATTTCACAACTCCAGAGGAACTTCTTATTTGTACTAATTGGGACCTGGCTATGTGTTTCCATCCATGGCACAAGCACTGTACCTGTACATATTGTCCCTTAGTAAGGACAATGAAACCGGAACATCTTTGTGTATTGGTCATAGCAGAAAGGGAAAAAAAATACTTCCCAAGAGTAACCACATCTCCAGTACAAAATCTATTTAATGTTGCTGAGATGGCAGTTAGAACACCTGAGATCAGCAATTTCTCTCTTCAAACTGACCAAGACTCTACAGACTGCATTAAAAATTTCCTCCCCATTCTCTTCCTAGTGTCAGGAAGAAAAACTTTAGCTATGGAAGAAAGAGACATAGTGGATGGAACCTTTCCAGGGCAGGTTAAGCAGCAAACTACCATCAAGAGAAACCTCTAAGCCAGGGAAGAGGTTACGCAAACACTAAGAGAAGGAGGCAGCGGAAACATGGGGAGCACAACCTCTGGCAGAGGACTTCACTTTTCAACTCAAATGACCCAGATAGAGAGGCATAAATGCTTCCTCAGAAGAGGACCACATTTCAAGATAGCAAACGCCACAAAATCCCTCCAACTCTGATTCTTACTGCACTGGAGCAAAGCTGAATAAGGGGACAGGAGAATATGCAGCTAAGTAAAAAATATACAAAGTTTAAATTGAGGAAGCAAAACCGGAAGATAGTGATGGCTGCAAGGGAAGCTTGAGATCTTCCTTCACCCAACATGGTGGGGGGAAGGGGAGAGAAAGGCGGCAGATGGGCATCCCAAATCCTTCTGTCACCTCTTGAACTTAATGCGGCATGTTCTATTTTTGGTTTTAATTACTCTCAGTTACCAAAGCATTCTATGACAAAAGACCTAGTAGGAATGACAGGTCAGCAGGGCAAAAGTCAAAGCAACACTCTTCTTTCTACCTCAAGCTACAGAGCTGTTTCTTACAGTGTCAGTGGCTGATAAACTAAGGCTAGTCCAGCAGCCTGTAGCCAGCCTTTGGGGTGTATGAAAACTCCCTCTACCCACAGAGCACTTACAAACCACTCCCCACCCCGAAAAAAAAAACACAAAAACACCCTTGTGATGGAGATAGTAAAGTACAGTATTATCCTCACTTTGGAAACAGGAAAACAGAGACTCAGGGAAATACAGGCGCTTGCCTGCTCTGGGTCAGGGCTTGAGCTTGTGACCAGACAGATGGACTCTGCCCGGACGGCAGAGATGAGAGAGGGCCGGGGAGGAAGGAGCCGAGAAGACGGTGCAATGAACGAGGAAGGAGGGAAAGACAACAGGATGGGTCGGGTGCAGGAGAGGGACCTCAGGTGAGTTGGAGCCTTCCATGGATGCAGGAGTGCCCAGCCCCCAGGTGAGGATGCTGGTCCTTCTCCCCTTCTCCAGGGGGCCCCGCGAATCTTCCCTTTCGAGGCGGGGAGCCCCGGCCCCAGCGCGCGAGGGGATGCAGGGGAACTGCTATACTGGGGCGGAGCGGGGTGGGGGGGAACTGGGCGCTGACGGGATGCTCTCCATAAAACGAGGCGACTCCGCATCTCGGCTCCCCTCCACCCTGGCGGCTCCGGGCTGGGCTCCGCACCCGCGGCCGCCCTCCCGCCCTCCTTCTTCCGGAGCGACGGACTCACCTCCCTCCGAGGCGGCCGGGCCTCGGTGTGCCGGAATTTGGACACCTTGAAACGGTTCATAGCGCGGGCGGAGGCTGCGGCGGAGCCGGCTCTCAGGTGCACCTCGAGCGGCGAGGAGGCGGCGGCAGCGGCAACTCGAAAACCAAGGAACCTACCTCCACCCCCACTCAGACCGAGCCGCACGCCGCCCGCGGCCACGCCCTCATCATTCTGTCAGCCAATCCCAGCCTCCTTCGCTTCGCCGGACCACGCCCCAGGAGCCTCTTCTTCTGTACCGGCCTCGGAGGCCTGCCTTCCGACCAATCGTTATCCATCCGCCCCATTAGGCCCCGCCCCCGAGCCCACACTGAGTGGCGGGGCCCCCCCGGGGGCGGCAAGTTGGGGGGAAGGGAATAGGGTCACGTGCGGATGCTGCTCTGGGCCTCCGCCCTCTCAACGGGCACTGAGAGTGGGGCCGCTTGGCAGTTGTTGGGGTGGGGGTAGGGGGGAGCTCTTCTGGAAGACTCGGCCGGGGCGACTTCGCTAGTGGATCTCTCGTAGTGACTTACAACCTCCATTCAGTTAGACGAGCATTAATTGAGCTCAAAGACAAAACAAAACAAAACTACAAAATTTTTTTAACCCATTCCCTGCCCTCAACGGGCTTACACTCTACTGGGTCATACAACTGTAGACAGGTTTATTAACTTAATCCGGGGAGCAACAGAGTGGGGCATAAGACGGACAGCAAGCAGGGTGGCGTGGAAAGGAGTCTGGTATAAGCTGTGTGAGCCTGGGAGGTCACTTAACTTCTCTGTGCTCAGTTTGTTCATCTGTCGAATGGCGGGCTTGGGCTCCGTGGTCCCTAATCCACCTTACTCCTTTAAATCTATATTCTCTGGGGCAGCTAGGTGGTGCGGTGGATAGAGTACGTGCCCTGGAGAGGAGGGGGACCTGAGTTCAAATCTGCTCTCAGACCAGATACTTGACACTTACTAGCTGTGTGACCCTGGGCAAGTCACTTAACCCCAATTGCCTCACTGAAAAAAAAAATCTATACTCTCACCATCAGTAAAGGCCGAATGAGCAGGGCCTTGGAGAAAGGATTCTAAGGGGCAGAGGATGAAGACAGAGAGGAGTCCAAACAACCCTCCACCCCTAAACATTTCACAGAGTCAAGGAGCTTACTACAACTCAGGTTCTCCACTACTTATTGTCGTTGAGAAGTCCAAAGAGATTACTCCATATTCATTGTGCTATGTATTGTAGGCGGTGGGGGAGATACTGAAATAAAGTTAGGGTTCCACGATCTCATGGAGCTTAGTTTTAGCAATGAGATCACACTTTCCCAGCAATTTACAAATTACTAAATACTTCATTCACAACAGTTCTGAAAGGTAGGACGTACAAACATTCTCATTTTTACAGATAAGAAAACTGGGGCAAAGAGATTAAGTTATTTGGACAAGGCAATCCTAATTCTTCTTAAATGATTCTCTATTTCGTTCCCAGATGAGTCTGTTCAACCCAGGCTGATCAATCCCCTCTCTCCTGCCCCAACTGCTTGGCACCCTTCCATCTGAGGGTCTTAATTTATACTCTACTGAGAAAATAGAGACCATTATCTGTGAACTCCTTCTTTCTCTTCAACCAAGGCCTGCCCTGCTACATCCCCCCAACAACCATCCCCACCCATCTTCATCTGCTCCCTATTGGGTCCTTGCTACATGCATATACTTGCCCAATCTTAAAAAAAAAAATTTAAAAAGCACTCCTGCTTTACCAAACCCTACAATCCCCTCAAGTTACTATTCCATATCTCTCCTCCCTTTCTCAGCCAAACTTCTAGAGAAACCTTTCTATGCTCATTACTTCCACTTCCCCACTCACTTACTTTTTAGCCCTTTGAAATCAGGTTTCCAACCTCATCACTCAACTAACACTATTCTCTCTAAAGATACCAATATCTTTAATTGTCAGATCTGATGGCCTTTTCTTAATCTTCATCTGGCTTTCCTGTAATTTAACTCTATTGACCATCCTTTCCTTCTGTAATATATTTCCTTCCCTGTTCCTCAGCCTTTTTTGCTAATTCATCATCCATATAATAATGCCCCTTAACTTTAGTGTACTCCAAGGCTCTTTTCTTGGTAGCCTCATCAAATCCTATGAGTTCAATTATTGCTTCTATACTAGTGATTTTAAACTCTCCCATGAGCTTAAGAAATTGTGGGGTTTTAGCTGCCTAAATTTTTAGCTGGACATTTCAAAGTGGATGTGCCGTTGTCGTTCAGTCATTTCAGTCATCTCAAATTCAGTATGTCCAAACCATAGCTCAGATCTCCCCCGCCCCCAAATCTATACCTCTTCTGAACTTTTCCTTATATTGAGAATAGCACCATTTCTTTGGTCACCCAGGTTTGTAACCTCAACTCTTCACTTTCCGTTACCTCACTTATTCAACCAGTTGCCAAATCTTGTTTCTACTTCCACAACATCTCTTGCAGCTGTCCCCTTCTCTCTGGATAGCTACTACTCCTAGGTCAGGCCCTCATTACCTTTCATCTGAATTAATGCACTGGATTACTTATCAGTCTCCCTACCTTAAGTCTCTTTCCAGTTCAAACCATCTCTGACACAGCTGCTAAAGTGATTTGCCTAAAGTGTAGGTCTGACTGCAATTTCTTGATAGACTCAAGTGCAGGAATTCATAACCTGGAGTCCATGATCCCTTGGTCTGTAGATAAATAAATTACATCTTTATTTTCAGCATCTCTAATGGAAATTTAGCATTCTTTCAGTTATTGAAAAATATTTTGAGAAGGGTTCCATAGGCTTCATCAGACTGTCAAAGGTGTCCATGATACAAAGGAAGTCAAGAATTCCAGCTCTAATGGCTCCCTACTGCCTTTAGGATCTGATATAAACTGTCTGGCTTTTAACACTTTTCATAATCTGGTCCCAGTCTACCTTTCCAACTTTTTTATACATTACTTCCATTTCTGTACTCTTGTGGTCAAATCAGACACTCCTTGCAATTGCTCCTACACAGCACTCCATTTCCTTTCTCTATATGTGGGTACTTGCTGTCCCTCATGCCTAGAATTCACTCCCTCTTTACCTATGCCTTTTTGAATTTCCTTTAAAATTCAGCTCAAGTGCCATCTTATGCATGAATCCTTTTCTGATTCATCCCCTCCCACCAGCTTCTAGTGATGTCCTTACCAAATTCATCCAAACTGCCAATGTTATTGCCTTACATTTATTTAGCATATTTTATATATATGCATGTGTTGTTTCCCCCTGCTAAGATCCCAGAGGGCAAGGATCATTTCATTTTTGTCTTTGTTTTCCCAGCAGCTTAAACGCTTTGTTGATTGATTGTGGTGGAGCTTGGTTTCGAACCCAGATATTTCTAACTCCCAATTCCATGTTATATAGTAAGTATAACAAGATATCATAAGTTCATAAGATGAACATAAAGGGCTGTGGGATTAGATGTGAGTGAAATCCCTTTCAATTGAGGAGATGAAAGAAGTAGCATTTGAATTGGGTCACCATTGACATTGGGCCTTATTGGGAAATCAGTGACAAATCACAGGTATAGAAAAAGTTTGTGACCTGTGATCTCATACATAAAGTCCAAAATAGCTGGAGTCTAGAATCCTATGAATTATGTCCTACCCTAAACTAGCCTTCCAAAAAGGACTTTCTCATGTTGCAGAACCCTCTTGGACTGTGCTTTGGAAACTGTCTTAGTGCCAGAAGGAAACACAGACAAGCAGGAAGCTTTGAAAGTTAAAATTTATTACATACTTAAGTGGAAAAGCAAGCTGTACATAATGGAGACTCGTGGCTTCATGTAATCAAACAAAACAGTGTGTTCTTGATTCCATGGCACTTGTTTTTTGCTTGGGAATGTTGGAACATGTGTTCCAGTGAAACCAAGAAGAGGCCAGGCAAGAAACAGGACTTAGGGAATGCATAGTGAGGGATGTGAAAATTTCCTAAGGTGTTATTGCTCATTTCAACTTCAGTTCAAATATTTTTCAATCTAAGAAGCAGCTAGTTAATCAAAAAGCCTAACAGGCATTTCAAACTAATAGCCATGTGCCTGCTAGAGCTCAAGGTGGGGTCTAGATAAATCTGGGGTAGCTAGGTGGCATAGTGTTGGATTTGAAATCACTAACATCTGATTCTGAAACCTGCCTCAAACACTAACTTTCTGACATCACCGGGGACATCACTTAACCTTATCTGTAAAATGGGGATAACAATAGCACCTACCTCAGAGGAGTATTACAAGAATCAAATGAGATAACATGTACACATATAGCTTGTTGCAAACCTTGAAGTGCTAATTCATAAAGAAAACCTGGAAGTTCTGTCAAACTCCGCATTCTGGAGAGCTTAGTATATTCCATTTAACTGAAGTGAGAGATCTACAGGTAAATTAAGGTACTGAAGAAATACATCCTGACTTTTTAAGTAATGGGCCCAAGGAAAATACACTTCCATCACCTTTTACTTTCCTTTATTCATCAAACATTTATTAAATGCTTATTTTTGAAGACTGAAGAACATTAGGCTAGGTGCTGGGGGAGATATAAAGACAAATCAGATACAGTCCCTCCCCTCAGGAAGCTTTCAGTTTAGTAAGGGCTATAAGACATGAATGCTAAGTTAGTCTGGGTCTGAATCTCAAGGACCAAAAACACATTTCTATTCTATTTCTAAATTTTAGGTTTATTGATGATGTTTAAACCATTGGTGGTATGCACATACCTACGAATGAAATGTTTTAAAATAACATTTTACAATGGGGAAAATGAGGGGTTGATTATTGTATATCAGTTTACAAATACGGAAATCTTTCATTATCCTCTAACTGCACAATAATGTGTCTTGCAATAATATTCATTGGCAAGAAAGTCTTCCCTTCACTAAATTTCATTTTTTTCATCCTTATATTTGCATAATGCTTTATAATTTTCAAAGTACTTTTATATACAGTGTCTCATGTCAGTCTTAGAACAACCCAGCAGCTTTGGCCCCAAGATATTAACAGGTGTGCCCAGTGGCAGAACCTGATCTAAAATTAGGACTTTTAAGTTCAGAGCACTAGCTAATCTACCATGATCCTCAGTCCTATTCCAACTTTGAGCAAATTGCTTAGCTGCAGACCAGAAGCCTTGGTTTCTATCAACTCATGAAGTTTCTTAAATGGCTATTCAGGAAACTGTCAGAACTTGGCTTACAACAGGAAAATAACCAAGATAATGGGGTTATATATTTGATGGTTTCATCATTGCCCCAGCCACACCTCGAATGACTGTTCCTTAGAGAGCTCTTTGCAAAGTGGCAATATCCAGGAACATATACACCATAGACCTTTTAGAGTTTTGCCAGAAGTGGGCTAGGTTGAGGAAAGATGGGAAAGACCTAAGAAAGAGGGTAGAAGAGAGGTGGTCAGAAGACACAATTTGAGAAATCCTCAACCAAATATCACTACTTTTTAAGTGAATTTCTCAAAGACCTTGGATTGAGAACTCTCCTGCCCTCCCTGTACCATTGTTGAACTAAATTAATCTCTCCAACAGAGCTAAAAAGATGGGGACCAGATACATTTTTCATCTATGCTGGAAGAAGTAGCAGTCACACAGACCCAAAATTGTGCAATTAACTCAATCTGTAATTGGTGAGTTTCCAGCAGTACCATCATTTGTAACAAATAGCAGGCTGTCCTTTCTTTTCCTCTTGGTGTGCTGAGTCCTTCTTCCAGACACCTGTGCATTTTGCTCCTACCCTTGGGCCAATCCACATTTAGATACTCTACAAGACCATACACACATCTCCAGGTCAGGGATGTAAAGATCAGATTTGATAATATAAATAGGTTCTTATTATGCTTAAGAAGTGACAAATATGATAAATACAGAGAAGCATGGAAAGATTTACATGTTCCAACACAGAATGAACCAAGAAAACAACATAAGACTATAATTAGAACTATATAAATGGAAAGAACAAAAAAAAAATCAAAAGTGAATACTGCAAAATTACAAATAAAAGACATGGCCCTAAGGAAAAGAAATGAGAAGGCACCCTCAACCCATTCCTTTGTAGAGTTGGAGGTCCACAAGTATAGTTAACTGCATATATTTTCATTATTTTTCTATATATTAATTTTGCTGATTTTTGTTTTTCTTTAAAAAATATTATTTATTATATGGGATGGTTGTCTGGAAGAGGGTAGAGGGGCAGATCCTGGGAGAAATTCTGGTGACATAGAAAACCAAAATATGTCAATACAAATTTATTTTTTAAAATTGTGATAATATATGTGAAGTGCTTTATTAGCTATTATAATTAGCTGTCCAAAAGTGGACAGGCTGCCTTGGAATTGAGTTCCCCTTTGAAGTAAATGCTGGATGACCATTTGTCAGGTATATTGTAGAGAGGATTCTTTTTTTTAAAAAAAATTTATTATTTTGATTTATCATCAATCACTTCCATAAGCTTTTGAGTTTTAAATTTTTCTCCCCTTCCCTCCCCACCACCCTCCCCAAGACGGAGCACGATCTGATATAGGCTATACATATACATTCCTATTAAACATATTTTGCATTAGTGATGTTGTAAGGAAGAATTAGAACCAATAGGAGGAACCACCACAAAGAGGAAACAAAACAAAACCACAGAAAAAAAATAGCAAATAGTATGCTTCAATCTGCATTCAAACTCCATAGTTCTTTCTTTGGATATGGATAGCATTTTCCACTAAGAGACCTTTAGAGATGTCTTAGATTCTTGCATTGCTGAGAAGGGCTAAGTTAGTCCTCACACAATGTGGCTGTTACTGTGTATAACATTCTCCTGGTTCTGCTCACTTCACTTGGCATCAGTCCTTACAAGTCTTTCCAGGTTTTTCTGAAGTCCACCTGATTATCATTTTTTATAGCACAATAGTATTCCATTACATTCACATACCACAACTTGTTCAGCCATTCTCCAATTTATGGGCATTTCCTCAAGTTCTAATTCTTTGCCACTACAAAAAGAGCTGCTATAAATATTTTTGTACATGTGAGTCATTTTCCCACTTTTATGATCTCTTTGGGATATAGCCCTAGAAGTGCTATTGCTGGGTCAAAGGGTATGCACATTTTTATAGCCCTTTGGGCATAATTCCAAATTGCTCTCTAAAATGGTTGGATCATTTCACAACTCCACCAACAATGCATTAGTGTTCTGATTTTCCCACATCTTCTCCAACATTTATCATTTTCCTGTTTTGTCATGTTGGACAATCTGACGGGTGTGATGTGGTACCTCAGAGTTGTTTTGATTTGCATTTCTGTAATCATTAGTGATTTAGAGCATTTTTTCATATAACTATAGATGACTTTAATTTCTTCATCTGAGAATTGCTGGTTCATATCCTTTGATCATTTATCAATTGGGGAATGACTTGTATTCTTATAAATTTGACCTAGTTTTCTATATATTTTAGAAATGAGGCCCTTATCAGAGACACTGGTTGTAAAATTCTTTCCCAGTTTTCTGCTTCCCTCCTAATCTTGGTTGCATTGGCTTTGTTTGTGCAAAAACTTTTCAATTTAATGTAATCAAAATTATCCATTTTGCATTTGTAGAGAGGATTCTTATTTAGATTTGGGCTGGACTTGTTGGCCTTTGAGGTCCCTTGCAACTCTGACATCACGTGATTTAGTTTGCTGGACGGTGTTTATTTGGGAGTAAGGCTAGTGTTCTTCCACAAGTCAGTCTGAGTTTTTAAAAATTATTTTTATTGAGCTCTTTATAAATTACATTAATTTCCAATTACACCCTCCTCTACCCCTATCCAACAAGCCATTTCTTGTAACAAAGAATAAGAAAAATTTAAAAAAAAAGTAGTTCAGCAAAACTATCTAACATAACAACCCTACCTGACAGTATATGCAATAGTTCACATCCATAGTCAATAAAGGGAGGGAAATACATTTTCTTTGCTCTTTCTCTGGAGTCAAGCATGTCATTAATGACACAATATTGAGTTTCCTTTTTTTGTCCTTTCCATTTACATTTTTGTAGATATTTTTTCATATACAATTTTCATGTTTCCAGGCATTTTTCATGCTCATTTTTTCTTATTTTTTTTCTTACTCATGTACCCAAAGCTCTTCAGCCAATTCCCACTTACTTTGTTTCTAGTTCTTTACATCTGACAATGACTGTTTTGTCATCTATTGGACCTTCCTGTCTTTGACCTCCTTGAGGTATACGCTTAATAATGATATTTCGGGACTGAAAGGTGGGGACATCTTGACTGCTTTTTTAACATAATTCCAAATTACTTTCCAAAATGGTTAGACCAACTCCACAATGTACAGCTAAATCCTGACGAGTTCAAATGATGAATCCTATAAAGTGGTTGAATATATTTAAATTTATACTATTCAAAGTCAAAATTATGTATAATATGTTCACTGGTTCCAGCCCAATTGAAATGTTAGAATCTGAATAATCCAACTACTTTACAATATCCATTCATTATTCATATTAATAGGGACCTAGCTGAATTTTATATATACCTTATCATATCCTGTTCAATGATGGCTATTTCCATCGTTTGTCATCTTTGCTAATTCAGCTAGAATTCTGTAGAATTTAATATAGTGCACCATGCCCACTTAAAGATCCAGAGAGGAGGTTACAAGGAAGAAGTCTCCCATCAAAACCCATCCCTCTAACAGCTTTGGACTGGGGCTTGTTGTGCCAATGGCAGAGAATGAGAGGCTGGCATTGGGACGGGCCAATGTCTCTGGATTCCATTGGGTTTGGGAAAGAGGCTAGGGAGGATGGAGTTTAGGCAGACAGAATCTTGGAGATAGGAGGCTGTGCTGAGATTCACTGCAAAACAGAAAGCAGGTCAGAGAGCCAAAAGAAGAAACCAAAATAGATTCAAATGAAGAGCAGTGTCTGGTTCACCCTCTGTCTTTCTGCAAGGTCGGATGGTGCTCCCCACCTCCCACTTACACATATGTGCATACACATTTATAATACACATGTGCATGGCTTGTATAAATTTGTCAGGCTTGGAACAGTAGCTTCTGAGGGTCCTCAGAGATGGAGTTTGCACAGGTCCAGGAAAGTTGAGTCAGGAGAGAACCATACTGTGTATAAACACACAGACACATACAGAGATGAGCTTTTGACCTGTCAGCTTTCCCCTATCAGAATGCAGGTCTTTTGATATCAGAGCAGGTATATCATATTTGAGGATCAGTAAAAGGAGTTGTGTCTATCCCACAGGAAGCCCAGACATTTTCCATAGGGACCTATCTTCACATTCATTCCTATGGGTCTGACTGGACAAAACCAGTCAGACCCAAAGACAATTGAAAAGTGGTACTTAATATATTCTGATTATGGGAGAAAGGATGTGGGCAGTATGGTACAATACAAAAAAGTATAGGAGCTGGAGTCAGAGAACCTGGGTGAGAGGGTGGAGGTCAAAGGTGGCTTTGCAAAGGATGTAGCTAGCACCTAAGCTGTCTTGGAGAGAGACAGATTCTGAGAGGTAGAGATAAGAAGGGACATTCCTGGTAAGTGGGGCAGCTTGTGCAAATATGTGGAGGCCGGAGATGAAAATGTCAGGTTCAGAGAATAGCAAACAACCAAATAATGCAGTTTGGCTAGAACATAGTGTGTTTGAAGGGGAATAATGTGAAATAAGACAGAAAGGTAGATTGGAGCCAGACTGTGAAAGACCTAACTCCAGGCAGTTACATTTTATCCTTGTCAGTAAGATGTTGGGGAGTGATATGATCAGACTTGTGTCTTAGGATAATAAATTTGGTAGCTATGTGGTGGATAAATTGGAGAGAAGGGAAACTGGAAGAAAAAAGATAAATTAGGAGGTACACATGAAAAGGCTCATCAAATGTATGTGGAAAGAAGAGGGCAGATGTGAGAGAGGTTGTAAAGGTAGGTGTTGGGGGTGAGGGAGAATCAAGGATAACTAAATTTACCAACAGGTGGTTGGGAAGATGGTTGTGCCTTTGACAGAAGTGTCCACTTATAGGTGAGGACCTAGACCCTGGAGATGAAATGACTAGCTCAAAGCTAAGACTTTAGCAGAGTCAGGATTTGAAGGAGATTTCCTGAGTCCAAAATCAGTGTTCTCTGCACTACAACATGCAGTTTGAAGGAATATTAGGAATTCAGAAGGTAGAGATAAAAAGTAAAGAATTTCAGGTTTAGGAAATTATATGAGGAACACAGACACAGAGGCGGTGAAACAGAAGATGGTTATGGGGGAATATGTGGTACAAGTATGGCTTAAGCCAAACATACATATGTGAGGAGTAGTGGGAGATATAAAGTTTAAAAAGTAGGGTAGAAGGAGAATGTGGAGAGTCTTGAATGCCAGGCCAAGGAGTTTGTCAAGAGACAATAGGGAGCTGATGGAGGGTTTTTTAGAGACATAGACCTATGTAAAAGGAAGATTATTATGGACAGATGAATGGGATAGATGGAGGGGGGGGAATCAAATTGATATGATGGAAAGAGCTTTGGATCTGGAATCAGTAGACCAGGACCCACATTTTGCCTTTGCCATTTACCTGCTTTATGACCTTGTGCAAGTCATTTAGCCTCTCTGGGCCTCAGCTTGGATTAGATGACCTTTAAGATACCTTCTGCTTCTGTGATTTATAGCAGACTGGAGAAGAGAAGACCGGTTAGGAGCTCCTGCAACTACAGTAAAGGACAGCAGAAAAATGACATTAGAAAAGTGGTAACAAATGGAAAAATACAAGACATATATCCTTGACTAGAGTGAAGAGGACTACAGTATAATGTCAACTACAGTTATTCCCTGTGAATTTGGGCCCAGTTTGCATTTTATCATTATTGAAAATATTAGTAGGCACTGAAATATGAGGCAGTCCCATAACATATGAATTATGGTTTACACTGGTCTATGTAACATTTTACTTGATTTCTGTATATACTTTTTAGTATGACACTGAGGACCTTTCCCAACTTGCTTCACTCTACTTTTCTAGCTTTAAGAACTTTATAGACTCTAAGCTATCATCAGTATCAAATGATACATTTTCTTGTTCTCTCTCACCTTCCATGGATTTAAACATGCTATCTCCCATGCTTAGGCTCCCTCATTTCATCATGTCTGACCATCTGACGTCCAACAAGATCTTCAGTTTCTTTTATGACACTTTTCTTAATTCCCCTAGCTAGAAGAGATTCCCTTCTGAGTCCATTTGCTAGTGTTCAAACTCCTTCTTAAATTATTTCGGGTATATGTTGTTTTCCCTAAAAGAATGTAAGCTCCTGGAGGGCAAGGGGACAATCACTTTTGTTTCTATATCCCAGTGCTTAGTAAATGTGGTAAGTAGCTAACCCCATTAACTGAATTTTTTAGCCCATTGTTTATCTCTTATGGACTTTTAATCTGTACCAAAACCTTAGTTTTTAAGTATCTCTATTGTGTTCCCAAAACCTAAGCATCCTTTGATGAACAGTTAAGACACACGACATTTCTGGGCAGCTGGGTGATGCAGTGGACAGACATGAGTTGAAATTTGACTTCAGACACTTGATACTAACTAGCTGTGTGACCCTGGGCAAGTCAGTTAACTCTGACTGCCTCAGCAAAAAAAAAAAAAAGATATACGACATTTGCTGAATTATCTGTGGATTAATAAGCAACCAAGCAGTAGAGGTAAGGTTTCTCCAGAACAAGGGTGAGGAAACCTGCAGCCTGGAGGCCACAAGTGGCCCTCTAGGTCCTCAACCAGGGCCTTTTGACTGAGTTTTACAGAACAAATCCTTTTATTAAGGGGATTTGTTCTGTGAAGTTTGGATTCTGTCAAAAGGCCCCACCCAAGGACCTAGAAGGCCACATGTGGCCTCGAGGCCCCAGGTTCCACCCTGCCCCAGAATAACCTCTCACATGTATAGAATTTTGCTATTTACAGATTGTTTCTATCACCAGGGCTGTGTGACATCGGTAGTTTCATGTGGAAAGACGCTCAAGAGGAGAGGAGACTTGCCCAAGACCACAGGGCGTAGCCCAAGAGGCGCTCCGGGCCTCGAGTTCAGGCCTCGTCTTTTCAATTCAGGAGCCCTATGTCCCCAAACCCACTGACGGGACACGAACGCTGGAGCCCAGGAGGTCTGCCAGGCGATGCTGGCGACTCAAGTCTGCTTGTGGAACTGAGTGCAGCAGCGGGGTACGTGGGGCTTGCCGGCCTGGGAGGCAGCTCCTGAAAACCCCGGAGCACGAGAACCGCGTGTAAGAGCCAAGATCATGACAGTCTCTCAGGGTCACACTGAGGGATACGGTGCATTGCACTCTGGGATCCGTTCTGCGAGTTCGCCGTAAGGCACGCTGGGAGGTGTAGTTCCACCGCTAGTAGCGCTGCAGTCAACTTCATTTTGACACAGGTTACGTGTAGTCCTCGCCTTTCTACTACAAAGTCCCTCATCATGGACATCTTACAGCTTACCAAGCAACTCCATGTCTCAGTCTTGACCACTCCATTAGGGAATGAGCTGTGGGTGCGCAATTGAAACTGTTCCTAAATGCGCGCTCTAGTATTTCTCGCGTGAAAGCGGTTGCATTCCTGGAATTGCGCGTGCGCATGCGCACACCCCTCCCCCTTTTCCCGGCGAGTCGTTCTAAGGCCGGCTCGCGCAGGCGCTGTGTCCCCAAGGCAAGATGGCGGCGAGGTGCTCCTCACGCTGGTTGTCGCTGGCTGTGGGGAACCCCCGGCTGCCGGCTGCTGCGGGGAAGGGGGCTCGGGCACCCTGGGAGGGCACCGTAGTGGTTTCTCTAGGCCGTAGGCTAAGCCATGCAGCCATCTCGCCTCGTTTGGGAGTCTGCGCCCCAGGGAGACTCCTGACATTGAGACCCAGCGTCAGCCTCTCAGGTGAGGGGAGGCTTCGGCGCTCGGGTCTGGAAGGCGAGGGAGCGACCGAGGGCGAAGTCGCCTTCCCCGATCGGGATAGGCCGGGGAGGTGGGACGGGGGCCATGCCCGGGGGAGCCGGCTGGGGGAGGGGAAGCGCGGCCCAGACCCGCCTGAATGAGCCAGGGAGGCGGTGCCGACCGTCAGCATGTGACAGAGATCCCGGAGCAGTCAGAGCGGCCTGGGTGCGCCGCAGGCCCTCTGGGCCCTCCTCTGGAGCTGGTGACCTTCTCCTCGGGGGTCGCGCTGGCGTCTTCCCCGGGGACTGGCAGCTTGGAGCTGGAGGAGGCAAACAGGAGTCTGGTCAAAAACGGCCGACCCAGGCGCCGCTTCCTCCAGGAAGCAGTTCCTGATGATAACGGGATAATTTGAGTAGATCAAATGAGATGAGTGTGAAGCTCATTACGAGCCTTAACACGCTATATAAATGTGGATTGTTGTTATTATGACGTTAGCCCAAGCCCTGTATCTGCGCCTACCTTGTGTACTTAGAGTGTTTTGTGCCAGTGCTATCTGGATCATAGATCGAGAGCTGGAAGGGATCTTAGTCTAACCCCTATTTTATAGATAAAGAACTGATTCCCAGAGAAGTTAAGTACTGTACCCAAAGACACATAGGTGTAGCAAGTGGGAGAGGCAGGATTTGAACTTGGAGTCCTTTGACTACAGTAAGTTAACCAACATTTAAGTGATTACTTTGTACCAAGCACTGTGCTAAGAGCTGGGGATGCAAAAAAAGAGGCACAAAACCAGATCCTGTCTTCAGGGAGCTCACAGTCTCATGGTATTAATTGAGTCTCTTCCACTGTGATCTTGTGATCCATGTCTTCCATCAGGCTATGAGGTCCACAGGAGTGGGAACTGGTTTTTCACTATGCTTGTTTCTACTTCTGGCCTCTAGCATAATGTTCTTCATGAGGTAGACAATTAATGTTTCCTAAATCAGCTCAGTGTGTGTATATATCCACACATATGGAACACTCATGTGCATAATGGTGTTCTTTTTGCTGTTCAGTACTAGATGGTTCAGTGCTGTAAGACTGTAAAAGATGCTTGATTTCTGCTGTCATGAGCATACCTTATGTTTGTATTTATATGGTGATTCCCAATTTATTTATTTATTTATTCATTCATTTATTTATTTATTTGCTTATTTATTTATTTAGCTGGGCAATGGAGTTAAGTGACTTGCCCAGGGTCACACAGCTAGTAAGTGTCAAGTGTTTGATCTGAGGCTGGATTTGAACTCAGGTACTCCTGACTTCAGGGCCGGTGCTCTATCCACTGCGCCTCCTAGCTGCCCCCAGTGATTCCCAATTTATAAGGCTGCTTTTTATAAGATGCTTCTCTTGGAACAACTTTGTTAAGTGTAATTATCCCTGTTTCATAGGTGGGAAAAATGAAATAATGTATATAAAAGTGCCTTGTAACTTTTTTGCACTTCATAGCTTTTAGTTATTGCCCATAGTCACAAGGCTAGTAAGTGGCAGTGTCACTCTTAACTCTCAGGCTGACTATACATAAAGCATTCTGCTCTGTACTAGGTATACTAAGGTGAGGCAACAGAACTCTTGGCTGTTAGCAAATTCACAGACTAATGGGGTCTGGAATCTGGAAAAAAAGTTCAAATCCAGCCTCAGACTAGCTGTGCTGCATTGGGCAAATCACTTCACCTGTTTGCCTCAGTTTCCTCAACTGTAAAATAAGATATTCGTAAAGTACTTAACATAGTGTCTGGCACAAAGTAAGCACTACAGAAATCTAGCTATTTTATTATTGTTATTTGTGTCATTATGCTAAGTACTTTACGAATATCTTATTTTACAGTTGAGGAAACTGAGGCAAACAGGTGAAGTGATTTGCCCAATGCAGCACAGCTAGTCTGAGGCTGGATTTGAACTTTTTTTCCAGATTCCAGACCCAGCTATGAGCCAAGAGGCTTGAGGTGTTGCTCTCATGGGGAAAAATGTATTGCTTTGGGGATTATGGGAGGCTTTGTGAAGGAGGCCTCTCTGCATCTCTTCAGGGACCTGTCAAGATTTTTGGCAAGTGGAAATGTAGAGGGAGTCCATTTAAACTATGGACAATAGCAAGTACAAATGCAAGAAAAGGATGGAATAATGACCTTAAAAGTGTAAAGATAACCTTAAAGGCCAGGCTTAAGCAAGACATGTCCTCATAAAATAGTCACACACTGATATCCCATTGTACAGTACCTTATGTTTATAGTGTGTGCTCAATAAATGACTTATACTTAATGACTTTTTGAGACCCATATTCTTCTTTTCTGAAGTTAGTCACGTCATTTGGATATGAGTCCAGAAGAGTTGACAAATGATAATTTTTTTTAGTATTAACTGTGTTTGTTTCCTAGTAGTGAGCTCTGGGATATGGAAGTTGTATATAGAACGTGAATAAATGGTGTTATGGCAATATTGTGCCCACAATATAACCGATGCAAAGTTGGAAAGGACCTTAGAGGTCTTCTGGTGCCTTATTTTGTAGATGAGCAATCTAAGAACTACAAAGGTTAGGTGAGTTAGGATCATATCTTTAGAGTTGGAAGGGACCTCAAAGGCCTTCTAGTTCAGCTTTGTCATTTCAGAGATAAGGAAGACTGATGCTCAGAGAATGTAAATAACTTTTTCAAAGTCACACAGACTTGGGTGGAATTTGAACTCAGGTCCTCTGACTACTAATCCAGATCTCTGTTTCATCATTCTGCCTCCCTTAAACAATCCTAATTATATTAAAAGATGTTGAGTTACTTAGAGGCAACATGGTATAGTGGGAAAAATTGGCCTCCAAAACAGAAAGACTTAGGTTCAAGTCCCACCTCTGGCACATACTGGTAGTGATGATCTTGGACAAGGCACTTGATCTCTCAATGCCCTTGATAACTCTAAGACAATAAATTGCAGAAGAGATGCCAACTTGGATTGGTAGAGGGATTGGGAATTTCTACCAATGAAATATAAAATCCATACTTTCCACTGTTCCTCTCATTCTTATACAGCTTGTATTTGGGGACAGACCCAATAAAGTACCATACATGAAATTGAATATCAATAAGAGACTGAGTTACAAAAGATACAGTTTTACAATGTGATGTTTCAAATGTATACCATTTATTAAAAGTACTATATAAAACTTAGCCAGTTCTTCTGAGGGTTCCTCTTCTCTATTTGTTTTCCTGATCTCCCTGCTAAACCTCTCTCCCAGTCATTCAGTGATGATATATGTAGCACTAAGGCTGACCTTCCTTAAGCTTCTACTTTTGGTTTCCATCAGATTCAATTCTTTCTTAGGGCTAACAATTTCTTCCACTTTCACATAGCTATGAAAGATGTTATCCAGTTTTTTATTCTTAAAAGAACATTGGGAAGTTTGTGTGCTTACCAGTAAAAACAAAAATGGTCATTTTTCAGGCATTATTTAACATTTAATATTAATATAAAACATGGCTTTTTCAAAATTATAAAAAGTGATTCAGAAAACAAAATACACTTTAAAGGCTGTCCTCTATTGAGATTCCTAATTAATACAACAGAAATTACTTGTGTCCTGTGATGATCAAGTGAAGCATAAATTGGGTAGCGAGGTTTGTTTGACAAAACTATTTGCTTCTGTCCAGAACAGCATCCCATGCAGAGTCCAGATGGAAGCAGTGTTCCTCCCTAGGTAGTGAAGTTCTCTAGATGTGCCTGGGTCAAGGGTTCTTAACCCTTTTCTGTGTCACAGACTCCTTTGACTGTCCTGTGAATCCTGTGGACCTTTTCTCAGAATAATGTTTTGTTGCCTACATTCATAATTGAAAGAAATTGTAAATTTCAGTTGGAGGTTAGTGAAAATGAAAATGCATTTTTTTCCTATACAAGTTAAAGGATCCCCTGAATTCTGTTCCTGGCTCTCCAAAGGAGTATATGGACCCTGGGTTAATCCCCAGTCTAGTTGGATTTGATGTTGTACTTATTTCATCAAGTCTCAAAATACCATAGAACTTTTTCAATGAAACCTCCAACCACATTCCACTCAGTAAAAAGCACTAAGTAGATGAATAGTGCCTGCTGGTTGACTATGATAGAATGATCATTATTTTGTCTAAGAAGTGACATAAATGCTCTCCAGGAGATGTTTGAGAAAAGAAAGTGATCTGGTCTTGTAGAAAAAGATAGTGAATGGATGGCTCAGGTGTTGTCCTGATACCTTTGTCAAGTTAAGATGTAGAGAAGAGGTTCCCAGGAATTGGGTGGATCTCTTATGGAGGATTAATGGACAAAAATTGCACAAGAGTTGAAAGCAGATGGGTTGTGATTTGCACTGTTGCAAGATAAACATTGAAGAAGTCACAGTTTCACTAAAGTGTTGTAGTGTGTTTTTTTTAGGCCAAGTTCATGCGCATTTTTTGGTACAGCTTTCTAATATAGAGACAAAATGGTTCGTGAGTCTCATGGTAGACTATTTTTTAGGAATCTGGGTGAATTAATCTTGTGAATTAATCAGGGGTCAGCAGATTAAGTAAGTCCTGAAAGCCAAATTCAGCCTGCTGTCTATTTTTATACAGCCTGAGAGAGCTAAGAATGATTTTTACATTTTTAAATACAGTAACCATTCTTAGCTCCCACATGGCGGGCCATAATTTGCTGACCTAAGCGGCCCCAGTGTTTTCAAGTCAGGTTGTTTATGGTCCAAGTGGAAGCTGTTAGAAATCACAACTAAAGCCAGTGACATAATTATATAATTTTTAAAGGAGGATAAGTAAAAATTTAAAACCAGCTCTTCCCACTTGCATGTGGATAAAACACTTCCCTCTGTTCAATTCACCAGTTATTTCCTGCCCTTGAGAATCTTTCCTTTACTGGTTTACTTTGGAGATACAACCTGTAAACAGAAAAGTAAGTACCAGATTTCTTGAGGAGGGAGGTGTATTCATAAGAACTTGAGCAGAATCTGAAGGAAGATAAAGAGTCACAGTGTTGGAAGTGAGGAGATAGTGCATGCCAGTCATGAGATACAATCCATGTGAGGAAGGCATGGAATAAGGTGATGGAATACTGAGTTCAGGAAATGGCTAGAAGTACAATTTGGCTATAATGTAGAGTAAAGGAAAGGGAGAAATGTGAAATAAGTCTAGAAAAATAGTTTGGAGCCAGAGCATGGAAGATTTTAAATGCCAGGCTGAGTGAGTGAGTTTTTATTTTGTTTTGAGGATATAAGGAACCACAGAATTTTAGAGTAGGGAAGTGACATAAGTAGAACATTGCTTTAAGAAAATTATTTTGGCAGCTGTATGAAAGAAGCTTTATTTTAAGTTCCCAATATGTAGGGATCATAATTTTGATTTGTATGTACTTAGGAATATTATTTGATTGAACCAGACTATCTTTCATTGCAATTCTAGACCAAGAGCAGAAGAGATGTACTGTATAACTTTATGGCCCAAAGTATTTATTACCAACAAGGATTTATATCCCCAGTGCTGAAAAGAGTGCAATTGCCTGGTAGTGTATTAGCCACATTCTTCCTTGGAACTGGCCCATCTAGCTTGTACTGTTTTTTGTTGTTGGTTCTAAATTTTCATAATTATACTTAGGGGGAAAAACAGTTGTTTATTAAGTAAGCTTGACTTTCTAATTATTGTCAAGCATAGAAGTCTGATTTCCATTTATTAGAAGGGTACAAACCTTAGATTAGAAAAACTTTTATTTGGACGATGAGGGGGTGGGGATGAGAACTATCTAATTTAAATTAAGTACAATTTCCTTTGTGCCACTACTGATCAGATTTCTAAAGTTACTGTTGCCAAAGCCACTTGCTGTCCTCAGCCTTTTAGGTTTAATAAGGGGAGCTGGGTTTGGAAAAGAAGGCAATAGAAAGAAACTAGGAAGTTTCATATCCATACCAGCGTATTCTAGAGTCAGAATTAGACTTTTGTTCTATCAAATGGAAATTCTCATTACTACCACATGACCTACTTTTTTTGATGTAAAAAAGTACAAGCAAAAGAAAAGAAATACTGATTCCAAAAGGATGAACTTTACATCATATTTCTTTTACGTTCATTCTGATGTTTTCAATTGAAATTCCCCATCTTTTATCTGATTTCCTCTTCTCTTCAGCCTCCTCAGTAACCAATCATTTATTTTGATGAGAGTCATCTTGCTATTATTAGGCTTTTCTCTTTTGTTAAATGTTCCCATTACATTTCCTTTACTTCATCTCAAGATTCTTTGACTTTATTATCTGTCACCCAGTCAAAGTTGGAAGTTATAGTACAAGGTCAGAGATCCCAGTCAACAAAATAATCTGGTTTTGCTATAGGTTGTTTAATCTATTCTGTGCTTTCTATTTTCTTACTAAGTAGACTAGTTGATTTTGTTTGCCTTTCCCCTCAGAACTATCTGATGCAATAGTCATGAAAGAAAATCTGGAAATTTAGTCACCTCTGTTGTGTGTGCATTGATATCTTTTCATTTTTTCACTTTTGGGAAAAGCAGAGACTAAAACATTGTTGTGGATGATGCTGGGGGACTTATATCTTTAGACCTCTTAGCAGCTACTCTGGGACACAGGTTACCACGTAAACTAATGTAATCAAACAGTATTTCCATTTTAACGTTATTGTTTTATAAAGTATTGCAGTTGCCTGGAATGTACATTTTGAATGAAAGACATTTTTGAAAATATTGAGACACTTTCACAAAGATTTGGCTCAACATAATGCCTTTGTGCAATCCCTCAAGTTCACTGGATTCTAAAGATATGATCTTTTTCAGTAATGAATTCTGGCAGCAACTTGACTCAGTTGTTTGCATTCATGTCATAGTCTGATATTCAGAGCCACAACATGGAAGATTTTAAATGTAAGGCTGACTGAGGAGTTTGTCTTTTATCTTAGAGATATAGGGAGCCACAAAATTTTAGAGTAGGGAAGTGATGTAAGTAGAGTTTTGCCTTAGGAAATTATTTTGGGTAGCTGTATGGAAGAAGCTTTATTATTGTAATAACATATATGAAATGGAGAATGATTTGAAGAAAATTGGATTATTAGGTATTTTAAACCATCTTTTTTCTTCTTTTCTTAGTCCTGAGAAAGGGCTTATATTTGTGGACATAGAATGTGTGTGTGTGTGTGTGTGTGTGTATACACATATTGTTCAGTTGTATCCAACTCTTTGTGATGCTATTTGGGGTTTTCTTGGCAAAGATACTGGAATGGTTTGCTATTTCCTTCTCCAGTTCATTTTATACAGATGAGGAAACTGCCCCAAACAGGTTTAAGTGACTTGCCCAGGGTCACACAGCTAGTGAGTGTGTGAGGCGGATTTGAACTGGTGTTCTATCCACTGTGCCACCTGGCTGCTGATATATACATATGGGTGTGTGTGTGTGTGTGTGTATACAACCATACATAATACTCTCATTGAGAAGAAGTAGAACTTAGGGGGAAAAGGTTATCATTCTCCCATATTTACATGTTTTATCCTTTCCTTCCTTCTCTTGGTCATATGTGGCAAAAGATTTGTATTAGTACACATTTTTATAGAAATGCTGTTACATGAAAAGGGAAATTAAATTTTCTCTCTGACATGACCTAGGTATGAATAGGTCTCTTGCATAGTTCATCCAAAACTTGGTTGCTTACCTTCATGTCATATTCTGATGTTATTTTTTTTCTTTTAGGAATAAAATTTTACCCTTTAATTTGTACTGCTTCATTTCACATGAGTTCCCCTTCCTCAGCCAAAGATGATTATTACCAGATCTTAGGAGTACCCCGAACTGCCAGCCAGAAAGAGATCAAGAAAGCCTATTACCAGGTCTGTATGGCAACCAGAGGTAGAGCATTTTTGAAAGATGAGATTGTAGAAGAGATGATCTTATTCTTATTTATTCCTACTTTGACCAATAAGTTGTATACATAGCAAATAAAGTGGTATAAAGCAGAATTTGTAGCATCTGATGAGATTAGCATCTTCATTCTTCAGTGTCTAGTGTTTATTACCTCAGAACAAACAAGAAAACTCAGGTTTTAATAAAGGATATTTTCTTAACTCATGGATCACATGACTGACCAGAACTACTGTTCTTGATAAGGGCTCAGCAACTTATGACTTATTTTTTAGGATATCATTTGAAGACATTTTGAATTGTATGAAGCTCTTGAGAGGAAACACTTGTTCAGAATTTGCTAATGCTATGGCAGCCTTGGACTTCTTTCTCACCTGTAGCAATAATCTTTTCCAAACACACACTTGATTCCAGTGATGCCACCTGGTGGTGATGAATACTGCAGGATGGTAGTGATTTCTTACTGCATTTCTTCCTCCAGTCCTATAAACCACAAAATTAAGTGACATATGAACAAGAGTCTCTTATAGGCTTAGTTTTCTGTACCACTATTCTCTTGTGTCTGTATGCTATGTGAAAGTTGAAAATCAGACTTCTAAGCCTGGCTTCAAGGAAGCTATGGTAGAGCCAATTACATTTACTTTGCAGTTTCCTCCCTCTGTTAAGTCACCAAAGCTAACATTTGTGAAGAAAATGAAGTCATTTTGTACTGTATTTTTATATTGTACTATGTTTTCAAATTTTAATTTAATTTTAATTAGCAGAAATCCACGTTTTCTCCCCCTCCCCTTGTGTGCTCTTTTTTCAGTAGATATTACATATTGATAATCTTTTACTGTTTTTTTTAGCTTGCCAAGAAATATCACCCTGATACGAATAAGGATGATCCTAAGGCTAAAGAAAAGTTCTCACAGTTAGCAGAAGCCTATGAGGTAATATGCCTGATATATACTAATTTGTTTTCTCTGATATTTCAATTTTTAGTTTATACTTAAGTCACTGTTCTCCAGATAGAACAAGTTTTGAATATTTTAGGGCCTAGAATGAAAGGTTAGAGGGCCTCAGTCTCTTGCTTCATCACATTTAAATTAAAATTTTTCAGCAAGCGTTTATTGACTTTCCATATAACAGTGTACTAGGCATGATGGGGAATAGGAAAAAAGTGTAGAATCTAGTCTTTGCCTTCAAAGAACATAGGAAAATAACATACATGAAACAATTGGAAAATGATTTTAAAAATTGGACTGTTGAAGCCATCTTTCCTTCTTAGTCTTGAGAATGGGCTCATATTTGTGGACATTGGAGTTGTGCATGTATGTGTGTGTGTACAGCCATATATAATACCCTCGCTGAGAAGAGGTAAAATTTAGGGGGAAAGGTTATCATTCTTCCAGATTTACATGATTTTTCCTTTCGACCAAATGTAGCAAAAGATTTGTAGTATTATACATTTTTATACAAATGTTATGTGAAAATGGAAATATACTAATTTTTCTCTCTATCATTGCCTAGGTATAAATAGGTCTCTTTTGCATAGTTCATCCAAAACTTGGAATTTTTCGATGTAAGCTTTTACTAGGAAGCTGTAGAAAAAACAACAAAATTTTTTTTTATTAATTTATTTTGAATTATCAACACTCACTTCCATAAGCTTTTGAGTTTTAAATTTTTATCCCTCTCTCTCCCCATCTGCCTTCCCAAGACAGTGCAATCTGATATAACCTATACATATACATTCCTGTTAAACATATTTTCACATTAGTGATGTTGTAAGGAAGAATTACTCAACAGAAGAAAAAGAAAGAGCAAATAGCATGCTTCGATCTCTATTCAAACTACATAGTTTTTTCTTTGAATGTGGATAGCATTTTCCATCATGAGGCCTTTGGAGGTGTCTTAGATCCTTGTATTGCTGAGAAGGGTTAAGTCTATCAATATTAGTCATCGCATAACGTACCTGTTACTGTGTACAACATTCTCCTGGTTCTGCTTATTTCACTCAGCATCAGACCATACAAGTCTTTTCAGGTTTTTCTGAAGTCAGCCTGTTCGTCGTTTCTTATAGCACAATAGTATTTCATTACATTCATATACCACAACTTGTTCAGCCATTCTCCAGTTGATGGGCATCCTCTCAGTTTCCAATTCTAGCAAAAAAAAATTTAAGGATAATGAGAACTCAGGCTTAGGCCTGTCCCCATTCATGGGGGCATTTCAAATCAGAAGGATCTCAATTATTGAGATTTTGCTTATTTTAGTTAAATGTTACTTTGTAAGTACTCTTAAATGTTCCTCATGCTATCTCGTCAGCTATATATTTTTTAAAGTGCAGTGACCCAATCATTTTTTCTGTTGTGGGGTTTATCACTGTGGTGAATTCTGGACTCTTTCCCCCACTATCATTCAGGAGAAAGAAAGAAAAAAAGAGGTTTCTTCTGTCAAAGACCATGCATATCCTGGATCCTAAACTTTCCACGTTTGATGCAATAGTAGCTTTCTATGTAATCTTTTGATGCTGCCTCTCCAGATATCTCCTTTCCTCTTGCTTCAAATACTGGTATTTTAGATTTTACTACATTGAGAGAGTCAGGGGATGTGAATCATATACAATGAAGTATATCACAAGTACCCTTTATACCTCTCAGTTTTGCATGACTTTAAAGTGCTAAAAAAAAAGTTTGCTTCTAAGTGTTCTCTATTATTAGTTTATGTTAAAGTCCTAATACTGGGTGTGGCTCTTTAACCTAGGTCACATTATTTCATCCATTATCTCCTGGTCTGCCTTTGCCCCTTTTCTGGTTTTTGGAGGAATAAAGATCTTTTTTGATTCATGTGTTTAATCCTGGTTTAAACCATTCTTAGTCTGTAGCTATCTTTGTCATTTTGGCTGTTGTCTTCTTGATTTCTCCCAAGAAACCTGTAGTCTTTCTTTTTTCTGTCTCTGACCTTTGACCTGGTTTTTCTAGAAGTTTTCTCCTGCTCGCATTTTACATCTGTAAGACTTTAGCTCTTTCCAGTACCTAGCTCAGTGCTCTGGTAGATTGTTGGAGCTAAAATGCTTATTGATTTGAATGGAGTCTTAGATCTAAATGTCTTTCTTTTTTTCCTCTCTTGAACTATTCTCAAGGGGTCTAAATATTGCTTGGTATAGTGGAAAGAACATGAGAGTCAGGGTACTTGGTTCTGGGTAAGTTACTATGTGACCTTGGTCAAATAATTCTCTCTGGTATTCATTTTTCTTAGCTATAAAACGAAGGGGCTGGACTGGATGGTTTCTAGGTTCCCTCCCAGCTCTAATTCTGTGATCCTGTCTTTTCCCCAAATTTGTCTCCCCCCATTTTCCTTAAGTATTTTTTAGTTGTTTTTTCATAATTCTGCCAAAAACATCACCTGCCCCACTCTGCTAAGCTGAGGATTCTTCCCTTGCAATACAGATTAAAAAAGAAAAAATACTCATTTAACAATAACAGTTAACACAGCAAAATGTTTGATAGTATAGGAAATATCTGTAGTAGTGAAGGGAAGGAGATGCATTTAATTCCTCTCCAGGGCTTAGCTTAGTTTTTGTAAATGTATAGCATTCAGTTTTATTTTGTTATTCTTGAATAGTTGAACCTACTTTGTTTCCAGCTTCTTAATACCACAAAAAGTTCAGCAGTTGATATTTTATTTCTTGCTTTGGCATTGAGGTGGGGAAAGCGGAGGGAGAGATAATATTTAGCAATGGGATCTTTGGAAGAAAGAATTTGGACTTATTAGTCTCTCTTTTTAGCATAATTATGATTTGTTTCCCAGAATGGTTGGACCAATTTGTAGCTTCACCAATAGTGTATTAGTATGCCTGAATTCCCACAGCCAATCTATAACATTGACTATTGAATTTTTTGTTATCTTCACCAATTTGCTTGGTGTGCAGCTAAATATCAGTTTTAATTTGCATTTCTCTTTTTAGTAATTTGGAGCAGTGGTTATTATGGTCATTAATAATTTGTAGTTCTTCTTTTGATAGCTCTTCATATCAGGGCAGCTAGGTGGTGCAGTAAATAGAGCACTGGCCCTGGAGTCAGGAGATTCTGAGTTTTAATGTGGCCTCAGATACTTGATATTTACTAGCTGTGTGACCCTGGGCAAGTCACTTAACCGCAGTTGCCTCACCACAAAAAAAAAAAAGACAGAGAGAGAGAACTCTTCATATCTTTTTACCACTTACTCATTGGTGAACTATTTCTTGATCTTATATATTTGTGTAATTTGTATAATCTTGGCTCTCAGATACTTATAGATATTTGATCCAAAGATTTTCCCTCAATCTATAGTTTTGTTTCCTTGCTGTCTTGACTTTGTTCATGTAAAAGTTTTTTAATTTCATATGATCAGAATTATCTATTATATCAAACTGTATCTTAAAGTAGATCACCATAAAACACAATTCTTAGTGTGTGTGTTCTTTTGTCTTCATCTCTTCAGAGATCAGTGGAAGCTTGTAGGTAAAAGTGACAAAAGTATCTTTTAATTAGACAGGGTTGAGTGAGTGGAGGGGGGTAGTATTTGCCTATGTTCCCATTTAGGGATCCATAATAAATATTCACATGTTTAAGACAACTTTTACTAATTTCCATATACATTTTAATCTTTTACCCCACGTTTGTCCACAGTTTTTTCTTTTAATTATATCCCTCTTATCTCTCTCCGCACTGGAAGAAAAAAAAGAAGAAAAATCCTTGTTACTGTGCGTAACAATACACATGGGCAACAAAACAAATGCTCATGTTGGTCAAGTCTAAAATTGTGTGTCATTTGTCTATCACCTGTCTTGGTCAGGAGATCAGTAGCATTTTTCATCATTGGTCTTCTGGAATCATTATATTAATCATAATTCTTAAGTCTTTCATATTTGTTCTCTTTTGCAATGTTATAGTATAAATTGTTCTCTTGGTTCTTCTGATCAGTTCATATTCTGCGTTAGTTTATGTAAGTCTTTTAAAAAAATTTGTTTTGAATTCTCTCCCTTCCTGTAGGCCATCTCTCACTCAATTAGAAGTCAAGAAATAAATACCTATTATACTTATGAAGTCATGCAAAACATATATCCATATTAGCCAGGTTGTGAAAGAAAAAGCAAGAAAAATAAAGTGAAAGAATATGCTTTGCACTCAGAGTTCATCAGTTTTCTTTCTCTCTGAGAGAGGGTAGCATATTTCATCATAAGTCCTTTGGAATTGTCATGGATCATTGTATTTATCAAAGTAGCTAAGTCTTTCACATTATAATACTGCTATTACTGTATATGATGTTCTCCTAGTTCTGCTTGCTTCACTTTGCATCAACTCATATAAGTCTTCCCAGGTTTTTCTGAAACCATCCCCTTAGTCATTTTTAAGAGCACAATAGTATTCCATCACAATCATATATCACAACTTGTTCAGCCATTCCCCAACTGATAGACATCTCCTTGGTTTCTATTTCTTTGCCACCACAAAAAGAACTGCTATAAATATTTTTTTATATATGGCTAGTTCATATAAATCTTCCCAGATTTCTCTGAAATAGTCTCTCATCATTTTTTATAGCATAATAGCATTTCATTATATTTATATATCATAAAATTTGTTCAGCCATTCTCCAATTCAAGGGCATCCTCCAGTGTAACTAAATTTTTGGTAAAGTTGACTCAATTAAAACTCTGTAGTTTCAGGGAATTTCATTATCTTCTTGTCATTAATACAGAATGAAATAAATTTTTCATTACACTGTTCTTTGTCTAACAGGTGTTAAGTGACGAAGTGAAGCGAAAACAGTATGATACTTATGGTTCAGCTGGCTTTGACTCTGGAACAGGAACTTCTGGACAGAGCTACTGGCGAGGTGGTCCTACTGTTGACCCAGAGGAACTCTTTAGAAAGATCTTTGGGGAGTTTTCAGGATCTTCATTTGGAGATTTCCAAAGTGTATTTGATCAGCCTCAGGAGGTAAGGATTACAGGTAGAAATTGCTGTATCATGAGACTATTTGTCTTTAGGAATATACAGAAATGTAGAAATTATATGAATTATACCCCATTTAAGGTTGAGGAGATTATAACAGCAAGTGGTAGTGGGAATTGAGTGAACCACACTGACTCCATGTTGTGACCCACTTCTCACCCACTTCTGACCAGTTTCTGTCTTGTGAGAAAACTTTATTCAGTTGTGGGAATTGAGAGAAAACGTTATTCCATTGTTTGAACCTAATCCTGTGTGACTGGAAAGTTGGACCACTTCTGCCAATTGCTTAGAGACCCTTAACTCTGCTGACCAGAAGCCCAGTCAGATCTGGAGATCCATAAAAGGAGTTTTCTCCCAGTTGTACATCTCAGACAATCCATATAACTGGCCCCGTACTGATCAATCACTTATTGTTTCCGTGTTCCTTTGATTGTAAACAGACATATGGGGGGAGTAGTACACAAACTTTTTCTGATTTCACGGAATTGCACCTATTCACTCTCTCCTTCTTCACTTGGAAAATTCCTAATGTTTCATCAAACTAGAAATAAGATTACCTAATTTTGTATCCCGGTTAATTGTTTTCTTTTTAATTGGTTGGTCTTATTAGATTAATTGTTTTTGATGTATAAAAGTGTGTCTTTATTTGGGGTGCAGTGCCAAAGCTGAGGGGGCCTGGTCCCAGTTTGTTTAGCAGTTTGTATGCATTGCTTAGTAAATCGATTTGCCTGAAAGCCTGAGTCTTTGTTTCTTCAGTCATTTTATCTTTCACTCACAGTTCCTTTTTAATACTAGTCTAGCTTTATTCGAACAATTTTGAAGAATATATTTTAGTGTAAATGTATTTCAGTACTCAAAAAAACATCAATTCTAGAATAAACTATGCAAATAAAAGTGATTAATGGTCTTAAAGCAATTCAGCTTTTTTCTTGTATTGGTCTCAAGAAATATAGTTGGAGAAGAGACAGTCTCATTAATTTGTTATGATTATGAATCATTTTAAAAATTCAGCGCTGTGTATAAATGCCATATACTATTTTAGTTAGAAATGCTGTTTCAGTGAAATTTTAATGACGTGGTACTCTTAAAAATCCTAAGTGTTTGAGGAAAGAATAATGCTATGAATTCAAATTTACTCATTATTATAAATTAAATAATGTACCTCAACACTCTTGCTTTGTATTTAAAAGCAAAGTATTGTCTATGAAGAAGGATTAAATAACTTATTTTCTGTCTCTAGTACATCATGGAATTGACATTCATTCAAGCTGCAAAGGGTGTTAACAAAGAATTTACTGTGAACATTAATGACTCATGTGACCGATGTGATGGCAGAGGAAATGAACCTGGCACCAAAGTTCAGCAGTGCCATTACTGCAGTGGCACAGGAATGGTAAGAACTAATGTAAAAGGTGAGACAGGTCCTGGATAATTTTTTTGGCATTTTCTTTAAGCATTCTCTCTCTCTTGTCCTTTTAACATTTCCACTGTATTTTCTTTCCCATATTTTCTTCTTGATTTTCTCCTCATAAATTTAGGTAGCATTTTTAGCCTCAATAGATCGTAATTATGACCCTGAACACTTTATCTAAACTAATTATATCATTGAAGATAGAGCTCAGTTTTAGTAAGATTACAAGTGCGCTAAACGCTGTTATTACATCAGGAAATGGCTGCTTGAAAAATTTTAAATACTGTGGAGTCAGAGAAAAGATTAAATGGCCTAATGGAAGATCTACATTCAGTTATTAATTCTGCCACTTACTGGCTGTGTAACCATGGGTAGTTCATGGTCTGAGCCTCAGTATCTTTATCTACAGAATGGGAATAATCCTTGCACTAAAGTGCTATCTAGTTGTGAGTTGTCAGAAGACAAAGTAAATTTCAGGGTTGGCATATAACAGTCAACTAAGGGACACAGATGGTATTCTGCCCAATGACCACTCCAATCGAGTAATTGTCTTGCTTGAAAAAAGTAATGATGATGTGTGCTTTTTAAGAGGACTAGAAAACATTTTAAATTAATATGGAACTAGCTTTTTCTTTTGGCCACCTGCTTCAAATCCAGTTGTCTGTTGCTGTTTCCCATCATAATTGTTCATTCCCAGGTTGGCTCACCTGACTCTTAGTTGTTTTGTGCTTAAAACTGACAGTAAGCAAGCTCTGGAGTTGGCATCTTCTCTGAATGAACAGTCACGCTTTTTGAATTCTGCTCTATAATTCTGAGGAGAAATGTTTGTTGGGGAGGGGAAAGAAGGGGAGAAATGGAGAGGACAAGACACCATAATACTCTGAGGAGTGATTTCCCCTCCCACTACATCGGTGAGGGTGACTTTCTTTTTACTACTTCATTGGCACAGCGTTTGGTATAGAGATGTGTTTGAGAGCCAACAGGTGACTTTCCTCTCCTTTCTTGCCAATGAAGCATTAGAGAAACTTGAGGACAATTAATTATTCCCCACTGCAAATATACTGGCTTGGTTTTGTGCCTGCCTGGCAGAATTCATCTCTGCAAAGGCTATCTCTCTCGCCTGAGAAAATGAATTGTCAGGATGGTATATTAATTCTTTAAAGAATACATTTTATCATTATTTTTTGTTTACATTGCCTGAATTTCTCCCTGTATTCTTCCCTATTCCCCCTCTCAGACAGCTGTCCCATATAACAAAGATTTTTTTTTTAAAGAAAAAGTTTAAAAAATCATCAAAAGCAATCATACATCAGAAAATCTGGGCTCACCTTTATAAAGGGACCTCCTTTTTGGGGCCAAGCTCATTCATTATAATTTTGCAACATTTTTTTTTTTGTGAGGCAATTGGGGTGAAGTGACTTACTCAGAATCACAAACTAGTAAGTTTTATGTGTCTAAGGCCAGATTTGAACTCAAGTCCTCCCGACTCCAGTAAAGATGCAACATTCATTTTTAATTCTTTTGTGGTTGCTGTTCTTTTCATTTACATTTTTTGAAGTCATGTATGTTTTCTTGACTATGTTTACTTCATCAGTTCATGTAAATTTCTCCATGCTTCTCTATATTCATCATATTCTAGGTCTCTTATAGACAGTAATTTTTCATTATGGTAATCTTTATTTGCTGATTAACATGATGGTCTACTTAGAAAATCCTACCGAATCAGGAAAGAAAATCATTGAGACAGTTAAAAGCTTGAGCAAAGTTGCAGACTGCAAAGTAAATTCATAAGAATCAACTGCATTTCTATATGATAAAATGCAAGAGGCAACAGTGGGGAAATTCCATTTTAAATATCTACAAAATGCATAAATGTCTGGGAGTCGACCTAGCAAAGAACACTAGTAGTTGTTAAGATTCAATTACAAAATGTTTCTTAAAGAAATAAAGAGTAGTTTAAATAGCTGAAAGAACATTCAGTGCTCATGGCTAGGCCTTGCCACTGTGATAAAAATTATAATACTACCAAAGTTAATTTAGTTTTAATGCTCCAAAGCAATATTTTACAGGACTTAATAATAACAAAATTTGTGAGGAATGAAAGATATAGAACATTAAAGGCAAGTGATTTAAAAAAAACTTAAAGAGTGAAGGGGGAATAGCACTTACAAACTTCAGATTACATTATAAAGTAGCAATCATCAAAACTACTTGATGTTGCTAAAAAAAAAATAGAAAAATAGTAGATGGTATAGCAAAGGCACGGATTCACCTGACCTCCCAAATTCCTCTCCAAACAAATTTAAATAGCACCTCAAAATGAATTCCGGAGTGCAAAACCAACAAAAGGATGGGGTAAAACAATATGCCAGCCTAAGACAAGTTCAGTGGTTGAACAGGTTGGCAGGAAAGTTCTGTTTCACTAGGGTAAGAGGGCAGCACAGTCCAGCACATGCTATGTCCAGCAAGGTAGCAGCAAGGCCCTGAGCACCTGTGCAAGTCAGCAGGCAGGCCTTGGAGGCAACTCAGTCTACAGCAGCAACTCCCAGAGCTTTCAGACAGTGAGGGGTTGAGGATCGAACAAGACAGGGGACCCTTTACTGGCCTTGGGTGTAGGACTCTGTTGCATTGCCCATAGGGGGATCTGGGTGGCAGTCCCAGGGTAAGGAGGAGCACCAGTGTACCAGTATGGTACAGGGGAGTGGAGACCGTGGTTACAATTCTTGTGTAGAAAACAATGCTTGTGGTCGCTTACAAATCAGAGTACAAGCCTGGAGAGTAGTGACCATACCTCTCCTGAGATCATATCACCTCAGAAAAACTGAAAACTTAAAAGTTCCATGCCCGCTGCGCCCACCTCCCCCAAAACCAGCCCCTGAACACAACAGAATAAAAAACCTGAAGCTATGGACAGTGTCACCTCCACCCTAGGAGCAGAACCCAACTTTAACATAAAGTTAAAAGTTGAGAAATAGGCTGGAAAAAATGAACAAGCAGCAGAAAGAGAACCTGACCATGGAACGTTACTATGGTGACAGGGAAAATCAGAATACAAATTCAGAAGGAACAATATCAAAACAGCTACATCCAAAAAGGCACAGTAAAATAATAGAAAGCATAGGAATCAATGGAGCCTTTCTTAAAATGATAAGTAGTATCTGTTTAAAATCAAGAGCAAGCATCATCTGTAACAGGGATAAGCTAGAAGCCTTCCCAATAAGATCAAGGGTGAAAGCAAGGAAAATTTAAATCTCTATAAATACATCAATAAAATAGAGAAAAGACAGATTAATGAATTGGGCATGCAACTAAAAAAGCTAAAAAGAGAACAAATTAAATTAAACCCATTTAAATACCAAATTGGTAATCTTAAAAACCAAAAGAGAGATTAATAAAATTGAAAGAAAAAACCATTGAACTAATAAATTAAGAGCTGGTTTTATGGGGAAAAAAACCCAATAAAATAGATAAACTATTGGTTAGTTTTAGTTTGATTAAACAAAAAGAAAACCAAATTATCAGTATCAACAATGAAAAGAGTGAATTCACCACCAATGAAGAGGGAATTAAAGCAGTCAGGAGCTTTTTTGGTCCAATTATATGCCAATAAATATGATAATCTAAGTGAAATGGATTAATATTTATAAAAATCTAAGTTGCCCAAATTAATGGAAGAAGCCAAATGCTTAAATAACCCTATTTTGGAAAAAGAAATTGAATAAGCTGTCAGTGAGCTCACTAAGAAAGAATTCCCGGGACCATATGGATTCACAAGTGAATTCTACCAAACATTTAAAGAACAATTAATTCCAATGCTGTGTAAACTATGTGGGGAAAATAGGCAAAGAAAGAATCCTACCAAATTCCTTCTATGGCACAAATATGGTGCTGATACCTAAAACAGGAGGCGGAGAAAGAAAACTATAGACCAACTTCCCTAATGAATTCCAAATTTTTTTTACATTTTTATTTAAAGGTTTGAGTTCTAAATTCTATTCTTTCCTCCCTGGGACAGTAAGCAATCAATTATGTGAAGTTATGCAAAACATTTCCTTGTTATTCATTTTGTACAAGAAAGCTTGAATAAAAGAAAAAAAATGAAAGAAAGTGAAAAATAGTATGCTTCAACTTGTATTCAATCAATATCAGTTTTTCTGGAGGTGGATAGTATGCTTCATTATTAGTCCTATGGGATTGTCTTGGATCATTGTATTGGTGAGAATAGCCAAGTCATTCACAATTAACAGTATTGCTGTTACTGTTTACAACGTTCGTTTGGTTTTGTTCACTTCCATATGTTGCCAGTTCATATAAATCTTTCCAGGTTTCTCTGAAAGCATCCTGCATGTAATTTCTTATAGCACAATAATATTCCATATGCCATAGCTTGTTTAGCCATTCCCCAATTGATGGCCATCCCTTTGATTTCCGATTCTTAGCCACCACAAAAAGTGGTGCTACAATTATTTTTGTACAAATAGGTCTTTTTGGATGTTTTAGGTGTATAGACCTAGTAGTGGTATTGCTGGATGAAAGGGTATGCACAGTTATATATTTGGGCATAGTTCCAAATTGGTGCAGAAATTTTAAATAAAATACTAGCAAGGAGAGTCTCCCAATATATCACAAAGATCATATATTATGAACAGATGGGATTTATACCAGGAATGTAAAGTTGGTTCAATATGAGGAAAAGTAGGGAGCAGGTAGGTGGCACAGTGGGTAGAGCACCAGCCATGGATTCATAAGGACTTGAGTTCAAATCTGGCCTCAGACCACACTTGACACTTACTAGCTGTGTGTCCCTGGGCAAGTCACTTAACCCCAATTGCCTAAAAAAAAAAAATTAGGAAAAGTATCAGCATAATGGACCACATCAATAACAAAACCAACAAGTCTTTTGGTTTTCTTAATAGATGGAGAAAAAGCTTTTGACAAAATAGAACACTCATTCCTATTAAAAACTCTAGAAAGCATAGGAATAAATGAAGCTTTCCTTAAAATGATAAGTAGTGTTAATCTAAAATAAACAGCAAGTATTGTCTGTAATTGGGTAAGCTAGAAGCCTTCCCAGTAAATTACAGATGAGGCATGGATGCCCATTATCACCACTGTTGTTCAGTATTGTACTAGAAATGCTAGCTGTAGCAATAAGAAAAAGAAATTGAAGGAACTAGAATAGGCAATGAAGAAACAAAGCTATCACTCTTTGCAGATGATATTATGGTATATCCCAGAGGATCAACTAAAAATGTAGTTGAAATAATTAACAACTTTAGCAAAGTAACAGGATGTAAAAATAACCCACATAAATCATCATTGTTTCTATATACTACCAATAAAGTCCAGCAGCAAGAGATAGAGAAATTCCATTTAAAATAAGTATAATCAACATAAAATACTTGGGAATCTGCCTGCTAAGACAAACTCAGGAACTTGTATGAACACAGTTACAAAACTCTTCACACAAATAAAGTCAGATCTAAACTTTTGGAAAAATATTAAGTGCTCATGGGTAGGCCAAGCCAATATAATAAAAATGACAATTCTACTTAAATTAATATACTTATTCAGTGCCACACCCATTAAACTACCAAAATTATTTTATAGAGCTAGGGAAAAAATCATGACAATTCATCTGAAAAAAACTAAAGATCATGGATATCAAGGGAATTAATGAAAAAAAAATGTGAAGGAAAGTGGCCTAGCTATAACAGGTCTCAAGCTGTATTACAAAGCAATAATCATGGGGCAGCTAGGTGGTGCAGTGGATAGAGCACCACCCCTGGAGTCAGGAGGACCTGAGTTCAAATCCAGCCTCAGACACATAACACTCACTAGCTGTGTGACTCTGGGCAAGTCACTTAACCCCAATTGCCTCGCAAAACAACAACAAAAAACAAAGCAATAATCATCAAAATAGTCTGGTACTGGCAAGAAATAGAGCTGTGGATTAGTGGAATAGATCAAGTATGCAGTGCACAGTAGGAAATCACCATAGTAATCTTGTGTTTCATAAACACAAGGATCCAAACTTTGGGGACAAGAACTCAATATTTGATATAAATTGCTCAGAAAACTAGGGAGCAGTTTGGCAGAAACTAGGGATAGACCAACATCTCACACCATATACAAAGATAAGGTCAAGATGGGTACATCGTTTACATATAAAGAGTGATATAAACAAATTAGGGGAGAGTGGAATAGTTTACCTGTCACATCTCTGGATAAAGGAAGAATTTAGGACCCAACAAGATATAGGGTGCAAACTGAATAATTTTGATTACGTTAAATTACAAAGTTTTAGCACAAACAAAACCAACCAAGATTAGAAGGAAAGCAGAAAACTGGGAAATTTTTACTGCAAGTTTCTTTTTGATAAAAGCCTTTTCTCTCAGATATATGGAGAATGGAGTCAAACTTGTAAGACTTCAAATCATTCCCCAGTCGCTAAATGGTCAAGGGGTCAAATGGTCAAAAATAGACAGTTTTCAGATGAAGAAATCAAAGCTATCTATAGGCATGTGAAGAAGTGCTCTAAATCACTTTTGATTAGAGAAATGCAAATTAAAACAACTCTGAGGTACCACCTCACACCTATCAGATTGGCTAATATGACAGAAAAGGAAAATGACAGATGTTGGAGAGTATGTGGGAAAATTCAGAGCCTAATGTATTGTTGCTGTGGTTGTAAACTGATCTGTTCTGTCCTGGAGAGAAGTTTGGAACTATGCTCAAAGGGCTATAAAACTGCATACCTTTTTTTTTGGGGGGGGGGTTTGAGCAATGGGAGTTAAGTGATTTGCCCAGGCTCACGCAGCTAGTAAGTGTTATGTGTCTGAGGCTGGATTTGAACTCAGGTCCTCCTGAATGCAGGGCCAGTGCTCTATCCATTGCACCACCTAGTTGCCCCCAAAACTGCATACCTTTTGACCCAATAATACCACTACTAGGGTCTTTATTCCAAAGAATTTTTTTTTTTAATTTTAAATTTTTGCTTTTTGGTGAGGCAGTCGGGGTTAAATGACTCGCCTGGGGTGACACACCTAGTTGAGTGTCAAAGAAATTTTTTAAAAAAGGAAAAGGACATATACATACAAAAATATTTATAGTAGCTCTTTTTGTGATGGCAAAGAATTGGAAATTGAGAACAAATTATAGTATGTGTGATGAAAAACTATTTTTCTGTAAGAAATAACGAGCAAGATATTTTCAGAAAAACCTGGAAAGACATACATGAACTGATGTAGTGAAGTGAGCAGAACCAGAACATTGTACATAGTAACAGCAACATTGTGTGATGATCACCTATGATAGATTTAGCTATTCTTGGCAATAAAAAGATCCAAGACAATTCTGGAAGACCTGTGATGAAAAATGCTATCCATATCCCTAGAAAGAACTGATGGGAGTCTGAATGCAGATAGAAACCTACTCTTTTTTAACTTTATTTTTCTTGGGGTTTTCTTTTTTTTGGTCTGTTTTCTTTTACAACATGACTAGTATCAAAATGTTTTGCATGACTGTACATATATAACCTTTATCAGATTGCTTTCCTTCTTAATGAGGGGAAGAAGAGGGAGGGTGGAAGAGATTTTGGAACTCAAAATTGTAAAAAAGGTTAAAAATTGTTAAAAATTGTTTGATATGTAATTGGGAAAAATAAAATACTAAAATTATACTGATTAGATATGATAATAGATTAGACTAGACAGGAAGAATTGGAAATAAGGGAATTTGGTAGCTCAGTTTTTGAAAGACCTAAAAACGTAAATAACTGAAAAAATTACCTATTTGATCAGAACTGCTGAGAAAGTGAAAGCAGGCTGACAGAAATTAGGTTAGGCCAACTTTTTTTTTTTCCAATTGGGGTTAAGTGACTTGCCCAGGGTCACACAGCTAGTAAGTGTCAAATGTTTGGTCTGAGGTCAGATTTGAACTCAGGTCCTCCTGACTTCAGGGCCAGTGCCCTATCCACTGCGACACCTAGCTGCCCCTAGGCCAGCATCTTATACCATATTCCACAGTAACTTTGAAGTGGGGCTATGATCTGAATGTTAAAGACAATGCCATCTGTGTACTTATTCATACATAGCCAGTGAGGGGGGCGTGTGATGTGGTAGATAGGATGCTAGACTTGCAGTGAGGAAGACCTAGCTTCTACTTTAGATCCCTGTTAGCTGTGAGATGTGGTGCAAGTTACTTTACCTTGCTTGCCTTGGTTTCCTGATCTTTAAAATGAGGTTTGGTCTCCATGGCCTCCAAGGTCCCACCCAGCACTATATTATGATCTCTGAACCTATAGTCAGTGATTCTGTGAATGCAGTAAAATCAGCTGATAACCTTATAATACTTCATAAACTAAGAAAATAACAACAACAACAACAAAAACTTTATAAATTGCTTTCCCTCCCCTCCAAATTTATAGTAGCATAGGTAGAATTTTCAGGTACTTTTGTAGAGGAGATAGACTCTCATTTTATTGATAAAATTGTTGATAAAACCAGTACACACCCTTTTTTTTTTTGTATTCAGAGATAGCTTTATTACTTCTGGAAAGCTGTGTTTGTTAGATTAAAATGTTTGAGGGCTATCTAATCTGTGGGGCTTTTAAAATTTTATACACACACATACACACACATACATATATAAAATATCTAAATCTTCAGTGAGTCATTTTCATGCTATACACCATGAGAACTGTATTCAGCCAGCTGTCTTGTAGTATATGGAAGTGAAAGAAATGTATTGATTTTTCTTCCTTTTTTCAATAGGAAACCATAAACACAGGCCCTTTTGTGATGCGTTCTACATGTAGACGATGTGGAGGCCGTGGATCCATAGTAACTACTCCTTGTGTAGTATGTAGGGGAACAGGACAAGCCAAACAGAAGAAGAAGGTCGTCGTCCCAGTACCTGCAGGTTCATTTTTATACTTACTTGGTGTAGAATTGATGTTTTAGAATTGAGATGACTTTTCTACTCTTTATATACAAATGATAAAGTTGTAGTAAAGACAGATGAAAAATAATAAATATTTGGAGATGTTTTGAAATCAAGGTTTTTAATACATTTGGTATCATTCATCCTTTAGTACTTTACTTTATGTACCTTATTAGAAGGGAAAAAATTTGTTACACTCTGTGGGAGAGTCTCAAAATTGCCTTAATTTCCTTTCTTTTGGTTCTCTCCTTCTTCCTCTAGTAGGAGCCAAATATGTACCTCCTAGAAATATGGTAATTTCTTTTAAGGTTTCTGTGGTGCTTTTTCATGTTTAAAAAAAATGTCATAATTTCAAGAAATCATACTTCTTACCTTTCTAGATAGATAACATACTGTTTTGCTGGTAAAATACAGCATTAGAGTAGTCAGGTTATAAGGTGTCTTGTAATAAGAACTTGAGTGATCGAAAAAATTTAATAATATTTAATTTTGTTTTTATTGCAGGAGTGGAGGATGGTCAGACTGTTAGAATGCCTGTAGGGAAAAAAGAAATTTTCATAACATTCAAGGTATGTGTTTCACCTGTTGTTTTTATGTAACAAACTCTTCTGCCATCCTGAGAAAGGTAGGGAAGGTAGAGGCAGTATTTTCTCTTTTAAGTGTAAAGCAGGGACTAGTCAAATCTATTGAAAATATTTCTTGAAATTGGGGTTTTTAAATGAAAATATTGAAATCAGCAAACACACGTACTTGTTATCTGCAAGATAACTATTATAGGTTAACTGTCTGCTACCTATAATAGGTAGGTGCTGGGGATATATAGGTAACAGAAAGTTTCTGAATACTATGTGAGTGTGGTAAACATCCCCCAGATATTTGAGAATAATCAAGACATAAAGGACAATATAAGAGATTGCTGCCACAGAGATTATTGAGTCATCCAAGCTCTGCTTAATACCCTGAATCAGAACTATAGACTGACAGTTCTAATCTAATCATTTGCTGTCTTCAGTGGAACTGTTTCAGCCCACTACTCCCCACTATGACTAGCAAACTCCCACCACTTGCTCCTTTCCCAGTCCTTGTGATAAGTAATCCTGGGCTGTCTATGAATAAATCACCCTCCTCCCCATTCCCTACCTTCACCTTCTTATCCCCAACTTACTCAGTTTTACCCCTCCCATGTTTCATTCCAACTCTCTCTACTTGTGTCCTCTAGAGTTCTTGTTCCATAACAAAGTTCCCTTTCATTTTGAAACTTTCTTTCAATCCCCTTCCGTCTTATGGCACACAAAGAGAGCTGGCTTCCCTCAGATGACTCTCTGGCTACTCTTTCCATCTTTATTTGCAGTTCATCGCATACTTATTGCCCACTAACTTCAAGATCCTTCCCTTTGCCACTATCACTCAGCATCTCCTTTTTTGATGTTCATTTCTTCCAAATTTATCATACATTTCAGATCACGATGGCTGTTTTGTCTCCCAGACACCGTGTTATTTTTTTTCCCCTCAGTTCAGTACCTGGATCACAGTCTTTCCTCCCCAACTCCTTCCCTATATTAGGGAATTTTAGCATATGTGGTGGTGCTTCTTCACCCTGATCTCCTTGTTCCTCAGTCTCCTCAGATCTCTCTTCAGACTTCATCACTTAACTAAAACTACTGCCTCCAATATTACCAGTGATCTGCCACATTTTATAGTCTTCTCAGTCCTCATTTTTTGACCTTTCTTAACACTGTAGACTACTCTCTCTTCTCTGGGTTTTCATGATGCTGCTTTCCCCTACTTCTTTTCCTGCATATCTGACAACTTCTCAGTCTCTTTGGTTGGCTCATCATATACATCACTCCTCTTAACTGGGTGTACTCCAAGGCCCTGTTCTGGGCCCTCTTTTATCTCTGCATTCTCATTTAGAGGCCTTATGAGCTCCCATGTATTTAGTTATCATTTCTATGCAGATGACTTGCTTGTATATGTCTCCAGCTTGATTCTTCTTCTCCGTTATAGCTCCATGTTGCCAGTTACCTTTTTTGTATTTCAGACTGAATTTCCTATAGCTATCTTTAACTAGTATGTCTAAAACAACTCGTTGTTTGCCCCCAAAACTATCCATTTTCAAGAACTTCCCAATTTAGGTGTTATCCTCTACTCATTCTCCCCGAATTGCATCCTTTTTTTTTCCTTTCTTTTTTAAAATTAATTTATTTTTACTTTTCAACATTCACTTCCATAAGATTTTGAGTTTTAAATTTTCTCCCCTTCTCTCTCCTCCCCCTCCTCAAGACAACATGCACTCTGATATAGGCTGTACTTAATACATTCATATTAAACATTTTCACATTAGTCATGATGTAAAGAAGAATTAGAACTAATGGGAGGAACCACAAGAAAGAAGAAACCGAAAAAAAAAGAGAGAGAGAGAGAGAGCAAATAACGTGCTTCCATCTGCACTCATATTCCGTAGTTCTTTTTCTGGATGTGGATAGCATTTTCCATCATGAGTCTTTTGGAGCTATCTTAGATCCTTGCATTGCTGAGAAGAGCTAAGTCTGTCAAAGTCAGTCATTTCAAGTGTTTCTAGGTTTTTCTGAAGTCTACCATCATTTCTTATAGCACAATAGTATTCCATTACATTCATATACCACAGCTTGTTCAGCCATTCCCCCATTGATGGGCATCTTCTCAATTTCCAATTCTTTGCCACCCCAGAAAGAGCTGCTATTAATTTTTTTGTACATGTGAGTCTTTTTCCCATTTGTATGATCTCTTTGGGATACAGACCTGGAAGTAGTATTGCTGGGCCAAAGGGTATGCACAATTTTATAGCCCTTTGGGCATAGTTCCAAATTGCTCTCCAGAATGGTTGGATCAGTTCACCAGCAATGCATTAGTGTTCCAATTTTCCCACATCTTCTCCAACATTTACCATTTTCCTTTTTTGTCGTGTTACACTTACATCCTTTTCTTATCACTCACAGCCACTACCTTCGTTCAGGTCCTCATTACCTGGACTATTAAAATGATCTCCCTGCCTTAAGTCCCTCTTTACCCAGTCTGTTGTCCACAAGCTGCCAAAGTGATTTTCTAAAGCACAGGTTTATAATGACCACTATCTGGTGGCTCTGTAATTATCTCTAGGAAAAATATGAATTCCTGTGTGGCTTTTAAAGTCTTTTACAACCTTGCCTCAACATTCCTTTTCAACCTCATTCTTCTCCTTTCCATGCTCTTCGTTCTACCCAAATTGGCTTATGTTCTCATGCATGACCCTCCATGTCGTGACTTTATGGCTGGCCTTTGTACTTGGAATGAATGTGCTTTATCCTCACATCTACCTTGTAGAAATCTTCATTTCCTCCAAGACTCAGCTCAAGTGCCCCTTTTTACATGAGCACTTTTCTGATTCTTCAACTGCTAGTGCCTTCCTTTCCTAAACTAACCTGATTTATTTTGTATCTTTTCTGTTTGTACTTATATGTATACATGTTGTCTCCCCTGATAAAGCAGCAGCTCTTTGAGGGTAAGGATTATTTGATTTTTGTCTTTGTATCCCCAGCACCTAGCAGAGTACCTGGCGCACAGTTCTTAATTAGTGTTTGTCATGTGATTGATTCAGATAGGGAACACAGGTAGAGAAATCTGGGAGGCAGCTTTGAGTAAGTGTTTTGGACAAATAGGTGTGCCTGATTTCCCCACTTACTTTTTTAAAAAATAAGTTTTTATTGATGTGGGAGGAACAATAAGGAAGCCAGTGTCACTGAATTACATAGCACATGGAGAGAATCAGGTTATAAGAATGTTTAAAAAGTAGGAAGGGCCAGGTTTTGAAGGGCTTTAAAAACCAAATGAAGCATTTTATACTTGACCCTGTAAATAATAGAAAGCTACTGGAATTAATTGAATAGGAGGATGACATGGTTAGGCCTGTGCTTTAGAAAGATCAATTTGACAACTGAGTGGAGTATGGATTGGAATGAAGACAGACCAACCAGAGGGCTGTTACAATGGCATGGGGTATTAAGGGCTTGTATCAAGGTCCTGCCAGTGTCAGAGGAGAGAAAGGAGCACATACGAAAGATGTCAGGAAGGTGGAATCAACAGGATTCAGCTACAGATATGAAAGGTGAGAGAGTGAGGAGTTAAGAAAAACATCTGGGTTGTAGTCCTGGGTGACTAGGAGGATTGTGGGTATCCTTAATAATAAGGAAGTTCAAAAGAGAGGAAAGGTTGGGAAGACAGGTGATGAGTTTGATTTGAGGCTAAGTATGTAAGTCATCCAGTTCAAGATATCCAAAAGGCATTTGGAGATGTGAGATGAGAGGTTAGTACTAGATAAATAGATCATCTGCATAGAGATGATAATTAAGTGCATGGGAGTTTATAAGATCACCAGATGAGCTGGTTTAAAGAGAGAAGGGAACAGGAAACAGAACAGTCTTGGAGAGTGCCCATGGTTAGAGGATGTGATCTGGATGAAGACCTAGTAAAATAAGGCTGAGAAGGAGTGATCATATAGGTAAGAGAACTAGGAGAGAGCAGTGTTACAAAACCTTCAAGAGGAGAGTATCAAGAAAAGGGTGATCAGCAGTGATGAAGGCTGCAGAGAGGTCAAGAAGGGTGAAGATCAAGAAAAACCATTGGATTTGGCAGTTAAGAGACCATTGGAAACTGTGGAAAGTGAGTGTCAGTGGAATGATGAGACTGGAGCTAGACTGCAGAGTTTAGAAGAGTGAGACTAAGGAAAAGGGGAAACAGTGACTATAAATAGCCCTCTCTCAAGGAGATTAGTCACAAAAGGGAAGAAAGAGGGGATGATAGTTAGCAGGGAAGTTCTGAGAAATTGAGCACATAGTCAGGCAAAATGAATTCCCTCATTAGCCATGTCTGAAGGTGGGCTGTCTTTCCATCACCTTTGTAAGTTTTTTTCTCCATGATGTTATTGTATAAATTGTTTTCCTAGTCTCACTAACTTTGTGCAGCATCAGTTGATACGTCTTCTTCATTTCCTTTGGAACCATTTCTTTATTTCTTGTGGCACAATAATATTCCATTATATTTATGTATTGTAATTTGTTTAATCATTCTCCAATAGGATACTGCCTTAGTTTCCAATTTTTCACCACCACAAAAAGAGCTGCTGTGAATATTTTTGCACGTCCTTTTCCTCTTTAATTTCTTTGGGTTATAGGCCTGCCACTGGTATAGCTGAGTCGAAGGTAACTTTCTGCCATAGTTCTCAGTTGCTCTCTAGATGGCTGTACCAATTCACAGTTCCTCCAGTAGTACAATAGAGCTTCTGTTTTCCCACAGTCTCTTTAAAGCATGTCTGAGGTGTCACCTCCTCTATGAAGTGGTTTCTTATATTGTTAATATAGCTGTTAGTTCTCCTTCCCTGAATTATTGTGTGTCTGTGTGTAAGTATATGTATATACTTATTTGTGTACCTGCTATGTCCTTCCATGCACATAACAGACACATAATAAATGTTTGGTAGCCATTAGGTTGCTCTTGGCTTCTCCAGCTCCACAATCTGGTGAGGAAAACCCACTTTTTTTTTAAAGACTTATTAGTTTTCCTATTTCATCTTAGATGCAAATGGTGGGGCAATTTGTGGGCCTGATCTCATTACTGACTGGTGTGGGAGATTTCCCTGCTCTGTTTCTGACTTGGGATAGTTTGCTTCCCCTTAGGCAAGGAGGTCTTTCCTGGTGGCTCCCTGCTCCTGGGAGCTTTCACCTTGTTGATAATGAACTTAGTGTTGTTCACCCAGCTCACTGCATTTCCATTCTTCTGAGCTCAAGAACAGAGTCATGAGGAAATTTCTTTTCTTTCTTTTTTTTTTAATGTAGCACCTGATACATTGAAAAAATGGAGCTGTTTTTTTCCTCCCTCTTATAATTCAATGAATTATAGGTTGACAAAGGATAGATACTTTTTGAGAATGGAGAAAAGCTAAGTCCAAAACATTGAAGAGTCCATTTTGGGGAAGTATAGCCTTTTGGTTATGATTCTCCTTGAAACAAAAGCAGAAAGGGTTGAAATTGTACCTCAGATCTCAGAATTTGGTTTTCTGGTAAATAATGTGTCATTTATAGGGCTTGATCTCTTGGTAATAATCCTTTTTCTTATTATTTTAGGTTCAGAGAAGTCCTGTGTTTAGGAGGGATGGAGCAGACATCCACTCAGACCTCTTTATTTCCATAGCTCAAGCTGTCCTTGGTGGGACAGCCAGAACTCAGGGGCTGTATGAGACAATCAATGTCACGGTAAGTCATTGGTCTACCAGAAATTAAGGGGGTCTATTTACTGCCCTGCCTGGGAAAATGGAATTCAAGTGTCCTGTAACTGCTGAATTAATAACATATTTAAACTTTAGGATTATGTTTTTACATACAAGAATAAAGCACATTTTTAGGTTGTTGTTGAATGTGAATTATTTTTTCCTTATTCAAAGTCCTGGTATTCATGAAACAAAGGAACTGATTGGCCTCAGTCAGTAACACTATAATTTGTGAAAAATCAAAATCACAGATGACCCAAAAGAGAACAGAGAGACATATTGTGTGCCTAAGTAGGCTGTAGCCTATTAACAATAAGAACTTGTATGCAAGACGTGACTTTAAAAATAGTATTAAGGAAATATGTGATAATGATAATGATAGTAATAGCTCATGTTTATATAGCACTTTTAAGGTTTGCTTTTGCTGGGAAAAGGAAGCGGATTGGTCATGTAGCAGAAGCGAGGGATCAGAGAGCATTGAATATTTAAAAAAAACCCAAAACCTAGAAGATGGCTTCTAGCTCATTGGGTCAGTCCTCTGTGGAACATTTTATGAGAAGATGTGGTTGGATTATAATCTGCATGGTTAGAGGGAATATTCAGATTCATGAAGTTTTGGGTTCATTGAACTATTACTAGATTAAATGACAACTAACTTTTTCCAAGGCAGCACTTTAAGATTATCTTACCATAATGAAAATTATTCATTTGGGTCCCTAGAAACACAAGTAATCTCAACACATTTCTTTCCCATTCATAGATCCCTCCTGGAATACAGGTTGACCAAAAAATTCGAATGAGTGGGAAAGGCATTCCCCGGATTAATAGCTATGGCTATGGTGACCACTACATTCATCTAAAGGTTAGAATTCCCAGGTAAGTCTCTAGTTTGGCAATAGATTAGAATCTAATAAATCTTTCACTTTGAATAGCCAACAACACTTATTGAGAATATTACTCTATATATAATGAAAACTTAATGACTTTGCTTCTGAACTACTCTACTTTTTGCATTAACACTTTTTTTCTCTGAAGACTCTATAGTGGTTAATAGTTATTGTTGAAATAATTTGTTGAGAAGTAATTCAAAATTTGATTTTCATTTACGTTTTGGAAAAAAATCTGGTTTAGGGACCTCATTGTTTTTTACTATATTCGGAGAATTTTCCCTCCACATTTTAGGGGTAAGAAATTGACATTTTAGCAGCAAGACACCTTTTTTTGGGGGGGGGCCTGGAGCCAAAGTTTTTCCCACTGACACTTCTCTGAAATTATAATGAAAGCCAGTGGAGAAAAAAGTTATTTTTCTAACCTCTTTCAGTAACATATGTGTTTTGAAGGTGAATGAATGCAAATAGGTAGGAGGATATATCATTTGGGTAATAGAGAGTGAATAAATGGGTAGGAAAATAGGTCAACCTGAGGACCACAGTGTATTAGTTATATAGTTTTGTGTTGAATGTTTTTTTTTTGGTAGGATAATGCAGAGATTATTTAGGTCTAGCAATAAAAAAAGAAGAGTGTAAGCAAACATGGAGTCTTTTTATAAGTGTAAGAGTATGGAGAATCATGTCTTTGTATCTGAATGTTATGATGAACCTTTATTTTTCCTGCACATGCAATGGATAACACTAAAAGATTCTTAAACATATTAGACATGGATATGGTTTATCATTGTTTACTGCGTACTAAAGGCTATCATATGTCTCTGTCCAGAACAGGCATTAAATAGCCACTCAGAAATAATGGTACATTGCCTTGTTTGCCCCTTACAGAAGACTGACAAACAGGCAGCAAAGCTTGATGCTCAGCTATGCAGAGGATGAGACTGATGTGGAAGGGACAGTAAATGGTGTCACAAATACAGCTACTGGTAAGGATTTCATGTGAGATGTTTTTTACACTTTAGAGGTGACTGAATGGAACATAGAATACTTGTTTCTGGTTTTTTTGGGAAAGATAAGTGAAAGACTTCCCTCCCAGTCTTGGGGGCATTGAGAGATAAGTATATCAACATTTTTTTTACCCCAGTATTTTTATGTGTTGTGTTTTTGCCATCTGTTCTAGAATCATTATTATAGGCAGACAACAGGCATTTGGATATGGAATGACTAGAAGAGTATCTTTTTCTTAAAAAGAGTATCATTTTCTCTCTGTATATTTGTGCTACAGTAAGAATGTTCAAAATGTCTCTTGCTAGATGGGAGTCTCTGTAGAGTAGTTAGGAACGGTCCTGGGTTCTGTCACACTTGTTCTGCCGCTTGCTATGTGACCTTGGGCATAATATTTAATCCCTGCTTCAGAACTCCTCATCCATGCTTTTGGAGAAAATTCTGATTTCAAAAATGCTTTTGAGGTGTCATACACAGGGTTCAATAGGAGTGCAAAGTATCAAGCAGCAAGTAATCATTTGACTTTTAAACATTTTTAACGTTGACTTTAGTTAAAAATGAGAAGTCAAAGGAGTCTGTTCTAAGCTTAAATGTGATGCATAATGTTAGAAAGGTAATGTGGCATCCTGGAATGAGCATAGTATTTGGAAGTCAAAACGTAGGTTTGACTTCCAACTCTGGCTCTAGCCGTGTGCCTATGGACCAGTACTTGTATTATAGGATTGCTGTGGGGAAAACATTACTGTTACCAGAGAAGTCCTAAGTAAATTACAAGTAAATAAGCTTCAGTAAATTATGGGAATTTATTTTAATAATAAGTACATCAAAGCCAAAGCTTTAGCCTTCCACGTTAGTAATTGTTTTAATAATTAATACTGCTCCTCTCAGTAAGAAAAACATCATGCTGTTCTGGTTCAGAAAAGATGATCTCTCTGCAAGCCCCTGTCTTTATAGCACAGGATGGCTGTCTCAGAGGGATAACCAGTATAGTCTTGATATCTCATTGCCATTTCATTATTTCATATGTATTGTACAAAGTTTTAAAGTTTTGGGAGTTTAATGGTTCTGATTGAATGGTGTGTAAATTCAGAACCTAGGGCTTTGAGGCCAACAAAGAGTTTTTCAGTAACATGCAGGGTTTGTCAGTGAAGCAACTGGAAAGGATTGTTCTATACATCAATAAAGTAAAAATAAATATTGATGTATTTTGTTAGATATCACCAAATAAACACCCAAAATCCTTTGAAAAAAATTAATTTGTCAGTTGTTTAAAGAAAAGAGAAATGTGTTCTTTAATTTTTACAAGTTGGTACTAATACCAGCTATAGCAGTTGACCATGGTTGTGCGTGACTTTCCACCCACTTTGTTAGGATATTGGTATAATTATTTTATGTGTCATTCTTTTTACTACATTGTTTCCCATAAGCATTCTTATCTTTTTCTGAATTTTTTATAATTCATCATTCCTTATAGTACAGTAATATTCTACCATAGTAATATGATTTGTTGAGCTCTTCTCTAACCAATGGGCGTGTATTTTGTTCTGCTTTATAGTTTGTTTTTTTGAGACTCTCCCCAGTCTAGAAATAGAGTAGCTAATACAGTTCCCATTACTCATTGTCACAAATACATCATGCCCAGCTCTAGATTTTTTTAATATTGCATATAATACTACTGTGAAAATATTTGTCCATATATATAAATAGTCTTTTATATGCAAAGGACTAGACAATTCAGGGCACAAAAAAGCCAGGGGCAAAAACTTTTATATGTAGAATTTTGCAAGAGCACTGAAGCATCATTGAATAATTTAGAATACTTTATCCTTATTTCTTTTCTCAAATAGTCCCTTTTGCCAGGAAACATTAAAATAATGATTTATTCAAGATAACTTTCATTAAGATTGTAGGGTATGTGGCAGTTTCTATAATTTTCATTTGCTGTAACTCAAAAAACTCAAAAGTTTTTTTTTCCATTGTAAGCCAGATCTTGGTTTTGTGTTTTCATTAACATAAATGGAATAGCTTGACTACTTTATTCATTGGCTGCGTTTTATAAAAGTTATTTATAAAATGAAAACTTATATATCAACTTCTCCTTTTGCATCAATTTAAAATTTTGGAGGTATATTCCCAGGCAAAATTTGGTTCCAGTGTATAATCAAGATCATATTTAAGAGTCATAACCTTCACTTCAGTGAGCCCTCTGTTATTGTATAAGGCATGAATTTAAATTTTTTACACTCTCTATGGAGAAAATCAAATAGTCAGTCTATAGTGTACTCGCACATTAAAATAGCACTCAAACAATATTAAATTTCATTAAGGGTTCTCACCAAGGCCATGGTGTTAGAATCCCTGTATACCACTGTTCTAGGCATTTCACCACACAGTAACTCTGAGAGCTGCTGAATAGGAAGAATACAAGCTCTCTCACCTACCCTCTGTGCTCCATTTGTGAAATGTTTACTGGGTCAGGCACTGAATGTGAGGATGGTGCACCCACTGTCAAAAAAACTTGCTGTTAGGCTGTAACCGGTAGGTCTGCCTTCAAAACATTTGTAGTTGTTAAATACACACCAACGAAGGTTTGAAGTTAATCTTCAGTTTCTTTGCATATTTGATTTTATTATAGGGAAAATGTATACAGGGGAGACATTGAGGCCTGAAAAACAAAGTTTCTTAATTAATTAGTTTACGTGAAGTTACACAGTTGGTCAACAGAACTACTCACCATCTTGTAGCTAGGAAAGACCTTTTAAAAATAGAACATATATCCTTTCTCACCCCAGGGAAGGTGTGTGCTAGGAGGACTTTAAGCTTAGTTAGAGGACAGATTTGTTTCTGCTAAGGCTTTACTTGAGGACTGATTCTACCTATCTCTTGTTAGGATACTGGTGGAACTTAGGGGCTTGAGGTAACCCCACATACTTCCACATCAAGACTGTTTTGAGTGAAGAGGTGAGGTTATGGAGCAAACCTGGGGTACTTTGAATTAACTTTGCTACTAAGTAGATTTTTAAGAGATACAGCTATGGGCCCTTTGGACAAGAAGATTTTTTAAAAGCAATTTTGGAATTTGGGATGCCTTACAGACTGCTTTTAATTTCCTTGACAGCTTTTACTTTCTTGGGCAGCTTTTAACCACCTTGTAGGCTTCTTTTACTTGGGAGTATTTGAATGTTATTGCTAAAGAATATGTGAACCCTTAATATTCTTGAGTTAGACCTGAGCAGTGTGCCACTAGTTATTGTGAATTCACAAATCATTAGACACGCTATATGCAATTATAAGTACCAACATTCTAGATTTAAAAATTAACTGATTTTTTGATTATTCATGCTATTACTACCTTCACTTACCATGGCTAATAAGTAGTTGACATGCAGGGAAGAGGCATGAGGAAGATAAGAGAGAAGACATTTAATTAGAGATAAGTCAGTCCAAGAGCAACTGAATTAGTCTGTTTATATGCATTTCAGGTGAGTCATGAAGCTGTGAATGTAGATTTATACTTCTTCTGTCTCTACTCCTGAAGTTGTACTAAAGCTAATTTCTCATAAGGCACATCTTACATTTTTCTTTTGACTTAAATTAACACATTGGAGAGAGGTGTGGCTATTGGGAGGAAATCTTGACCCAAATATAAACATTTCAGAAAGTCTTAAAGGAATGAAGTTTTGAGAGGTAATGTGTTATTAAAAAGTTCAGTATAGTAACTTGTATTCTCTTGAGATTCCATGCATACAGATGGAACACCTATTACAGAACTTTGCACATAATAAACTCTCAATAAATGGTTAAGTGAATGACTTGCTCATAATACTTTTATTCATTAGACCTAGTTAGGAATGTTAGTAGCTAGGGTCATTCAGTATCCTTTGTTAGTTTTTTGTAGAATAGGTCAGTAATTCTACACAAATGATATAAAGTATCATTAAAATTAATGCTATCTAAATGTATTCTTTTCTTTCTTTTCTTGGTGAGGCAATTGAGGTTAAGTGACTTGCCCAGAGTCACACAGCTAGTAAGTGTTATGTATCTGAGGCTGGATTTGAACTCAGGTCCTCCTGGCTCCAGGGCTGGTGCTCTATCCACAAAAGATCATTGATAACTTTGGAGAGACCCGAAAGATTAAGAGACTTTTTCAGGGTTTCACAGACAGTAAGTGTCTGAGGGAAGGCTTGAACCCAGGTCTTCCTAACTCCAAGTCCAGCACTGAATGTATTATTTTCTTAATAAAATTTCTGCATCATGGAATTTCTTTAAATCCCCAAGAAGATAAAAAAATTCTCATATGTAGTATCTTCCCAACATATATGGTCCCTCACTTCTACACAGGAATAAGAGAAGTTATCTTCTTACTTCATATTTGGGACCAAACTTGCTCTTTGTAATTTTGCAGTGTTCACTTTCACCTATTTTGTGGCTTTTGTTCTTTTCATTTACATTGTTGTAGTCATTGTGTATATTGTTTCTTGACTTTGTCTACTTCCCTTTGTATCAGTTCATGTAATTCTTTCAAGGCTTCTCTGTATTCCTCATGCGTGGTATCGGATGATATTCTTAGTAAATTATACATATGAAAAATCCTAAGCCACAAAAATTTCCCACAGATTTACATTCCTTTGTCCCATTTCTCTCAATTCCTGACCTAGTTCAAAAAAAAAGTGGTTTAAGAGGGACAGTGAATTGTGAATCAGAAAACCTGGGTTTGAGTCCCAGCTGTGCTATGGACTACTTAGGGCAATTCCTTTCACATTTTTGGGGGTCTGTTAGGTCAGAGGAGGTGAAATAACCATAATCTGAACCTGGATCATCTAATTCCAAATCCATAGTTCTTTCCTCCTCTACCACACAGTCCCCAGCACTTTAATTTACAAGGCAATTTATATATCATCTCATTTGACTCTCAAAATAATATTTTGTTTTTCCTAACTTGCTGATCTAAGCACATGACTCTTAATACTCAACAAAATCCTCTGCCTTCCTCTTGCCTAGAGAATAGCATTAAAGGCTTCTCAGTTTAACTTTTAGAACCCTTCACAACTTGGCTCTCCTCTAACTTCCAACTTTATTATACCGTACTCCTCTTCCCAAACTTTGTGTTCCAGTTACACTGGCCTTGCTTTTCCTCACATCCCACATGCCATTTCCCATCTCCATGCCTTTGCACTGTGTACATTGGTCTGGGATGCACTCCATCCTCACCTCTACCACTTAGAATCCCTTTTGTCCTTCGAAATGGGGTCAGGTGCCACCTTTTGAATTAAGCATATTCTGATTCTTGTATTTGTTTACAGGTATACTTACATATACATATGTATGTCAATATTATCTCTTTCAATAAAATAAAAGGTGCTTGAGGGCAGGGACTGTTTTGTTTTTGTTTTGTATCCCTTGTACCTTGCATAATGCTTGGCACATGCTAGGTAATTAATAAATGCCTGTTTCCTTTGCTATAGAGTTTTTATTCCTGTTCTGGAGCCTGAGGAAAGAGATATGGGGAGATCATGACTTGGCCAGTCACATGACTAGGTACTTTTGACCCCATGTTGTACTACATGGCCATAGGATACAAGGAGGATATGAGAAAGAGCAATTTATATTGCAATCTTGTGTGTCTCCAACTTCATAGCACGAAATATTTTGTTCAAATGTTAGAAGACAACTCTCTCTGTGCTTGGAAGAAGTTATCTCTGGCATATTAATTTTTTTACTTGGTGTCAGATCAACTTTCTATATGGTGGTTGGCCAGTCAGAAAGCATTTATTATATGCTTACTATGTGCCAGACACTGTACTAAGTACTGAGAATACAAAGAAAAGCAAAAACGTGGTCCCTGCCCTCACAGAGCACATATTCTAATGGGGGAGACAACATGCAAAAATTGTACATACAAGATATATATAGTGTAAATGGTAGGTCATCTGAGAGGAAGGGTATGAGATAGGGAGAAGGTGGGAAAGATCTCCTTCAGAAGGTCAGATTTGAGCTGAGTCTTCAAGGAAGTGAGGAGGCCGAGGTGAAGAGGGAGAACAGTGAAAAGGCACATAATGAAAGATGCAAGTCTGCCAGTGTAGCTGGGTTGTAGAGTGTATGGAGGGGGGAGTCGAGTGTATGAAGATTGAAAATGTAGGAAAATAAAGCCCCAAAGAGAATTTTATATTTGATCTTAGAGATAATAGTGAGCTACTGGAATTTATTGAATAAGAGTATGATCTGATCTGACCTGAGGATGAACTAGATTGGGTACTCTGAATTCTGGCAGGGACACCAACCAGAAGGCTATTGCAATACTCCAGGAGCGAGGCAGAGAGAGCCTGCACTAGGATGGTGGCCGTGCTAGAGGAGTAAAGGGTATATATAAGACACATGGCAACAAATCAGATAATTGTGATGACTGCAACTTAGGACTCAAGGATGACACTCAGGTTGCAAGCCTAGGTGTCTGGGAGGATGGTCATATCCTGGAGGTAGGGAACAGTTTGGAGAAAGGAAGATAACGAGTTCTTTTTTAAGACATGCTGAGTTTGGGATATCCAAGAGACTGTTAATGCTGTGAAACTGAAGGTCAGGAGAGAGATTAGGGCTGTATATACCTAGATCTGGTAGTCATCTTTATTGCAATAGTAATTGAACCCATGGGAGTTTATGAGATCACCAAAAAGAGACAAAGAGAGAGCCTAGGTGGAGTGGGGGTGGGGGAGGTAGGGAGGGAACTACCACCCAGAAAAATAGTAGGTTCAACCTGAATGAAGATCCAGCAAAGGAGATTGAGAAGGAATGGTCAGATAGGTAGAAAAAGAAGCAGATAAAAGCAATATTGCAAAAACCTAGAGAGAAGAGAGTATCCAGAAGCAGAGGATGAACAAGTGTCACAGTCTTCAGAAAAGTCAAGAAGGGTGAAGATCGAGAAAAAGCCATTAGATTTGGCAATTAAGAGATCACTGGTAACTTTAGAAGATGAGATGAGAGGAAGTAGAGGCACTAACTGTAGACAGCTTTTTCAAGGAGTTTATCCATAAAAGAGGAGAGTTATAAGATTAATTGATGGGGAGAGAGAGGGGGAAATACTTGGAATATATTTCGTTTTGTTTTTTAAGGCTGGTGGAACTATGGACATCTCTGTAGACAGTAGTAGACAAAGATTGAAAATTAATAATTGACTAGGGGTGATAGAGGTAAAAGTCTGCTGGAGGAAATGGCATGGAATGGAATCAAGAATACATGTTGATGTTAGAGAGGTTCATCTTGGCAGAGAGGAGGACCACCTCTTTGGATTAGATAAGGGGAGAAAATTTTCTGAATCTTGAGATATGAGGGAGGGGAAGGATCTCTTGGTGAAGGCCTCAACTTTTTTGGTGAAATATGAGGCAAGCTTTAGTTGAAAGGATAAGGAGTGGGGGTAGAATTTCCATGGGAATGAATCAAGTAAGGATGAATAGGTTTGGAATAGCTACTGTGATGAGTGGGATAGAGAATCTATTAACAAGTTTAAAAAGATTGCTTTGCTGTAATGGGGGCCCAGTTTACATATTTGTAGTGGAACCAGTTGGCATGGTTTTGTGAGTTTTTTCCAGTGCTATTCACTAATACATGAATAGGAGCAGAGGTGACAGATGATGAAGTATGTTTTTACCAAGGCATGGTTGGCAATAGAATAAACAGGCAAGGGCTTCCATTGTAAAGGATAGTATAGAGTTAATTGATCCATTAAGGGGTTGAAGTAGGGGAAAGTGAAGAGTCTAGCCATTGTAGGGGTGATGACCTGGGAGAGAGCTGAAAGGTGGAGGGATTGGAAGTTATGATGAGGTTTAGATTGCAAAGCCAAAGGAAAGTTAGAATGAGGAAAGATAGGTGAGTCAGTTCACCTCTCTTTAGCCTCAGATTTCTGAACTATAAAATGGGGATGATGTTAGAAATATCCACCTTGGAATTACTATGTTAAAAAACAATTTTTTGAAGTGCTGTATATTACACAGTGCTACAGAAAGTGTGATTTCATCAGTGTTGGTACTCCCTCTATTGACGCAACTCCTCCATGACTTAATAGATAGCTTTTAAAAGTTGTTAGGTTTAAAAAATTCATCCCCTTGTAGCCAATATGATGATGAAATTCTGAGCTTAGCCTGGACACTCTTCAGATTATAGATGTCCAGTTCATCACAGGACGTGTTGCTCAATGCCTTTTCAGCTTAGTAGAACTTGTCAGCTTGTGCTCTCTAGATTTGATCTTAGTGCATTCTACACACTGAGGTGAATTATTGGAAAAAGATTTTAGGGGAGGATAGTGCTACATAAGTGAGTTGTCTTTGCACCCAAGACACTAAATATGTACAGTATAGTTGAATCTGTGTTAAATTGAAGTACTTTGTAACAAAGCCATTCTTGTCTTGGGTTAATGCCTTTCATTGTCAAAGACAACCTGGTATTGTCATTCATCATTTTTTTCACCTCCTCATCCTGCCAAACTGTCACGAATCTGTATCTACAAAAAACAGATTCCATGCATAAAAGTTTTATCCATGTTGTATTTAGATTAATTCTTTCTAACATTAGCCCTTTCGTCCTTTGCTCTCCCAAGAATGAACTGTTTCTTTCTTCTTGGGATGGTACTTGAGATAACCCTACCAAATTGATTTCCCAAGCTAATACTGTTCTTTCTCATGGTCCATCTGTGGTATATGGTACAACATATTGTAGGTGCCCTTTACCACAGCTTTTTTTACTGTTTGTATCCAGGTGGCAGCACCATGGATAGCTCTGCCAGAGGCAGAGCTAGGCCTGAGGCTGGGGAGAACAAGGAGGGATTCCTTTCCAAACTTAAGAAAATGTTTAGTTCCTGATATCCCAGGCGAGGTAGGAAAATTCTTGAGGTATTTCTTCCCTTCCCCTTCTTCCTTTAAATAGTTGTTCATTTCTCTTACTTTAACTTTTAGCCTCAGGCCTGTTAGGCACTTGTAATTGCACTTGCACTGTTGTCATTATGGCAATAGCAAAAACCAGTAATACATTGCTGAGTGATCCCTTTGTGATTACAATATGTCAGTAGTCAGCTTTGTGATCACATTAAACTTCACTAACAGTTTTTGGTAAACGATTTTCAAACCAGCCCTATTCCTGTTATTCAGTTCTTCACAACAGGCACTTTCTTCATTCTGCAGTTAGGGAAACTGGATTGCCCAGGGTCACAGAGTGAATCAATGGCAGAACTTGGCTTAGAACTCAAGAATTCTAACCTCTTGACTATCTTTAGCTCACTGATCCAGAGAACTGTTAGGAATGCAGGGGTTTTGCAGATCCATTGGAGGCTTACCCATGGTTATTGTGTCTTACCCAATCCCCACACCTGTTTTGGATCTTTTGTATATCCCATTTGGATAAATGATCCTGTATGTCAGCTGGCAAGTGTTTAGTAAATTTTACCCACAGGGGAATTTCCTATTGTCATTTTGAAATTAAGCCAAGTGAAATGTTATTATTAATTTTCTTCTTCCATGCAGGCAAACGGTCCACTGGAAACTAGACAGAGGAAGTCGCAGGAACACTGTCTGTTGGATTGGAAAATGAAAGGCCTGCAGATCAATAGCATAGCAGCTGCATGCAGAGGCTCTCTGACATACTTCAGGAACAGTAAAATCATGTGACAAATTTCCCATTAGAATAGGGTTACCAGTGGATGGACTTATCAGTAAGATATGCCTTAACTCTAAGATAGACCCTGATATCTTAACAGATGATGCAGATTTCCTGTCCATGGGAAGGTAACCCAAATCTTTCTGACTCTGTACATAGTAGAACAATTACATACTACTTACGGAGCCAGAATTTTAATTTGGAGTTGGATATGGTGGGAATTGTAGCTTTGAAACTTAAAAAGAAACAAAACAAAACAGAAAAAACTACAAAACCTGCCCACAGCTTAAAATGAAGCCTTAAGCTGCATACGGCTGTGAACTAATTAACTTTTCACTTGGCAAGTATCCTGAGGAATTGCCTAAGTGAATCCGTCCCTATAGGTTTTCTTCTCTAGAAGCCTATGCTCAGCATGCCTTGACAGTGCCCTTTTCCTTCTGAAAGGGTATGTCAAGAGCTATTTAATTTCTTCCTTCATCACAACCACTTCTGTGTGTTATTGTTTTCAAAATCCTAGGAGTACAGTTCATCTTGTAAAGTAAACACTTTGGTTGTGGTGAAGGCATCTAATGATCTAAGAAGATGGAGGATTGGGGGTGGTGGTTAAATGTATTGACTATAGGACATAATGATCATTATAGAGTTGTCCTTATAAAGGTAACCTGTCATCCCTCCCACTTCAGTTTTGTCATTTAAAGCCAGACTTCAAGCTTACCATAATGCCCTTGTATCAAGTCATATTATATTCCATGTCCCCAAGTGGATAGAGTTCAGCTGTTCCATTCAAACTGCGCTCTTGCCAACTATGGTTCTTGGATTACTGTCTTTATATTGTTGGCATCATCAGAAAAATATCTTTAAATTATTTGACTCTTAAGAATCATTGTCTCTTCATGTACACATGTTTGGTTTTTTAAAAAATAGTAATCTAAACCAGTTTCAAGTTTTCAAGTTAAACTATAGCAAAATGTACTGTTGACATAGTAGCCACAGCTTTATTGAATATTATGACTTCTGAGTATTAAAAGAAATACTTATGCTAAAAGTCAGGCAGGTTAACGAAGAATGTTTCTGAATGGTTCCACTTTATTTCATTTTTAATTTGCTTAAAATAAAGCCACTATTAATGTCTAATTTAAAACATGTAAAGTGATTCTGTATCAATGTAAATAAGATTATCTGCTACAAAAAGATACTTGAAAACCTTATGTGTGGTCCAATTTTTTTTTTAAACAAACTGTTTCAACCACAGGAAACCTATCATCTCATTTGTGTGTCCTGGGGAAATAGAGGGTCCCTAGGAGATATAATAATGATAGCTCACATTTACATAGTTTTTTAACTTGATCTGTATTTTCTTTTTCAAAAATGTTCAGTTCATCAATTTGTTTGTTTTGACATTGATTTTTTTTAAATTTTGAATTCAAAATTCTCTCCTTTCCTCCAGCCCCTCCTCTACCCATTGAGAAGACAAGCAATATGATATCAATTATACATTTACATTGAGTCTTAATGTTTGCAGACTGCTTTACATTCTCCCTTGATCCTCACAGTTTTCTGAGGGTGGCTATTATTCTCCATTTTAGAGATAAGTGATTTGCCCTTAATCATAGCTAGCAAGTAACAGGATTCAACCCCAGGTCTTTCTTGTCTCCAAATTTAGGGCTCTTGCTTTGATTTTGTAGGAAGATGTTGAGAATGTGATGTGGCTCAGATAAGTCTCTGCAAATTTGCTAATGGAAATAACTGACCTCAGAGTTGTCTGGCAGGTGCTAGCTAAGAATTTAAGAGCACTATATGAGGAATTTCCTGCTCAGAGAACACAATAGGAGAACATGAACTATTGTGCAAAATTATTGCTGTATATAATAAATATTCATTTTATCATCATAATTTTTACATATACCTGACCATATGTGTCCCTTCTGACCTCATCCTTGCTCTTATTCACAAAGCCTAGTCAGGAGCAATTGATGTGATACTGCCTATCTACTCGTAAGTATCTCTCACATCCCCCTGTCCCTCCAGGTTGTGTGTGATAGCCTCCTAATTTGTCTCCTTGCCTTGAACCTCTCCTCTCTTCAATCCTTAAAGATGACAGATTAATACCCCTAAAATAAAGGTCTGATCATGTCACTCCTCTACTCAGAATATTCATTGGCTTCCTCATACCTCTACAATAAGATATTGTTTGACATTTAAAGTCTTTCAGTCTGCTTCCACCCTGTCATTCTAGGCTGAATTCACATGGCCTACTTGCTCTTCCCTGTCCCCAGCATTCTGTCTCCCATCCTTATTCCTTTGCTAGCTTGAAGTTTTCATCCTTGCCTCTGCCTCTTGAACCCCTGGCTCCTGTCAAGGCTCATCTCAAGGTACACCTCAAACAAGAAGCTTTCCCCTGCTTCCCCAACAGCCAATGCCTCTTCCTTCCCAAAATCATGTGTACAGACCCTCAAATGAGTCTTAAGTTTTTCACAGGGAGTCTACCCAAAGTTCTGGAGGCATTCTTTGCTTTCTTCTGACACTGCTAGGATGGTAGATGAGCATGTAGACTATTTCTTATTCTGGCCACTGAACAGACCATATTTTGCATTCATACATGATGACCTCTTTTAATCCAGTTCTTCATAGTTCCTTGTTTTATGTTGCAGTATGCTTGCACCTAACATGTGATATGATATCTTTTATGATACTCATATTTAATTCTTTGGAGACTAGTATTCCATCCATGTCATTCTTTCCAACTTGTCCATTTGGATTGCCTGCCCAAAGTATATATGCTGGTGAACAGGTTCTATAGATTTTCATATGATGGAATTGTAGTATGACTGCATGCCATATTCTAGACAACTGATATTTTTCATCCACTTAGTTTTTTTCATATGTGAATGACTAAGCCAAATTCTTTTTGAGTGGTCATGGAGTTCTTGGGGGCTTTACAGTGTTATAGCACTTGATGTAACTAGCACACAGTATCATATACAAACAGGAACATTTGGAAGACCCTGCTATCGGAGGTTCCCAAAGTTATTTTAAAAAAATTACTTGGGGCAGCTGAATGGCACAGTGGATAGAGCACAGCCCTGGAGTGAGGAGGACCTGAATTCAAATCTGGAATCAGACACATAACATTCACTAGCTGTGTGACTCTGGGAAGTCACTTAACCCCAATTGCCTAGCCAAAAAAAAAAAAAAATTACTCAGTGCCTCCCTGGTAATCTTTCTTTAACCCTTTAATGGTTTTTTAAAAAAATTTTTTTAAATTAAAATTTTTTTTTTAATTGCGTCATTTCAAATACATATATATAAAGATGTCACTTTATATATATATATATATATGTATATTTGTTTTAAAGTGACATCTTAAATTTAAAAATTTTTTGTAAATTTGTGGGGTTTTTCCTGCATTGAAATTTTGATGACACAATCTTATGTCATATAACCATACAGTATCGTATTGCAAACAAGTCATTACATGCACATATTCCTACTGATGCATGCTGGACTTCCTGACAATGCACAGCATGCTCACCTGTCAAGACTTACTTGTTAAGACCTGTCAGCAGACTTGACCACTGATGAGTTATAATTTGCATTTTGTGTGTTTACACCAGATGAAACATGGACAAATGGTTTTTCAAATTTTTCTTCTCTTCTTTCCTTATGCTTCCACCATCCCCTTATTTTTATTCAACACCTCCCACTTGCACCTGAGGCTACTATCGCCTCCCCAGGATCGTTTCAGTGCCCCTGAAGGGGCAGTATTGCCCACTTTGGGAACCTCTGCCCTGCCGTGCATAGAGAATCCCTCTTGGAATTTACCCTTTCACTGAATCTCCTCCGTGATCATGGAAAACACTGTTGGTGAACCTACCTTTCCTTGTCTTGTGTTTTGCCTGATATTTGTGATCCGAGGATCTTTGAACAAGGTAAAATTATATCTTTTAAGGAATCTTGAATGATTTTGATGTATGAATGGGAGGTGTTAGATAAGAGCTCTTAAGGTTGTGTTTTGCTTTAGTGAATTAAATGCTTTTTAAAAAATAAACAGTAAACAAAGCAGGCTCTTGTTCTATCTTTAAATCAACTCTTAGTAAAGATGTGGCTTACTGTAGAATGCTGCTTATAAAAGCCTATTTGCTACCAACACCCTCATCAAGAATGCCCTTCGTGTGATTTTTGTTAGTATTTTTATAGATGGATAAATAGGCATGTAGGTCAATAGTTGTTAATATTTTCTCAGTAACCTTTATTCAGCATTAATAAAGACCTAAAGACCGAGATTCTTCCATATCTTTTTCTTTGAACTCTCCTTCAGATACCTTGTGTATTAATTCTTTGGTGCTGTCATTTCCTTCAAAGCAGATCTCCTCTATTTCCACTTGTTCCAATCCAGTTATTTTCCCATTGTTCTGTATTAGCACTTCTGGGATTGTGATGTTAGAATCTAAATGTGTTAGATACACTGTCCTTGATGGTTAAAGAGTTTGTTGTAAAAATATTTGCAGATATTTTCCATATTTCTACTTTTGTTATTCTTCCATCTTCATTTTTAAGTATTCTCAAGATGACTTAATAAAATCTCTTATCAATCTTTCTTTAAACTAGATTTACCCTGTACTGCTTCTCTCTGTTTTATGAAGCAGTGCTTCTCATAATCTTCCATCAATCTTTTTAAAAAAATCTTTCATTATTCATGAGATTTTGCAAACAACTTTGTATTCTAAACTAGTGTTGCCATTTGGCAAATAAGTTGTTTCCTGACTAAGGCACTTTTTAGAAAGGTTCTTGGTTTCCATGCTATGTGGCAACTGATTTGTATCGGTTAAATTTCTATATGAAATTATTATAGTTTCTTCAGATCTCTCCTCACTCCAATCCTTCCTTCACTCAGCTACTAACTTTCCTAAAGCTGACCATAAGACCCCCCACCCCCAATCGCATTATAATGGCTCTTCCCCTCCCTGCTCCCCAGAAACAAATATAAAGTGCTTCCTGTGGCATTTAAAGTTCTTCTTCCAGCTCAGTCCTCTCAGCCATCACTTGGGGAAGCAATTCCCATAAAAAAGGAGCCAGCCATAGCCCTAATTTCACCACACAGGACAAGCAAGTCAGCCTAGCTGAAGCAGCACATGATAGGGAAGTCAAACCACCACCTTATCACCCTTTCCCCTCAGACCCTGATTTGTACAGTCTAAGACGCTGAACCCAAGAGCCTTGGGAATACTGATGCTTCCAGCAATGTCCTCAGCTGTCATCCTGCGAGGTGGCCCCTGCAGAGACACAGTCTAGCAACTAACTGCTCGTGCAGGGGCTACAGAAGACCCAGAAATGAAAGTTTGGGTCAGTGCCCTCCGTTCCCCAGCAGAAGAGCTCGATCTCTTTAAAGGTCAGGAAGTAAAGAAACTATGAGTAAAAAGAAACATACTATAGGTTCATATTGTGAGAAGAGTAGAGATCAAGACAGAAATTCTGAAGAGGAAAACATTGTCCACAAACCCACATCTGCAACATCAAAAGGGAATATGAACTGGTCTGAAGCCCAAAAAACCTTCTCAGAAGAGCTCAAGAAGGATTTTAAAAGTCTAATGAGAGAGGTAGAAGAGTCCTTAAAAAATACAATTGGCCAATTGGAAAAAAAGTACACTGAAGAAAACAAGTCCCTAAAAAACACAATTGGCAAACTGGAAAAAAAGTACACTGAAGAAAACAAATCCCTTAAAAATGCAATTGGCCAACTGAAGAAGGAAGTACAAAAACTAACAGAAGAAAACAATCTGTTAAAAACCAGAAATGAACAAATGAAAACTAATGACTCTATGAGAGAGCAAGAATCACTCAAACAGAAACAAAAAAATGAAAAAATGGATGAAAACTTAAAATACCTCATCGGTAAAACAACTGACCTGGAAAATCGATCCAGGAGAGACAATTTAAAAATCACTGGACTACCTGAAAATCATGATGAAAAAAAGAGCCTGGACAGTATCTTTCAGGAAATCATAAAGGAAAACTGCCCTGAAGTCCTAGAACCAGAAGGTAAAATAACCACAGAATGAATACACCGCTCACCACCTGAAAGACATCCCAAATTGACAACGCCAAGAAATATAATAGCAAAATTCCAAAATTACCAGATGAAAGAGAAGGTGCTGCAAGCAGCCAGAAAGAAACAATTTAAATATCATGGAACCACAGTCAGGATTACACAGGACCTTGCAGCTTCCACATTAAAAGACCGCAGGACTTGGAACTTGATATTCTGTAAGGCAAAGGAGCTTGGATTGCAGCTAAGGATCAACTACCCTGCAAAAATGAGCATGATTTTTTAAGGGAGAAGATGGATATTCAATGAAATAGGGGACTTCCAAACCTTCCTCATAAAAAGACCAGAGCTCAACAAAAAATTTGATCTTCAAGTCCAAGATTCAAGAAAGACATAAAAATGTAAATAAAACAGAAAGATACAAAATGTTGTTAATAAGGGTGGACTGTTTACATCCCTACAAGGGAAAATGACATTTGCAACTCTTGAGAACTGTATTATTATTACACCATGTTAAAGGAGTATACATAAAGGGGGTGGATATTAGTTGACTTTGATGTAATGATAAAAAAAAATCTAATCAAGTGGGTTAAATGGATCCAAGTAAGTGGATTAGTTTGACCTTAGAAAATGTACTGAGAAAGGAGGCAGACAAGGGTAAATTACATTACAGGAAAAGACAGAAAATCCTATTACAGCAGAGGGAAAGAAGGGAGGGGGGTGAGAATTGTTTGAACCTTGCTGTCATCAGATTTGGCTCAAGAAGGGAATAACATAATCAGGTATGGAAATCTAACTTGCCCTATGGGCAGTAGGAGGGAAAAGGGGAAAGAAAAGGGAGGGGCAATGGAAGGGAGGGAAGAAGCAGTGGGGGTGAAGGGGAGGAGGGGGGAGGGGGAAAATAGAAGGGAGGAGAGACTAAAGGAGGCGGTGGTCAAAAGCTGAGTACTGGTGAGGGGGGGAAGGGAAAGAGGAGAAAGAAAAGCATAAACGGGGGGGAAAGGATGGAGAAAAAGACACAGTAATTACAACTGTGAAAGTTGAATTGCTATTTTCTTTTCTGTTGAGTTTTGTTTCCTCTTTCTGATGGTTCCTCGTATTGGTTTAATTTTTACTTACAACTTCACTAATGTGAAAATATGTTTAATAGGAATGTAAATGTATAGCCTATATCAGATTGTGCACTGTTTTGGGGAGGAAGGGGGAGAAAAATTTTAAACTCAAAAGCATATGGAAGTGATTGTTGATAAATCAAAATAAATAAAATATGCCCAAAAAAATGAAAAAAAAAATCCATGTTAAAAACATCTTTCCCTGTAATTGGAAAAAATAAAATACTATTTGCCAAAAAAAAAAGAATGTGAGCTTCTTGATAGGAGAAACTGTCTTGCTTTTCTATTTATATCCCCAGCTTTAGCATTGCACTACTCTTACTAAATGCTTTATTCATTCATTCATATCCTGGCCCCTTCCTATCTTTCTAGACATTTCACACTTTATTGAACTCTATGAACTCCACAGTCCAGCTATGTGAGTCTGATGGGGTCCTTGGGTGCTTGTACCTGGACCCCACTTCCAACATCATATTTCTCTCTAGCCTCAGGGCACTATCTCTGACAGTTTCCCTTTGGCCTAGGGCCCCATCTGTGGCAGTAACTCATGAGTCGGCCCAGTGAGGCAAACTCTCTCTCCCTGTTACAAGAATAAGCTGACCTCTGTAGAATTTCCTTTGTCTGAACAGGACTATCTTGTACCAGCAGAACTACTAAGTACTGATGCCCAGTTACCGTATACAGTCAAGAGGTCAAGCTGTAGGTGTCAGCTCCTGAAACTATCTTATTACAGACATAACAGACCTAAATATACCCTTTAGGAACCCTTTCTTTCCCCCACCCCTGGTTTCCAGGAGTGAATGACATAGTTGTATATTATTACCTAATTAGTATATTTGCGACATAATTCACTACTTTTCCTATATAAGCTTTAGCATCATTCCTGTTATGTTGCAAGTTCCCTAAGGAGCTTGCCCACCATGGCAGAATTCCTTAAGGATCTCTGGCTACTGTATAGAGTAACAATAATCTTTGCCACCTTAATGAATGCTTGAGTCTGTGAATTCATTCCAGATGACCCATCCTATACCCTGGTCCTTGAGGGGTCTAAACTTCTCAGATAGCAATAAGTCTACTTGGCATTCCTTGTACAGGATACTCCCTCTCCTATCTCTCCTGTCTTTGCACTGGCTGACCCTCATACCTGTAATGTTCTCCTTTATCACCTTGTATATTCCTTCCACCTCTTCTCTAGCTTCCTTCAGGACTCAAGTCATGTTTCACCTTCTTTAGGAGGCCTTTCCTCATTCCTACCCCACCCCCACCCCCTGCTGCTTCTATTTTTTCTGAAATTCTCTTCCATCTATTCTGTTTTGTGTGTCCCTAGTTATTTACATATTGTCTTCCCTGCTGGATTGTGAGCTCCTTCAACTTGGGGACTATTTTTGCCTTTGTGTCAGGATTTAGCATAGTACCTGGCTTATCGACTATAATTAATAATAGCTAGCATTTATAGAGTGCCTACTCTGTGCCCAGCACTGTACTAAGCCCTTTACAGTATCTTATTTAATCTTCATGACAATCCTGGGAGGTAAGTGCTATTATCCCCATTTTACAGTTGAGGAAACTGAGGCAAAGGTTAAGTGACTTTCTCAGGGTCACATAGCTAGTTAAGTTTCTGAGTTTTGTTTCTGGATTTGAACTCAGGTTTTTCAAACTGTAAGCCAAGCCCTCTATCCACTGTGCTACCTGCTGACTTATGTCCTGTCTTCCATCTGTATTCCATTTTTCATATCATATCAAACTAAAACAACCCAATCCTGACCTATATCTTTTTATCATTTTTGTTCTAACTTTGGACAGTTTAGCTCTTTGCCCTAACAAGTCAGTGGTCTGACTGTAGACAGACTGCTGACTCAGGAATGACTTCCGTATTGGTAACTAGTCATTTTCTGTCTGTTAAAATATAATTTTGGGGGAGCGGCTAGGTGGTGCAGTGGATAGAGCAGCAGCCCTGAAGTCAGGAGGACATGAGTTCAAATGCAGCCTCAGACCAAACACTTACTAGCTGTGTGACCCTGGGCATGTCACTTAACCCAACTACCTTAAAAAAATATATATATATATATATATATATATATATATATATATGTATATAAAATTTTTTCATGATTTTACTTGGTGTTCACCATGTTTATATGTTTACTAATTCTTTCCTTGAAGAAATTATTAATGATTTAGGTGTGAGGCTTCTGTGTTGTCTACAGGTCTTTGGCCTCTCATTTCTTGTTCCTAATCCATATTTTACAATATATTTCTTACTGTCTTCACCTGTTCCCACTTTTAGGGTGAAGTTAGCAAGTTTCAGAATACATGCAGGTTGAGTTCAGAAGATTCTAATTTTTCATGGGATTTCGTAACTTTGCAATGGATGTTGGTGCATAAGCTGGAATTATATTCATGGTGGTCTTTTTGCAAATATTTGTCATGAACAGATCAACATAAAATGACCAAACATCCCATGGAATAATGTTTCTTGTTACCTTTGGGCACAAGATATAATCAGTGTGGGTTTTAGTATCTACTTTAGTCACTACTTTTTAGTCTCTACTCACCTCTACTTTGTGACCACAGAATATTGTTTTTTAGTCTTCAAGAGCCCCATTTTTCTCATCTAAAAAATGTGGAGGTCAGACTAGCTTATCCTTTGTGTCTTCTGGAACTTTACTGTTAAAATTCTATGACTCACATACATTAACATCCCGTGAAAGATCAGACTACAAAGATTAGGGCATCAGCATTGAGAGGTGTCCATGTGTCAGAGGAATTCCTGTACAGAGTCTAGACAGAAGGATTTATCATGATAGCTGGATGTTTGTTTGAAGATGTCATTGCACAGGGGCAGCTAGGTGGCGCAGTGGATAGAGCACCGGCCCTGAAGTCAGGAGGACCTGAGTTCAAATGTGGCCTCAGACCAAACACTCGACATTTACTAGCTGTGTGACCCTGGGCAAGTCACTTAACCCCAATTGCTTGCCTAAAAACTAAAAAAAATAAAAAAATAAAAAAATAAGATGTCATTGTACAAATTGAATCCAGAACCCACTGGGCTATCTATATCAGGGAGAACAACATCTAAAAAAAAAAGTCCCTGCTGGAAGAACAAAACAGATAAAAAATAATTATTGCCCAGATTATTACATACAATTGGTGTGGCTAGCCTATTGGTTGATTCAGTCCCTCATTTCATGTCTTGGACAGGTACTCTAGATAGACTGAACTCAGAATTGAATAGAGGAAGAAATTTCAATTAGGGAGATTGCATGAGAAAGAGAGAGAGAGAGAGAGAGAGAGAGAGAGAGAGAGAGAGAGTATGTGTGTGTGTGTGTTGGGGGCAGTACAGATTTCTCTGGTGTAGGGAACTCTTAGTGGGGAAACACCATCTAATAATACATATTTGCATCTGTTTTACAGTCAGAGAGTTCTCTTACGTACTAAAAGGGTAAGCACAAAACACTTTACTTTTTTCTCTTTGCAAAATTGGTATCTTTTGTTTTTAAATGGCTCTCAATTCAAAATATAGTGTCCCCCCCACCCCAGCCACTCCCTCTAATAAAGAACAGAAAAAGAAGGGGAAAGGGTGGGGAAGGCAAATTGGACAGTATATTCAGTGTTCATAAAGTTGGTGAAATATTGAAGGTAGATGCAATGGGACCAGAACCTAGCAGCAGTGGTTTAAAAAAAAAAATCAAGCCAAGTAACTCTTAGAAGGGCAGCTGAGTCATCAAAGCAGCTATTTTCTATTCACTTTGCCTCTCAGGTTATCTCTGCCTTCAGTCTCCAGTGGTTCCGGTGCTTTTCGAGCCTATCATTTCTCAGCTTATGATCTAAATCACTTCCTATCTCTGGGCCTCAGTTTCTGCATCTATGAAATGAAGGGTTTGGTCTCATACTGTTTTTGTGTACAGTACAGTATTCTTTTTCCATGAGGAATCAAGACGCACTGAATGAGTTTGTCAACTCTATAGAGCATCAGACCTATGTGTGCAAAAACCAGTCATTTTTGTTGTGTTTTTTGCAAGTTAAAAATTGCATATATTTTGAGATTCAGTGTACGTATAAAAAGCAAAATTTGTTAATGATAAAAGCTAAAATGTGTTTAAAGCTTTAAGGTTCAAAAAGCACTTTATATATATTAACTTATTTGATCCTCACAGCAACTCTTTGTAGTAGGTTCTATAATTATCACCATTTTATAGATGAGAAAACTGAAGCACAGAAAGGTTGTTAGCTGCCCAGGATCACAGAGCGTGGTAGGATTAGAATTTCAGTTTTTCTCATTTCAAATCCTGTATTCTATCCCCTCCCTTGTACAACCTAGCTGTTTATTTTGTGAATACTATGTTTACCATGTTATCTATGGTGGATAAGTGAAATTTATATTGAACAAAATTATAAATTTTCTTTAATCTGTGACAACTTCAATCCAAGTATTTTTTAAGTAAAATTCTTTAAAATTTATTTTAAAAAATATTTGGTTGCTGTGGTAGAAACATCTCGACAAACACAGCTCCCTCCCCCAGAGATCCCCAAGTATATTAAGTTAAGGAAAACTGCTTAAAAGAATGGTTGCCACCCCATAGTATGTGTTACTTTCTACTTTTGTAGTTTAGCACTTGATGAAAGGAAGGCTAGGTACTAAGAATTTAACAATATGGTCTCAGTATCATCTATTCTGTTTGACCTGAGTTTTATTTTGTTGCTATTTCATTCTTCTTCTGATAAGACTTGCTGTCAGTCAAAAGTGTTGATATATAAAACAAACTCTAAACCTATGGAAAAAAATGAAAAAAACTGGAGAGAGGGAAAGCTAGGTGGCACAGTGGATAAAGTACCAGTCCTGAAGTCAGGAGGACCTGAGTTCAAATCCCACCTCAGACCAAACACTTAATACTTACTAGGTGTGTGACCCTGGGCAAGTCACTTAACCCCAGCTGCCTAAAAATAAAAAACAAAAAACTGGAGAGGGTGGCATAGTAGTGAAGAAATGTAATTGTGGGCTTTCCTGACTTCATTAGTATGCAGTCATCTAACCAATTTGACTACTAATATTACTAGGAGGAAAAAAAATATATATATATATTTATTTACCTCTAATTTGTATTACTAGGAAGGGCATGATAACTTGAGATGGACAAGAGATGGATTAAATTGGTTCTAACAAGTTCTAACAATCTCCAGCTCTCTTGGGAGGGGGGAGTAAGCATAACACACCTTTAATTTGCAGAAACATTTTCTCCATCACTTTCTCATGTAGACAATCAGCAAACAATAAATACAGCCCTGATTTGTAGTGTTTTTTCCCCCCAACTTAAAAATGCTCACATTAAAAATTTAACAATAGGCTCTTCAGCTAGTTGGAACTTGTTTCAGCATATCCCTATTTGGGACCTCATTAGATACCTTTTCAGTAGCTGATACCGAGTCATTAACGAGTATTGTTTGGGTCTGGCCATTTATCCCACTCCAAATCTATCTAACCCCTAACTTCTAGCCTACATCTCCATCTCGTCCAAAAGCACAAAATGAGAGGCTGTCAAAAGGTAAAGTATCTACAGCATTCCCTGACCTACCAGTTTATGACCCTGGGAAAATAGGAAGTGAACATCTTCTGCTAGGATGTTATTTTTTTCAAAAGTTTTAAAAATTATGAACTTGAAAATCATCCCCACATAAATATTTATATATACAAGGGCTAAAAGGGAGGATTGTATGTGAAACTGTAAATCTTTTGCATATTTTAAAAAAATATATGTAATTACACTTTTTTCTTAGCAATAATTGCATTTTTGTAATTCATGGCCTCAAAATACTCAGTTAAAGTTTGAACTAAATGTTTGTGTCAAGGCAGCTTCCTTCCCCAAGCTGTGAATGGACTGTTTTGACAGTGAAGCCTGATCCCCATTATCATCCTGTGATCACAGCTGAATTCCTGTAGTAGGGGATGGCCTCTCCTAAGGGCCAATGAGGAACCAAGTTTTCTTCTTCCTTCTGCTTTTCTCTCTGCTGAGTTACACCAACAAGTAGTTGGTATTAGTAGCCATACCATCATTATTGTCCTAGTCCTGAGAAAGAGCCTCATGGCAGATGGGCATAGAACCATCAGAGGTTCTTGTCCTAGTTAGAACGCAGGGAAGATAGCAAGGAGAGAGGAGGTGTCCCTGTAGAATCTCTAAAATGTATATTAAATTTAGTGTGGTCATACTAACATGCCCTGCCTCTCTCTGTCCCCTTCTGAACCTCATATCGTTAAAATGTTTCACTGCTGGCTCTTTTCCTTCTACTTTTTCCCCACATCTTTATCAAAATCTTCATACTCTCTCCCCAACATTCCTTCCTCCCCAAATAAAAGCCCTCCCTTATAACAAAATGTAGTCAAGTAAAACAAATCTGTGTTGGTTTAAGTCATGTCTGAAAAACGTCTGTTTTGTTCTGTACCTACAGTCTGAAAACTTTTTGTTCCTATCCCTTTGGCCATTTATCCACTGGGGGAGTGGCTCTTTTTCTCATATATTTATCAATTCCACATATATCTTGAATATCAGACCTTGATCACAGAAATTTGCTGTAAAGCTTCCTCTCCCCCACTTCTTAATTGCTTCCCTTCCAATTCTAGCTGCACTGGTTTTATTAGTGTAAGAAATTGTCAATTTTATGTATTCAAAAATTACCTATTTTGCTGCTTAGATAATCACTATCCCTGGTTTGGTCAAGAACTCTTCCCCATAGAATGAAAGGTATCTGCTTACCTTCTCTGATTTGTTTAATATAAATGACCTTTTACGTACAGTTCATCTGTTTGGAACTGTGTGTGGAATACAGCATTAGATATTGATCTAAGCCTAATTTCTCCCACACTACCTTTTTAAATTTCCCAAAGGTTTTGTCAAACAGCCCTTACCCCAATGGTTTGAGTCTTTGGATTACCAAACACTCTGCTACTGCATTAAAATCTTCCTAGATCTCATGTACCTAATCTGTTCCAAATTAGCCTCTTTATTTCTTAACTGGTACCAAATAGTTTTTTTTTCTTTTTTGGTGAGGCAATTGGGGTTGAGTGACTTGCCCAGAATCACACAGCTAGTAAGTGTTATATGTCTGGGGCCATATATGAACTCAGGTCTCTTGACTTCAGGGCCAGTGCTCTATCCACTGCACCACCTAGCTGCCCCATACCAAATAGTTTTGATGATTATTGTTTAACTTTAGTTTGAGATATGGTTACATAGAGGCCCTCTTCCTACTTTTTTTCCCATTATTTTGTAGAGATATTCAGCCTCTAATTCCTTCAGATGAATTTTGTAATAGTTTTGCCAAGTTCTACAAAATGATCTTTTCATAGTTTAATTCCCATGATAATCTGTAAATTAATTTAGTTAGTAATATTATTATATGAGCATGGCCAATCATGAACATTTAGTTCCCTTCCAATTATTTTCTTCTTTTATTTCTGTAAAGAGTATTTTGAAAGGGCAGATAGATGGTGCAGTGGATAGAGCACCAGCCCTGGAGTCAGGAGGACCTGATTTCAAATGCAGACACTTCACGCCAGCTACATGACCCTGGGCAAGTCACTTAACCCTGATTGCCTCACCAAAAAAAAAAAAAAGTATTTTGAAGTTATAATTCCTATATGTCTTATTAAGTGGACTCCCAGAAATTTTATCTATTTTCTGGTTATTTTGAATGGAATTCCTATTTCTGTCTCTGCTAAGTTTTGTTGATAATGTATAGAAAAGCTGATGGTTGTGCTGATTTTATAACCATCCACTTTAGACATTTCTTCATCAGAATTATTATTTTTTTTTTGTCCTCAGAATTTCATCCATGAGAACTTCCCCTCCTTCCCAGGCAGACTTCTCCTGTAGACTCTTATGCCAAGGATCCTACCTGTATCTTCTCTAAGTCTCTTGAAATCCTCTCTCCTTAAATTTAGGGTGCATATTATACTATACCCCCTTCACTCTAGCAAAAACTAAGGTAGAAGGGTCCCTTTCCCACAAAGTTCCCATTATTTTCACTCCAACAAGCAGTTCCCCCTCTTGATGAGAATATATTAAGACACAGATTAGAAGTTCCCCTCATTGCTTCTCTTAACATTTTGAAGAGTGAAAGCATCATTAAAACAATTCAAGAACATATTAGCTACTCTGCTTGGGACAGACAATGAACATCAAGAAATACTGAATTATTCAAGTTCCCCATCACTATTACATCTTACCTCCATGCCAGAACTGTAATGTTTTCTAAACTCTTCATCTATTTTCTCCAAGTGAATTGTAGCATATTCATGACAACACTTTTATTTCTATCCTCAAATGATCATCACTTAAATGCTCTCTGTTATATTTTCTCTGTCAGTTTCCTGGAATTCCTCACCCATCTTTTTTTTTTTTAAAATTCTGAACTTTAACAAATGCTGAATAATATAGGCATTTCCACATACACAGCAGGTGATGCAGTGGATAGAGTATCGGGCTTGGGATTCCCAAGTTCAAATCTGGCTACAGACACTTAGTAGCTATGTGACCCTGGGCAAGTCACTTCACCCTGTTTGCCTCGGTTCCTCATTGGTAAATTGAACTGGAGAAGGAAATGGCAAACCATTCCAGTATCTTTGCCAAGAAAACCCCAAAATGGGGTCCTAGAGAGTCAGAAATGACTGAACAACACAAAACTGCAGATCTCCACTATGTGTACCTTACTTTTTCCTTTTTAAAATACACTAGTTTACCTGTTGGCTTTCAAGAGTTGTCATGTTTGTGCTTTCTGGCCTTCCTTCTCTTAAAAAAAAAGATTTCTCAAGGGCCTTCTTTTTTTTTTCTTGCTACCCCATTCCTACTTTCCGTCCCCTCCTCACTCCTTTGCCACCTTGGGGGGGCCAGGGAACAACAAAGTCCTTGTAACAAATGTGCATAGTTATGCAAAACAAATTTCCATATTGGCACTGTCTAAAAAAAATGTATATCCCCTTCTGCATCTTGAGTTTAACACAGCTCTGTCAAAAGCCTTCACCTATCTTAAGATAAAATGCTGTAACTACCCTATATATAGAACTTGTAATGACGCTCAAATGAGATAATGTATATAAAGTATTTTGATAACCTCAAAGGGCTACACAAATATCTATTAATATTAGTCTTTAGTTCCATTTTGTTTGGAAAGTGGCCTTTGAAGGGGCCGTTCACTATCTGGCTACCAGAATAGGATGGGTGGTGCTAATTATTACTGGTTGAGGTGGGCCTTCTTAAATGGGAATTCCCTGAGGGGACTGAAGGCAGAGCTCTCACTTCTTTAGATTTCAGTTTCCCCATACTTAAAATGAGAGAGGATAGAATGGATAAGCCCTCTGCTGTCTTTCAGCTTTAACTAGGCTCCATAGTCTAACGCCCTTCCTAGCTGTGACATTCTCTATGTCATACTCTGAGAGCTTCTAGATCTATTTCATGACTGAAACTACTCTCTCCACACTCACCAATGACTTTAATTTTCTAAATCCTTGTTTTTTTCTTAGCCCCATCCCTCCTAAACTCTGTAATATTTGAAATTTAACTATTCCCCCCTTCTGTATATTCTTCCTCCTGGAGTTTTTCTAATAGTGCTTCCTCCTGGTACTCCTTACACCTGTCCTTTAAAGCCTTCTCAATAGGATCATTATCTGTATCTTTTTCATTTTGAGTAAGTACCAAGGGCTCTGACTTGGGCTTTTCCTTCCTTTTCACTCTTAGTAATCTGCCTTGGCTCCCATGGTTTAAACACTCAATTCTATGCCAGATGCTTCCCAAATGTATATATTCAGCCCTCTTCTGAGGACAAGTCCTTCATCTCTAACTGCTGGCAGGGTATCTCCACTTGGATGTCCCATAAGTGGCTAAAATTCAACACATCAAAAAGAGAATTCATTATCTCTTCCCCAAAACCAACTCCTTCAAACCTGCATAATTCTGTTAAGAACATCAGCATCCTTTTAGGCACCCAGGATCTCAGCCGGAGCCATCCTCAACTCCTCACTCTCACTCCACATATCCAACCAGTTGTTCTTATCTTGAATTTTAATCACATCTGCTCCAAGTTAGAAGCCATGAGTAAGTACAATAGCCTTAAAAAATTAACAAAACAAAACCAGCTGATAGGAGCTAATGGCCAAGATACTGGGTTATGGTGGCAGTGGTAGGAAGGTAGCAATAGAAGTTGTCACAGGTCTGCAAAAGCCTCTTTCTGCTGGTCTAACCACTGTTCCAGAGTTCTGGCCTTGGGGTTGAGTTTCAAGGTCAGCTCCATGTCTCGGTCTGGATTCATGGTGTAGAAGCGGAACATGTTGGCCAGGTCCTGTGCCCCAGGAAAGCCAAGCTTCTCATAATCCTCAGGGGAGGTCTACCAATAAAAGGACAACCCATGAAAGTCAGCACCTTGTCCAGGATGCAGCTGGAGCCACCAAGTAAATTCAGACTTTCTTTCTCTCTCTTTTTTTAAATAAGTGACAAAAGCTTATTCAGATCCAGTCTTCAAGAAGAGGATTTACTCTTTTCTTCTACAATTTACAAGTTTAGAATCTCAGGATCAGGGAGCCTACCATTCATGTGATCAGTCTCTACATCTATGACATCTCATTAATCCACCTTTACAGTCAATAGCGTCTACCTGTCTTCACTTGTCTAGCTTTTTAGAAACTGTCAAGGAAAGTGAATTATAATTAAGTTTGTCCTAAGGATTTTACTGCAGAAGGCCCAGCACGGTGGTACATGATTCTAATCCCCTGCTACTGAGGGAGGCTTAGGCTGTTGGACTGCTTGAGTTCAGGAAGGCTAAAGCCAATCAGGTGTCTACACGAAGTGGCATCCACAATATGGGTCAAACATCCCTCCCCAAGATGGGGGGGGGCCACCAGGCTATTGAGGGCGTAAGTAGAATGGGTCAAAACTTCTGCACTAATAGCATTGGGACTGGGCCTATAAGTGAGTGGTATACTTCCAAGCCTGAATGAGATAAGGAGACCCAGGCTCAAAATTAAAAAAAAGGAATAAACAAACAAACAAATAACGAGAATTAAATGTATAAATTTTAAGACACTGGATTACAAAGGAAACCAATTATATTCAAATACAAGTATCAAAATTTTTTTTTTAAAAATCAAGTTCATGGACCCTGGGGTTAAGAACCCCGGTCCTGAAGATACACCTGTAGATACCCAAAGGTACCAGAAATACAGGGCTGGGGAATGACCTGTGCTCATACCCTGGCTTTGCCATGATTAGCCATGACTATGAGAGGGAGTTTACATCTCTGAATTTCAGTTTTCCCTTTTTTTGTTGTTGTTGTTATTTTAGACAATGGGGTTAAGTGACTTGCCCAGGGTCACACAGCTAGTAAGTGTTATGTGTCTGAGGCCGGATTTGAACTCAGGTCCTCCTGAATCCAGGGCCGGTGCTCTATCCACTGCGCCGGCTAGCTGCCCCCGTTTTCCCATTTTTTAAATGGGGATGATGATATTGTACTACCTACCTTATGGGGCTCTGCAAGGAAAGATGCTCTGTACACTATAAAACATTACATAAATGTAAGCCATTATTATTTTTAACATCAACATCTAAAGACTGATATCAGACTGCCCTCCCTTTGAGAAAATGCAGCATGGTGTGGCAGGAAGGCTGAATTTGTAGTCAAAGGACTTGGGTTTAAATTCTGACTTCAATGGCCACATTTATAATATAAGGAGGTTGGACTTCATGGCTCTCAATGCTCCTCTCAGCTCCAAATCTATGTTCCCATGTTGTCAGGCCTCAGGGAACTTCCTACCTTGGCATCACGTATGGTCTTCCCGGTGTATTTAGAAAGAAGGGAGGCATACTCTGCGGCTGTGTGCTTGCACGTGCTAAGCCCAATGTTTCGACCCACGTACTCTTCTGGGGACTTCAGCAGGCTGAGCACCACAGGACCCAGGTCGGCCACTGACATTCCATCCATCGGGACATCCCCCATGGGCAAACCTTCAAAGGGGAAGAGAAAAAAAGACCCAAGGATGGTGGCTGGGGGAAAGAAAATTCTCTTCTCCCTACCAGACCGTTTGGAGCAATTCTAACACCATCTTGTAAGTCTAATGCTGTCCTTTGCCAAGGCCGAGCTGGTTTATCTGACATCTGCCAGACAGAAGGTTCTAGTGGCTGGCATATCCACAGAGCAAAGGATTATCGATCCTCCTGGCTATCAAACACCCTTTAGACCAAGGCAACTCCTTTGCCACCTATCGTCTTAGGAGAATGAATTGCCCAAGCACTGAAAGATCGACTTGTCCAGGGTCACAAAGCCAGTACATGTCAGAGGTGGATCCAGGTCCTCCTGACTCGGACCTTGGTTCCCCATCCAATGCCATGCTGCCTCTCATGATCTATAAGATGACATTAAATCTCTTTCCACCACAAAAGGGTAAACAAGAGAAAAAAAACAACTTGGGGGTAGGAAGAAAGCCTTGCTGTGACAGGTCACTGAAAGAGATAGCACGTGAAAATAAACTCACTCAGCAAGTAACCATTTCCATCAGGGGCTTTCTGGGGTAGGAAGTAGGTGAGAAAGTTTTCAAAGTAGCAGGGCAGCCGGACACTGATCATTGGCACACCCAGGGCCCGGAAATATTCCTCAACCTCCCCTTTGCCATCAAAGTGCTTGACTATCAGCTGGCCGCCCGTCAGCTTCTTCACGTTCTCCAGTCCACTGTAGACCACGTAACTCAAGCCCAGGCGTTTGGACAGATCAGCCAGGAGTTTACCCTGTAGAAGAGACCATGTCCTCACAAATTAGGAACCACAGGAAGGGTATCCCTCCCGTCATTCAACATACACTTTATTATTTGTCTGCTCATTTATCAAATGCCCTACCCTGGGTAAAACAATGACAAACAAAACAGTCCCTGAGCTCAAGGAACTTACTCATACGTAGGGAGATACAGCACATACACAAAGAAGCGTAACACACAAGTCCCCAACTCCCTAAAAATGACATAGCTCAGAATCACAGATGCCTCTGACGGAAAGCTCACTCCTTCCCGAGGGAGCCCTTTGCACTGGACTGTTATTGAGCATTCTTACTCATCCCGGGCAGAAATCTGCCTCTTGTAACTCCTACCAGAACACCTTAGTTCTGTCTTCTGGAACAAAAGGAAGCTCTAACTCCTCTTTCAGTTGCAAACTGGAGCAAAGCAAAACCAGTGCACTATTTCTAGTTTATGTAATTGTTCTATTGAAGCACAGGTTCTTAACCTTTTTTTTTTTAACCTTTTTCTTTTTTGGTAGGCAATGGGGTTAAGTGACTTGCCCAGGGTTACACAGCTAGTAAGTGTCAAGTGTTTGGTCTGAGGCTGGATTTGAACTCACATCCTCCTGACTCCAGGGCCTGTGCTCTATCCACTGCACCTCCTAGCTGCCCCAGAATAATGTTTTTAAATGCATAAAATAAAATACAGAAGACAACAAAGGGAACCAAAGGTAATAAAAACAAAAAATGTAATTTTTTTTCCCCATTGCAGCTTATGGAACCCTTGAAATCTATTCACAGACCCACTGAGTATTGGTGGACCCCAGCTTGAAAACCTCTGTATTTAAAGGTGAACAAAAAGATCAGTGAATGATAATCATTTTTCTCTACTCTATCTAGGAGGGTTTCTTGGAGAGTGGAGAATTTTAGGAAATCTTTAAAGGAGGGGAATGAATGAGCTGAAGTGAATGGAGAAAAGGTCTCTGAGAATAGTATGTTTCTAGAATTTCCACTCTGGCCTCAGTTCTTTTGACTCAGCTACTCCCTCATCTGTAAGAATTGTGTTTTTTTGGACCAACTCCTTCCTAATCAGAGATTCTCGTGTAGCCATTCCTAACGTGTTCCAGGACTCCCCTGTCCCTCTCCTATCCTTGGCTTGTTCCTTGTCAGAGTTAGGGGTGACTTAGTCTCCAAGGGGAAGGCTAACCTGGGGGATCCTGATTGGGGTGGTTCTGTTTTCTAGACAAGATTACAAGAGGTAGCAGACACCTACCAAGCAATTAACATTCCTTAATTGCTAGAGAGACGAATGAACATCCACACCTGAAGGCCAACCCACCTATAAATCAGGATGGCCAAGTGATATACTGTCAGGCCAATTAGAAAGGAGACACACCTAGGTTCAAAAGACCCTGTCGGCCATCACTTGGGGTCTTTGGTCATAGAGAGAGAGGCCATACACCCAACTTCTTGGCCACGGATAGCCTAACCAATAAATTGATCATGCGAAGGTCCTCGGCTTTTGCCGAGGTGCCAACATGACCCACTTTATTCACAGTTTACAGGTTGCTGTTATTAAAATGATATCTTGCCCTGGAGAAAACTATGCCTTTGTTGCAATTTTATTCACCACCAAGGGGAAGAGGAGGTGGAGGGCAAGGAATGTACTGGGAAGCGTAGGCGACGTAAAAACAAAAGATGTCAATAAAAATATTTTATGAAGAAGGTAAAAAAATAGGAAACTTTGTAAACTGTAAAGAGCTATATAGATGTGATAGATTATCATTTTTCCTCAACTCTGCACTCCTCCATCTGGACATCTCCTTAAGCTGTATCTTTGTACAAGCTGTCCCCTAATGTCTGGAATGCATGGATTCCTCACTTTGGCCTTTCTAAATCCTTAGCTTCCTTCAAAGCTCAGCTCAGATGCTAGTCAGTCAACAAGCATTTATTAAGTGCTTATTATTATTTATTAGTATTACTGTTATTGTATTATGTGCCAGGCACTGTGCAAAGCACTAGGGATACAAAGAAAGGCAAAAAGATGGACCCTGCTCACAGTCCAATGGGGAGAATATGCATGTAACTATGTACAAACGATATATACAGGATAAATTGGGGATAGTCCACAGAGGGAACACATCAGCATTAAGGAGGATTGGGAAGGGTTTCTTGTAGAAGATTCGATTTTAGCTGGGACTTGAAGGAGGCCAGGAAAAGGAGATGAAAAGGGACAGAACTGCAGGCATGTAAAAATGAAAATGCCTGGAGTTGGGAGATGGAGTATCTTATATGAGGAACGGTACAGAGGCCACTGCCACTGTGTCATAGTGTATAGGAGGGAAGGGGGAGTAAGGTATAAGAACACTGGAGGGGCAGCTAAGTAGTGCAGTGCATAGAGCGCTGGTCCTGGAGTGAGGAGGACCTGAGTTCAAATCTGCCTTCAGACACTTACTAGCTGTGTGACTCTGGGCAAGTCACTTAACCCCAATTGCCTCCAAAAAAAAAAAAGAAGAAGAAGATGACTAGAAAGGAAGAGGGGGGGCTTTGAATGCCACATAAGATTTTAAAAATTTGATTCTGGAAGTGACAGGTAACCATTGAAGTTTATTGAATAAGCAGGTGAGATGGTCAGACTTAAGGAAGATCAATTTGACAGCTGAGTGAAGGAGGGATCAGAGCGGGGAAAGATTTGAGGCAGGGAGACCCACCGGCTGCTTATTTCAGTAGTCCAGGGTTGAGGTGATGGGTGCCTACAGCAGGGTAGTGGCAGTGTCAGAGGAAAGAAGAGGGCCCATGGGAGAGATGTTATAAAGGTAGAAACAACAGGAATTAGTAACAGAGTATATATGGGGGATGACAGAGAGTGAGGACTCAAGGATGATACCTCGCTATGGAACCTGAAAGACTGGGAAGCTGATCATTTGCTCGACAGTAACAACGAAGCTGGGGAGGGGAGGGTTTTGGGGAAAAGATAATGAGTTTAGATTTTGGATACGTTCCCTCTTAAGAGAAGCCTTTTCTGATAGCCTAGTCATTAAGATTCCCTCCCTTCTGAAATGATCTTGTACACACGTATTTGTACGGCTGTATCCCTGCTCCACCCACCTCTGATAGAGCACAACCTTGCTGAGGGCAGGGACCACATTTTTGTTTTCATCTTTGTTTTCCTACATATAGCAAGCATTCAATAAATGTGTGTTGACTTGAATCATAGAACTTAGAGCTGGATGGACAGGGAAACTGAGGCCCATTTTATCTCCACCTGCTTAATCTCCTGCTCCTGGTTGAGATTCTCCCAGTAGTTGGTCACGATGAAAGCTGCATAGGCCCCTGCCAGGGCTGGCTCCAGGCTCTTCTCATCATCTTGGTCTCCTTGCACCACCTCTGCACCTTGACTTTTCAGATGTTCTGCAGCTCTCTGCCGGGGATTTCGAGTCACCACACGAACTCTGAATGTCTCATCTTCCAGGAGAGTCTTGGCAACTGAACCCCCTTGGGCACCTGGGGGAAAAAAAAATGAGACAGCCTTTCTTTGAAGTTCCTATCCCAAGCCAACCCATCACCTTGAAACTCTTTCTCCTAGAATGAGCCCTTTCAAAAGGAAAAGACTAATGTTTTCTTTCACAACATGATCAATATGGAAATATGTTTTGCATGACTGCACATGTATAATCTATATCAAATTGTCTTCTCAATGCAGGGGAGGGAGGGAGAGAATTTGGAACTCAAAATTTAAAAAAAGAATGGTAAAAATTGTTTTTATATGTAATTAAAATATTTAAAGAAAAAAATAAGTTAATATGATCAAGGAAAAAAGGGCAAAGACTATTATTGTTTTTTATTTCCCTCTGAAACCATGAGATCAGTCAATCAATAAACATTTATTAAGTGCCTACTATGTGCCAGGCACTGTACTAAGCACTAAGGATATAAAAGTCCCTGCCCTCAAGGAGCTTACAATCTAATAGGGGAACCAATATATGCAAGCAAATACATACAAAGAATGTTACATATAAGATAAATAAGAGATATTTAACAGAAGGAAAGCACTAGAGTTAAGAGAGAAGGCTTCCAGTAAAAGATGGGATTGAGTTGGGACTTAAAGGAAGCCAGGGAGGTCACTAGGCAGGGTGGACGAAGGAGATGTTCCAAGCCTGAAGGACGGCCAGAGAGATGCAAAGAGCAGAGAGACGGAGTGTCTTCTTCATGGAATAGCCAATAGGCCAGTGTCACTGGATCGAAGAGTACATGTAAGGTGTAGGAAGCCTGGGAAGGTTGGAGGGGGTTAGGTTAGAAAGGGCTTTAAACACCAAACAGCATTGGAGTTTCCTAAGTAGGAGGCGACATGATCATACCTGAGCTTTAGGAAAATCACTTTAGTATCTGAATAGAGGATGAACTGGAGTGAGGAGAGACTTAAGGCAGGCAGACCCAGCATCAGACTATTACAATTGCCCAGGTGTGAGAGAATATGAATTGTCAAAGACCCTACAAGTAGTGAAGAACAGAGCTAAGGTTTGAACTCACATTCTCTGATTCCAAATCCAAATCCAATATACTGTGTAAATGAGTTCAAAGATGCCCTCTAGCTCAGCGGTTCTTAAATCGGGCTACATGAACTTAAAAAAAAATTGATAATTATATTTCAGTATAGTTGGTTTCCTTTGTACTTTATTTGGGGGAGAAGGGCAGGTTCAGCCAACTTTTGATCTGTGGGTAAAGCTGACATGCCAGGCTAGGGAGAGAAAAATATAATTATTTCATGATATATTTTAACATGATCTTGGATATACTTGGGTCTAATCTTGTTGCTGAAAAATCTTGTTGCTGAAAAAAAAATGCTTTACACAGCATTTACTATGTCTGTAGCAATTAAAAAAAGTAAAAAAAAATAATATAATGGAATATTACAGTATGATAAAAAAAATTGAAAGATATGAAACATAAAAGAAAAGAAGACTTCTGAGAGGTCACACGAATTGACTTTAGTGACATTGTTTTTGACCAGATCAATGATTTCAGCTTTGTACCTCTCAGTGAGGAATTTCCCCAACCAGTGAAGATTAGCACCCTATTAACAAGCTTACAGTAGAGTCACTGAAAGCTTAAGTAACTAGCCTACAGTCAGTATGTGACAGAGGCAAATCTTTATATGGAAGCCAGGTTTCTATCTATGATATCGTAAAGAAGGAATAGTAGAATTTCACTCGTTGTTTATTAATTTATTTGGTTCCACTTGGCTAAATACCAAAGGTTTTATGTTAGATTTTATTTCTTATTTTGCATGTTTTATTTGATTAGTTATTTTTGTTGACTTAAGTTTGTAGCAAAATAAGTTTTAACATTTCCACTCCTTATGTTTCTTTGTGTCTCTCACAGCGCTTGGCAGAGGGCAAGACACACAGCAGAGACTGAATTTCATTCTTGGCAGAAGAGGGATTCCATCTGTTCACTCCTTTCTCCCAACCTCCAAAAAAAGTCTTAGGACCTGGAGCCCTAGCTACTCCACAAAATACAGTTATCCCTTCCACACTGCAGGCCATAGGGAAGTGGTGCCCCCTCCCCCTTGATGATCTGGAAATTTTGGCCCTTTATACCAAAGAAGTCCGAATTTTTTCTTTTTCTTTTATGCTATGTTTATAGTACCTTATTGTAAAATTTGGGTTAAGTATTTGGTCAGAGGGTCTCTGTTGTCTGTTGACCTTCTTGTATTCCCTGCAGGTTCCATAAAACTCTCCAGAAATTCCCATTTAATTTTTTTATGCCCACTCGAAATATATCAAAACCACAATGGGGAAAGTTGTGATGTGGAAGGGATAACTGTAGTCATAGTCTGTGGTTCCTTACTAGCTTGTCCAGGACACTAGTCAACCCCTAGCCCACCCTGAGTTATGAGTTCTATCCTAAGACGTAGGAAATGTCAAGACTTGGCTTCATCCTTGACTTACTGTATTGGTCTTATATTAATCACTTCTTCTCTTTAAGGTTGCTTTTCCTCTGCTGTAACACCAAAGGAATTTGACTCCGCGATCTTTAAAGTCTCTTCCAATTGTAACATTCTGTGCTCCAAAAGTCTATGTTCTTTCAGCCCTTGCATTCTATACTTCTACTTACCTGTTGCTCCAAAAACCACTACCAGTTTCTTATCAGCCATGAAGAGTCACACAGCAGGAATGAACAGGAGCTCAAGTTAGGGAAGTCTGAAAAGGAATAGCGTGAGGTATTTAATTCAATAAACATTTACTAGATCCCAAAGCATCAAGTCTTGTTTCTGACACAAACTGGCTGTGTGACCTTGGGCAAGCCACTCTCCATGCCCCACCTCCTGGCTTCCCTCAAGTCCCAGTTAAAATCTCACCTTTTACAAGAAGCCTTTCCTGATACCCCTAATACTAGTCCCTTTCCTCTGAGATTGGAGGCAGAGCCAAGATGGTGGAGAGAACTGAGCACTTAGGCTGAGCTCAGCCCTCATCCTTTCTTATAGCACAGTAGTATTCCATCACATTCATATACCACAACTTGTTCATCCATTCCTCAAGTTGATGGGCATCCCCTCAATGTCCAATTCTTTGCCATCACACAAAGAGTTGCTATAAATATTTTTGTACATGTAGGTCCTTTTCCCTTTCTTATGGAGATCTGTTTTCAAGTCATGGTCTTCTAAGTTTGTGTTTTGAGCCTCCCTGACTCCACAGAAGCTTGTTATGGTCAGGTTGTTTCTTTTTTGTTGTTGTTTCTCATTTTTCTAGCCTAAGGACATTAGAAAAACCTGGAAAGACTTACATGAACTGATGCTAAGTGAAATAAGCAGAACCAGGAGAACACTGTACACAGTAACAGCAACATTGTACAATGATCAACTATGATAGACTTAGCTTTTCTCAGCAATACAATGATCCAAGACAATTCCAAAAGACTCATGATAGAAAATCAGAGAAAGAACTACGGAGTCTGAATGCAGACTGAAGTATACCATTTTCACTTCTTTCTTGTGTTTTTCCCTTTTGTTCTGATCCTTCTTTCACACATGACTAATGTGGAAATGCTTAACGTCATTGCACGTGTATAACCTATACCAGATTGCTCGCTGTCTTGGGGAGAGAGGGAGGGGAGGGAAGGAAGGATAAAAATTATGTAACTCAAAATCTTATAAAAAATGAATGTTGAAAACTATCCTTACATGTAATTGGAAAAAAACAAAATACTATTTACCCCCCCCCCCAATCAAATCTCCCTTAATGCTAGTCCCTTTCCTCTGAGATTATCTCCAATTTATCCTGTATGGTTGCCTCCCTCACTAGACTGTGAGCTCCTGGAGAGTAGGGATTGCCTTTTGTCTTTCTTTGTATCTCAAGCACTTAGCACAAGCCAGCCATAAAGAAGGTGCTTAATGCTTACTAAGACTGATATACAGATCTGGAAGTCATCTGCATAGAAATGATAATTTTTATGAGCTAATGAGATTACCAAAAGAGGATGGAGGAGAAAGAATAGAAGATCTCAGACAGAGCCTTAGGTTACACCTACAATGAGGAAATGATGAGCTAGTAAAGGAAATTAAGAAATTAAGAAATCATTGGTAATTCTGGAGAGAGTAGTTTCAGTTTGGGGAGGGAGAAAATGGGGAGGGTATTAGAAACCAAATTGCAAAGAGCTGAGAAGTAAATTAAGATGGAGGTCATATGGCTTTTTCTAAGAGTCTGGCTCTGTAAGGGAGCAAAGATATAGGATGATAGCTTGAGGGGATGGTATGGTCAAGCGATGACTTTTTTTTAAATAAGGGAGACCTAGGCATATGTGCAAGAAATGAGGAACAAATTAATATGTAAGAGTAACTGAGAGAAGAAAGAGAGGAACTGTTTTAAAGGGTTAGCTCCACTGGAGATGGGATCAAGACTGGCCTTGGTAGTAAAATTGTGGTTTATCCTTAGTTTTTGAAAAGGACCATGACATCAGGGAAATGATGACATGACTTGCAATTAACTTTGATTTTAGTAAAGGAGGGCTGTGCAAAGTCACCAGCTTCACTTTCTCCTCCAGAGCCATCTGGGTCCAGTGGCCAGATATCGATCAGGATAACTGGAGATGGCCAGGATGCTGTGGGAGACCCTGGCCCTTTTTTCTGGTAGTGAGAAATGTATCTTTGGAGGGAGACAGTTTTCTCAGGGGCAGCTAGGTGGTGCAATGGATAGAGTGCTGGGCCTAGACCCAAGAAGACTCATCTTCCTGAGTTCAAATCTGGCCTCAGACACTTACTAGCTGTGTGGGCAAGTCACTTAACCCGTTTGCCTCAGTTGCCTCATCTGAAAAACGAGCAGAAGAAGAAAATGGCAAACCACTCCATTATCTTTGCCAAGAAAACCCCAAATGGGGGTTACAAAGAGTCACAACAACAAAAGGTTTTTTAAAAGTACAAAAAGGAAAGATTGTCAAAGGAAGAGCGCCAAAGGAAAGGTTGTTGAGGATAGAATTGGGGATCCAGAAAACACATTGGAAAGGTTGCGCATAGCAGGACGGAGACTCTGAAAGGGATGGTTGGGGATGAGAAAGTGGGGAATGACAGCAGGGGAAGAGAGGCTGTCAATGCTGTTAGAAAAGAGGTGAATGTCTGAAGGGAAGGAAACCTTTTCCCGAGAGGTATAATGTTCCTCCTCACCATCTTGTGCTACACCAAGGAGAAAGGAACTGATACATAGAGAACACCAGCTTTTATCATCACAAGATCCTTGAGACTAAGAATCCCCTTCACTTAGTATTTTCCTAGGAAACTACTGTCTCTTCCTTCCCTGATCCTGGTGACTTTTCTCTGCTGAAGGGAAAATCTCTTCCCTTATTAGAGCTAGAAGCGGCCCTAGAAGACAGAATTCAAGCTGAAATGTGATAAGGACATGGAAGAGGTCCAGCTGCCCACTGAATCATATTTTTCCCCTTTAAGGCCTAGCTCCTGTGACCCATCCTTCAGAACAACATCCCTAAATCCCCTTACCTAGCAGCCTATCTTTCCCTCCTGACATCACTCATAACCCTTTGGAACTCTCTAGATAGATACATGTCACATTCCAATTTGAATTATAATTATTTCTCATCATGTCTTACCCAATCTTTGCAACTGTATGCTCTTGCCCAATGACTTGCCCCAATAGACATTTGATCAATGTTTACTGAATTGAAAGTAGCTAAATGATGCCTAAGATTCCTTTCTAGCTCTTAATATTCTATGTTCTTCTGAGACCTCTTCCAGGTTTGATATTCTCCATTCTAAGGGTTCTTCCAATTCTGACCTGCCATGGTTCTAAGCAGCCTTTCTGTGGAAGCAGATCTCATCTGCTGCAATCACATATCTCTATAACCCTTAGCCTTGGACCAAAATGTCATTGAAATCTATTAGGAATCACAAAAGGCAGGTAGGTCCATCTGAAAAACTTTATTAGCACTAATCTCCATTGCCTTAGCCAATAATGATCCCAGACATCATCCCCATTTAAGAGAGAAATAAGGAAGGATACTCAATAGGAGCCACTGGATTGGAAAAGGTCAGTTTACATCCCAATCCTAAAGAAGGGCAATGCTAAAGAATGTTGAAACTACCCAGCAATTTCGCTCATTTCACACAGCAGTACCTTTATGCTTAAGACTCTGCAAGGTAAGCTTCAGCAATATGTGAACTGAGAATGACCAGAAGTGCAGGCTGGTTTTCAAAGAGGCAGAGGGACCAGAGACTAAATTTCCAACACCTGCTGGATCATGGAGAAATCCACTTCTACTTCACTGACTATACAAAAACCTTGGACTGTGTGGATCACAACAAACTGTGGCAAGTCCTCAAAGAGATGGAGTACCAGATGAGTTTACTCATCTCTTGAGAAACCTGTATTCAGGTCAAGAAACAACAGAACTGAATATGGAACAAATGATTGGTTCAAGATTGGGAAAGGAGCATGACAAGGCTGTATAGTATCACCTCATTTGATTAACTTATATACATCATGCGAAATGCCAGTCTGGACGAATCAAAAGCTAGGATTAAGGTTTCTGGAAGAAATATTAACAATCTCAGATATGCAGAAGATACCACTCTGATGGCAGAAAGTGAAGAAGAATGAAGAAGCCTCTTGATGAGGGTGAAAGAGGAGTGTGTAAGAGCTGTCTTGAAGCTTAATGTTAAAAAAAAAAACAACCTAAGATCATGGCATCTGCTCCCATGCTTCCTGGCAAATAGAGAGAAAAGAGAGGAAGCAGTATCAATTTATGTTTTTGGGGCTCTAATATCACCGCAAATGGCTACTGCAGCCATGAAATTAAAAGATGATGCTCCTTGGAAGGAAAGCTATGGCAAATCTGGAGACATCACCTTGCTGACAAAGGTCCATATATTCAAACCTATGGTTTTTCCAATAGGAATGTACGGCTGTGAGAGTTGGACTACTAGGAAAGCTGAGCACTGCAGAATCAATGCTTTTGAATTGCAGTGCTGGAGAAAACTTTTGAGAGAGTTCCTTGGACGTGCAAGGAGATCAAATCTATCAGTACTTAAAGAAATTAACTCTGATTATTCATCAGAAGGACAAATACTGAGGCTGAAGCTTAAATACTCTGAACACATAATGAGAAAATAGGACTCATTGGAAAAGACTCTGATGCTAAGATTGAAGGCAAAAGGAGAAGGGGACAGAAGATGACATGGACAAGGAAACAGTGAACATGAACTTGAAAAGACTTCTGGAGATAGTGGAAGACATAAGGGCTTGGCATGCCATGGTCCATGGAGTCAGCTGGACACAAATGGACAACAACAATAACAAAGGGGGACAAATTCCTGTTAAGGGGGGATATTGGGAGAAGCGGGATTAGGTGGAATTAAGTGGAATTAGGTGACCCTATATTTACTCCAACAGCAAACTATCTCTAACATATCCCAGGAAGGGAAGAGGGGCTCTTTCACTTTTCTTGCACCAAGCCTTAGGAGGGAAGAATCCTGAGGAAGTTGAGGCAGCACTAAGAGTTTGAGAAGAAAGAGGAGTTCCCCCTAAGCTGCCCACCAAAGGGTAGGTTAAAACTTGAGACTGGGATTCACAGAGGGCCCTATAAGATGGAGAAGGGAGAGGCAATAAGTAAATGTGAAAGTCACAGGAAAATCACCTTAGTATAGAGCAGGAGTTCTTAACCATTTTTTTATGTGAAAGACCCATTTGGTGATCTGGTGAAACGTTAGGCTCCCTTCTCAGAATACTGTTTTTAAATAACTCAATGATAGATATAATATTACCATATTAATATCTTAATTGAAATATCAAATTTCAGTTAAAGGTTAGTGAAGTAAAGGTGTAGTTGGTTTTTTTTCCAAACAAGTTCATGGACCTCCTGAAATCTATCCATAGACACCCTGGTCTGGAGTGTGGACCCCAGGTTAAGAACCCCTGGTCAAGAGGAAAGAAAAATAGTCCTAGAATTTGGAAACCTGAGTTTGAGTCTTGCGTCTTAGTGCCAGTGTTAGTTACCTGGAGCAAGTCACTTCCTTTCTCTGAGCATGTTTCCTTATCCGTAAGATGAAGGGGTTGAATTAAATTATCCCTACGATCCCTTCCAGTTGTAAAACTGATTCTATATCCTGCAGCAAAGGAAAGGTTAAGGGTATCTTTGGTTCTTTCAAGGGAAAAAAGATACCCTAGCCACATCATGTGGTCATCAGGCCCTTCTGAATGTAGAAAGTGAGTTGCCCAAGGCACTTGTTAAGTATGAACCCTAAAGATACATTCAGTTTCCTTTTCCTCGCTACTGAAACCCCAGCTTTCACTTTCAAACTCTTTTTACAAGTCTTGTAGAGGAAGCATTATTAGTATATGCTAGAGAGTAACCCGGACTGAGTTAGAGCCTCAGCTCTGCTACTCTCACAGTATCACCCTCTCCATCTCTGGGAATTTAACTAAAAATTCTCTGTTCTATTGTACCTTCCACCTCTAACATTCCATGTGCTACTGGCCCTTCTAGCTCTATTTTTTTTTTAAATATACCTACTTTATCAATGGAATTTATTTTTGTGAATTTTGGAAGCAATGGAGGTTAAGTGACTTGCCCAGGGTCACACAGCTAGCTAGTTAAGGGTCTGAGGTCTGATTTAAACTCAGTTCCTCCTGATTCCAGGGCCCGTGCTCTATCCACTGTGCCACTGGGCTGCCCCCTGGCTCTATTATTCTATGTTCTATTGTACCTTCCACCTCTAATGTTCCATGTTCTAAAGACCCTTCCCACTCTAACATTCTAATGATCCTCCTAGCTCTAACATTCTATATTCTAATGATCCTCCTAGCTCTAATATTCTAAAGACCCTCCTAGCTATAACATTCTATTGTACCTTCCAGCTCTAACATTCCATGTTTTAATGACCTTCTCAACTTTTATAGTCTATGTTAGTGCCTTTCAGTTCTGTGATTTTATGGTCTAAATCATCCAATTTCCATCATTCCAAAACACACCATTCTGCGAGCTTCTGGAACTGGTCTTCCCTCAAGGCTGCCCCTCTCTGGGGCCCCTCTGCTAATGGAAGGCTGGGTATGCATTCCTTGTTCCAATGACCCTTCCAGCTCTAACATTCCACAGGAGAATGACCCTTCCAAGCCCAGCACTGAGTCACGGCTTTCCCCTAGTCTAAGCACAGTCTCCGAGAATTCCCCAAACTCTGGCTCCGCTCCCACCACCGCCACGGGCCTGGCTCTAGACAACGAGATCTCTGCAACCCGAAGGCCCAGAACTGTCTCTCTGCTCCTGGCCGTGCATCCTCTCTGGCTGCTCGGGGACACCCCCACTTTCCGCTGCCACGACACCTGTGGAGCCTCCCACGCGGGAGTGGGAATTAGTTACCTCTTCTTCCAGCGTCCCCGCGAAAAGGATAAAAGCATCCAGACCCTCAAGAAAGACAGAGACAATGAGGAGTAGAAATCATTGTCCCTGGTGGGGGGGAACGAGGAGGTCTGTGCCAAGTTCTGACTTCTCCCACCTCGCTCCTCCACTCATTTCTAGAGGCCCACGTGGTCACATCTATTTAATAATATCTATATCCCATTTAGGGGAATAAAATTAAGGTTTTATTGGCATCCAAAATAGATCAGAATAAGATCGCACCCCCCTCCCAGCACAGATGGTACATTCCAGCCTGGGTCGACTTCTGCCAAGCTGTCCCTTGAAGCATGGCTGCTTACAGGGAAGTATTTGGGTTTTGAGAAGTTTTACCTATCAGATTGTATTTTGCATATAGTCATTGACTACAAGTCATATGACCTTAGGACTGAGAAACCATCTCAACTCCACCCCATCCCCACCCCACCTCAGTTTTTTAATTAATAAATTTTATTTCGACTTATTTATTCCCAACAAACTCATAGTTATACCCAATACTCAGTACAGTTCTGGGAAACAGTTATGCAAACAACCTAAGAGTGTGATTAGGGATCACATAGTACTTACACTTTTTACAGTTTACTGTTTGTTAAAATAAAAGAAAGATGTGTGTTTTCTCTTTAATAAATTGTTAACAGCTGTCCATTTAGAAAATCTGGTTTGTTGCCCTTTAAAGTTGTCTTCATTTATATAACTGTAAGCACTGTGCAATTAAAAAGATTGCTTTCTTCAGTCTTTGGGCTTCATACAAGTCTTCCTCATATGCCTCAGCCTGGTGTAGTAGAAAGAACTGTAGATCTGGAAGTTCTTATGGTGGACCGTGTAGCAGTCTGAGCTTCTGTTTACAACTCTGCTGTAAAAAGCAAGCACTGATTCCAATAACACCTACCTCACAGGGTTTGTTCCTTACCATGCGATGACATGCCTTTGACGTTTATTAATGTTAAAGACATTAAAAAGCATAGGAACAAAAACATCTTCCCTTCATATGATCTAGAGCATTTATTTAAAACCAAGAGCTGTTAATCATATGTAATAGAACAACACTAGAAGCTTTCCCACTTAAGAGTGACATAATATGAGTAAGATGGCATGATTATTATTGATTTTTCCATATATTTATCTAGCTATCTCTCTTCCTCTTCTCTTTTCTCTTTCCTAACTCAGTTAAATGGTGTTGCAGTAATACAAAATTCTATAAATATTCAAAGTCATTGTTAACAGTTGCAGCTGGAGGATTCACTCTCTTTTCAGAGCAATGGATCCCAAAGTGTCAGTAAACATAATGCCATATTCATATAGTTGTAGACATATAGGATCTCCATCAGAGATGGGAAGTGAAGCAGTTTTAGTGTGGTCTGGATTGGAGAGAAAAGATAGAGTTTCAAGGACAAATTTGATGGTCAAACAGTGGCCATAGTCTTGGCAACTGGCATTGAACAGGAGAGAGATTTGGGACAAAATTATGCTATTTAGCTGTTCATAAGGGCATCTGTGATGCTATATGCATAGGAGGGATAGTCATGTCTGAAACATAGAAGCCCAACTCTTATCTATGAAAACCCAAGGAGGACAGAGAATGATCTTGGATATAAGAGAAAAACCAGTGTTTCATTTCTTTTTCTTCAGCTTAAAAAAAGGTAAATCAGTTCTAGTCTGATTTTTAATAGGAAAATAGTTTGTAGCTTAAGTTAGACTATGATAAGCATTTATAATACCAAGCAGTAAATACAATAAGAAAACAAGATAAGGCAGTTTTTAGCCATTGGTTTGAATTTTTCTAATGCAGTGGTTAGTTCAAAATCTTCCCTTCCCTCCAACTTATTTTTTTTAATTAATTTTCTTTTGCTGTTCCTTTTTCTTATTTATTTTTTTATTTTTTGGCTAGGCAGTTGGGTTAAGTGACTTGCCCAGAGTTACACAGCTAGTAAGTGTTATGTGTCTGAGGCTGGATTTGAACTCAGGTCCTCCTTAATCCAGGGCCGATGCTCTATCCACCGCACCACCTAGCTGCCCCTGCTGTTCCTTTTTCTAAAAAAAAAGTATTTCTTTACTTTGTCCTCCTCATTATTTCTCTTCCCTTCTAGTCTATTCTGAATTTTATTTTCTGATTTGTAGGCTATACCTTTATTCTTATACATTATTCTCTCTATGTCCCTCAAGGGCTGAAAGCTTCTAAAATAGCAGGTTTAACTTGCCTCTTCCAACCAGTTTCTCTGTTATTGATTGCCTTAATAGATCTTGTCCAGTCTTCCCTTTTTCTCTGCTGTGTTTCAGCTTCAGAAGTTTCAGTCCATGAGGGAAGTGGTGTCAGGCAGAAGCAGTGGTATATGGTGGAAATTTCCCTGCCCCATGTTATGTAGCCCAGCCTGATCCCCATAATTAGTCACTATTAGCAGAAATAAAAGGAAAAAGAATTAAAGGAATAAGCATTGAAGAAGAGGAGGCTAAATTATCTCTATTTGTGGGTAATTCGATAGTTCACTTATGTAACTCATGCCCCAGTTAGTCATGGGCTCCATGCAAATTACCCCAGGTTCAATGAAATAATATATGTACAAACCTTAAAACACTATAAAGTGCCATTACTATTATTAGAAAAATTTAGACATGCTTCAATCTAATTTAACAAGCACTTATTATGTGTCAGGTGCTGGGAATACGGAGACACTAACAACAAAATGCAGCAGTCTCTGCCCAGGACATTCTACTGGGGGTGAAATAGCTCATATAGAGAAAGTAAATACATAACATATGTGCAAAGTAATTGTTTTTTTGGTGAGGAGTGAGGGACAGGAATGAGGAAAGCACTAATAACTGGATATGTCAAGAAAGGAAATTTTAAAATTTCCTAATAATTACAGCCGTGTAAAAGTGGCATGGGGGGCCTGGGGAGGGAGTCAGTTTCCTCTTATTAGAGATCATTAAGAAAAAGCTAGATGAAAAAAAAAAGGGAAAAAAAAGGCTAGATGAGCTTTTTTCCATGTATGCTGTAGGAGGGATTCTTTATTTTACCTTCAAATTGATTTAGTAAGGAAACCTTTGTAATGGTATCAGTGTGATTGTTAATGGTATCAGATTTAATGTGGCACACATTTTCAGCTTTTGCTTTTGGAGTATTTTGGAGTGTTTGTGTTTAGAATCAGTGGACCACAGTAAAATGAGGGGGTTGGATTAGATGACTTCTAAGGACCTGGCTAGGTCAGTAATAACAGCTAAGGTAGCAAAGCATTTTACAAATATGCTCTTATTTTATTCTCACAAAAACCCTGGGGTGTAGGTGCTATTATTGCCTTTATTTTGCAAATTAGGAAATTAAGGCAAATGGGGTTAAGTGACTTGCCAAGGGTCACACAGCTAGAAAATGTTAAAGATTGAATTTGAACTCAGGTCCTCCTGACTCCCAGGCCAGTCCTCTGGCTTCCCTGTACCAACTAGCTGCCTAAAAATCCTAAGAGGCTGTTTTATTTGAAAAGTGACTAATGTTATTGGTTAGGCCTTAAACAAACATACAAACAAACACCCCCACTATAGTCATCTGTTTTCCTTAAAAAATTTTTTTTCATTAGAAACTGCACCTCAGACATTTATACAAATATCTAAACCCCCTTGGGCCTATTTATACTCAATTACTTACAAGGCATAGAGTATCCTACTCCTTTTTCTGCATGTCTCCTCATTAGATTGTAAGCTCCTTGAGGGCAGGGATTGTCTTTTTCCTCTATTTCTATCCCCATAGCACAATGCCTAGCACATTTGTTGTTCAGGCATGTCTGACTGTGATTTGGAGTTTTCTTGGCAAAGCTACTGGAGTGGTTATTTCCTTTACCAGTTCATTTTACAGACGAGGAAACTGAGGCAAACAGAGGTAAGTGACTTGCCCAGGGTCATACAGTTAGTGTCTGAGGTCGAATTTGAACTCAGGTCTTCATGACCGCATGCACCGTGTCCTATCCACCACCTAGTTGCCCTGGGCCCGGCACATAGCAGGCACTTAATACATGTTTGTTGACTGATTGATCTCAAGCCCCGATTGGAAATTCTTTGTCCTTCCATTCTTATTCACTTTTCTTCATATGGTGGATGGTCAAGCTAGTAACATGTTGTTTACTCCGTTTCCATTTTTCTAGTTTTGCTTTTCTAGCTTTGCATTATTCCGTTAGTGTTTTCCAGATTTCTTTGCATTCCTCATACTTGCATTATAGAATTTCATTAAATTGAAGGGATTTTTTTTTTTTACCTGCACGTTGGACTACAGGGTGTTTGTGGATCCTCGTGATCCTGTTCTTCAGGACTGGCTCAGGACGCTGACCAACCCCCACACATAAAGTTAGGAAGGAAAGCCCCAGGCTTCGCTATCCCCTTTCCATTCCTGTCATCCAGAGCACAGTCTCCCTTTCTCTGGCCACCAGGGGACGCTGATTCTAAAGGGCCTCCGGGATGGCAGCTCTGGCCTCTTCCTCTCGTTGCTCCTTCCTGAAGGAGGGAGGCGGGGCTTACGGAGAAGGGCGCTTTGCACTCTGGGTCGGCGTAGCCATGGCGGCCCGTGTCCTCTCCGCCTGTGTCCGCCGCCTGCCCGCGGCCATTGCGCCGCCGTCCCGGCCCCGGGGCCCCGCACTCGCCCTGCTCCGGCCTCTCGGCTCGGTCCCGTGCGCGGCGGCGGGGCGGAGGAGGAGGGCGGCGGCGGCGGTCCCGGCCGTTGCGCACATGCAGGTGAGGGAGGCGGAGCGGGGCGGGCGGCGCGGCGATGACTTTGCCCGGCCCGCAGGGGTCACAGCCTGGCCGGGCCCCGGGGGCCGTGGGGGAGGGCGCCGCAGATGGGCCTGGCCGGGCCGCGGATGGACTGGGCCTTTGCCTCCCAGCCCGGGCTGGCTCGGGTTTCAAAGGCCTGCGAAGGTCGAAGTACCCCCAGGCTTCTTGAATCGGCCGAGCCGCAGCCCGGAACCCCTGCCGCGGGGCGCCGGGCCTGGCTTGACCCCTGCGGGCTCCGGAGGGCAGAACTCTGGGGACCGGAGGAGGGGGAGGAGGGCACGTGTGGTCGTCTCTGACCCGGGTGATGCCGATCACTCGCACGAAGTGCTTTCCTCTCTGCAGCCGGGTGCACGCTCAGGAGTGCAGGGTGGTTCCTGTTTTTATTTTGATCATCTGCCTTTTCAGTGTTGAGAGATTTAGAGGAAGGCTCCCCAAAATTTGGGTGTCGAACTGATGAGGACATGGACAACCCTGGATGGGCCGAGATCCGTTTACTGGGAGGGATTTCCCACCTCGATCCTTTGGAATAGTTGGACGATTTCATCCAAGTGGTTTGTCCCTGATCACACAATAAGTGTAGGGGGTGTTCTAGCAGAGGGAGGATAACTGCTGGTCTAGGGCATTGAGAACCAGCCTTTGGGAGTCAGGAGAGTTTTGTCCTCGATGCCCTGGAGTGACTTTATTCGAGTCATTTGCCTTCTCTGGAACCCAGTTTTCCTGTCTGTAAAACAAAGGGAGCTCCAAGGTCATTTCCAGGTTTGCAATTCTTTGGGGAGCTTTACAGCCCAGGGCTTTTTCCTCTTTTAACCTCGAAGGTAAAGGGGCACCTTAGCCTGACCTGAAAGGATTTAAATTTGGGGGGAATTGAAGGGGAAGGGTAATTGTTTTCCTAGTTTCTGACTTTCAGATAGGAGAGGATGTGCTCTAGGTATAATGATTGGGATAGGCTGCTGGAGAAAGTGGGTCCTTGAAAAGGGATTTTTTCTGACCATCAAATTTCTCCTTTTATAGTTTAGATAGCATATTTCCTTTCTTCATCGTGATGGTGGAGGGTAGCTCACACCTGGTTATACAATGCCTCAGGTAAGATGAAAAGCTTCAACCTGTGGTTAAAGCAGGTTAGCTTGACTCCAGGAACACTGGTTAGTTTAGGGAGAATTGTGTTAAAAACACTAGGTATATTAGAATGTTAGAGAGAAAGGAAGCTTTAGAAGTCAAATGATTTAAACTTGTTTTATAGATAGGGAAACTGAGGCACAGAGAAGGGAAATAATTTGGCCAAAATTATACTACTACTCAGCAGCAGACCAGAACTCATTTGCCCTGACCCTGAGGCTATTGTTTTTCTGTTGTACTGTATTACTGTTGATTGAAGTTCAAAACGCTAAGATAACCACTGGATGACGCAGGAAAAATGACTGTTGGTGGAGTTGGGTGATTGTGTTACTGGGGCTCTTACTGCTACAGCTCGAATCTAAATAATCCGAAACTATGAGTTGTCCCTATTCTGATAATTGATATGTTGCTATGTCTAGCAGTGTTTTCCAAAGAAACTTTGGGTTATCAGTACCACTTGTTGGTGAACATCTAAGTAACAATATAATTTGTTCTTAAACAGTAACTATGACCATGTAGTCTTAGAAAATATTTCCCATAGATTTTGGAGATGTCTAGGGGCAGGTCTACATGAATTAATATTGAAGGTTCTTCAGAGAACTCTCCAGTTAGGTTGGATTGGTCATAGGATGGATTTGATTCAAATTAAATTGATATAAATTACTAGTCACAATTTTTTTCCTCCCAGAAGTTTATTTTCATTTAGTATATAATGAACACATATCCACATCAACTCAAATTATAGTCCGCTAGAGCTCAATGACCTTGAAAGTCATTTAGTCCAACTGTTTAACATGACATGGAGTTCGTCCGTGTAAATAGCCAAAGTAAGTAGTGATAGAGCCAAAATTAAATTTTAGTTTCTTTTCTGAAAAGATATATATCTTAAAAAAAGTATTTATCTACATTTTACAACAGTGATTTACCTGAATAATTTTTCATTTTCAGCAAATGATTTGTTTCAATGCCAATTTAAATTATTTTTGAAATTATTGCAGATCATTTCCAAGCCTTTCTGTGGACCACAGATCTGGGGAATAATTTTGCCAAGCTAAGTTATAAAAATGACAACATCAGTGACACTTCAAAATTGTTTGATTTTTTTTTTAAAGGAGTTTGTGTATTGTGGATATGTATTTTCTTTGACAAGCAGTATTTTAGCCAAAAACATATGTTTTGAATTTGATTGAAGATTCATCATTTTTGGCTATTCAGAACAGAGCCAAAAATGAAGGAGTTGGCAAACAAGGTATTTGATCAACCACAATAGATTTTGCCAAGCCCATTTTACTCAATACAGGGCTTCTTGCTCCGTACTCAGATATGATTTAACTCTTTTTTTGGGCGTTACTCTAATAATCTTGATAATCTAACTTCTTACTGGGCGGCAGTTTAGAGGAATTACTAATGGAATGCAGGAACACTGATAATAGCAAGAAGTGGCAGCTGACAGTAACTGAAAGCAAACCTTCTGGAAACTACAAAAAACAAATAGGAACTCAGAAAAGTAGGAGCCAGAGAGCAGACCATCAGACTCTGACTTGATCATCCCTTATAGCATCATTGTACTATAGTATGACATTCTTCTTTTACTGTAATGATCCTAAGTGATTTTCAGAAGGTTGAGTTTTGTTCATTGCATTCTATTTAAGAATACAGGAAAAAAGATGCATTTATAAAGGATTTCCATCGAAATAGTTACAATTTTAAAAGAAGCTGGCAATTCAAGGGAAGGGAGAAAAGAATAAGCATTTATGTTATGCCTACTGTGTAACAGACACTTACTCAGCACTTTACAGATTAATCCTTACAACAACCTTGCAAGGTAGGTGCTATTATCCCCATTTTACAGATGAGGAGACTGAGGCAAAGAGGTTAAGTGACTTGCCCAGGTTACACAGCTAGTGTCTTAGCGTGGATTTGAACTCGGTCTTCCTGACTTCCAGGTCCAGCACTTTATCCACTGCACCAGAATCCCCTCCCTTGTCTTCTGTTCTTTTTCTCCTTTCTTTGACCCCTGCCTTCTTTCACATTCTCTTAATATTCTCTCTTCTTTTTCCTTCTTTAATTTGTGAGCTAAGCGACAGCTCTGATTAAGATAGCTGTGATAGGTGCTTTTTTTCAGAAAGTTCAAATACCTTTTTTGGAAAAAGGATAGTAGTACATTTAAAATTGAAACTAGATAGGATTCTGGGAAGATGGCTGACTCCACAGAAAAAGACAGAACTTTGCCTCACAGGGAATGTAGAGCAGTGGAAATAGACAAGAGTTAGGGTAAAGCAGTTGTTCTCCTAAGACTACCCAAGGAGACCCCAGGAAAGACCTGACCTGGGGCAGAGGTTCAATCTGACTGAAGTGAAAATGTCTCCAGGCCAACTTTGCTGAATCTACAGACAAGAAGCGCTGGGGGAAGCTGGGGTTGGGAGGCAGCCTCAGCCTTAGAAACTTTAATCTCAAGGACAGTGTTGGGGAAGTGGATCTTCTGGCTGAGGAGAAGACCATTGAAGGGCCTTCCATTCTTGAGGGATGCCAGGCACAGCTGTGTTGACCAGATTGGTTCTGTGCTGTGGTTGTAGGGAGAAGGAGCTAGCACACACCTGCTAAATTCAGGAGCAACAGGGATCCTGCTGGCTGTGAGCACTTGCAAGAGAGCAGAGTCCCTGGTTTCAGGGCAGAGAGGACAGCTGTAGTTTGCAGCCACCAGAGAGACCACAGACTCTGGTCATGGCTTAGGGAGTGGAGAAGACAGAAAATAACAGTAAGAAGGACTTGAGGCTTGGGGCATCATTTCCCATGCTTTGGGACTAGAACTTGATTACATTAACAGCTGCTAAAAATAAAACAAAAAAGTAAAAATGAGTAAGCAAAGGAGAGAGAACCCAACCATAGATAGCTACTCTGGGGATAGAGAAGATCTGGGTTCATATTCCGAGAAAGATAATGGAACTTTAAAAACTACTCCTTTTTCAGTGAGAAACGTCAAATGGTCCCTAGCACAAAAAGGACTTTAAAAATCACATAAGAGAAATCAAGGAAAAATTAGAAAAAAAAATTAAGAGCAATCCAAGAAAATTTCAAAAAGAAAGTTAACCAAGTTGAAATAGAGACTCAAAAACTTATGGAAGAAAATAATTCCTTGAAAACTAGAAGTGGGCAGAGGGAAGCTAATGATGGTATAAGACACCAAGAAATAATAAAACAAAATCATAAGGATGAAAAAATAGAAGATATTGTGAAATATCAGAAAACCAATCTGGAAAACAGATTGAGGAGAAATAATGTAGGAATAGTCGGACTGCCTGAAAATTATGATTAAAAAAAAGAATTTTGATACATTATTACAAGAAATTATCAAGGAAAATTGCCCTGAAGTTCTAGAACAAGAAGGCAGAGCAGAAGTGGAACATATCCATTGATCACTACCTGAAAGAGATCCCAGGAGGGAAATTTACAGGAATATTATAGCCAAGTTTCAAAGCTCTCAGGTTAAGAAGAAAATATTGGAAGCAACAAGAAAAAAACAAATTTTGTGGAGCTACTGTAAGGATTACATTATTGTGACACAGCAAAAGGGAGCCGCGTGCATTGAAGAATTAGTACTAGACAAAGACTGAAATAACAAAACCAGTCAGGGAAAAAGAAGACTGCAGGTGCTTGCATCACATAGGCCCCAGATACTGTGGAACTTTGATGAGAAAAAAGAGGCAAGGGAGGTGGACTATCCCTTTTATCGTGTCACTAAACCATGTGAGAAAACCATCATTACCAGTGACTCAAGTAGGTGAGAGCTGCTGCTGACACCAAAGCTTATGTCTCAGTACCCTCCTTTACCATCACTGGAGAAAGACTAGATTTGGAGACTTACTGCCTGCTGTATGTGGAGGCACAATTTCATCATTAAACCATCTGCACTGCTCTTTAACTATCAGATGCCCAGGTACCAGGCTTTTTGTTGTCAGGACGTGGAATAGAGAACTAGGTCCTCAGGTATCAGGCCCAGCCAGAAACCAAGAGGATGCAGCACATGTTCAGGATTTGTGTCATCTTGATTTATAGTTTTTCATCATAGATAGTTTGTCCTTCAGCTAGTTTATGGGTAAGTAGTCCTTTTTTAGTTAGTCTAGGCCAGCCACCATTTATAGCATTTCTGTGGGAAAGTGTGTTCTGAACTGCAAACAAATGAACTTTTGTACCACAGCCTGCATGTGGTGGGCCTCCTTTGTACGAACATTGATGGGAACATGTACAGCTTTTTGTCTCGCTCAGGCTGTAGCATAATTTGTACACAGCAGGGAGTCAAAAGACCTGGGTTCAGGTACCGGCTCTGCCACTTAACTAATAATGGGATCAAGGGCCAGTCACTTAACTCATTTTCCTTATTTGTAAAATGAAGATCATAATACTTGTTCTGTCTGCTTCATAGGTGGTTGTGAGGAGTATACTGTGTAAAGTACTATATAAATATGAGCTGTTATTATTTTTGTAGCAGATGTTTAGTAAATGTTTGTATGAATGTTGTGCAGCATCCCTGAAATCTAGTTAGGTAGTAATAAGATCTATGACAGCAGTGATGTATCATTGTATTAAAGCACATACCAAAATGACTGGTTGTAGTAACTTTATTTAAAGTAAAAAGGAGGCAGAATTTGGTTTTTAATGAAGGTAGTGGCTGTGTTTCCTAAGTCAGAGAACTATTTTGCAGAGCAGTACTCTCTTGAAATTATTCTATTTTGGGCCCAACTTGTCTGTTAGACTGTCTAAAGCAGTTTAAATATAGTGATGGATGAGCGCTATACATTGTCTATCTTACTGCCAGTCAGATTGTGGATGGTGAACATTCTTCATCTCCTTAGTTTTTCTTGTGCAGATCATAATAGACTAAGTCAGCTTTTGGAAGACTGGCCTAGTTAAGTTCAGAGAGGCTTGTCATCAGCAGCCTGGCCGCTTGGTAATGATTTATTTGGCCTTGGCAGCTCTTCTCACTGGTAGAATATTGGTATTAAAAAGATATTTGAATTCTTTAATGGCCACCATTCTGCCCTCTTTTTTAGCTCAGAGCATGAGGGCGGTGGAAGAATTGTCGCTTCAAACCGGGGAAACCTAGGAATGGGAATTGTAGGTAAGACATGGAGACAAGGGACTGTAACTTTAAAAAAAAATAAGAAGATGGTGACCTTTGGTAGTAAAAGTATTGCTTTCATTGTTTCGTTGGGTCTGACTCTTTGTGACCTTGCATGGGGTTTTCTGGTAAAGACATTGGAGAGGTTTACCAGTTCCTTCTCCAGTGGATTAAGGCAAACAGGTTAAGTGACTTGCCCGAGGTCAGACACTAAGTGTCTGAAGCCAGATTTGAACTCAGGTCTTTTTTGACTCCAGGCCTGGCATTTACCCATTACACCACCTAACCACCACAGTAAAATTTTGTTGGACCTCTAAAAATTTATTGTGGATGGAAGCTGGGAAAGAATGTCTTTTTGGTAGATACGTAGGATAGCTATACCATGAGTGAAGTATATACATTTCTCTTTGATGCCTAGTTAGAAACTGGGATGGTCTCATGATGATGTATCCCTTTCTTAAGAGAAGCATCCAATTGTAGTAGAGCAAGCATTGGACTAGTAGTCAAGCAACTTTCTAATTTTGGTTCTACCACTAACTTGGTGTGGGGCTTTGAGCAAATCTTCCCCTCCCCGGACTTCAGTTATCTTTTCTTTAAAATGAAGATATTTGGATGACTTATGAGCTCCCTGTCAAACTCTGATGGTTTTTTATTTTAATTTTTTTGTTTGTTTTTGGGAGGCAGTTGGGGTGACTTGCTAAGGGTCATACAGCTAGTAAGTGTCTGAAGTCAAATTTGAACTCAGTTCCTCCTCACTCCAGGGCCTGTGCTCTATCTGTTGTGCCACCTAGCTGCCCGATTTTAGTATTGTTTTAAGGATTCAGATATCCAATGTGATATTAACCTCTGTGCTGATTCCTTCTCTGTAAATTGGGGTTTGATCTACCTTATAGGATGCTTGTGATGAATATGCATCATAAACTTAAATCACTAGACATGTGAATCATTATTAGCGTGTGTACGTGATACTGTTTGTAAATTTCTTCACAGTTAGACAACATGGGATTCTAAAATAAAGCCCTAACACATTTGTGAAAGAGAGCCACATGTTTGTAAGTTTCCAGTGGTTTATTTCAGAAGTACTATTAAATGAGTTTGCTGTGCTTTTTACCTTGTTCTAGGTTTCAGGGATATTCCTACAGCTGAGCCGCCAATATAGTGACTTGCCCCCTCTGACACTGGAGAGTATTAAGGACCGTGTCCTCTATGTCTTGAAACTATATGATAAGATTGATCCAGAAAAGGTAATTGGTATATTTGGGGAAATTGTCCCTTGGGGTGTTGACTTTTTAATGACTAAGCTAAATGTCGTAGTTATGAGAAACATTTTGAATTTGAAGGTTCTTTAGTCTGAAGACTAGCCACTATAACTGAGGAAAATGGATATGACTTCTTAGTGCCAGTAAGGTTTGCGTCAGGGTATCAGAAACCAGATTTCCCCTTTACACCTTTAAATAACAGCATATTCAGAATTATTTGCAAAATCATGACTTTATGCAAAATGGTGTTACCAAGAGTAATTAGGAACAGAGTTCCAAGCAGATTAGTGGTTAGGGGTTAACACCATTGGGTCATAGCTGCTGGTTCCTGCTGCCCAATTCAGGTCCTTGGTGATCAGGTGAACAATGTTACGCTTGGGTTTCATAAAATTATAGTAGGATTTAGTTATAAAGTATCAGTGATGCTATATTGAAACAACAGTGCTGGTCCGGAGTGTATTTTACACAGTGATTGACACATGGTACCCATGTTTTTATGCAGGGAAACTATAAACGATGTCCTTGATTGGTGCGATATTCCCTGCTGATTATATTTTGGTCTTCATTTTTCTCAGCTCTCAGTGTCTTCCCACTTCATGAAAGATCTGGGCTTGGATAGTTTGGACCAAGTAGAGATTATAATGGCCATGGAAGATGAATTCGGTAATAAATCCATGTACTGTAATGTATTATCTGCATGGTTGGTGTATGATTTGTATTGTCAGGTAAACCCAGAAAAGGACAAAATTATGAACTGAGGGTTTGATATACCGTGTTGCTCTTTCCTGGAAGTATTGATAGTGAGTCACTTAATTGAACCCCAAGAGGGCACATAGTTTACCTAACACCAACTAAGGGACTTTAATGATCACGTGGATATGGCCTATCTGAGTGTGGAATTTGTGCCCTTGAGAACTGAAGGTGGTGTATCAAAGAGGTGGGAGGTTCAATGATTGTAGAGGCAGATAAATTCACAGTGCCTAGCACCTTAACATTTTGAGTTCTGAATTCTCCCTCCTGCTCCTCTTCCCCCATTGAGAAGGCAAGTAGTATATTACTTATACATGTGAAGTTATAGAAAACATTTACATATTAGCCATGCTACCAAAAAATAATAAAAAGCAAGAAATACAAAGGGAAAAAAGGATGCTTCAGTTTGCACTCAAGAGTTCATCAGTTAAGAGCATTCTTTGTAAAATAAGTTTTTATTGATGTCTTCAGTTTCTTGTATCATTATAGTTATTCCCAGGATTCTTCCTTCTCCCCTTTCCAGAGAGCCATCCCATATAACAAATATTATTTGTTAAGGAGGAAAAAAAAAAATTAACACACCTAACCAGTGTATTGAAAAGACCAAAAACATGGGCAATAGGTAACACCTGTGGACAGTGTCTTCTCTTCTCTTCATTCAAGTCATGCTTGTTCTTTATAGTTTTGTTTCATGTACTTTTAATTTTTTGCTATGTGATTGTTCTTTCTGTTTACATGTTGTAGTTATTGTGTGTATTGTTTCCTTGACTTTGCTTACTCCACTTTGCATCAGTTCATATAGACCTTTCCATGCTTCTCTGTATTCATCTCATACAATAATTTGTTATAGCACAGTAATTTTCCATTTTCTTTCATTCTCAGGGTTTGAAATTCCTGACATAGATGCTGAAAAGTTAATGTGTCCCCAAGAGATTGTAGATTACATTGCAGATAAGAAAGATGTGTACGATTAAAGTTTTTTTTTTTAAATCAAGTAAGTAATTTATCTTCTATAAAAGATGGTTTTCCACGTAATCAGTCTGTATGCACCTTTTCACATAAAACCAGAGTCTGACTGGAACAGTGTAAATGTCCGTTGTGCATTTTCACCAGCATAATATTATGGGAGGAGCCCTTGACTAGGAATTGGAAGCCCTGGGTTCTAGTCTTGACTTTAACCCTAGCTAGAGATATGACCTTGGGCAAGTTATTTTCCCTTCTTGGATATCAGCTACCATGTTTGTAAAATTAGGGAGTTGGACTAGATGATCTGTAAGGCCCATTCGATGCCAATACTCTTTTAAGTTCAGAGAATTATAAAATTCTAGCTTTAGTGGTGCTAGTGATTACATTAAATTCAGTAAACATTGTTGAGCATTTGCTTTGTATGAGAGAATGTACTAGATGAGGGAAATAAAAAACCAAAAAAACCCTGTTCTCTTTGTTAACCTAGATTAGGAAGGTAAGAGTTCTGAGTTGGAGTCAGGAGAGATATGGGTTCAAATATCACCTCTGACACTAGTACTTTTGCCATGGGCAAATCATTTTTAATATTTCAGAGCCTTTCCTAAGCTATAAATTGGGGATAATATAGGAAGTACCTACCTTACAGGGTTGTAAGGGTCATATCAGAATGCATATAAAGCACTTTGTAAACATCAAAGGACTATAGAAAAGTCAGCTCTGTTACCAAGCAGAATATAAGTTTATGGCTTATTACTAATGCTTAACTCAGGCTCTGTCAGATCTAATGTTATATTATTCTAAATTTGCTGAAAATTTTTCATTTTTAACTGACAGTTCTTTTTTACACAGAGAACTCGGATGATCCCAGCGAGTGTCTGAATGTGAGAACACATTGTGAGACCATTGCTGCTTTTGTCAGAGTGTTGCTGTTGGAACTATATTTAAGTTGTCTAAATATGTGTTGGCCTTTAAAAAATAAATATATAAAATCAATATTCTCAGGTCTTGATTCTTTGATGCTTTTGCACATAGAGTACTGCCTTCATATTGATTCTGTTTAATGTTTTCAAAGAGATCTCATTGTTAAAAGAACATTTTTGTCAGATACAAATGGGTTTTCTGGAATTGAATATTTGCATCATTCGTTCCCAAACTCATGTTTTCTCTTTAGTTCTCTGAATAAACATAAAGGGTTTGTTTCCAAATTTCTTTGTTAGGTGTACAGTTTCATTTTCTTCTGGAGTTAAGTAATATGAAAGACTGGTCTCTCATTCCCATCCAAAGGATACTGTTAGGCATAATTTTTACACATGCCACTTTGCACCTAGAATTTTGAATGAATCTTGGTAGTTGGTTACTTTTTGGGGACTGTAATTTGAAGGGGTGAGAGGACTCCAGATCATACCATGCATTGATTGGTCAGATGAACTAGAGTTATTTGACTTTAAGAAGACCAGACTTAAGTGAAATGTGATCATTGTCTTTCAATATTTGGAAGACAGTTCTATGGAAGTATGATTAGACTTGTTTTCCTTGGCCTTAGAAAGCAGTACTAGGAACAGTGCATGAAAAGTTACAAAGGCAATTTTGGTTTGATTATAATTTGATATTACTGTCAAAAATAAAAAGTGCTGTCTTAGAACATAGAGTTCCTCCTTATTGGGAGTTTTCAAGCAGAGCTTACATATCTGCTTGGGGATGTTGTAGAGGGAATTCCTTTTCAAGTACAGGTTGGACAGATGATTTCTGAGATCTCTTTCCACTCAGAGGCTCTCTGATTTTAAGGATAGAAGGCATTCTGGGAAGAGTCACAGCAGGAGCAAAAAACTTGGGGCTGAGAATCAGTGGGTGAGTTTTGGGGGACAGTGAAAAAATACACCTGGCAGGAGATAACTGTGTAGTCAGTGGAGAGTGCCTTGAATGTTTAGTGATTATTGAGATTAGTTTTGTCAGCTTGGAGCAGAGACATTAAGAGGAAGATCCCAAGGTGATAGCACTTTCTTATAGCATAGTTTGCATCTAAATATTGGTTTAATAAAAATATCCCCAAAGGAAACTGAACCTGACCCTATGGAGTCCTACTTATTCAGAAGAGCCTGTCCCGGGTCCTGATGAGCTCTTCAATGAGGGGTCGTTTGGGCAAGAACTGCTATCATATTTAGGTATGTTGCTCTTTCCTATGTTTCCTTCCTTGGAGGCAGAAATACTGGATAGACTTCTTTCTTTTGCACAGTTGAGAGTACATTGCAGAGGAAAGGATCTAGATTTCAATTCAGTTTTTGTCCCCTGCTAGCCTTGTGACTTTAGACAAGTTCCTTCGTTTGTGGGTCTGTTTCCTTTTTGTAAAGAAGGGACAGGAATTCCTGCCCTTGGAGATTTGCATGGGGCAACTGCAGAATTGTATTGGTAGAAGTAGTTTCATCACCTAGAGCTCCTTGCAAAGATGAAATAACAGCTCTAGACAAAAAAGCCAATAACCTTTGCTAAGGGTTGTCATGGGGTTGTCACAGAATTGTAAGAATCAAACGAGAGAGTGGGTATAAATTGCTTCCAAATTATAACAAGTAATACACACGTCAGTAGTTACTGTAATTTCTCTTCTAAAAGCCTATCCAGTAGCATCAGTCCCAAACCTTTGCTCTGCCACGGAACTGTGTTTCCTAGAGCAGATGACTGCATCTCTCTGGCCTGAGTTTCCTTGTTAATATTGTAAGAGGTTAGACTAGATGACCTCAGGAAGGGACTTGATTCCTTCTAGTTCTATCTCTGAGCCTATAAACCACGAAGGCTAGTGTTCTGCAGTACTGATTCTAGCACTAGTTATCTAATTGTATTATTTCTAGAAAGCTATTACCGACTTATTTTTGAAAAAAAAAGGTTCGATTTCTACCTCACTATTTTTGCAAATATAAGGGGGAGGTAGATCAGAGGATTCCCTGATTCAGTTGAGGAATTCCCCAAACAACCTGATGACTACAGTGTATGGGCCATTATTTACAAGAAGAGTTATTAATCAGGGGTCCTTGAACTTATTTTTAAAAAAATATTTAGATAATTCTTTAAATGTAATTGGTTTCCTTTTTCCACTATTTCTTGGTTCTCTTCCTACCTATCTGACCCCTTCTCAGTCTCCAGGTCACACTCAGTAACCATGGTTGTCCTACATATTCTGTTCTGGGCCCTCTTCTTCCTCTCTTCTGCTTTACGTGGTGATCTCATCAGATCCTAAGGTTTTAGTTAACATCTCTATGCAGATGATTCTCAAGTCTTCCTTCTCAGCCGACACCCTTTTGCTCCCCATGTTCTTCGGTGCGGTGACTTCTTGCTGTTTCACAAACAAGAGACTCCATCTCTTGGCTCTGGGCATTTTCTCTTGCTGTCCCTCATACCTGGAATCCTCTCCCTCTTCATCTCCTCCTCCTGCCTTCCTCTGAGTCCCAACTAAAACTGCACCTTGTCTATGAAGCCTTTGCTAACAACCCCTCTTCTTCCAGAGACTCCCCTCTGTTATTTCCTGTTCATTTTATATAGTGTGAATTGCCTTTTGCTTTTTATCCCCCATGCTTAGTACAGTGCCTGGCGCCATAGCAGGTACTTAATAAATGCTTGTTGACTGATCTTTGTAACACTGTGTACTTTATGAATCTAAAAACATTATTCTGAGGAATTCATAGGTTTCAGCAGATTGCCAAAAGGGTCCATGACACAAGTTTAAGAAACCTGGGATTTATAAGTAGCTAAAGGGCATTTTCCCCAGGTAGGAATGTGGGTATGCCCATAGACATTTTACTAATAGAACCTAAGGGAATGCCGAATGACAGGCTGGCTGATCGGTGCTCCCTCCTTGACCCTATAAAAGCTGGCTGGTCATACTCTCTAGGATTCCCTCTTTACCATTTCCCTTGTGCCCCATTGTTCTGGAATGAAGCAAGGGAATTCTCCCCTCCTCCCTCTCCTCCCACCACAGCAGTGGTACACCGGAAGCACATGGCAGTGGTGGACAAGGGCTTTCCCTTGCTATTTCCTAAACCCTAATCTCCAAAGCAGGGCAGGAGATTTTTCATTCCTGGCAGCGTAATCCCCCAAATCTAACATAGCCAGAGAAGGGAGATTCCTGGACAGCATCAGTTTTCAAAGTTGCTTTGTGAGTAACTCCCAAGTTTAAATGTTCCCGAATTTGAGAGTTCAGATGCTGGACCTCACTGAAAAAGATTTGCTGTTGCAGCATGCTCCTTGGAGAAAGTAGGGGATAATAATGCATATAGTTCCCACATAGTGTCCTACTTAGCAAAATCAGTGACATACTGGGGCAGCAAAGGTCTGATGGAAAAGCTATATTGCTTGTTCAACCTCCAAGTGTATTTACCCTTCTGAAGGGAGTTTAAACCATACAAGGCACTATGAGGAGACTCAATGAGTAGTATTCTGTGGGAAAGTGGAACTTGCCAGACTGGCAGACGGTTGCCCCAACACCCAATCTAAGTTCATTTCCATTCTAGAGAGAGCTGTGTTTTTCTATTTGTTTGTGGGTTCCTCCGCACCTTATTCATTTTCTGTGGTGGGTGGCATAAAGGCTGCGCAGTATCCAATACGTGTGTTGTAACACACTGAGTGCCAATGCACAGAAATTGGGTGCTCTGCCATCTACTCTTGGGGAAACCTGGAGATAAGCTATACCTAAACTCTGCTTTGGTGATTTTCTTAGATTAGTTCCAGGTAGGAGCAACTAACCACGTGGAGAAACTCGTGGCTCCTGAGGTCAGACTTCGTGTTTGAATCTGGTCTTTTTGAGCCCAGAGCTTTAGGGGATTTCTGCAGACAGTAGGGAAACACTTCAGAAACAATTGGCAGAGGGCCACTGTTGCAGTTTGAATTTGTGACAGTGTCATGTGAAGTGGTTTCTCTTGTTATCTTTTGAGATCTGCTTGACCTAGGATAACTTGGAAAGTGCTTCTTAAAGATGTTGTTTTTTAGAAGGAATGTGAGTTTTCTCCTTTTCTCCTTTTTCACACGAAAGCAGATAACTAATATCTAAAAGTCCTAACTTTGTCTTACGAGTTTGGATTAGTGAGATAACCCTTGGATTTCAGGTGATAAATGCCTTGTCTCTGTGAGCAGTGTCCTGTTATATTTATATGGTTATCTGTGTGTGTCCTTTGAAATTGTGGTTTGTAGTGCTAGAAATATGACACTTTCATAAACATATGAACTTGACTTAAGTTCCAGGCAAAATTCTAGAATATTTTATCAAAAGGATGGTTGTGAACCACCCCTTGAAAGGGAAATGGTGTTCACTACTAGTCTGGATGGATTCATGAAGAACAAGTCAAGCCAGACTGTACCTTAATGAAATTTTGTCTCTTTTCCAAGGCCTAGCACAGTGCTCTGCACATAGATAGTTAAACTGAGTTCATAAACCTAATTTCCTTTATTGATAGTTACTAGAGTGAGAGGTGGAGAGAATGTCAAGCGTGCCATATATTTGGATAAGGCAAATATGGCTCTCATTGTAGACAATGGAGATGGAAAGAAGGTGGGAGTACAGCTGGAACTGGTTGAATGACTAGACCTAAAGAGTGGTGATTAAGGGACTTTTTTTTTTTTTAGGGAGGTCTCTAGTGAAGGACTACAGGGCTGTGATTTTGGATGTATGCTATTCAACACTTTTTATCAGTGACCTGGAGGAAATTACAGAAAACGTATTTATCAGATTTTCAGATGACACAGCTCAAATGCATAACTAATGTATGAGAGAATCATTATCCAAAAAATTATCAACAGGTTGGAAAGACAGGCTGAGTCCAATAACTCCATTAAATAATAAAAATATGCAGTCCTATACTTGGGTTAAAATAAAATTCTCAAGTACCAGAGAGGGTGGTATTTTTCTAGGTAACGATTCATGTGAAAAGGACCAGGGTTTTTTAAAGGACTATGAGGTGGCAGCCAAAAAAAATCTAATTTTAGGCAGCAGTATTAGAAGCTAAATGTTGATGATGGGTGGTTGTAGTTTTGCTGTCATCTGCCCTGGTTAGATCACATCTGGAAGCAGTGTGGTGGATAGAACGCTGCCCTTCAAGTCAGAAGAACTTGTTTGGAGATCTGGCTCTGCCACTTACTGGCTGTATCCCTTCTCTGGGCCAGCTAGTTTGTTTACCAGTGGCTAAGACTAGATGATTTCTAAGGTCAGTCTACCTCTAACATTAAATAAGTATGATATTCAGTGTGAGGTGTCATTTCAGGAAGTAAAGCTGGAGTGTGTCCAGAGTGGGGGCAGCTAGTATGGTGAGAAGATGTAAAACCATTGTGTATGGTTTTGATCACTGTATATGACCAGCTGAAGGAACTGGGGATATTCATCTTAAAGAAGAGAAGACTGGGGGAAGTGGGACTTTACTTTTAAGAACTTGAAAGTCAATAATTTGAAAGAAGGGATGAGATGAGGCTGAACCCGTGGGTGGAAATTATAAGCAAGCAGACTGATTTGATGACAGTTACAACTTTTCAGAATTGAAATGAGCCGCTATTTGAGCTACTGAGTTTCCCATCATTTGAGGTCTTTTGTTAGAGGCTGAATACTTGCTGGGGATGAGATAAGATTCCATATTGAGGAACGGGTTAGATTAGATGATCCTTTGGTTCTTTTAAACTCTTGAGAGTTCTGACTCTGAAAGAGATTGTTAGCCCCTGTAAGAAATCAAATATGTTCTCTAGTTTTGAGCAATAAAAATGGATTTCTCCCTTCTATTTTAGGCAGAAAAGGGTAAAATTCCTGGCAAACTAAGACTTACATGTTTTTATTCTCCTAGCCCCTTTCATTGCAGGCAGAGGATTGGGGGAGGTGTGACTTTTAGAAGAGGTGGCATAATAGCTGGCCTTCTTGGAAGCTGTAAGATGGAGAGGTTCTCATGAAAATGGTTTCTGTCATCTTCGAGGTCTGGTCTGAAACTATATGAAAAAAGCCATTTAATCAGACCTATTGAGTGTCTAATAAATGCATGCTTCTGCTTTCCCAGCTTCTCCATTAGCACCCTCTCTGCCAACATCAGGGTGTTTTGTTTCCTTTTTCTCCCTTTGGCAAGGCAGTCGGGTTAAGGGACTTGCCCAGGGTTACACAGCTAAGTAAATGTCAAGTGTTTGAGGCCGAATTGCAACTCAGGTCCTCCTGACTCCAGGGCCTGTGTTCTATCCACTGCGCCACTAGCTGCCCCCAACATCAGGGTTGTTTTATCATGGGAGAGCAGCAGTAGTTTGAATTTACTCAGCTGGAAGTGTGCTTGCCAGTTTCTGTCGTAAGCCAGTCTCTCTTCCTTCTGCCTCTGCAGTGTTCAGTTTGATTTGGACCCCAATCGCTCAGATTTTCATAGGGCTGTGCCCGAGATCAGCTAAGCAAAACCTCTGCATTGAAGCCATTATGTCCTTGAGAAGCTTTGCTTTTGAGAGGATCCTTGGCAAGTCACTTAATGTTTTGTGGCCCAAGTTTCCTCATCTATAAAATTTAGGGGTTAGATACGATCTTTAAGGTTGCTTTTGATTCTAAATCTTATCTTTGTTGGGATACTAACAGCCTAGCACAGGACAAATCCTGCATTTGTTCATGAGTTAAGTTGGATGAGGTTTTTGAAGAGGCCATCAGATCTTATTTGGGATGGAGTTCTGTGGCACCTGAGGCCTAAGGAACTTGTGAGTGAGAGAGAGAGAGAGAGAGAGAGAGAGAGAGAGAGAGAGAGAGAGAGAGAGAGAGAGAGAGAGAGAGTGAGAGCTCATGTGCGTGTGTGTAGAGTCTGTTATAGGAGACTGGCAAGTGTCTAAGACTTCTCCTTGGCTGGCAAACAGCAGGCTGGGTGGGAGCTAAGAGTGCAGGTAGGATGGGGGTCAAGTTAAGTAACAATAAAATTCATGATTTTTCTTAGAAAGGGTGCCCCTGACCTTGAAGAGAGGTGGTTTGGTTCTGTACTGTGGGAAAAGGGATCCTCACATCTTATGTCAGTGTGTTAGAGATAGAGGCAAAAGGGGGAAGGGTTTAGGTTGTTCCAAGTATGGAAGACTGGAAGTTTGAGTTCTTAATTAAAAACCAAGCCCAAGGGACTGTGGACAAGTAGGGAACGTTCAACATTATACAGTGTCACAGCTGGAAGTAACCTTTGAGCACAGAACTTAGGACACAATGTGTTGTTTTTATATATGTGTGTGTATATATAAATTAAAAATATATATAAAATATTGTGTCCTAAATTCAGAATTCAAATTTTCATATATATTGAAAGAAAATATATACATATAGCATTCATTTAAAATTTGAATTCTGAATTCCTTCCCTCCCTCCTTGACCCACCCTTACCCATTGAGGAGAAATATGGTATCAGTCATGCATGTGAAATCAGCATAGAATGTTATGAGGTTGATGCCTGTCACACTTCTGGAAGTGACTATTCCAAACCTTTTCTCCTTAAAGCCTTCAACTCTGCACCCACTTCCAACTCCTTTTCTCCTAGCCAAAGATCTGGCTTCCTACTTTACTGAGGAGACTGAGGCTTATCTATCATGAACACTTGACAGCTTTTCTGAATTGTCCACTTTCTCTTTCTTCCGTTCTCAGAGGACAGTGGTCCTATTTGCTCAGTTTTTCCACTTGGACCTTTTTGATCCTATGCCCTCTCATCTCTCCTTTCCCTATACCCCTCTAAGACATACTCAGATGGTCTCTGTCCTAAAATAAAACACTTCTCTTGACTATGGCATTGAATCAGGCTACCATAGTTCTTTTTCCTTTCACTGCTAAACCTCAAGGAAAAATAGTTGAGTGGCTTCATCACCCACTTACTTCTCAGGCATGGCTGTCGCTAAGCTCAAACGTCACATCTCATAGCTCTGTGTCTTTACTCTCCTAGACCCTTCTGCAGTATTTGCACTGCTAAATACCATTTCATTGTTGATACTCTTCTGATTTGCTGCCTGTCTTCTCCATTTCTTGTTCTTAATGTGGGTGTTCTCCAAGGTTTTAGCCTTAGCTCTCCTCTTTCTACGATGACTCATTCATTTCCATGACTTTTATTATCCCTACTGTGCTGATTGACCCTCTTCCCCTTCAGATTATCCCGATTTTTACTTGGGAATCATAGAAACATAGACCCAGATCTGAAAAGGGTTTCAGAAGCCCTGCAGTCCCACCCCCATATCGTATAACTGAGGATTCTCAGACGCCAGGAGGCTGACCTGCTCAAGGTCAGGGATGAGATCACTAATGTTAAGAAAGAATTACTAGAAAGAGAAGTGGGCCAAGGCTAAAACCTCGGAGAACAAATGTCAGAGGTGGGATTTGAACCCAGGTTCATCAGAATCCAGAGGCAATACTCTTTTTTCAGCTTGTTACATGTAAATCCCCTGAGAACACTTTTGTTCTTGTATCTCCAGAACCTAGCATAGTGCTTTGCTGTACATAAGCACTTTAATGCTGAATTGAGAGGACTCCCAAATCTTTCTAGTCCTGATTTCACCCCTTTGTTCTCTTACCTTGAACTTAACATGTCCAAAAAATTCATCATTGCACCCAAAGCTGCCTTTCCTTCCCTATTTTTGTTGATACCATCAATTTCCTAGTAGTTCATAAACCCATCAACTGATTTCTTTTCCCTCATTTTATACATTTAATTAGTTAAGTTCTGTAAATTATACTTTGGCAGTCCCCTATTTGTGCTTTCCACTGCTAGTGTCAGACTGTCACAGTCTGAGAGGGTATTTTGGCTTGACCTCCCTCCTTCCCAACCGCCTTTTACATAGGTGCCAAATTAATCTTCTAATTTGAAGGAATGATCACTGCCTTTCTGAAACTCAAAAGCTAACAGAGGTACATCCTGTTGCCTACTGGATAAAATATAAACTTATCCTGGTATTTATGGCTTTTCACATTCTGCCTCCAACCTACCTGTTTAGCCTTACTTCATAATACAAGTATTCTATATTACAGCCAAACTGGGTTACTAGCTGTTCGACAATCTTGTCCTGTCCATTCTTCACATTCTCCCAACTTATTCTGTTCCTTCCTGCTTTTCCTTATGATTAAAATTACTTCACGCTTCTGCCTGTTGAAAACCTCCTCTTTCATGAGGTCTTTTTTTATCTTCCCAGCTAAAAAGTAATCTAGCCCAACTCTCATTTTATTGGTAAGGAAACTGAGGCCCAGAGAGATTAAGTGATTTGCCTAAACCAGGGGTGGGGAACCTGTGGGCCTTGAGGCCACATGTGGCCCTCTATGTCCTCAAGTGTGGCTCTTTGACTGAATCCAGACTTCACAGAACAAATCTCCTTAATAAAAGGATTTGTTCTGTAAAACTTGGACTCAGTCAAAAGGCCACACCTGAGGACCTAGAAAACCACACATGGCCTCACCCCTGACTAGTCCGATTCCCTTATTGATAAGGAAATCAAGACCAAGAGAGATGTGTTTTGCCCAAGCATCAGTGTTGGGGTCTTAGTCACTTCCAATCTAGTTTCCTCATATACTTCTAGTTAGCTACTCAATTCACCCAACTAAGTAAGCCTTCCCTTCATCCCCTGCTCCAACAGTACTCTACTTAGTATCTCTAAATACTAAACACTTAGCTCAACCATCTTATCTTAACTGCATCATCAGACTAGCTAATCATTCTACCTCCACAATGCATCGGGCGAGTGCACACACATACACAGTTCAAATTTTATACAGGGTGTCCCAAGAGTCTGAATGGAGTTTTAAGCTGTTAAATCCATTAAGCTTTAATAAAAGCTTAAAACTGCACTCAGACTCTTGGGACATCCTGTATACACACAGTTGTTCATCAGAATTTTTCATTCTCTCCACCACCACCCCTCTGCCATGTTTTTCTTTGTCACATCTTTAACACCATAAGTCAATGGAGAAATCTCTATCTCATAAAAGAGATTACTGAATACTAAAAGTAAACACCACCTTTGCCATTCTTAAAATCAACTACATTTTATTTTCACACAACAGGCTCAAACTTCCTAAACACTTGGAATAATACAATTAATGCAATGATTAATTCACAATTAAAAGTCAATTCAAAACCCCAAGTATCAACTGATATAACCCCCCAAATGTTTCTGAACCCAGATTTTCCAAAGTCAGTTTAGGTTTTGGAAAATTAGTCAGTATGGACGTAGTTACAGATTAAGTGTGTTGAGAAGCAAAGTTTTCATTGTTGTCCAACCAATGTTAATTAACACTTGAAAAGTTGAAAGTAATGCAAAACAGTTTGAACAGGCAGCCAGTGGCATACAGGCATATTTCACATAAGGTTGCTTGATAACATCATAAATACACTATAAACAAACCCTACTGTAAAGTCTGTACTAACAACAAATTGGCTGGTTCTTCAAGACTGGCAATGGGATTGGTCTAAGCTAATTGGTCTAACCTGTAACTGTTTCAGGTACTGTTTTTTCACAGAACAAATACTGACATTTAAGTGGGGTATGCCCACACACAAGACATGCTCACTATAGTTAAGTCATTGTGAAAAAGGCCAGTTAAATGTGATGTGTTAGTTCATTATCTTTATGTAACTAAGGTAAAACAATTTAGCACTACTGTATTTCTCCATATAATGAACTTGTTTTTCAAAATGCTCTCCCAGTTTGCAAAATACCTTGCTTAGGTGCCAGGAGGGCTCAAATGGTAGTGGTGGTTGTAGGGAAGTAGGAGGGTTTTGGATGGGAAGGAAGAGTGAATGGCAGTTTTTGATAGCTGTCCACTATTTCTGAGAGACTGTGGCTATTTTAAAGTTGAGATCAGATGTTCAGGTTGGATGAACATTCCATTTTTGTCATTTGGTCCCTTTTGAAGAACCCAAAGCTCTAACTGCAACTAGAGCAAATAAAATTTTCCTTGTATACCATCCCACAGTAACACAAAAGAGAGACAGATAAGTGCTGAGCAGCCAGAATGTCATGATTTATTAATATCTGAAGAAATTTCATAATTCAAACACAACCAACCTGTACATTTTACAATCACATTCTATTTGTAAACAGTTAAAAGCCACTGACTTCTTTTGCATCTTGGGACACAGACATTTAGGATCAAGGCAATGATATGATGGTGAATTCTGCACTGTTAAAAATTTTTTTATCCTTGTTTAGTCTCTTTGCACTGACTAAGCAAGCATTCATTATAACACCGTTTGTGGCAAAAAAAAAAAAGAAATAAGATGTAACTCGTAACTTTTGCAACAACGCTTTGAACATTTAAAATTTTCCTTTATACAACAAACGATTCTGTAAGCCCAAAAGCTTGGTTACAGGTGCATAGTTACTGAACTCGGCTTTAAGGTACGTACAACAGTCAAATGTTAACACAGTCACAGGAGAGCAGAAACAGAGCCACTTGATGGGGTTACAAAAACTGTAATAACTACCGAATGTTAGCAAACCATCCTCACTCACTAATAAAAAGACAGCATCGGAAAGCGTATGTCAAACTCCAGCTTGAAGCATTATTTTTTGGCAGAGAAAAGTCTTACAGAGCAGTAAGTAGTATCAGTGCTAAAAGTTGGGTTTTTTTTCCTATAAGAAACTACAAGGAGTTTTTACTAGGGAACTGGTTTTCCTGAGAACCATGCTCTTTGATTTAGGAGATAAGGATAGAAAACAAAAGAACACGGCCGAACGCTGCTCCTTATTCCCAGAGATAGAAAGCATCTTATCATCCTCCATTCTTTTTTTGTTTGTTTTTTAAAATTTTTTTTTAAGTGATGGAAGAGTAAACATTTTCCTCAATAAACAAAAAACAAAATTCTGTAAACAAGAGGACCCGACGCTGGGACCCTCAAAACAAAATGGAAAGCCTATTGAAAGTGCAGAACCCTCCTGGCTCGCAGGCTGGGTTGCAAGTCACAGCTGTGGCCACAGTTTTTCAAACTGTGTAGCGAAAATTCTTTAGTTTACACGCGAAAAAAAACAAAAACAAAAACAAAAACTGGTGCAATACTTTAATTAATAATCCTAAGTCAGCATCATATCTGGATCTTTAAACTCCACAATACCACAATAAGGTAGGCAAACAGCAAGGCCTAGTAGAGCGCACACTGTTTGTTCATGTTCCTTGAGTAAACATCTACACTTGAACCGCTGTACCCCCACATTGCCGATTAACGGAGAGAACAGCATTCAGTGCAACGTTGAAAAAGCTCATACTCCAACATTATATTCAGCAAAAAAATGCAAAAAAAAAAAATTCAAAGAATACACATGATGAATATACACAAATGAGCTCATCTGAAGCAGTTTAATATGTATAGCACTATCTGGAAGTGTAAATATATACTTTTTCACATTATAATGTTGGCCTGCATGATTCAAGTATTCAAACTGATATGTTTTGGGCTAAAACAAAGTGGAAAATGTGCAGAACGTAACTGTTTCCACAGGTGACCCCTGGCTGTAGGTGGGAAAGTCCAAATTAGTGCTGCTTTGTTATATCTTGAGGTCACAGTTCATTAGCTGAAACTGCCAAAGTTACATGGACTCTCCACCTCCACCTAGGTGGTCAACAGAAAGGAAAGCGTTGATGGGGGATGGGCTGCTAATTCCCCTGGTGTCACTGCTGTTTGGGGTCCCCCACAGGCTTGTGGAATAATTTGGGGTCCCCCAGAGTGAAGTGCCATGAAGGTCTCCACTGCTAGTTCCCGACAGCCCAGCACCATTCCAGTGATTTAGATCATTGCGGTTGGAGAATGAATGGGAACTGTCAATGGATCCCAGTCGGCTCTGGCTGGACCCCAAAGGCTGCCAGCCAGGAGAGGGAGTCAGAGACTGGCCTTGTGCAAAGAAACGACTAATCTCCTCTTCACTGGCAAACTCAGCAAGAATAGTAGTGTTCCCCAATACACACCTGGGGAAGAAGAACACAAGGTACAGTTATGTTCTGGACTGTTTGACACACATAACCCTCTAGCAAGGGCAGTCATCATAACAATCAATGATTCTGACCTCTGTATAGGATCCAAAACTACCCACTCTCACATCACCCCCTCCCTAGCACTAGGAAATCATCCAAGTCATCCAAGTACAGAAATGCTCCAACTTACATGTGCAGAGATTTTTGTGCCTTCACTACCTCTTCTTTTGAACTGTAACGGACCAATGCATTACCATGTGGGAGGTTCAGATGGAATGTTATGAGAGGACCATGCTGCATGCACAGAGTACGCAGGGTGGAGCCATCAATCTACAAAAAGCAAATGAGACAGCATTAACAGCAAAGTGTGCTCTGTGGAAGCTGTCCCATAGCGTGTGTGCAAGTGGAGGAAGTCACCTCTGATCCCACCCATTACTTTAAGGAACACTGGCTCCCCATCTTACCCAGATCCTGCTTTGACTACTCAGTGAGTACCAGCTCCTCCTCAACTCTCTAAATCTTTGGGTAAAATGTCTGTGGTCTTGAACACTCTGTAGTTCCATACCGATAGAATTATCATCTTTGCTCCTTTCCCTGGGGGAAAATGTACATGCTTGTGTGCATGTGTGTGTGTCTCCCAAAGCTCTAAGCGTCTGAACCAGGGCCTTAATTAGGTCAGATGACACTCCAGGGATGGGAGTCTCTATCTACTTTGTGTGAAGTACTATGCTAGGTGCTAGAGAGAGAGTGTAGAACCTTTACATAAAATATGGTCTCTGTCCTTATGTCATATAGTCATCCTAGGGAGATACAGCACCACACAAGTAACTAACTGGCTTACATCCTGAGCCCCAACTCTGTACTTGCAGCCTGCTACAAGTTCTATGCTCAGAGACTAGTAACTGGCCAGGTTAATCCAAGAACTGTGAACCTTGTCATCATGGGGCTGCTCTTTTGTGGCTTCTCTGTGATGTGTTGTGTTCTTACCTGAGGCGTAAGATTTTTTAGAACAAGCCAATTTGTTATTCTCCCTGAGCTGCTCTCACCCCAGCTTGAACCTAAATAGGAGTAAGAACAAAGAAATGACTAGCATAGTTCTTTAGTTGCATGAAATGACACCAAAACAGGCCACATTCAGGGAGTGACAACCCAGATTGTGGATTATCTAGAGTAAACCACTCAGACACTCAGTCAACATTTGTGAGGACGGTGAACTCCCTAACAGTAGGTATCAAAGTATTTCCAGAGATGCAGAGAAAGCTAAGATACTTAGACATCTAAGTAGCTTTCTGGCCACTTAACTGGTTGCTAATATAGGAGGAGGAAGGTGGTGGCAGAGAACAAATTATGCCCAGACCAATACTACAACTTCCATGTGGAATCAATCCTGTAAAGGACAGAGTACGCTATATGTGGTCGAGGAACACTCAAAGACAGTTGCTACTTGAATAAATGACTCCTATGGTAGCTGTATGTTTGGTTCCACACTACTAGATGGGCATCTTATCATTTTTAGAGTAAAAACCTCTGTCACCATTTTATGATGTCTACTTCAATTTCTTCATCAAGGAAGAATACTCTGGCTCAATAGTGGCATTTTTAAAGAAACTTTCAAAGGAGAAAAGTGCCAGGAGATCTGGACTCCAGTAATCCTGGCCACTGGCAGCTATATCTTTCTAGGCAAGAATCTCAAAGATGCTGAGGCTAGGGGCAGATTAAGAATTGGATACTTAATTCTTCATCAAATTTCAAAGAGAAAAATAACACTAGGAAATATGGTATTACTGCAGGTCATCTACTACAACTACATGTTTTGATCAAAGGAAAAATGACAAAGTCAACAAAAACAAAACAAAACAAAAAACCAATAACCCGTATCGCCTGGAAGATTATGACATGCACCTGGACCGGCAGCCCATCGAATTAGTCCATCAATATGTGTATCTTGGGCAGGCGTTGCAGATGGATAATGAGCTGGGTCTGGAATTGAACAGGAAGAAATGGGGCTGGATTGCTTCTGGGAAATAGGGCATTGCTTTCAATGATGCTAAACCGTGATAGTGCAAAAGCCCACTTTAACACCAATATTCTACAGGTGATATAGTATGGCACGAATCATGGAATACTACAACCTCATAAAACTCAAAACTACAAATGATCCAAAGGATAATGCAAAGATTCATAGGTTAAGTTGCAACATATTAATGATGATGAGCACAAGATGTGATACAACACATCAATGATATGCACTGCCACAAAAGAAGATCTATCATTCACATAATTAATATAAAAAACACAACAGATGGATAGTCTAAGTGTTACTGTTGCACCCCCAAGAAAAATTGCACAGGATGAAAGGTGTGGTGGGACAATGCGATGACAGATTTTTCAAAGTATCACAGAAGTTTAGAGCCCCATGGAACCAATTAGATGATGGTAATGATAACAATTCATATTATCATTTATAAAGCACTGTCCTTACAACACTTTTAGGCAGGTAGTATAATCTACATTTTACCAATGAGAAAACAGGTTCAGAATGGGTAATACTCTCAAGATTACATAGCTAGTTAAGTCTCAGTGCTATAACTTGAACCCAGATCTTCTAACTAACTCTTATGTTCTTTCTATTACTTGTAATAGAAATTCTATTACAATATTCTATTACTTGTTAGTTTTTCACCATGGAGACCACACAAAATTCCTTAATCTTACCTGGGGTGTATCTGGCATCAGAACTTCCCCATCCTCCACCTATACGAAGCGGGGAATTATCCCATGTAGACAAAGGGGCCTTCTGACCAGTTAATCCCGGTGGTGGGCGGGACGGAGCAGTGATGTTTTTAGGTGGCAAAGGGACCTTCCACAGCTCATGAGCCAGAGAGGTGTTAGTGACTGAACCAGGAGACCATGTTGATTTGGAATCACTGTTTCTGGCTACTCAGGGGAAAAAAAGGTAAAGAAAAATGATACCAGAAAACAGGAAATCCAAAAACATTTGATCACTATGTACAACATTTGTTGGTTTTTATTTGGACGTAGGTTTAAGACTTCTGTATAGGAGATGCTACGATAGCCCAATTTAGTAAATATAGCCCAATACCACATTCAATAGGTTTTAAAAGGAACAGTTTACTTTGGGAATGGTGACTGAGCACTGAACAGTGCTAAACAACAAGGCTAACATATAGGAGGAAAAGTATAGGTAGTGCATGTCAATTTCCACTTAACTGTACACGGAAGAAAAGAATCCACTTACCCATTTTTCAATGGAACTAAAAGGCTTTTGGAAAAGACAACATATAACACTTTAGACACAAGGGAATGAATAAAGGGGAGGTCAACAAAAGTGTTGCAAATGACTGACTGGTCAAACCTTCTTTTCTTTTGTCAAACCCTGGGCTAGAGGGGATACCTGAAGTGCTTTGTGCTGTACTGCTGAGGGAAACATTGTAGTTGGAGGCACGAATGGATGACCAGGCACTAGTTGAAGGCAGCGTGGTGTTCAGAGATGAGGATGACCCTGAATTGAAGGGAACGTTCGAGTTAGTTCAGGACACGTTAACACATTGTATGGCACTTTACTAGAAAGGGGGAATTCCATGAAACTGAAATAGACAAACATGATAGAACAGGAGACAGGATATAGTCCATGTCATTGCCATAACAAACTGTAACTTTAGACAACTCACTTCCCTCCTATAGGACCAGGCTGGGATCTCCCGGGTATCTGTGTGGCATTACCATTCTGACTATGCACCTAACTGATGTTCTTAGAAAGCTCTCTTGCAAATTAGTCTTAGATTGGCGAGAACATACCTGTCTATGCTGCCTTTTTTCAGGAGTCGGTCAAGCAGCAGTGGTTTTATAGTTAAAACTTTCACAATTAAAAAGGGAAGACAAATTTCCTTTCCTAGAATGCCCTGCCCCACCTCTCACCATTAGACCTTCTTCCCAATAAAGAGAAATGCATCACTTCTGAGCTAGCTGCTTCTTCTTTTCCATTCTTTTGTTGATAGAACAAAACAACAAGAAAACCTCTTTAACTTCCATAATCTGCCTTCTATCTCCACTAGAATCTTTAATCTTTAAGATTACTCATGACCTTGTTCCCTCTTCTAAGAAGTTTCTTCCCTTGGCTTCTCTAACAACACTCTGTTTCTATCCTGTAGTGAAGCACCATACTGTAGAAAAAGCAATGGTCTTTTTGATTATTAGAAGACCTGGTTTTGACTGGCATACCCTCAGTGTCAGTCCCCATTTTGATTGGGAGGGAGCACTGACACAAACACATTCCAACAAGATATGGATAACAGCTCTCCTTAAAGCGGGTATATAATTTTGGCCAGGAAGCCTTAGGGTCATCTGTTCTAAGAAAGGCTCTGTGACACAATGAAAACACTCAATTTGGGAGTTAGAAAGTCTTTGTTCAAGTCTCAGTTCTACCACTTATTATTTCTGTGACTGTAGGCAAGCTGCTTTACTTATTTTCCTCATCTGTGAAATAAGGAAAGTGTTTTGTAAACTGTAAAATGCAACAGAAATGTTATTCTTATTATTAATAAGGCCCATTCTTAGCTTTAAAATTTCACTTGTTAAAACTTCATTTTTTACATCATTTTGAAGACAACTTAGTATAGTTCTTTTATTCTATTACCCTGGGTAAGTCACTTCATCTCTGTTTGTCTCAGTTTCCTCATCTGTAAAATGGGGATAATTAACAGCACTCACCTCCCAGGGTGGTTGTGAAGAACCAATGGGAGAATAATTCTTAAGTGTTCTGCACAGTGCCTGGCACCTAGTAAGCACTATATATGTGCCATCTAGCTTATCTACTGCTTTATGACAGCGTGAAGGAGCTTTAAATCTTCAGGACTGAATGAAGGAATTGAAACAAGGGAAATGCTTTGGTCTATCTGTTTTGTTTGAAGTCCCTACAGAAGGGTCCTTAACTTGTTTTGTCAGTCTGGTGAAACTGGTGGTGAGGCCCTTCTCAGAATAACAGTTTCTTTTTTGGCTAGGCAATGGGGTTAAGTGACTTGCCCAGGGTCACAAAGCTAGTATGTGTTATGTGTCTGAGGTGGGGTTTGAACTCAGATCCTCCTGACTTCAAGGCCAGAGCTCCATCCACTGTACCACCTAGCTGCCCCTTTTGTTTCTTTTTCAAGTGGAGTGTGCCAATGAGGTACGATTTTTGCTGTCACCAACCCATACCAATTCTGATTCATCCCCAAATTAGGTACCCCAAGTATCACCATAAATTTTAACTTTTTGTACTACCTACTTACCACTGTTCCTGTCCCTGAGGTGGTCAACTTCCCGCACAGTATTAATTGAAAGATTGTTTATGACACTGCCAGGAGTGACGTAAGGGTCAGTTTCAGGGTCAATGTTTGGATAACCTTTCCATGGTTCACCAGGGCGAAATTCTATAAAGAAAAATCAGAAAATATTTAAAAGCTTAATCATTACTCCACTGTCTACAATGAAAATAAGAATTTCTACTCACGCAGTTATGCAAACTGCAAAAATTCCTCAGGATATATTTCTAGATTCTAATTAATATCTTAAAATAACCAGTGATTCAACACAGGTAATACTGAATTATTTCATTTAGAAAGGGCTGAAGTGCCTTCCCCCCCAAACATTCTATCTAGAGGAAGAGTGGGAGAACTTCTATTCCTCCCTCTGATTTTGTTTACCTGAAAAACTGAAGGTGGTTTAAATGCATTAGATGACATTTGATTAAAATTTGTTCCCCTTTGATTTATATACCAAATAGCATACATATGAGAGGTTTGAGGTTACGCTAAATTTTAGGCAGACGGTGAGTGATGAAATATTTTAAAATGGATTAATTTGGTAATATTGCAGTGGGCTCCACTATAACAGAAAGAGCACTAGATTTGAAGCCAGAGTGCCAGTGACCTTGGACAAGTTACTTTATTTATCTATTTTGTTTCCTCGTTAACAAAATGAGGGTATTAGACTAGAAATCTGTAGGGTCTCTTAAATGCTCCAAATCAGTGATTTCTCTCAGTGTGGTATGAGGATCCCCTGAGGTCTCTGAGACTCCTTATCAGGGAACCTGCGAAGTCAATACTATTTTCAAAATAATACTAAGATGTTTTAATTTCTAATACAATAAATATTGAGAGATATAACCCACATCAAGCAAAACTCTTTGGAGAAGTGTCTTTAGTAATTTTTAAGAGTACAAATGTGTCCTAAGCCCCAAAAGTTTGGGAACTGCTGCTCTAAATTCTTTGGTGCTACCAAAAAAAAAATCATAGAACAAAAAACACATTTCATTTATATTTTGAAAAAGCAAGATTTGAAGGCAGGTTAAAAAAGAAAGAAGCACATCATCCTAAGAGGTCATACCTATATTAGAAACACATGCTACATATTACCTAGAATCACTGCAAATATTATCAAATTAATACAATGACATTCATTTATTCACCAAGCATTTATTAAGACTGTACTAGGTACTAAGCACTGGCAATAAAAGACCGGACATAAAAGAAAAGTTCCTTCCCTCAAGGAATTTCCATTCTATTGGAGGAAAACTAAATGTGTACCTGTAAGTAAATACAGGATTTATACAAAGTAATTTTGAGGCTGTTTGAGGGGAGGAAACTAACAACTAGAGGAATCAAGAAAGGCCTAACTGGGCTGGGGGGTGGGGTGGGAAGAAGGTGGTGTCCTCTGAGCTGAGGTAAAAGTATGTTATAGGCACAGAAGATACCACGGACAAAGGCACCGAGATGGGAGATGGGATGTTGCACAACAGGAATGGCAAGTGGGTTAGTTTGGTTTAAACATAACAATGCACGACGAGGAATAATGTATAATAAACCTGGAGAAGTAAGCTATAACGAGACTGTGAAGGGATTTAAATGCCAATAGGAGTTTGCATTTTATATTAGAGGCAACAGGGAACTGATGGAGCTCCCTGACCAGGGCTGGCCATTCAGACCTGGGCTTTAGGAATATGAATCTGGCAACTGTGTAGAGGGTAGACTGGAGAGGGAAGAGATTTGAATCGGGAGGTCAATGAGTCACAGTGAGAGGCAAGCACCAGAACAAGGCTGGTGACTGAGTAGAGAGAAGGGAAATAACAAGACTCGGCATGTGATTAGACAGGGAAGAGAGAGAAAATTGTCAAGGATGACTCCAGTACTGAGCAGCTATATGACTGCAATGACAGTGATGCTCTCAATCTAGGTAGAAAAATAATAAGCTTGGTATTAGATATGTTGAGTCTGAGGTGTTAAATGGGCAGCTGAGGATGTGGGATGAGAAGGTGGGACTAGAGATACGTAGATTTTGGAGTCATCTATCCAGAGATGATCATTTATCCCATGGAAGCTGATGAGGTAGGACCTAAAAATGAGAAAGAGAAAGATAAGAGTGTGCAAGGTAGGGCCCTAGATTCCTCCAACCTTACTGAGTGGATATGGATAACAATCCTGCAAAGGAGAAGAATGGTCAGACAGACAAGTAGGAATTGAGCTAAGAAAAGTAATGTTATGAATAAAAAATATCCATGAGGAGTGTATGTTCCAACGCATCAAAGGTTAAAGAGATGTCAAGAAGGAGAAGAATGAGGAAAGGCCATTAGATTAAAGAACTAAGAGGCTGAGCTTTGTAAAGAGCAACAATTCTCCTGGAGAAAGGACTTCCAATTTAGTGGAAGTAAAGTTGTAGGGAGTTGAGAAAAGACTTCGAGGTAAGTAAATGAGGCAGCAAACACAGGTGGTTATTTCCAGTAATTTGGGTTACAAAAAGTAGGTAGGGCACAGGACAACAGCTTGAGGAGATGGACAGTCAAATGAAAGTTTTTAAGGGCCGCTAGGTGGCACAGTGAATAGGGCTCTGGCTTTGGAGTCAGGAGGACCTGAGTTCAAATCTGGCTTCTGACACTTAAGAGACACTTAACAGACACTTACTAGCTGTGTGACCCCGGGCAAGTCACTTAATTCCAACTGCCTCAACAAAAACAAAACAAAACAAAAAACAAAACAAAACAAAACAAACAAAAATGGTCTTAAGGACAGGTGAGAACTGAGTATGTCTGTAGACAGCAGAGAAGGAGCTGGTGTTCAAGCAAGAGACTGAAGATTAGAAAGAAGGGATGTTTGGGGAGGAGTAGGGACTGCATCAGAGAGTAGGGCAAAGGAGGAGGGAAGGAAGAAAAGTGGGAGAGGAAAGCTTGAAGACAGAAAATAGAATCTGGAATAGCTGCTACTGGAAGTGGAGGATAGAGATCAGTGAAAGAAGAGTAAAATGACTACTTTACAGCAATGAGGGCCCAGCTGATATTAGCATCAATCTGAAGCGGTGTAGTTGTGCGGCTTCCTCCAAGGCCATTTAACAGGATCAGAGGAAGTGGGTGACTTGGGTTATTCAGGGTTGGGTTCTGGTAAAGTTATGAATGACCAATGATAGGATAAAGAGGCAAGAGCTTTGAGAGTAGAAAACAGTGTATAGTTGAACTGGTACATAAAGGAACTGGTTAACTAGATGGTGAAGACTGGGAAGAGTGAAGCCAGTACAGGGATGACAGCCTGGAAGAACAGTGGAGAATGGAGTAGTTAGAAGTCACTATATGGACAAAGAATAGGTTTAGGAAGAATGAGGAATAGGAAGAGATGAAACGGTAAGAGATCACAGTTTAGAAAGGATGTCAAAGTTCATGATAAAGGAAGTGTCTTGTCTTTTTTTTTTTTCTTTTTGGGTAAGCAGTTGGGGTTAAGTGACTTGTCCAGAGTCACACAGCTAGTATGTGTTATGTGTCTGAGGTGGGGTTTGAACTCAGGTCCTCCTGACTCCAGGGTCGCTACTCTATCCCCTGCGCCACCTAGCTGCCCCAGGAAGTGCAGTTCTTCTGGGTAATGGTGATCACGATCAAGGCAATTGGGTGGCATAGTGAGAAGAGGGCCTGGGGTAAGAAAGACCTCAGTTCAAATTCAGCCTCAGACACTTCTTAGCTGTGCAATCCTGGGCAAGTCACTTAGCCCTTGTTTGTGTCAGTTTCCTCATCTGAAATAAGTGTGTATAATAAGAGCACCTACCTCCCAGGATTGTTGTGAGGATCAAATGAGATAATATTCGTAAAAGAGCTTAGACAGTACCTTAGACAGTAGGCACTTAAGAAACGACTGTTTCCTTCTTTCTTTGAAGGGTGTAACCATGTCTGCATGGCAGAGGTGGAGTGAAAGTAGAGGTCATGAGAGGTGGAGGTGCTTGAGAGAACACACACAGACACACAGACACACACACACACACAGACACACACACACATATATATATATATGTGTATATATATACATATATATATAGATAGATATAGATATAGAGATATATATATATATATATATATAGATACAGATATATAGCTAGCTAGCTAGCTATACACACACACACATACACAAACACACAAAGATACACATCTATATCTGTATATAAATGGTACACACACACCCCCCAACACTCAAATATATATATCTTTGAAGTCTCCATGTATAAGGGGGAGGAGGGTTAGGATGGAGATAAAGATTGTCAGACAGGTATTGAACTCCTTGAGAAAGCAAGGAGAATGACCTGAGGGTTGGTAAAGAACTGCCAGCGAGTCAGGATGACAGAGTGGTATGTTGAGAGGAGGCAAACTTCAACAGAGAGGTTCCTGGGCGGTGGCAGGGAAGGGAGGGTCTCAAAGTGGGGATCAAGGATGGTCACGCCTCCTCTTAGTTCAGTGTATTGAGACAGATGAGAAAAGGTACATTAAGTACTAAAGACGATGACTGGAGATGCAGATGCCAAACTTCCGTGAGTGTTTGAAGACAGAAGGTACATGAGAGGAAAACATTTAAGGAGGAGGAAAATTTCATCTGTAGTGACTCAAAAGGGCAAAAATAGAAGAGGCAGAGAGAGTTGGATTGTGACTTTGGAGGTAGATGTGAGAAAGGAGACAGGTAGCAGGGGAGTGAGAGTGGTCTTCGCTTAGTTATTCTGCATCACTGGTCTTGGACAGGAAAAATTTATTTGCTATAAGTAATAACAAATAACTTTCAAGATTACAAACCTGAAGAGTACTGAGTTACCATTTCTAAGTGTATTTCAATAGTGATGAGGGCATACTCTTCATAACAAAAAAAAAGCAAAAACAAAAAACCCAAACAGTTCAGTGTTTACCTGGTGGCCAGTTAACACTGCTAGAGCCATTAGGCGATTTGGCACGTGGCCAGCCATCCCCAATTGAACCAGGAGGACTGGCTGGTGAATTACTGCTGTTCATAAATTCATATGGAACAAATGGAGACTCTTCCAGCCTAAAACCACTTGAAATAGCACCTAAAAAAGAAAACAAAATTTTTTTCTCCTAAGTGAACAATTACTCAATTTGTGAAGTATTAATCAATTTTTATCATATATAATTTATAAAATACCCAAGAAAACTTTCTACAAATGTACTTTTTGAACAGAAGTGACAAAATAACCGCACATATATCCCCAAGTCTCACATGGGATACACATGCAATTTTAAGCTATGAAGGCCTAAAAAGTTATTAAAGCTTAAAACTACACTAAAACTCTTGAGACATCCTGAATGCTAGAAAGGCATATAAGGTATAACTTAACCATAACGATTATTTAACCAAAAATGGAATGTACTGTCTCTTGAGTTTGCTGAGTAATGAAGGCGTTATGTTAGAAGAAATGATGAAAAGGATCAGTTCAGAAATATAGAATGAAGTAAGAAGAACCAGGAGAATATTTTATAAAACAACACTTAAAAACAAACCACTATGAAAGACTTGTACATGTTGTATGTCTTCAGTTCAATATGAGATCCCTGAAGGGCAGAGACTTTTACATTTGACTCTTTTTTATTCCCAATGCAGTAAGCACAGTGCCCTTACATACAATAGGTACTTAATAAAGGCTCACTGAACTAGAAATTGTTCTTCTGTGAACATTTTGTGACATTTTGAGTTTTGATGGCTTAGCTCCCTTTGAAGGAAAAATGCCTTTTGCCCCCAGCAACAAGAAATACTCATAGCTTAATCCTGACTCCAAATTAACTGGCTGAAATGGAAGTCTAGGGATATGGTCAGGAACAGCAAAGCAGAAAACTGAGGCATAGTATGCCTGGTTATGGCTTCAATCTCCCCTGGTGAGAACTGACTTTAGAGTAAGCTATATGATATAAGGAACCAAAAACACTTGTGATAAAGGATGTTTTAAAAGAAACTGCATATATGCCTATTTGAAAGAAATACATGCTCACACCTAAAATTCTGGGACATACGTATATATATATATATATCTCTGTGTGTGTGTATATACGTGTGTGTATATATGTATATATTCATTCTATTCTTTTTGGGACAAAGAAAATTCTAATAATAAAGCAATTCAAAACTTCTACTTGTTGCAAAGAAAAGGGGGAGCTTTGGAACCAAGAGGCAGCTAACGGTGATGGGGTGCTTGGGTGCTTGTGTTTGGACCCCAATTTCTCTCTAGCTTCAGAAACACTATCCCTGACAATTTCTCCCCAGCCCAAGGACACTGTACCTAGCAATTACAATCATGAGTGGGCCCCAGCAAGACCCTTATGTCTCTCCTTGGTGCAGTTACAAATAGCACCTGAAGGAATTATTAGTTTGAACTGGCTTTGCACTGGGTCATAAAGACACTCTTACCCACTGGACTATCTATACTACTGCCCTGCCTCATTATCTACATCCTGGGCTCCTCATTAACTGTATTCTAGACTTAAGACATATGTGTACTCCCTACACCTATCTTGTCAAACAAGACATTGATTGGTGGCAGACTGGACAACTCTCAGTTGTCCCTGACCACTAGTTACCTTAGTGACGTAGCAGGCCTAAAAATCACATCTCCATGAAGCCCCCCTCGTGGGCTTTTCCTAGTGAACTCTGGGTAAAACGCCTGCACAGTAGGTACAAGAAATGCATGTTCTTTTAAGAACTGACCACTCCTTAACCACTCCTTAATCCCAACCTGAATCCCCTAGTTAGCATATTTGGCACACGTTTTACTGTATTTTATCCCATATAAACTTTAACTGTACCACTCTAAGGTTGCAGGATCCTTAAGAATCCTTGCCCGCTGAAAAGCATAACAATAAACTTTTTGCCACCTTGACTTAAAGAATGCTTGAATCTGTGAATTCATTCCAGATGACCCATGGTGTACTTCAGTCTTTGAGGGGTCACAACCTCTCATACCGCAACAATGGGATTTTAGGCTTAAAACCATACCATAGTTATACATATGAGAAAACATTAGGAAGAGCTTATCTGTTGAGGTTATTTTAAGCATGGAAATCAGATTATGAATTCCCCTTGCCTCCTGGGTAGAAGAAACAAGAGTGGAGGAATGGCCCTATTCTATCCCATTCTTCTGCTCTACCTCAAGAACATTCTGAGTAGTTTTTATACGAAAACTCTCTGAATTCAGACTGGTATGAATGAGTCACTTCAGCTAATTTGCCCCTAAAAACCCATTCTGGTTGGTGATAATAGATGCTGGAAGGCACTACCCTGTGTCACTGAATTGGGGGATTTTGTAATGAACAAGAGAATCAACATTTCATTAAAGTTGTTCCAAAGGAATTTTTGTAAATAAACTTTGAAATATAAACCTTAAGAACACCCCTTTGATAAAAGGAAAAAAATTTACCCCCTCACAATAAAGCAATTATCCAAGAGCCATCAACCTGGCATCTGGGCAATTATGCTGATAAAATGATTATTAATTTAGTTTAGTAGCTTGCATACTTTTAATAAGCATATTTAGTCTTATGTGTTTAACAAGCAAGCTTGCCTACATGCTAAATTTATCCATATTGCTCTTTAAGTAGCATGAATTATATAGAAATGATCATTTGTTGACCACAGCAGCATGGTGTTAACATTAATTTGTGTGACCTTAAGAATTACCCTTTAGCTTATTGCAATTCTAAGTGTTGTGATTTTTATATCGTAGCCTTTGTATATCAAAATTCAAGTTGATGTTGTCTACAGACCTCTGGGACACTCCTTTTCCTTCCTCTATGAATTCAGTACTTGGCTCACAATCTTTCTTTCCTTCCCAACTCATGTCTTCAAACCAGGGGACATCAGCATAGTTGCTGATATGCACACACTCTAAACTCCTAATTCTTCAACTTACTCATTTCCTATAACTTTGTCCTCCATTCCACACACAACCACACACAAAGATGGTCATACCCTTCATCTTGCCATCACCCATAAATGCACCACACTTCCATGTTCATGACCTTTGAAAAGACCTTATCTAATCACAATCTATTAGCTTTCCTCTTCTTTCTCTGCTTCCCAATGCTTTAAAAACCCTGCTCTTTGTCTACACTGTGACCTCCAGTACTTCAAATGCTCCATTCTCTCTTAGGTCATCACCTCTACACTAGCTACATTTTCCTCCTTTCCCCATTTTGACCCCTTGGTGAATCAGTTCAATTCTATGCTGTCCTCCTGAGTTCCTTTTCCCCTTATCATATCACTGATTGCATCCTGCCAAGCCTCAGCCTTGGATCATTCCCCAAATCGGCCAACTTTGCTCCTGTGCACGTGGGGCTGAATGAAGGTGGAGAAAATAACAACCTTGCTATTTGGACCACTACTAATTTGTTACATAACGTCAATTGGGTCTTTACTGCTGCTAGGAAATCCTTTATACTTTCCTGCTCTTCACAGCAGCTCTTCCAAACCTTTTCATCCCTCCTCAAACCTACTAGGTTTCCCCTTCCCTCTACCTTCTCAGTTGAGATCCTTGTCTCATATTTTGCTGAAATAACTGAGGCCATTTACTGAGTGCCACCCCTCCCTTTTCTCCTGCTCATCTCCTATCTCCAAGATTCCTTCTGCTATTATTTCCTCTTTTACCCTTGTCTCACATGATGAGGGGACCCTTCTCCTTCCCAAGGCCAACCCCTCTACATTCACAAGTGATCCTATTCCTCTCTCTCTTTTTTTTTTTAAAAGGCAATTGGGGTTAAGTGACTTGCCCACAGTCACAGAGCTAGTAAGTGTGTTAAGTATTTGGTCTGAGGCTGGATTTGAACTCATGTCCTCCTGACTTCAGGGCCGGTGCTCTATCCACTGCACCACTTAGCTGCCCCTCTCCAACCTCTCTTCTCCAGCAGACTGGTCCCTTCATCAGTCTGTCCCTGTCTATTGGCTACTCTCTGTTGCCTACAAACATGCTCGTGGCTCCTCCATCCTCAAGAACTCTCACTTCATCCATTCACCACCGCCAATTACTGTCCCATATCTTACGTCTTTAGGGACTAAATTCCTTGAGAAGGCAATCTACAACGAGTGCCTCTACTTTCTCTCCTCTCACTTTCTTAATTCTCTTCGATCTGGCTTCCAACCTCACCATTCAACTAAACCGTTCTCTCCAAAGCTACCAATGATTACTTACTGGCCAAATCCAGGGGCCTTTTCTTTTTTTTCGCTAGGCAATGGGGTTAAGTGACTTGTCTAGGGTGACACAGCCAGTAAGTGTCAAGTGTCTGAGGCCAGATTTGAACTCAGGTCCTCCTGACTCCATGGCTGGTGCTCTACTCACTGCACCACCTAGTTGCCTATCCTGCCCCCTTCAGTGGCCTTTTCTTAATCCTCATTCTTCTTTACCTTTCTGCTGCCTTTGACCCACTTCTTGATATTTTCTTTTCTCTATATTTTCATGACACTATTTTCTCCTGGTTGTCCCCATACCTATCTGACCCCTCCTCAATTTCCTTTGCTAGATCTTTATCTAGGTCATATCCACTAACTGTGGGTATCCTACAGGGCTCTGTCTTGGGCCCTCCCTTCTTCCTCTAAATTATTTCACTTGATCTCATCAGCTCCCATGATTTCAAGTATCATTTCTACACTGATGAATTCTCAAATCCACTTATCCAGCCCTAATCTCCCCACAGACCTCCAGTCTTGCATCTTCATCTGCCTGAACTCCTGTCCAATACTGAACTCCCTACTACCCCCTCTCCACACACATGTATTCTGTGACCCAGTGATACTGGCCTTCTAGCTGTTTTCTGAACAGGACACTCCATTTCTTGACTCTGGGAATTTTCAAAGGTTGTTCCTCATCAATGGAATTCTCTTATATATCATCTTCATTTTCTGGCCTCCTTCAAGTCCTAGCTAAAATTCCACCTTCTACAGGATGATTTTCTTAATCCCTCTAAATTCTAGTGTCTTTTCTCTTAATACTTATTTTCTATTTATCCTACACAGAGCTTGTTTGTACATAGTTGTCTCCATGTGATCTCCCCCATTAGACTGTAAGATCCTTGAGAGCAGACTTTTTTGTTCAGGGTGTGTGTGGGGGGGGAGGTATTCTCAGGGCTTGGCACAATGGCTGGCACACAGTAGGTGCTTGATAAATGTTTACTGACTCACTGATAGAGGTCAAGAAAACCAAAGAGACAAAGTACTGCGCTGAATTGTAAAAAAACATTCATAGCAATACACTGGGTGGTAGCAAAAACCTGGAAAAAACCGAGAACCCATTAACTAGGAAAAGACTGAAGAAACTGTGGAATACAAACATAATAAATATTATTGTGACATAACAAATGATGAGTATGAAAGCATTCAGAGAACCAATGGAAAAACTTGAATGAATGATGCAAACTAAGCTAAGCAGAAAAAGGAAAATAATGTATATGACTGCAGTGATGCAAATGTAAATTCTAAAATGAAGTCAAGCAATGCAATTGTAATGACTATCTTGTCTTTGACGAAGTGACAAAGAACACCACCTGCTTTTCACTGAAGAGATAAGGAATTATGGAGTAGAATGCCACATGGCACTTGTCAGAGACAGTTAGTGTTTGGTCAATTTAGTTTTGCAATTATCCTTGTCATGAGGCAAGGCCTAGTGGTGTTGTTGGGGTGGTCATATAAACAGAAAATGCAACAACAGGAAAGAGCGATGGGATAAACTTGAAAGTTTCGCTTAAAGTAACATCGGAATAATATCATTAAGTCAAAAGGCAACAATATATTTTATACCATGTTTGCTGGAATTTTGATCCAATGATGTGTTCACAGAAATGCTGTCCACTGTAGTCCATTTCCTCAGTCTTGACTGTGGCTCTTTAATACTGTTCATATCCATGTTTACATTCAAGTTTGAGTTCAAGCCTAAGATAATTTTCAAAAAAGATTTAACTTATAACAGTTAGGTTGACAGGAGAAAAACATGCTATTTAAAAAAATACATTTTTCATTAATTTCATGCTTTCACAATTGTCCTTAATTTTCCATAAATATGTTGTTTTTCAAATGTTATGGCGCAGCCCACAACTAGACATAAGCAAGGCAGTCACTGCAAACAGACTGGGCTCTCAGTTAAAGTCATGCAAAAATGCCAGAAAAAAGAGTCATGAGGAAGACCAAGTTACCCAACAGAGAGGGAAAGAGAAGAAATTTAAAAAAAAAAAGCCCAAATGAACATATATAACTAAATTAATTTCTGGTCCATTGCAAAAGGTTTCTAACCACCTCACTTAGCTATGTATTCATCAACAATTTCGAAGCTTTAATTATACTTATTAACACCTAAGAAATCTTTATATCTTCCTATGAATGTTTCTGATTTATGGTAAACCAGAACCTTTTTTTCAGTTTGCTTGTTTTACAAGGCTAAGTTATCAAGATTTTTATGTAACTCCTAAGTAAGACATAATTTTTTCAGGTACTTTTCATCTGTATTATATATTGCTGCACGCAAAGTTAACACTTTCATATTGCCTACTTGGTTAGATCATAGAATCATTTAAAAATTATTATTCCTGTTGTATTTAAAAATTCACCAATTTTTTCAGCTAGTAATAATACATGTGCCAAAACATAATTAGATTTGATGTTTATATGAGAATTTTGGTGTTTATATGAGTGTTGGGAAGGCTCCTTTGGCCAGGTAGAAGAATTCCATATACACAGACGAAAGCTCTCTCCAGAAAAGATGGTCACAAAGTAAAATTTCAAATAGAGCCTTATTACTCCACTGAATTACAAAACTGGAGATGAATATTATTCCCTCATGGTAGGAAATATCTGTTGCTAATAGTGCAAGCTATGCTACCATACTGTAAACTACTGTCCTTTCAGTTGGTGCTCATCTGCCACTGGAACAGTATTATTTCTTAAAGTTGTTTAAGCAAATGAATTATTTGCTCTTGCAGATAGCTACGCTGATAACCGACAAGGAAAATGCTACATTGGGAATGTAGTGTCTATGACGTCTCTAATAATCCCAAGTAGATAGCAGCTCTATTTCAATATAGTTCAAACTGAGGATTGTCAGAAACCCAACTGCAGAAGGGTCTGTCCACCTCTCCTCCCCCCAGCTACACCATGGAATGTGCTCTCACTAACAAAGCTGGAACTAACAAAGCTGGAATAGTAACAAACCCACATCAGAAGTTAAATGTCAAGAGATACAGGGAAAAAGCAAAATGAGGAGCACAAAAGGGATATAAAAGGAGCAATATTAAAAGGGACCTAAGAAAGGAGAAAATATACAAGCCTGGACTTTCCACTGGGGAAATTGGATAAAAGCCTAGAGACACAGGAAAAAGGGGGAGAAAAAAGACAGAAAGGCTATTGCATTAGATAATGGCATTCCCTTCCACCCATCCCAATTTCCTCATTTATAGTATCATTTAAAACATCATCTGTACTAGTAAAAGTCATCAATATACATGAAAATTTCCTAAGTTATTTAATGGTAAGATTTAAATACAATAAAAATCATCTTTTCCTACTATAACTTTTTTTTTTCAGTTCTTTTTTTTGGCTAGGCAATGGGGTTAAGTGACTTGCCCAGGGTCACAAAGTTAGTAAGTGTTATGTGTCTGAGGCCGGATTTGAACTCAGGTCCTCCTGAATCCAGAGCCAGTGCTCTATCCACTGCGCCACCTAGCTGCCCCTCCCTACTACTTCTTCAGTAGGGTACTACTCTCTCTGGCATACTGTTTCCAAGATTCTAATTTCAGCTTCACTCAGTTATTGTAATTAATCATATAATCTGCATCCTACCAAGAAAGAAGTATTAGAACTGATAGTTCAACTTAGAATTTGTCATTTTTTTAAAAGCATTTCAAACAGAAATGAATAATTTCAACTACTGAAATTACATCGTTGGAAAATTTCTTCCCTGAACAGTAATGAGGTGAACCTAGTAAAGGACTAGGGATGTTCTTAATAAAGGAACGACTAAAAAGATTATAGTCAATATTGTTCCCGAGAAAGGGAAAATCCAGGTTAATGGTAAGTGAGGAAGCTGTATATCAACCGACTATATGGGGCTAAACAGGAAAAACTTACCTATAGGGAAGTTGCTGAAAGCATTTATTGGCGATGGCCCTTTTTGCAGTTCAGGTGTAGTGTGGGGCATGACATTCTCAAGGAAAGACTTCATGGCAGGCTGATGGAGCGACTGTGGTTGAGATGGTGGAGTTTGCTGCTTCATCAACAGGCTTGGATCAAGCTGACGAGATTGTTGCATCATCTGCTGCTGCATACTAAGAGGTCGACCCTTACAACAACAACAAAAAAGATTAGCAATCTAAGGGGGGAAAAATCTTTAGGAAGAACTACTTATTAGTGTTTCCTTGCTAACTGCTTATTCCTGGTCAAGGGGGACTACATAATCACAAAGTGTACCAGCAATGTGATTTCTAGCAAAGGCTAGGCATTTAATACTTAGCTGCAGAATTATACAATTCCACTATCATTAAAACATTTGGACCACCTTGTTATACTGGATATGACATACTGCTTACTTAGAATGAGGAATGCTTTGATATTCAAGAGAAACTATTCAGGACAATAAATACCTGCTGCTCTTGCTGCTGTCGACCACCAGAAGGCATGCTTCTCTGATTCTGCACCTTTTGCTGCTGGGTCAACAATCGCTTGAGGTAAGAAAAAACATTTCACAGTATGTTTAAAAAATACTGAGTCCATTTAAATTGAACAAATTCTGCAAATGTGCAATGGCTATTATTTCACTTACTTGTAACTGGGAAATCTGAGAAAGCTGGTTTAACTGGGATAGCTGGCTCAACATGGCTACCTGTTGAGGGCCAAAGAGTGGACTCAGGCCACCGCTGTTTGGTGCATACTTCAGTAATGAGACTGGAACCTAAAAAATATCAAACTGGTAAATTAATGGTATTTTCCAATCCTGTTCAGAAATCCTTTCTAATTTTTTTTCTCATATAACTTCACCTGTCTTCTCCTTTCCTCCTGCTTCAGGGGGAAATATTGTCTTCTTTTTTCCAAGGCTAACATATTTATATATCCTTGTTATCGTCTCATTCTACATCTTATAGGACACTGCTCTTTTAATTAGCTACCTCCTACCCCCTTAAATCTTTAGCTGTTCCTATTCCATTGGCTTCCTGCACTCTATTTAAAAGCATGCTCCAGTCTTCTCATCCTAAAAACAAAACTTCTAAAAACTCACCTCATTCTCCTAATTCTGCAATCATCTTTTCCCTAATTCACTAGAGAGCTTCTTGAAAAAGTGTCTATACTAAAGCTTCCAATTTTTTTTTAGTACCCATTAGTTCCTCACCTCCCCAGTATCACTTTTGTCTCTATTCCACCGAACCTATCCTTTTGAAGGTCACCAATAATTTCCTACTAGTCAAATAAAATGTTTTTTTTTTCTGTTTTTCCCTTTCTGCTGCAATTGCTGTAAAACAGCACTTTTTTTCCTCAAAATCTTTTTTCATTGGCTTCTGAGATACTTCTCACACAGCAGTATCAAGCTCAAACAGAAGAGGATCCCTGAGGGCTGCAGACTGACTTAGAAAACCACAAATTAACATTATCTATGTTGTACTATATTTTCATTTATTTTGTTAAACATTTCCCAATTACATTTCAATCTAGTTTGGCTTCCTTCTAGTCTATCTTTTGAGTGACTCCTTGCCTCTTCCTACTTCCTGATTGTGCATTCTCCAGTGTCCAGGTCTTGACTTTCTTCTTTTCTTCCTCTGTGTGGATCTCTTTCAAGTCTATGTAGCCAGTTAATACTTCTCACCTAGCTGCAGACCTGCACCTCCACCTAAGTGATTTCTGGCACTTCAAACTAAATATGTCCAAAACAGAGGTCATTATTATTCCTCTAAAACCTTTTCTTCCTCTTTTGTTTTCCTCATTTCTGTCAATGGTGCTACCATCCTCTTAGTCACCAGGCAAGATACCCTAGTCTTCTTTTTTCTTTGGAATCCAATCAGTTGTTAAGTCCAAGGACATTCTTGTATTGGCCATGTCCTCTCAAGTTTTTGAAAGGACTAATGAAAGAGTTTTCTAACTGGTCCAAATGCCTGTAATCTTGGACCTATTCTAATCCACCATATACACTGTTGTAAAAGTAATTTTTCTAAAAGTATCCTAATTACCCTCTGAGTGAAAGATAGAAGGTGGCAAATCAGGTCACCACCATTACCTTGACCAATACCATCTCATTACTTCAGACCTTATAGGAGACAGCCCAGAACCCTGAAAGCCCAAGAGGCACAAGAATAGCAGCGTCTCTCAGATCACCAGACCAGTATCCAGTCCAACTACCACAGCCATTAAGGGGAGAAACAAATCATTGTGGAAAAGGGGTCAACCTTCCTTATCATCACCAGCAACAACTGCTAAACTGCTGACCAAATGCCACCATAAGGCAAATGGGCACAACAGCCCTGGCAGCACTGCCCCCCACCCTCACCCCAATGGTCCTACTTCCAGCCTAGCCTTCATATCTATCATCTAAAAAAGCAACTCTTGTGAAGAAGAGATTAGTCATCCGCACCAACTGCTGACCAATTGCCACTCGCTCACTGGGCATGCAGGCAAACCAGCCTTGCTGAAACATATGCCAGACAAATCAAATCTGCCACCACTAACACTGCTTGACCACCATCTTCCCTCAGACCCTGAAGGACATAGCCCAGGGCTCTGAACTCAAAAGACTTGGAAATGGCATGCTTCCAGGTTGGTGTCTGTAGCCATGATCCTGGGAGGCAAACCCTGTAGAGCTGTAGCCTGGTAACTGCCCCCTACAGGTGCTATGGTCACAGCTAAACCCAGGAAAGACAGGTCTTTCTACCAAAGTCACTGGCACTTTCAAATGGTTCAACATAAGAAACTTCTATTTTATCAGTGGAAACAAACATAAAGAAGAGGCATCACGATCTGCTTTGTCTCTGTATAGTAAGGTCATGGGACTGCTCCATCTGACTTACCACTGCAAGTTCCCTCAGGTATTCCCTGTCCCCTTAGAACATGAGCTCCTGGAGAGCCAGGTCTGCATAGCCTTCTATTTGTATCCCTAGCATTTAGCCCAGTGCTTTGCATACCACACACGTACAAGAGGTTTTATTACTTCTTTCACTCCATTGCTGAAAAAGTCATAACTTTTTCAGTAACATTTGCACCTCTCTGCCTGACACTCAAGATTCTCCATGATCTGGCCTCAATATACTCTCCAAGTCTTATTATATACACACACACACACACAGTCATCTAGACAAAATTGACTTTGTTATTCTGTGAATATGCAGTGTAGCTATCTTTGCACACTCTGCACCTTTGACTGGTATATTTTTCCAATGTGGGAATTTGTTTTGTTGGACTATGCACGTTAATGATGAGACTTTTATTTTTGTCGCTGTCGTTCAACCATTGGGAAGGGAAATGACCCAGAGTTGGGGGGTGGGGGTGGGCCACATACATAAATAAATGCATTTTCAAAGATTACTACTCTGTGATTATGCCTCGTATCTTCCTGCCTCTGTCTTTACACATGCTGTTGCCATTTTTGCTTGCAATGCTCTTTCCTCCCCCTGCATTCTCTTCTCTATACTAATCTAACTCGTACAAATACTTCAAGACCTGGTTCCCATGCCATCTCTTTCAGGAAGTCTTCTCAAGCCTCTCTAACCAATAAGTATCCTTTCTCTGAATTACTATAACACTCTGCAGGTACCACACCGTCAGATTGTAAGGTGCTGAGTCAAAGAAGTAGTTTATGTTTCTGTCCACAAATTTTTAGCTTATTTCTGATTCTTATTTTATCGATTCAATTAAAAATTTCTTAAGTGCATGCTACATTTGAGGGCTTTACAGCCTACTTCTCCATATTCATGTCTCTCATTACTCTGAATAAAGTGACCCTGGATATAACTCGAAGATGTTGCTAGATGCTACACTAGCAAGGCTGTCTTCTGGTGCAAAGTTCTAAGTAATTAAAATATGTGAAGTATATTAAGTAATTCAGATATATGAAGTAAGTTTTAAAAGAAGCACAAGTAAAACAAGTGCAGTGAATTTACCTGAGGGGATAGTAATGGAGGAGGCACTTGAGCACGGAGATGAGGCTGAGATGAATTGAGAGGTTGTGCTGGAGGCTGCTGCATGCCCCGGGGTTGTGCTGCTGTGTTACCAACACCAAACATACTGGGATTGCCATTCTATAAAGAGAAGTTGGAACTCTTTAGTGAGAAACACTCCACTCCCTTCCCATAGGAAGACACTATGACACTACTAATTTTAACACAAAAGCTCAAGATAAGTGATCTCAGTGGCTAGGTCATTTCACTGAAAACACCTAAAATACATACAAATAAGCACTCACCTGTCTAACAGAATTCAAGTTTTGCATACCCAGCCCTGCTATGGAGCCAAGGGCTTGGTTAGGTAGTGCACTATTTGAAGGGGGAAGCTTCATGTTTTGATTGGACATAAACTGCATGTTTTGGGACTCGTCTGCTACAATGCCATCCTGATTGGACAGACAGAAAGATGTGCAACACCAGCCAAGCAAGCAAGTAGGAGGGAGAAATCATTGCCAGGAACAGAAGAGAAGTCACATGAAATTCCAGCATCAACAGGAAACAAGTAGAAAACAGAAGACATCAGATTAGTGTTACTTCTAAGGCAGGCAGAAACAAAAAATTTTATATGGATTAATAGGGAGGCATATATTTAATTTCTACGATAAGCAAATGCATTAAAAGGGACAATGGAGTACAAACATTTCATGTGAATGGTGTATTTTGGCACCAGACTTACAGAGTTCTACATATAATGTTAATGTGAAAATGTGTAAGCCAATTCATTTATTAAAAAAAAAAAAGAAAAGCAATTGCCTACCTTATCGAAATAAGGACTGCGATCCATGGAAGACTCTTTGGAAATCTGAGGACGAGAGCCAGGGCCTTTCCCTACTACTCGACTGTAATCGCCAATGTTTAGGCTATGCTTATCAATCTCCATTCGTTTGTCCTGTAACATTCCTAACAGACAAGGAAGATGAGACTATGAAGTCTGACTGCAATGGCTAAAACAGCTGTTAATTTTATATGCTCTAGCAGATGGTAGTACCCTTTTCTAATTAAAATAACTTCTATCTTAAGTAGGACATTAGAAAATAAAAGGCTTTTTCCCCTTGATCTATATCAGTCACCTAGGTTGCAAGCTGGAAGGGACTTCAGATATCAGTGGGCTGAATGAACCCTTTCATTTTCACGAAGAGGAAGCTGAGGCTTTGAGAGGTAATGTCATTTGCCCAAGGCTACCCAGAGTGTCAGAAGGAGACTAGAACTGGGGGGGTGGGGGGTTCTGACCTCCAGCCTCAGGATTTTCTACTACAACATACTGCCTCACTCACTTTCACTATGATGCCACACGTTACAATTACATTTTGGAAAGACATAAACAGTTTGGTTGGAGGATTCCTGAATTCTATAATCAAGCCCATAATGTCTAATTTTAAAAAGAATTTTATAGAAAAAATTCTTAAGATGAAATGGCAGTTTCTTTAAAACTGTCACTTGTTTTTCTACTTCTACTAAAGCCATACTTGAATATGCAAACATATTTTTAAACATTTATAAGACCCCACCAGATGCAGGACATTCTATGAAATGCTGGGTGAGACACACAGAGTGCCTCCTTTCATGAAGCTTACAGTCTAAAAGGGAGATAACACAGATATGTAGAACACTTTAACACAGAATAATGCACAAGTGAGCAAAGAAGTCACAAAACAAAGCAAGGTGAGAGGTCATTATTTATCATAGGTATCTAGTTAAGTTTTTTGTTTGTTTGTTTGTTTGTTTTTTGGCTAGGCAATGGGGTTAAGTGACTTGCCCAGGGTCACACAGCTAGTAAGTGTTATGTGTCTGAGGCCGCATTTGAACTCAGGTCCTCCTGAATCCAGGGCCAGTGCTCTATCCACTGCGCCACCTAGCTGCCCCTAAGTTTTATGTTTTTAAAGGGTACCTGAGTTTGGTTTTAGAGGAATGAGAGGAATTCAATAGAAGGAGGAGAGGGAAAGTATTACAGGAATGGAGAACAGTAAAAATGAACATATGGAGGCAGTAAAGTAGAAGGCATATTCTAAGAACAATAGTGTCATTTAGTTAAGGCATAGAGTGGAAAGAAAAAATTAATGTGAGATAAGACTAGAATCATAAAGTAGAACCAGATTATGGAGGGATATGAATGTCACTCAAGGAGTATGAATTTAATTCATTAGTAACAGGAAACTAGTGCAATTCTTCAGCAGGAATGATATTCCCAGACTCTCCCATTATAGTATAAAGGGGTCTATGATCTCAGAGGCAATGCCAGCAAAATAAGACTTCAACTGTCAATGGATTGCTATCTCAACCACTTTGGTTAGTTTTGCTACCCTATTTTTAAAAAATCTCTTTTTTTTTTGTTCATATAAAGGATGGATCTGTGGAAGGAACAGAAATACACAGGGAAATGAATGTGATATAAAAACAAAGGTTATAAAAAGATTACAAAAAAGAAATTAAATGCTAGTGACATTTCTTCCTTTAAAACATTACATCTGAAATTCTTTACATATCAAAAATATTTGTGTACTATTCTGGGGATAAGAAAACAGGCAAAATGCCTTTATATGTTAAAACATTTCTTCACATGTGAACATCTTTTTGCATTATAGGTCACTGACAAGAAATCATTACAAGATAGAGTGTGGCTAGGTTACATTCTGAACCAGTTACAGGAATATCCATATTAATGAAATCACATATATAATTACTAAGTATTCCATATGCTTAGACTTTCTGGGTATATATGCATTGTCGATATATTTTACTCCCAAAGCCCTTAAGTGCTTCATGACCAAAAACTAGTTTGGGAAATGCTGCTGCTGTCAGGAGTGACTCAGAAAAATAGCTTGAGCATAAAGATGAAGTTGTGCTTTAGGAAGATTAATCTGAAATTAATGTTTATGATGGATTTGTAGTTATGTCACCAACAAATAACCTAATACTGATATAAAGTTGGCACAAAACAAATGTTTATTGATTGACTGATAGATTGGTGATTTCAAATCTGAAGAAGCACTGGGAAGATGGTAGTGTTGAAGAGAAGAAGCAAATTAGGAGTAGATGACAAGAAGTTTGGTTATGGACATTTAGAATGTGAGATGCTAGTTGGACATTCAGAAGGGGCTGGAAATGCTGGACTAGAGCTCAAGAGAGAGAATGGAGTTACAAACTATTAGTATATAGGTGATTTGTTAAGCTTGCAAATGAATGATCCAATTATCTTTCATTAAGCATTTACTTTTAAACCAGAATGCTTTGGTTTTTTTACTAAGAAATTTTTGGATAAATTTTGAGGCCTCCTTTTATGAAGGAGATTTGTTCTGTGAAGTTTGGATTCAGTCAAAAGGCCACACTTGAGGACCACATGTGGCCTTGAGGCTGCAGGTTCCCCAATCTGATAGCTCTTTCACACTTGTAGAATCTTGACTTAGGCATAGCACAAAACAACAACTACTTTCACGTGTCATTATATTATGAAGGGTAGTTAAAAATAGGGTAGTGAGCAACCAAACTCTATTGTAGGATTGACAATCACATGCTGATTTTGTGTTTCTATCTAGCTATATGAGACACACTCAGTCCATTTTTGGACTTTGTTTTCTACCTCTTACCTCACTTCCAGTGTGATTACTCAGCCTTTATACTCAGCCCATGATTTTGTTTGCCTGCACAGCAATGTGGACTTAGGTAATTCAGGCTCTGAATCTTGAACACATCTTTTGATTTAATGTAGAACTCTGACCTCAAATTACCATCTTGATTTATATACCTGAATGCCCCCTCCTTCCATGTTAATTATCCCTTTCCCCTTCAAATCTCTCCAATGTGTCCTCTTGATTATAAGCTGTATTATACCATGCTGAATGGTGTGGTCTAAGTTTTACATCTGAATTCTATCTACTATACTCTATCCCACTGTTAGCATAATATAGTGACTTTCCAACAAAAAAATGTTTAATACAAAAACAAATGACTTTTGGATAATGTAGAAGTATAATTCTAATCTCTGTTTAAACAGAGGTAAAGAAAAGGAAGGAGATTTTCTACTTTAAAGACTAAGAAAAATCTTACTCTACAATAATTGCTAGGAAGGAATTATATGTATCACTTTTATCTTAAACTCTTTTCCAGGAGGGTTTATTTACTTTAGGAATTCATTTGAAGTTAATCTCACCTATAAAGAACCCTCATAACACAGATGCCAAGAACAATGGTAAAATACTCAAATAGATATTAGATAATGCATCTAGAATTGGTAGGAAAGGAGAAAATAAACATTTATTAAGCATCTACTATGTGCCAGGTAATTTGCTAAATACTTTATAAATTATTTCATTTGTTATAAAACTATTTAATTTTCTCTTACTCTTACCTCCAGATAGGTCCATCTTATTGCTCGGTAGAGTTTCTTCTGGTGATTCTCTCTGAAACAATAAAAAAAATTGGTAGATTTCAAGTTCATGATTTAAGGAAAACCTAAACTTTTTTTTTACAGTATTTCATTAACATAAGTCACATACTCCCATTTTTCCATTCTGTAAAGAAAATAACAACATCTCTAAGAAAATCAGGAGCTTGATTGATCTACGTGGCTTTTGGCCTTAGGGATAGGAAAGCAATGTCAGTCACCATGAAAACTCCATAAGATTAGAAGAACACATTTACTCAATCATCAAGCACTATGCTAGAGATTCAAGTTAGTTTCAAAATTAGAAAATATTTTACTTATCACCATTTAACAGGTTGTTGTTGTTAAAAATTCATACATACCGAAAAACTTAAATTTGAGAACTGCTTAACGAATGGATTTATCCAAGCTTCATCTTGTTTATTTCCGCCTTTCATTGTTCCCTTTTGGAAAGAAAAATCAGAATAATGAATGAAAAAATATTAAGATGTGTAAATATATATAACCATGGTATTAAGTTCTAGGGATACAAACAGAAAAAAGCAAGACAGTCTTTTTCTCAAGAAGCTCACCTTCTAGTGATTCTATTATTTAAGGAAAGCATGGATAAATTAATTTTAAAGATGCTTTCCAAACATAATTTTAATAATATCAAACATTTATATACATAGTACATCACAGTGTACAAAGTACTTTATATACATTCTCTTACTTATACAACTCCATAAGACAGACACTATAGGTATTATTATCCCCTTTTTAAACATACGCAGAAAGACTCATATGTAAGTTTAAGTACCTTGCTCATAGTGTTTGCAGCATCAGCGGCAGAATTTGAACTCAGTTCTTAATTCCAAGTCTAGCACTTTATTTGCTATATATAAATATCAAACTACCTCTCTGAACCCTTATTTTAGGCAATATATTAATGTTTCTGCTCTCTCCAAAACTTTTTAGCAGAACAGCATGTAAAAAACAAGAAAAAATTTCAACAGCTATGATATTGGTACTCTCCTCCTGGTGTTAAGAGTGGCATGTAAATAAAATGTTTTACATACATGATCAAATTTGATCTTTATAACTCTGTAAGTTAAGCAGTACAAGTACCTTATTTTAATAATGAGGTAACTGAAGCCGAGTTACATGCTTAAGGTTACATGATTAATAAGGGTAGAGCTAGGACTCTTACTCAGCTCTTCTATCTCTAATACCAGTGCTCTTCTCCTTCTATCATGCTGCCTCTAGAGATTTAACTTTAATGTGCTTCCCAGATGGGAAACAGCAGTCTGAAGTGGAATATAGATGAGTCAACTGCCTAGATAACCTTCAAGTTTTTTTTTTAAATCCTTAATAATGGAATACAAATTGTTTGGGTAAATACTTCTGGACCTCAAAATATATGAACCTGTCCCCCTTGAAATATTCACCTTTGAGGACATTTTCTTTATATATGGTGGCCAGTTTAAAGATGGGTTAACTTCTTGGGATGAATTACTATTCCACATTCCAATTTCTACATCTTCTTCCTCCTCCCAGGCGGTGGGTCGATTTCCAGTCAAAGGCATATCATCTCCACACCAACCATCTTGCATAGATTTAGGCCCTATTTGTAAATTTGATTTAGACAGAACAGAGGACAGTTTTCAATGATAAACAATTTCACAATCATGCCTAATGCTTTCTAGGAGAAAAGTATACTTAAACTGTGATGGAAATTCTATATGCATTTATGCCCAAATTTACAGAGTGGGAATCTATCATTTTCTACTATGTTAAAAGTCTGACAAAAATAAACTTTTTTTTTAAATGAGCATTTCTTTGATGCTTCTCTATTTTAGAGGTTACAGAAAAACTGAACATGGTAGTGTGCACTCTATGATTATGCATAATAAAGCAGAGTATAAAGGGGATAAAAACTGAAGATTTCTTTAAAAAAAGTATTTTAACTTCAGTGACAGTATCCACAGATGGTTTTCGCATTTATTTGGCTAAATCCTTAATCTGTAAGGTTACTGGTATGGATACTACTTCCTTCCACAATATGATAGACAGTCTGGGACAATAAATGTGATTTGAAAAAAATTTATTATTTCGGCGATAAGCATTTCTGATTTTAGCCAGGCTGGTCCTTGTACAACCGACATATAATGGAATTGTCTACCCTGAAAGCAGTTCCTGCTTAGACAAATCTATAAGGGCAGTGCTACAGTATCACAACCTTTGGGAAGCCAGCATTACCCCCATGTCACAATGAGGTTAGAGTAAGGTCTTCAGTGGACATTATTTTTGTACGTAGGCCACACAACTATGGTATTGTTTTCTTTTTTAAAAACACCTTTATTTTTATTTATTCATTCATTCATTCACTTATTTTTTTGCTTTTTGGTGAGGCAATTGGGGTCAAGCGACTTGCCCACGGTCACACAGCTAGTAAGTGTTAAGTGTCTGAGGCTAAATTTGAACTCAGGTCCTCCTCACTCCAAGGCCAGAGCTCTATTCACTGAGCCACCTAGCTGCTCCTATGGTATCGTTTTCAATGGATACAACCAGAAAGTTGCCTCAATAAATTGGACCTTATATGTATACCTAGGCTAGAAAACCATGAGATTCTTTTCTAAATGGAAATCTGGCCCCACCTCTGGAGTAGGCCTGGACTTTTAGAATTCTCCAATACCAACATTTTCCAGGTACTTCCCCGAAATCCAGTTTGGTCTAGAAATGTGCCTCTAAGTCTGTGCTATATAGAGTGTTAGGCTCTGAACGTAAGAGTTGAGGAAAAATTCATTCTATGGACACTGGACTTTAATAAATCAATTGATATTAGTAATGTAATGTAGATGTGATAAGTATCATACAAATTATTACTAGTAAAAATTTTAAGAAATTATTAACTGTGAAGTTAAAGATAGGTATAATTATGTACTAGGCTTTAATTCAAATGTCTAACCATGCCTCAAATTTTTTTTTTAAGGCAGTTGAGGTAAAGGGACTTGCCCAGGGTCACACAGCTAGTGTCAAGTGTTTGGTCTGAGGCCGGATTTGAACTCAGGTCCTCCTGACTTCAGGGCCAGTGCTCCATCTACTGCGCCACCTAGCTGTTTCTATGTCACAAATTTTAAAAGCCATCAGTTATCACAAACATTATATTAGGAAGTTAGATTTCAAATAAACATGGTCTGTTTTGGAAATTTTTCAAAGTCTTTTTAGATTAACTGCTTTGAGTGCTATACCATAGATGACACAGAAGCAACCTAAACAAACCAGGTTTGCTCGAAGTCTGTGGACCAACAGAAGTGGTACCCCATGTGGAGGAGCTAGATGAAGCAGTAATGGGTTCCCCCCAGTTAGTACCAGTGTCCATGGGTTTACCCCATGCTGAAGTTCCATTATCTACAGTTGTGGCTGGAGTAGAAGGTTCTCCCCAGGGTTCTCCCCAACCTTTAAAAATTAAGGAAAGTCATTAGTTTCTTAGAAAAATTCAACAAACAGATACTCTGTAAAAGATTATTAGCATATATAAGTTGCTACTTATTCTTCCCTTTATATGCAATGGTATAAACTAACATACTTAATTAACAACCAGGAAAAAAACCTTCATTTTTTGGACGCCAGTTCAAGTTGTAATATGCAGAAACTTTAAAGAAAAAGTAAAGAACTGTATTTAAATGACTTGTAAAAACTGAATCTAGATTGCTCTCTTGGAGTGGAGAGGGAGGAATACAAAGGAAAATTTAGACCAAGTAATAACAAAAAATATTAATAAAATCTATCAGAAATGGAATTTTTAGTAATAGGCAACTATTTCACATCAAAAGTTCATTTCTTTAAAGCATGGTAGAGTCAAATATTTCATGCATTATAAAAACAAATATAATTATTACAGTTTTTAAAATCCCAAAACAACGTTGTTTATTCTAAAGGTAAATTTAGTTTTTCTTGCCACCTAGCTTGCCCTTATATATTTTTTAAAGACTTTTTAATTTTATTTTTTCTTTTTGGGCAATCAGGTTTCAGTGACTTGCCCAGGGTCACACAGCTATTAAGAGTTTAAGGCCAGATTTAAACTCAGGTCCTCCTGATTCCAGGGTTTCTCTTTGGAGAAAACAAAGGAGTTGCCACAGGTACTTTTATATAGTGTCCAAAGGCAACAAGAAATGGCTTTTTGTGGAATGCATTGTCTTCTCAGACTGCAATGCTCCTATTAAGCATTTACAAGAAGACAGCCATGAAAATAACTAACTTATGCATCAATACTTGGTGTGAAGATGAGGAAATAAGACAGATTTGATAAGGAATTCAATTTATCTCCAAAATAAAGTAAAATCATAAAAATTAAACTAATTTTATTTGAACAGACAAGAAACGACTTGGTTATTTATTTAAGAATCATTTCTGAATTAGTCATCAATGTGGTCAGATCACAGACCAGTGGGGGTCCTTCAGATGTTTCTGTTTATGGATTATATTTGGCTAGTTGCAATAAGCCTTAGAGCATTCCAGAGCCTCCAAAATTAAGATCTATAATCAATCAAACTAGTTACATAGGAAAAAACTAAGTTCATAAAATGCCTATTTTCCAGATCACCAATGATCTCAACTGCCAAATAGCCTTTTCGACTTCTCTGCATTCCTTGACACAATCATTCTCTTCTTGATACCTGACACATACAGTGGGACTGTCAACCCACAGATCAAATCTATTAGTACATATCTTGGACAGAAATTGTGGATGGGCAATGAGCTCATTTTAGAACTGAACAGAAGGATGAGAGCAGGCTAGACCGAGTTTTAGAAGCTGTACGATGCTGTCAGTGACCTAGAGTGCTGAGCCTGGAGTCAGAAGATCTGAGTTCAAATCCTACCTCAGACACCTACTAGCTATATGATCCTGGGGTAAGTGATTTAACCTCTGTTCATAGCACTTTCCTCCCAATGTTGTTCTAAGGATCAAGCGAGATCATATTTGTGAAATGCTTTGAAAACCTTAAAGTACTTCATAAATGCCAGTTACTGTCATTATCATTATGACCTGAAACAATGGTAAATTTTAAAAATAATTTTGTTCTGGTGATGCAATATAACTGCAAGTCAAGAAAATACTCCCAGTCTTCAAACTAGTCGAGAGGCACCTGAAGGGCAAGAAAGAAGCATCTATTAGGTGCAGGTAGGCTTCACCATATTACCTGTGATTTTTTTGGGGGGGGGTTGGGGAAGTGAACCAATGTAAAGAATATTATAAGGCTGATAACAAAGCATGCCTTCTATGTCTTGGCAGGCCAGTGATGGACTAAAGGTTCAGAATGAGACATACCTTTTGAGATACGCACAATGTGTGAATTTGTTTTGCTTGTCTTGCCCCTTTGTACTAACTCTTCCCTTGCCACTGGATTACTCCCACTACGTGCTTTCTTTATGCCTGTTCATAAGCCATAATAATAATGATGATGACCTCTAACATTTCTATAGCATTAAATGTGCGCCAGCTGCACTAAGCACTTTATAGTATTATTTCACTTGACCTTCATAACAAGCTGGGAGGTATTATTATCCCAATTTTACAGATGAGGAAATTGAGCCAAACAGAGGTTAAATACAGCCTGCCTGGTCAAACCACATTTGGAATATTGGTTTCAGTTCTGGGCATATTTTGGTAGGGATATCAATAATTTGTAGCGCATCAAGAAGAACAACCAGATAATGGAGCCTTGAGATAACGCCAAATAAGAAGCAACTGAATCAGAGAAACTTAGGAAGACTTGAACTAATGCAGAGTGAAGCGAGCAGAATTAGAATGATTTATTATATTCAGTTATTATAAATATTTATTTATTATTATAAAACTAACAACTTTGTCAAGGCAAGCATCTTTGAAAGACTTAAGAACTCTGATTAATGCAGCATCCAACCTCAAATTTGAGGTGACTGATGATGAAAAAAGCTATACACTTCCTGACAAAGACGTGATGGACTCAAGGTATAGAATGAGACATACATTTTAGATATCTGCAATGTGAGAAGTGGTTTTGCTTACTTATGGATATCTGTTATAAGAGCTTTTCTTTTTGACAATAACTCCACCTGTAAGAGTGGGCAGTTTGGCTTCTAAAAACTAAACCTACAATCACAAAATGGATTACATTTGATATAGATTACACTTAGAGAATTTAAGCCTGAGAGGTGTCCAATTTAATAGCAGTACCAGCGTCTCTACCCCAAAAGATACCGTTTTCAGGAAAAATGTGAATGTTGGTATAAATCTAACCTTACAAAGAACAGATCAACTGTGAATCATCTACATTAAAACTGGAAAATAGTAGCATAGATAATACTAAAAACATACACGCTGGGCTTTTGAAGTGCCACACTAACTACCTGTAGGATAGACTTATTTGAAAATAATGTAAACCCAGAGAAGGCTTTTAAGAAACAATAAATCTGGGGCAGCTAAGTGGCGCAGTGGTTAGAGTACTGGCCCTGGAGTCAGGAGAACCCGAGTTCAAATCTGATCTCAAACCAGACACTTGACATTTATTAGCTGTGTGACCCTGCGCAAGTTACTTGCCCAACTGCCTAGCCAAAAAAACCACAAAACAATAAATCTAAATATTTTAACCTGGTATTCAAGCTCTTCCACAATATGGACCAATCTACCATTTTGTTCCAGTCAAATTAATTTATGCATCGTCCCTTAAACACATCCTTTGTTTCTTTGGTCAGTAACCATGTCCTTGCCCCTTTCTTAGAATGTCCATAACCTCCCTTTTCATCCTTAAGATTCCTACTTGAAGCAAAAGCCCTAGTTAGCCTCAATGGTTTGAGGACAAACAAAAGCTGAGTAAAAAAAAATTACTTTATTCCACTGTATACAGCTGGACAGTTTGATAGGAATGTTACAGTTGAGTTAACATACTTTTGCATATAAAAAAGCAAAATGGAGACAGCGGTCATTTCACTATAAAAGAACTTAGCTCTAAAGGCACTCATTAATGAAAAATCTCACTCTCCCTCTCAAAAAAAAAATCCATAAACCATAGTACCTAGTACATAATAGAGATTCAAATATTTATTGATATGACTTCTGGGGATTTGTAACACTCAAAAAAAAAAAGGAAAGGGTTATTTGGAAGAAAATTTGGAAGAAGATATTTCTCCATTTTGTACTCTTTTTCAAATGATCTAGTTCAATGATGGAAACAGATTTTGTATCACAGCTCAGAGAGGTGCCAAATACCAGTTGTTAAAGAAAGTTCTTTAATGCTTCTCAATTTTCCTGGGGGCATACAGGCAAATATTTTGACATTAAAATTCTACCTTGGAACTCGTACTGACCTAGAATTTTAAAAAAATTCTCATGTGTATCAAGGTAAAGGAACAACTTCAGCCAATATCTGAAATATTTATAACATTTCGCTTCTTAAAAACATTACATTCTATAAAACCAAAACTTACCAGAACCACTACTGCTCTCCTTGTTTGACATGGCACTTGAAGATGCTAGCGGCTGATGTACCTGTGCTTGCTGGTCTGAACGGCTGCCACCATTAGGGACATTTTTATTCCACATATTCACATTTTTGTAGTTATATTTGCTTGGATCTCCCCAAGCAGAAGTTCCATCATCAATTTCCATTTTGCGGCGTATTGATTCTGGGGATGGCTCCTCCCATCCAGTAGGTTCTTCTTCTTTTGTGGAAGCTGGTATTGGTCCACCAAGCCAACCTGTACCAGGTGGCTTATTTGTGGAAGGTGGACCTCCCCAAGATCCACCAATATCTTGTTTGTTCCAGTCTGGGGAGTTGATTGGCTTTGAAGAATCCCCCCAACCTGAAGGTTGATTAGATTTTGGAGGTTCTCCCCATCCCTGGGACTGACCAGATTTTGCAGATTCATCCCAGCTAGATGAATTATTTGGATTCATGTTGTTATTTCCCCAGGTAAAAGAATTTGATTTAGCAGGTTCATTCCAACCGGATACTGACCTGTCACTGTCACTACCTCCCGAGCTAGATTTCTTAGTCTCACCCCAATGGTTGCTTCTTGAAGTTTCTCCCCAGTTGTCACTGGCAGAAACTGACCACCCTTGGCTTGATTTTTGTCCATCTCCCCACCCTTGTTTAATTTTTTGTGCATCATTCCATGTAGATTTCTCCTCTTTGCCATTCCCCCACAATTGATTGCTCTTGACCATAACTGTAGCAGCAGAATCATCTTCCCATCCCCCTTGGCTGCTTGAGCCTTTAGAATCTCCCCACCTTGTAGCAGGCTTTGGATCTCCCCATCCAGATACAGATGAGGTATTGTTACTATTATTCTTATCAACACAACCCCCCGAGTTAGAAGTTTGTGTCAAAGAGCGTCCCCAGGCCTCTGTCCCATTGTCAGTCTTTCTTTCACCTCTAGGTGATGTTTCAGTATCCCAGGCAGTATTTTGTTTGATTGGAGTCTCTCCCCAACCCTTGTTGGAGAGGACACGTGGATCTAAGTCAGTTCTGTTTACTATGCTTTGGAGTAATGCATGCTGGTCAACTTTTCTTCTCTCTCTACTCTGCCCTTCCCCAACCACTCTTTCCTCACGGCATCCAGTGCTTTCTGTACTACCTTCACTTTCCCCAGTACCTGTTGTTTTGGCCCAAACGATGTTCTGCTCATTTGTCTGAGATGTAGCAGAACTCTGATCATCTTCCTCAGTAGGTTTCCATCCATTCGTAAACTTCCTACTATTTCCATTCATACTTTCATTGGAATGCTGATTGCTAGGCAGTTTATTCCATTCCCCATTGGATACATTAGTGCCAGTGTTTTGTGCAGAGCTTCCCCATCCTCTTCGACTTCCTGCAGAATTCACACCATTTCCACTTCCCCATGGTACATTCTGGGAATTCACCATCTCTGACTCCCATAAACTTCCTCCTTTATTCCCATTCATTTGAAAGTTAGTGCCAACAGACCCATTTATGCCAGACTGCATTAGAGTTGCATTCACAGTGTCACCATTTGCTTGGTCATTAGGGCCTGAACATTTCTCTCCGGAATAATTAGAACCATAGGCACCCCATGTAGTACCATAAGAGCCGCCATTTTTGGACTCACCATTGCTAAGATGAGAAATGGAAGTGCCATTTGTAACCGAAGAGGCCTGTATCTGAGAATGATTCCTTGTGCTCACACGCCAGGCCCCATGCCCTGTATTATTAGGCAGTTCATCCATCTGCACTGAACCAACAGCGTTTGGTAAACTAGAGGTCATAAAGTTAGTAGTGTTATTTGGTCCATTCATTTCAGTGTTAAGGTTCTGAGGTTGTCCACTGAATGAAACCTTCCTTGTACCATTTACTTCAGACTCACAATTTTCCTGAAGATTTCCCCAGGAATCATGGGGTGGAACCACCCATTTTAGAGTTAATACTCTGATTGTTAGGCATCTGGCCTATGGTACTGCATTGAATATTTGTGCCAGAATTACCACTCCCTACAGGCCCTTTAAGGGCATGTCCATTGTTCTCTAATACAGGCCAGGCACCATGGTTGCTATTTGAATTCAAAGTGCTTGGATTTAACCCTCCATTTGATGAAGAACTTACGGTGCCCCAAGCATTCATTCTATTGTTGCTACTTTCAGATTTGCTGTCAGGAGCATCCACAGAAACTTGACATGTGCTTATTATGGTTCCATGAGATAGACTCCACGGTCCATTATTACTTCCATTGCCCACATTATTGCTGTTGCTACCCACCGCAAATTTGTTTTGAGAACTGTGTCCTATACCGTTTCTAATTCCATCATTTTCACCACTTGTACTCCCTGAAGCCATTATCAAAAGGTTCTTCTCTGATCCAGAGCTAGAGGCAGAGTCAGTGTCCATACATTCTGAAGTCAACTCCGGGTCACTGTCAGTGATAGAAGGCCATACTTCTTTGTCAGAGCCTTCTACAATAACTTTGTCCCAGTTTGTGCTGGAGTCACTATTAGAAGACACTGGTCCCCAGTGAGAATTTTCATAATGAGATCCTAGATTACTATGGTTCAAATCTAGAAGAAAGAAAAATCATACATTTATGAAATATTTGGAGTTTTAAAAGACACACCAAAGACAACTTATTCTACTTTAACTTAGGTGCTCTGCTCTAATAGGCAAATGAGTAGTACCTGGTAATATGCTGCCACCTTGCAGCAATGTGAGATACTGGTAGAAGATAAAACCAACCACCTTTCATTCTCTTCTTTTTTGTTAAGACTGGCTATGCAGCTGGAAGATAATTTGGTTCTACACACCTGGAATCTTATTTCTACACATCTCCTATTAATATCATCTTATTCATAAATGCTATTTTTCTTTCATGATGATTGATTTCTTCCAGTAGTGACTCTAGAAGCCCTAATGAGGACAACTTGCTCCCTCTGAAGGAGGACTTTAAGCAAAAGCTAAATGATAACATGTTGGGTTAGCTTTTAAAAGGGCTTTTCTTATTTTAGATATAGGCTGAACTAGATACTAGATCGTCCCTTCAAAATAAGACTCTATAAAATCACTTTACTTTGGAAAAACTGCAACCCATCTGTAAAACAGGGATAACAAAGTTTATAATACACACTACCTAAAAAGCTGTTATAAGTTCAAAAGAGCCAAAAATATAAATGTAAAGTGCTTTTTAACACTTTAAGAAACTACATAAATGCCAGCTATTATTTTCTAAGTACTCTGAGTCCACATTGTATCACCCCACTAAGAGCCTAAAGCAGCAGCATGGTGTTGTGGAAAGGCACTGGTCTTAAGGATTAGGAGAGACTTAGGTTCAAATATTGCTTATAATATTTATTAGCTGCAACTCTCGACAAGTGAATGGACCTCTGAGACTCAATTTGCTCATATATAAACTGGGGATAATATTTATGCTACTTATATCATGTGGTTGTTACAATGAAAAGTCATTTGTAAAACTTAAAGCTCTACAGAAATGAGATTCTATTAGCACCATATACCAGTAACTATATTTTGATCTGGTATTAAATGAATAATTCACTAGTATTTAATAAAATACACAAGTGGTCACTGATGAATCATTAGAAGCAGTAACACTTTCAAACCAGTCTTCCTCTTGTTAAGGTTCCCTTGATTGACGCATCTTAAGACTGTGATGCCTGATCAATCTTTCAAAAACAATCTAGACAAATCACAGTCCTGCTTAATAACCTACAATGGACTTATTGCCTATTACATAAAGTCCAAATTCCTTTACCCAGATTTTAACCTTCCATAATGTGGCTCCACTTTGCCCATTTAACATCATCTGTAACCCTAAACTGACCCACTACTCCAGGGTAGTAGGGCTCTCTATTCTTTCAAAAATCAAAACTTGCCATAGCTTTCATGCCTTTCTTACACTGTTTTCTCCTCCAGTAAGGCATCCTATTCCTAATTCATATTGTATTAAATCTATCAAGGTTTGGTTGTACAAGCTGCATGAAAATTTCTCTGACAATTTCTGCCCATGATGCTTTTTTCCTTCATTAACTCCTTTTGTATTTATCTGTACTACATATTGTTAATACACTGTTACATACACTTGCGTTTTCAACCTATACTTTCCAATATACACACACACGCGCACACACACACACACACACACACACACACACACACACACATTAACTGTTCCATTACTATGTCTTCTCTTATCCTCCCACATCTCATCAGATCTTGAGTAGGGAAATCTCAGGCTTCTTTTGTACCCCACAGTACTAGGAATACAGTAGATCAAAAACGGCTATTGGCTACTTGATTCATAGGACCATGATTTGAATTTAGAAGGGTACAGAGTGGCTTTATGGGGAGAAAATTATTCTTTTAAATGGAGAATCTGTAGAAGTTGAGTACCAGTTTTGGGGAATGTACAGTTAAATAAATCACAAAACACACTGTGGCTGTCAGTTTCAGACATCCACATCAAAATTCCTTACTCTCTAGAACGGAATTTCTGGTGGTCAAATTTCCCCCCAAATCTTAGTTGACCTTCTCAAAACCAAGCTGTATGAAGGTAGTGAGACAATTTAGAACACATCTAATCAAGGAAAGCTTAAGGAACACCCCCAAATATTGGGCTGGCCATAACAGAGCCAAGAAAAATCATGGGAGGCTCCCAGGGACTCTCCATCTTTAGTTGCCTCTCTACTCCAATTCCTCTACACCACAAATGGGTAGACAATCTTATATAGAAAAGAAAGTATCTCCTAAGATAACCACTTCTTCTTGGCTAGGTAGTGACAAAAAGATTTTAAGAGGGGCAGAGAACAGCAAGTTCTTCAGAATAAACAGATTTAGTTTCTAACACAGCAGTCCTCCTTTCCCATTAGCTTGGAGCTTCCAAAACTGCAGTTCTCACTAGCATTTAAGTGAGAATTCAGGCATATGTGGGCCTAAATGTTAAGTTTTTAAGTATCTCTTGCCTTGAGGAAGAACTTCTCTCTGAATCACTACTCCCTTTTTATCTAAAGTGGCATTTCTACTTGGTTGCCCTTAGAAGAGGAAAAAAGAAATTCAGTATAACTTTATCCACGGTATTCTGATATCATAAACATGCTAGATTTCATGAACGCTATAAATACTGGAAGATAAGTACAATACCATATAATTTTAATTTTATTTAAGGTCTTTCGATCACAAATCTAACAAGTCCTAGCCAGTAGCCCTCTTAATTATCTCCTTTATTATACATCTAAACAGAGACACAGAAAATGGGGTTAAATAATTAACACAAAATTCATACAATGATTAAAAAAGTAAAAATATAACCTGCTATTAATGATGATAAAATAATTATATAATGTTGAACTATAACAAAGCTTAAAGTTTCAACCACACATGAGTGAAATATGCTTTTATGAATCTTAAAACAGAAAATGCTGGTTACATCACAGGTATATGTCTAGAACTATTATTCCTGGTAGTGCTTTAAGATGAATAATCATAATAATACCAGAAAGTTTCCATATTCATTTTTAATTAACAACCTTATAAATTACACAGTGTCAACCAAGCTGCCAACAAAACATAATAAGTCTATAACCACTAATTTCTCTTAAAAACAAACAAACAAACAAAACCACTTATGCTTCACTGATGTATGTGGTATAAAAGATAAACCTGGCCTCAAAACCGGGAAAAACGGGACTAAAGTCCTACCTCTGACCGTAGACTGTCAGTGTTACCTTAAGCGTTCAGTGTTCTAGGTGACTCTAAAATCGTAATAAGTTGCAGAGAAGGTGCTGCTGTGCATTAGTAGATGCTTGACTGAGAATTCCTCAGATCAATGGAAGATTACATGTTAAATTTCCACTCTGATCAATTTCTTTTGGAAAGAAAATCATCTTCCTCCTTAACCTCCAGATCAAAATTTGCCTTGTGATCAAGTACCAATTACATAAAAACAAGGTCCCAACTATGTGTCCTACCAGTACCTCACTTATCTTTGATTACCTGTGCTCAGTGACCTCTGTCAGTTTTTGATTTACTCATAGCTGGACTACCATTTAGTGATCTTTTTGTTTACATTGGCATAGTCATTTTGCTTACTGTTCTACTGGTTCTCTTTATTTCACTGAATCAGATCTTATAAAAACTTCCAATGGTTCTGTAAATTTTCTCATATTCATCATTTCTCACTGTAAAGTAATTCTTTTACATTCATATACCATAATTCCCCCCACCCCAGACTTTTCCTCAAAATGTGTAACATTTTATTTCCAACTATTATTTCCATTTCATCACAAAGATGCTATGAATATTTTGGCAAACATCTCCCCCCCTCCCTTTTTTTTTAAAGGGTACAAGCCCTTTCACAGAAGGGTCAAAAGGTCTAGACAGTTAAGTCACTTTTCTTGCATCCAAATTGATTTCAGGATGATTTGACAAATTCACAGATCCACTGCAGTATATTAGAATGCCTATCTTCTAATTTCTTTTCATATGACTATTCCTTCTTTCTGACATCTTTGCCAATCTCCATTATGTAAAATGAAACTCAAGAGTTATTTTAATTTGTATTCTTTTTTCTGTTAGTAATATGGGATGCTTTCATTTGTAGTATCCAATTCTTCCTTTGAAAACTGTTCATATCCTTTGACCTCTGATCTTTTGAGGGAATGGGTCTTAGTGTTTTCTGTATCTGTCAACATCATATATTTTTTAAGTCAGGTTTTTAATCAGTGATATTTGATACAAAATTTTGTCAACTCAATAATTTCACTTTAGAAAATCGCATATTCATTGGTTTTATTTATATAAAAGCTTTGAAATTGTAGAGTTAAAATGATCAAATTTACCCCTTATAATCATTATCCCTTATTTAGTTAAGAATTTGCCCCTTAGAAGAACTATGAGAAGATACCCCCTCACATTCCTTTGGAAAAGTGTGGTAGAGGGCCAAAAGGTGCATTGACATTGCATGTAACATCAACCTGCTTGGATCTGTTGTTTAGTTTTGTACAACTTACTCCCCCCCCCTTCTCATTTTGTTATACTTCCTTATTAAGGGAAAGGGGAACAGCAGAGTGGGAAATATAGGTATTAAAGCGGCACCAAATAGCTTTATAAAGAGTTTTGAGACAGACTGGAAACTCAACTTCAGCAAGGATAATCCCTAGGTAGTTGTGTCGTCATACTCCCCTCCCCCAGCCCACACAATGCCAGGCACATAGTAGATGATTAAAAAATGCTAGCCGATTGACTGAGGACTGGTAATGATTCCACCCCTCCCTCAAAACTTTTTCTTGTTTTCCTTAAAATTATAGATATTTTCCCCCTTGCCAATGAATTTTGTTATTTTGCCTAGTTCTTTAATATGTCCCAAGGTAATAATTTTTAAAACACACTATATTTTTATTATAAACACAGCACTCATTAACAAATATTTCAACATAAAAAGGACCAAAAAAAGTCTGGACGTAACACCATGAATCTACGATATAGTTCATGTTTTTTTAAAAGTACAGTCCAATTTAACAAAATATTAACAACACTGCCCTACTTGTCTGTGTCCCATTCTGAACTTCCTTTTTTGTATATTTTTTAAACATATTTCTTTGACACTTTTTTCTTTTTGGCATGACCATTACTAGCCTGAAAGGCCTCCCTTGTAACAAAGAGGCATAATAAAGAAAAACAAATGTGTCTTATACTGTTTACATGTCTAAACATGTATGTCTTGTCCTAAAACTATAATCCATCACCTTTCTGCCAAGGAAGCATGTTTTTCATTATTAGTTGTGTGTGTGTGTGTGTGTGTGTGTGTGTGTGAGAGAGAGAGAGATTTTATACAGCATTAAATCTTTAAATTAATTTAGGCAGTACTGCCCTATTATATTGGCATGGCCCAAACATGAAAAATGAATATTCCTCCAGTTATTGTTATTATCAATAATACATTATTGACTAAAATAAAGGGAATTATTTTGTAAATATTTGAATCTTGTACGTGGGATGGTAAGTTCAACTGAGATACTTTATGAATTCTGTAAACATTTTAAATGGAATTTATTGTTATATATACTTTCTTACCATACAGATATTTGTCTATAGATTTTATATCCTGTTACCTTGCTGAAGTTATGAATCACCTGGATTAGTTTCTTTTCTTATTTTTCTGAGGTTTTCAACTATAGTATCATGGAATCTGCTAATGGTGATAACACTTCAAATCTACTTTGGCAATGTTTATACCTTTAATTTTGGTTCCTTATTTTATTTCTATTATTCTTTATTTTATTATTTATTTCTAGAACTGTCAAATAATAGTGGGGAGAGGAGACACATTCACCTTGGCACTGTTTGCACTGCAAACAATAAAACTTCTGGGCTTTAATGCATGCTTCTAATATTAAAGAGCACTTCCATGCATATACATTTTAGGGTTTTGTAAACACAAATAACCACTGTATTTTGCAAAGAAGCATTCCGGGGATATTTATTAAAGTAATAATGTGGGTTTTGTTTCTAAATTCGAGAGGGGCTGGACCTATGGTTTAATTGGTAAAGGAAGACCTTGATGAAGAAACTTCCTTTACTTAATTTTATATGGCATTTCTAGGGTCCTCTAAGTAAACCTTCATATCCTCTGCCAATAACAATAACTAAGCCCTCACTGCAGCAATACGATCTTTTTACTCCCTGCAATCATTTGCCTACTTTACTAACCACAGTAGCTTTTCCAAACCTAATCTCTCCTTAAATCTTCCACAGTACCTTCCCTTCCCATCAAACTGAGCTAAAGACCTTGCTTTAAACTTTACTGAAAAAAACTGAAGTCATTCTCTAAGAGTTACCTCTTCTCCCTTTCCCAACTTATATGCCTCTAAAATTAGTCTCTACTTATTTACTCCTTCACTCTACTCTGATACAGGTGGCCCTAAAAAAAGAAAAAGAAAAAAAGAAGTGGCCCTTCTCCTTGTCAAGATCAATCCCTCTACATCTCTTCCTCTCTTCTATACACTACCTGCCACTACCATGCCCAATGTGTCTCTAATTCTCATTCTATATTCTGTCTCTATATCTTCATTCAGTCTGCTTTCCTACTTGTTACATACATGTTTATCTCTTCTCCTTCCTTAAAAAACCATCATTAGATCCTGGTTTTTTTTTTTAAAGTTTTCAATATTTACTTTTACAAGATTTTGGGTTCCAAATTTTATTCTCCTTCCCTCCCTACCCCCCTCCCCAGGATGGCAAGCAATCTGATATAGGCTATACATGTATAATCATATTAAACATATTTCCACATTAGTAATGTTGTGAAAGAAGAACCAGAACAAAATCAGAACAAAAGAGAAAAACGAGGAGAAAGAAAAAACAAGAAAGAAAATAGCATGCTTCAATCTGCATTCAGACTACATAGTTCTTTCTCTGGATGTGGACAGCATTTTTCCACCATGAGTCTTTGGAATTGTCTTAGATCACTGTATTGCTGGGTCATCTCATAACACTGCTGTTACCGTGTACAAAGATCCTGGTATTCTTACTAGCTATTTTCTCATTTTTTTTTCTATTCTCAACTGAATTCCTTGAGAATGGCAGCTGCAAGGTGCTTCCAAATCTTTTCCTCTTACTATCTTCTAACCCTATGCAATTTGGTTTTTAATTTCATCATTCAACTGAAACTGCATTCTCCAAAGTTAGTAATGACGTCTTAATTGCCAAACTAATGACCTTTACTCAGTTTTTGTCCTTCTTTGACCCTCCTGGAGTACGACACAGTTGACCACTGTCTCCTAAAAACTCTCTTCTCTGGATATTTGTGACACTACTTTTTCTTTAGTTCTTCTACCTATAGGAGACAATTTGGTACAGTGTTCAAGAAAGCTGACTTAAGTCAGAATATCTAGGTTCAAATCCTGCCTAAGATACTTATTATTTTTGTGAACTTGGAAAGCAAATCCCTTAACTTTCTTGAGCCTCAGTTTTCTCATCTATAATAACGAGGGGGTTGAAATAGGTTGATCCTGAGGTTCCTTCCACCTATAGATCTATGATATACCACCCCTCCACCCCAGTGATACTGAATCTCCTATTCTCTATCCCTCACTGCCTAATGCCTTATTCCTTTCTCCCTCAACCCAACATCTTTCCTTTACCCAATGCCCCATGATAAAGCTACCTATCCCTTCCACTGGGCTCTTTGGAATACTTGCTCCATTGGTAACAAATCTGCTTTTATCTTAAATCTTTCCCCTTCCCAGTCCTTCCATCTTCTGTATTTTACTGAGACCTGGCTCCCTCCTGATGACAGTCTCCCTGACTACCCTCTATAGCATTGGTTGTACATTCATTCATTTTCCCCAACTCACTGGTGGTGGAATATTCCTTTCTCCTTAATGCCACATTCAAACTCAACCTGCATCATAATTACTCAGTAACCTGTCCTTTGAGATTCACTCAATCCATATCTACAACCAAATCAAAATTCTGGAGGCTGGTGTCTACCAACCTCCAGGACATTCCCTTCATACTAGGCTTCAACCTACATACTGATACTCCCTCAAATACCCTAACCTGTCAGTTCCTTAACTTACTCATTTGTCATGACCCACTTTTTCACTCTACCTCAGCTCTAGAGATATCATAGCCTTTGTCTTATCAACATTCACTTCCATGCTCACAAACTCTGCAATCTCCTTATTTGATCACAATCTACTGTCATTCTACCTCTCCCTCTGCCTTGCAAGTCCAAACTGTTCTTTGTCTTCACCATAACCTCCAATATTTGAACCCCTAAGTTCTTTTCCAGGACATCATCCCTGCACTGGAGACACCAGTTAAACTACACCATCTTCTTCTCTTGAGTTCCCTTGCCCCTTTATCCTATAGTTGATCTAGCCTGATTTCAATTACTCCCACCATCCATTGCATTCCCTCCTACTCACATACTACTGAATGAACTTAAGAATGTTATGAATCTGTGCTGACAGGATCCACCACAAATTTATGCTACGTAATTTAAACTGGGCCCTCACTGCAGTAAGGCAGTTTCTTTATGCCCCCTTAATCAACTCACTATCTCATTAACCACAGAGGCTTTTTCAAATCCTTTAAAGCCTCTTCAAACCTTTCTAAGAACCTTCTCTGATATTTCACTGGAAAAAAAAAAGAGGCCATTCCCTGAGAGCTTCCCTCTTTCCTCCCTCTCTTTATTTTATATCACTTAGATGCCTTCTGCCACTATCTCCTTCATTCCTGTTTCACATGATGAAAAGGCCCTTCTCCCTGCCAAGGCAAATCCTTCTGCATGCAAAACTATTCCCATTCCATTCTATCTTCTTCAGATGACTGTTCCCTTTATCATCCCCACTCTTTCAATAACCTCAATCTCTTTTTAGTCTACTGGCTGCTTCTCCATTATCTACCAACATGCCCAGGTCTTGCCTATTTTCAAACTCAAACCTTCACTTGAGGGGCAGCTAGGTGGTGCAGTGGATAAAGCACCAGCCCTGAAGTCAAGAGGCCCTGAGTTCAAATCTAGCCTCAGACCAAACACTTGACACTTACTAGCTATGTGACCCTGGGCAAGTCACTTAAAACCAAAAACAAACCCCTTCACTTGATCCATCTATCTCCACTAGCTATACTCCATTTCATAGTGAACTTCTTGAAAAGGTCATTTAAAACTGATGCCTCCACTTCTTTTCCTCTTACTCTCTTCTTAATTCTCTGCAGTCTGGCTTCCAACCTCATCATTCAACTGAAACTGCCCTCTCCAAAGCTGCCAATATTCTCTTAATTGCCAAATCAAATGGTATCTTCTCAATCCCCATTCTTCTTGACCTCTCCGAAGCCTCTGACATCGTCAATCACCCTCTTCTCCTTATAATTCCATTCTCTAGGTTTTTGTGACAATGCTCTCTTTGGCTCTCCTCTTACCTGTCTGACTACTCCTTCTCAGTCTTCTTTGATGGTTCTTCATCCACATCATGCCCACTAAACACGAGCCCACTCCAGGGCTCTATTGTGGGTCCTCCTTTTTTTTCTCTCTATACTATGTCCCCTGGTGATTTCACCAACTTCTATGGATTCAATTATCATCTCTATGCTGGTGATTCTCAAATAGCCTTAAGCTCTGAAGACCTCAAGTTTCATAACTCCAATTGTCTTAAGACATCTTGAACTAGATCGACTCATAGATATCTCATACTCAACATGTCCAAAAACTGAACTCATTATCTTCTTCCCCTACCCCCAAAACATCTTTTCTTCCTAGAGTCCCTGCTACTGTCCAGGGAATAACCATCATCCCCAATTCCTCCAAATCCAATCTGATGCTCAGTCCTGTTGTTTCTACATTTATGACCTCTCTTATATACTTTTTCTTGTCTCCTCTAACACTCCCACTACCTGCATCACCTCACGCCTGGACTACAGCGATAGCCTTGCTGGTCTCCATGCATCAAGTCTCTTGCCATTCCGGTCGATCCTCCATTTAGAAATTAAAGTGATCTTCCTAAAGCACAAGTCTGGCCATGTCACATTCCTACTCAATAAACTCAAGTGGCTCCCTATTATCTTCAGGATCAAATACAAAAGCCACTCTTGGAACAAAGTCTTTTATAACCTGGACCCCTCCTACGTACCAAATCTTCTTCTACCTTATTCACCCCTGACATGATCCAGTGACACCAGAGTCTTTGCTGTCACTCAAACAAAATAATGTATATCCTGACTGCATTTTTACTGGTTGTCCCCCTTGCCTGGAATTCTCTCACTTTCTCATCACCACTTCCTGGCTTAAAATTCCACTCACCAGAAGCCTCTCGTGATTTCCCTCAATACTAGTGCTTTTCCTTTGTTGATTATCTCCAATTCATCCAATAAATAAATAAGTAAACAAACAAGCACATAGTTGTTCATATGTTGCCCCTCCCATTAGACTGTGACCTCTTGGGGTGCAGGGTCTGTCTTTTCCCTTTCTTTGTATCCACAGTGTTGGCACACAGGAGGCATATAATAAATGCTTAATGATCAAATTAAAAAGCACACCTTTAAAATGCTTCATCTTATACTTTGCCCCAAGGAATTTCCACTAGGTTTGAATTTGCAGCCTTAAATTACTCATTCAAAAGAGCTATTAAAAGTTTTACTCTTGCCTGAAAACCAAAATGTTAGAGAAATTTAAGCTATGAAATAGCATTACACAGCACTATCTTCTGATTTAGGATGTAGAACTACTTTAATAATTTACATATGAAAGTAGATTAATTTAACAATACCAGCCTATAGTTAGCCTATTAATTTATGTATGTTCATAGTACTAAATTTTTGTTTTTCTAGTTTAACAATCAGAAATGAGGCAGATATGAAAATAAAGTCTATACTTTTTAAATATATGTAAAAGAGACACGTAATGCACAACAAATATGAGATTTTAAAGAGTCATATGCATCACCTGACTGGTTAGGGGAGTGGCTGACCAAATCCCGAATGGGAGGCATGCCTATGAAAAAGCAAGAAATTACAGAATTATTACTAAATTGAGGTTGGTTTCTTTTTTGTTTGTTTTTTGGTTAAGGGAGCTAGCTCTCTGCATAATTCTTGTAAATTAATTATTAACTGTAGATGGAAGGCTAATCTTTCCCAAAATAAATTTTCTGATAATTTCTTACCTGGGTATATTTTATGCAGCACAACAATAAATGATTCTAAATTGCCAAGTAATAGTGAAATCTGATATCCTACTTACATATATATATTTTTAATAAACTCATCTTAAAACACATTTCAAGGCATAAAAAACCTTATCATACTTTTGGGTATGTCACAATTTGTTAAGAACTTAACTTTTTTCATCTTTACCATGAGGACATTAAGAATACGTGATTATTTGGCTATAAAATGCCATAATTCTATTTGCAAAGCTTTGGGGATTAATTTTACTCAATGACTTGCATTTCCATATATATAATTCCACAAAACAAAATGATAGCCATAAGCTAATTTTTTTAGTTAAAAAATTATACCAACCATTGAACTTTTTCGCATTTCACCATTTGTGTATATTCCTTATGAACTGTAGGGCCAAAAAGTAAAATTAAATTAATGGTCCTTTGCTCCAGAGACAGTTTGTCAATGATGCTACAAAATCAAATTCATATAGAATAAGGGCATAGGTTTTTCATGACAAGCAGGGGGAAAAAAAACGCAAACCAACTATTCAGCACAAAGCCTATTTGAGGCTTCACCTTTTTTTTTAACAGTGTGGCTGGTATCGGACTATTTTGGTTCAAAGTGTTTTGAGGCCTTGGTTCTCATCCTGGACCAACACTACCTAGCTGAGTCACCAATACCAGTCACATTAACTTATACTAAAGGACATTTAATTCAATTACCCATCTCTATCTTTAAAATGGGATAGGAGGTTATAGTTGGATTAAGTGACCTCTAACAGTCTTTCAAATTTTAAAAATCTGATTTTAATGACTACAAGGTAAATCTCACTAGATGTCAAACCCTGAGTAAGTATAAAACCAATAATTGTCCTGCAGAACAGATGACAAAATATAGTTTGCTCTCCTATGCAGAGAAGGGTAAGGCTATTGGACTATTTTCTTTTTTTGAAAACCTTGCTAGTTTTCTTTTTTGCAAGGGAGGATTCAAATTCGGGAGTAGGTATGAGAAGATATCTAGGAATGGCTAATATAGAAAAAAAGTATCAACAAAACTTATTTTTAAAATAAAATTTTAGATATAAAATTATATAATTCTATGTATAGCAATAATCTTTATGTAAGCTAAAAGGGGCAAAATTAACAGATATTCAGGATTTTGACCTGTTACCTATTTGTGGTCCAAGTACAATATCTTCTTAATCAAATTGTCAAAAATAGGTTAAAAAACTAGGATCAAGGGGCTCTTGTTTGATGATTTTAAATGAACTCAAGGAATAAAATAAGGAAACCACTGGCTAAAACGTGAAATTATCACTGTGCCAGAGGGACCGAAAGTTTACATATGGGAGGTGTTGCTCATATAAATTCTATTTACATGATTCTAACGGGGACAATGGAAGTTAGAGTTGTGTTTATGGTGAAATTGCTGTAATCTCCATTCAAAGATATCATCACTGAATATACTGACAAAAATAACCTACTGGGGAAAGGAAACATAGTTGTTGGGGAAATTATGCCTGATTTATTGTGGTTTGTTGATAGGATAAAAGATGGGTACAGCAGAGGAACTGACACGTATAATTTACTCAAAGACTTTCAAAAATGCTTAGACAAAATTTTTTTTAAAAAGCTATTAAAAAAACTGAATCATAATGCCATAAGAGGGTCTAGGACTTAATTTTTTCACCGATAAGGAAATTGTCTGGATATAGGATACAATGGGTAAACAGGCACTTTTCTTTTTTTGAGGAGAAATACAAAATGCAAGGTTACATAAGGACTAATGCAAAGACTAATTTTATTTAAAATATTTATAAGTTATATGGAGAAAGGGAGCACACATTGAAATCTACTAGCTCTAAGATAATATTAAACTTTTCCAGGCTTTCACATGGGAACAGGCTACAAATGAAAGCTTACAACTCATAAGAAGGAATTAAGGAGTTGAATAGATTCTAGATGTCATGTAGTCCAACCCCTTCAAATTATAGGTGAGAAAAATAAAGCCCAGAGAAACTGAATGACCTGTCCAAAGTCACAGAGGGCGGTGGCCCAGAGGGAATTCAAAACTAGCCCAATTCAAGCTACAGCACGATTTCTACTGTATCTCACTGTCTATACAAAGTGGGCCAAAAAGTGGCAGGTGAATTTTAACAATTTAAACAAATTAAAGTTTCTGAAATACATGCCATAGTCCAGGAGTTATTATAAACTGGGCTATTATTAGGAAATAGGCAGTTTGTTTTGGGATTACCCGCTGCAAATAATTTGCTTCATTTTACAAAGTGGAGAAAATTGAAGGTCAGAGGGCTTAAGTGACCTTTATGCAGCAACATGATTAGTAAATGATGAATGCTGGACTGAACAGAGGACTTCAGATTCCAAGTCCAGTGATCTTTCTAACATAAAATGTATTCATCTTTTCTAAACATGCAGATAAAAAATACAACAAACTGTTAGGCAGTAAAAAATGTATTAAAAAGAAAATATTTTATTCATATAAAAATGGTGATGTAACAGTACCCATGTGGTACTAAAAGAATAACTAAAATGACTGAAGGATGAGGCTTAGGGAATTGCAGTATCTAGACAGATTTAAAAAAAAATAAGGATCCTTTAGTCTAAAAGATACAAGGTGAAAGACATGACTAAAATCTATGAAATAGTCAGTGAATGAGGAACATGACTTGTTAATCAAATCTTGAGATACTAAAGTACTCTATGAAACTCGAGGGAATTAAATGCTTAGAATAAGAGGTTACATTTGTATAGCACTTTTAAAAAGTTTCCATATCTATTACCTTTTTTGTTCTTCATAGTGAACCCTGAGAATAAAGTTTTCATAAATTCTTTAGTCATGGAAAAGAAAGTATTGCTTCATGCAATGGGGTAAAAAAACTTCTGGATCTCTTTACAGAATATGCAGAGTACACGAAAAGCTTCAGAAAGGGTTTGGACAAATTTAACAATCAGCCAGAAACAAAATGGCTACTAAGAAAACCTAAACTTTTAAGGATGAATTCAAGAAGGAAAGCTATGCTCATTTATGCTGACACACTGTAGTCTCTTTTTTTTTGGCACCAGATTATTGTCATGAACACATTTAAGGGAATTGTATTTTGGAATAGTATACCTTTTTTCCATGTCTAGGAATATAGGAATTACTCTAAGAATCCATTCTTCCTGATGCTGTCTAAACATCAGGTAAGTCTTAAGTCTTATCAACCTAAATCTACTACACTTCACTTTTTTCATTAGAAGGATTTTGTTCCTTCACATACTCAAATGGAAAACTACTTTTGTTCCTGTACTGTATAGGAACTGGTAGGCAGTATATTTATGAAGCTGGTCCTATATAAATGATCATTTGTATGAAAAAAGGTTTCTCACATGGTCTTTCTAAAATAATAATTAAAAAAGCAGCTATTTCATGAAATAACAATTATTTTATAATAGCCCATAACTTCTACGAAAACATATTTAGTACACTGACTAGAACTATATTTTAAAAAGAAAAAACTAATAGTAGAAACAGACTTTTAAAAAGACACTGAGCAAAAGCATTTTTGTTGCTTGTAAATTTCTTTGGTAAAAACTTTGTTAAATGTTACAGATTTATGTACAATTTTATTTCTTATTTCATATATTTGACTATTTGTTTTTATCTATGGCTATATTTATAATAGAAAATGAAAACATTTTACAAAACTGTTTAAAATAAAAGTACCTAAATCAATTCAGAAACCAGAACTTAAAATTTAAAATGTCTAGTATGTTGATGTTTTAGGAGATTTCAGGCTAGGGCTAGGCATTTTTTAAAGTGCTTGATACAATTCAGTGCCACTGCCACCTTTCTGGTAAAAATAAATACCCAAAAGGACACGATCAGCATGACAACTCCAACTTCTTGTTTATATTATAAACTGAAAGTATGTACTACTCAGAAACAGGTATTGGGAAGGTAGTATGTTCACCTTCTTCTCCTGGAGATAGGCAGTTACAGGCAACAAGATTTTACTGATGTTTAGTTTTCTGAAGAAAGTTTCAACTCCTGACCCCAAGAATTCCAAACTCCTGAAAAAGACGGTGAAATAAAAAATCTATACTTACACTTCAATACTTCAAGGACCTCTGATTTCCTTGGTGTAACAGGTACCCACTCCAATGATATAACTCCCAACCCCTCCATCATTTAGTAGTTAGCCTTTGCACATTGCTGTGGCCAAAAACCAATCATCTCCTGTTTACTGAGACTGTGGTGATGAGACTCTTGGAGCTTGGTTTGATTCTTGGACAAACGACATAAAGTCTGTTGTTAGGGCTCTTCCAGCCTGGCAGAAGTTGTCAAGAGGTGATCCACTGCTGGAACACTCATTAAGATTCTACCTCCACATAATGATGAGGAGCTAAGATAATCCTTGTAATTTCAGGAAAGGGAAGCATCAGCATCAAGCTACTTTTGGCTATTTTTTTTTTTAGTCAGGTAGTTGGGGTTAAGTGACTTGCCCAGAGTCACACAGCTAGGAAGTATTATGTGTCTGAGGCCAGATCTGAACTCATGTCCTCCTGACTCCAGGGTCGGTGCTCTATCCACTGCACCACCTAGCTGCCCCAACTTTTGGCTATTTTATTAAATATCAAAATGATTTCATCTCTGGGGGAAAATGATTATTTCCCCAAGTACAGCTATACGATTAGGATCAGACCATTAAGTTCTGAATCATGTAGCTAATACCACTTTTTCATATCTATAAAGCTTTGAAATATACAAAATCCAATGTTGATCACAACAATGATTTGTGCAGGCAGTAAAAATATGTTTGTTAATATCTCTTAAATTTTTACCAATATATCCATCTATAATATCTGAACCATTTTCAGTCACTCCTAGAGAATTATTTCCTCATGCTATTTACAAAACGACAATTCCTTTGCTCACTACAGTTAAGAGATAATATGTCAAGTCAAGTAGCGAGAAGTTCTAGAGCTAAGGGTTCCTAGAGAATCATATATTGTGCAAGATTTCAAGTAGGCCTTGCAAGGGCCATATTTGCCAATCCTCACGCTTTACCTCCCCAATGTGCAAGCCTGACTTCTATCTAAGCAGCAGCAAATTGTCTAACCTATTTTGCCCAATCACTAGTCTCTCCTCCTATTAACATGTGACAGGAATAGAAGACAAACTCAAAAACATATTGGAATTGCTCTTTGGAGGTTTGATGGAATTTGCTTATAAATCCACCTGGTACTGGAGTTTGATTCTTTGGTAATTAACTTATGCATAGCTAAATTTTTTTTCTTAGGTTGAGTTGTTTAAATGATCTATTTCTTATTTTGTTAATCAATGACAGAGACAAAGGTGGTATAATCAGGGGCTTAACTATGTGTAGAGCTTTGTTAGCTGTGGGACCAATGACAGTCATCTATTAAACTTATTACCTCTCTCACCAGCAGGTCCTGGTACAGTTCCTTGTATAGTCACTCATTAAATATTAGATGATTTTATTCTATTTCTGCTATCATCTACAGAAAATGAAAAGTAAGAACTAAATAGACCATCTGTGCCCTTGTGTAAATTGTCACTGTTCTCCTAGTCCTGTGCCATATTCTGCATTGTCCTGTGTTCCATATATGTGGGAACAATCTCTCTCAACTACTTGAGTGGAAGGGAAGTTTCATATGTGGGCAAGAATGTGTTCAAATGGGCCACTGTACAATGGAAGGATTTCCTGGTACCAGAAGAGTTGCTTTCCCAATGTGAGATCTTAGTTACACTATTTCAAAATAAGAGAGTTGGACTATGTAACCTTTAGGGACCTCTCCATAATTATGACAGGAGCTGGGGTAATGAATGTCTTCCACATGGATATTCTTAAGCACATGTTCCTAAGGTCTATATAAGGATAATACTGTATTTTGCTGTGGGGGTGGCCAATTACAAAGCATCTTGATGAAAATACTACAGCCAATGGTCATATGTTTACCAGGAAGGAACTTTTTTCTTTCAGTTAAATCAGCCTTGGCTCCTGGATATTTTTAACTGCTTACTTGTTTCCATTTAGCCTGCAAGCTCCATGAAGGCAGGGACCATGCCTCATTTCATTTTACATTCTTCAGTATCTAAAATGTGTTTTGTGTATATCAGACAGTTATCAGTACTACTGTTAGAATAGAATCTTTTGTAGGAGCTAAGGAGGGAAGGAACAAGAGTGCTGAATTTTTAAAAAGCCAAGGTTTTTTTTTTTTTTACTGAAAGTAAAGACTAAAACTAAGGCAAGTTTGATTCCAATTAGTAATATTTCTACTCTAAATGCCCTAGATATTTGGTGGTTTGATTCTGAGCATACAATTATGGATACAGATAATCTGTATCTACCACTGTATACTCCAACCTCCCATTTTAACCTCAAACATCACCTCCTCTCTTGATAATACTGAAGTTACTAACTTGCTTGTAAAGGGCATTTTTATTTTGCTAATAAATTTAGTTTGGCTTTAAAGACAAATTCATAAAAGTATTTTTTGTTCCCTTTTTCAGTCTTTTTGACATGTAGATAGATAATCTTATGGAGTCAGAAAAAAGTCAATTTGGGGCAAATAACAGGATATACTTATTTCTCTTGAACATAGCCTGTGCTAATCCCTATTTACCCGCTTATATGAAAAGAAACAGTATAATTCATTAAGAGTAGTTTCTGAAGAAGAGAGAGAAAGGTGGTAGGAAAAAGGACTTAGGGGTATTAAGTCACTTAAAAATCAGATCACGAGTTTGGCTGGTGAAAATTTTAGTGGGCAAATTTCTGGTAAATGCTCTTCAAGATTCTGCATACATACAGCTATCTAGACATACCTTTTATATTCCTATACCAAGTTTTTAATAAATGCTAACATAATTAATCAATATTCAAGTATTATTAAATAAAAATATTTTATTATAAGGGATAAAGTTTTAGAACTGATTAATTGCTAAGATACAAATGACTATATGGGCATTAGAACTAATGATTATCAAATATTTAATTTGTTCATTTATGAGTGGTAAAAACTTCAGTTGATATTGATTCATGCTAAATTCAGTGATTTTTATCGACAGAAGAAATACCTTTTCTTACCTGGTTGTTTTTTTTTGTTCTGTATCTCTCCATTAGTCACTGGCTGTTTACTTGTTATACTACTGCCTCCTGACTGGGTATTTAATACTTTAGAAGCAGGTCCCAGGTTTGTTGCTATAGTAGGCAACTGATGACCTCTCTTTAGAAGCTGTTTATGTTCCTGGTGCCGAAATCGTGGTGGTACTTCACCACGAGAGTAACGAGGCAAGGCCTGCTGCTGTTGCTGCTGACTGTTGGCTGTGGCCCGCTTGGCATTATTCTGAGTGCTGGTTGCTGAGGAAGTGCCGCTAGTAGAGTTGGCAGGCTGAGGCTGGCTTACACTGGGCTTTATCTGTTCTGGTACTAATACCGACAAAAAGAAGGAAAATATATAAGGTTAGCCAGTAAAGCACACAACTACTGCAAGAAATATCCTAACAAAAATAAAATCTGTGAAAAGTAAATCTTCTGGAAACATAAAATATGCTACAAATGGGCAGGAGCATAAACATTAATGAGTGAAATATCTCATTTATCAAGGTAAGAACCAGTAGTCAAATCATGTTACTATTGATGACCTGTTCACAAAGTGGGGTAGAGGAGCTGAAACTCTTGCTTCCTTCAAGTGCTGGAAAACGAACTTCAATTAATTACATGATCATGTGATTACAGGACCTAGCAAGACTAAAACTACAGTGAATCAGTGCCTAGTGCTTCTGAAAATATCCACAAGCATTTGCAATTTTTTAAAGCTCATTTCAAATTGTTTTATCCTTGCTTGTTTGTTCCACCTGTTGAATAACCACTTAAAATAAAAGTAAGGGGAAAGTTAAAACTGTTTTATGGGGGAAAAATACTGCTAAAGTATAGAATCAACAACCAACTGAAAGATGCTTAAAAGCACTGATAATCAAAGAAATGCAAATTAAACCAACTCTATGATACACCCTCCTTCCTACACCCAAATAGGCAAAGATGGAGAAAGACAACAAGTTTTAGCCTGAATGTCAGAAAACAGGTATGCCACCCTGGTGCTGGTGGCACTGTTTATTTTACATAAGGAAAGTAGACTTCCTGTTCAAGTTTTATGGCAGGACGTGGATAATGATCACCCAAGACAAGAAAGCATGGATAGTCTGATTTGCACAGCTAGAGACAATACCCACAGGACACCATATATAAAGTTAAGTACTCACGTATGGAATAGACGATAAAAGCTACCAACAAATCTACACCTGCTGGTCTAGCAATCTCATTTTTAGGATTTTACACTATGAGTAAGAATAAACTTAGCTGTACAAAAGTAGACATAGCACTATTTGTAACAACAATCAACTGGGAACAAATTATGTGTCCAAATATTGGAGAACAGATTCACAAATTAATAGCATATATAATAAAATATTAATGTGCCATAAGGAAAAATACAAAGAAATATGGATAAACATATGAAATCATTCCTTTATAAAAGAGGGAAAAACAACACATCCTTACTACAATTACGTAAGACAAAAATTAAATAGCAATAGATCTCATGGACGATACTGATGATAATTTTATTGAAATTAATATGCAGTTTTCAGTTCCTTTTAATCAACTGATAAATAACAAAATGGCATGGCTGCATATACAACCATCTGAAAGCATGAAACCATGCTTTATGTCTTTCTCTTGGGTGGTTCTGGGGTTTGACTTGTTCTTTTTTGATTGCTTTTCCTTGGAAATTGTTTTGCTGGGTGCTATTCTTATGATTTTGCTCACACAATCTCCTTGTTCACATATCTGAACACTTGCACAGTATCTATCCTTAATCTTTCTCAGCAACAGTCTCCTTATCTGTAGAATAGGGATAATAATAGCATTCACCTCATGGGGTTGTTGTGAGGATCTAATGAGATAACATATGTAAAGCAGTTTGTAAACTTTAAAGCATCATATAAATGCCCATCGCTATTATCCTACTCTGTGTTAGGCACTGGAGAAACAAAGACAAAAAAAAAAGAGGCCCTGTCTTCAAGGGAGAGGACATGTAACCATTTAGGTATATTCAAAACATACACAAAATAAAGGCTAAGTGACTGGGAAGATCAGCAAAGGCGTCATGCAGAAGGTGCTTCAAATTGCCTTGAAGGTAACGAGAGAGTATCAGAAACTAAGGATGAGAGACATTATTCCAAGCAGGGGTCACATCCAAAGCAAAGTCATGGAGACAGGAAATGAAGAGATATGTAGAAAAAACAGTCATGTAGGAAAAATATATCTGAATCACACAGTCTGTGAAGGAGAATAATGTATAATAGGGCTGTAAAAGAAACAGGCTATAAAATGTTTTAATGCCAAACAGGAGTTTGTATTTGTTGCTAGAGTTAACAAAAAAGATCACTTAAATATTTATTTCTGCTACATTTCTCAGAAATAAATAGTAAACATTTGTTTTTTACCTGTCATGTAATGTTTTAGGATCCACAGAGATAAAGCCCCGTTTCTCTATTTATATGGCATTAGAGCTGAAAAGGATCATAGAGATCACACAACCCACATGAAGAGGTTAAGTGGTTCATCTAACATCAAACAGCTAGCTGGTGGGGAAGCAGAGATTCAAAGTTATATTTTCTAACTCCCACTCACATGTTGTTTCTACTGTACTAAGCAACAATGCTAATCAAGGACAAATGAACCTCACACTGCTAGGGTAACTAATACTATATTGTAATATATGTGTTTATATCTATATTTCCCCGTGTGTGTGTGTGTGTGTGTGTGTGTGTGTGTGTGTGAATATGAGAAAAATGGTACTGTGTAAAGCATCAGAAGACCTGGATTTAAATTTTGCTTCTATCACTCACTTACTGCCTATTTGACCATGAACAAGGCCTTTCACTTCCCAGGCATTAGTCTCCTCATCTGTAAAACAAGGGGATTGGATTAGATTATTTATGATCCCGAGGGTTACATCCAGTGGCAGCCTAGTAATAGTGTGAAAAGCACTGGATATGCAACTAGAGGGCCTGGATTCAAATCCCAGGGGGAAGGGAAGGGAATAAAAGGGAATAAGCATTTATATAGCACCTGCTATGTGCCAGGCAATGTGCTACGTGCTTTACACATATTATTTTATTTAATCCTCACAACAACCCTGAGAGTGCTATTATCTTCAAACAGTTAAGGAAACTAAGGCAAACACAGGTGAAGTGATTTTTGCCTAGGTCACACAGCTAGGAAGTGTCTGTGGCTACATTCAAACTCAGGCCTTCCTGGCTCCAGGCCCAGCACTCTGTCCACTGTACCACCAGCAGCCTCTAATATTTTTTTGGGGGCGGGGGTGGCTCTAGAATTCTGACAGTTATTAGCTTGTGACCATACAATGAAATCAGTTCAGATCTCTAAGTCTCAGTTTTTTCATCCATAAAATAAATATAAAGCTAATTATTCTACTACCTCACAGGACTTTGTGAAGGAAGATCCTTTGCAAAACTGAAAAGGCCTATATAAAATATGAATTACTGTAATGCAGAACACTATTTTGCCATTTAGGTAGTAGGGCCCTTCAAGCCATGGAAAGCAAAAGTTGGTGCTTAATCTCGCCCCAGACCTCTTTCCTCCTAAATCTAAACAATACTGAAATGTACTCTTGCATAGCTCAGCACAGCCCATACCTCAAACACAAATGGATAAGAAAGCTTGCGATATAATTGCTTTAGATAATTATGTTTATACCAGAGACCAGGACACCTAGTCTGGTTTGTGTGATCTCTGACCCATAATAATGGGGTGCTCGGGTGCTTGTGCTTGTACTTGTGCCCCAATTTCTCCCTAGTCTCAGAAACACTGTCTCTACCAACCATTCCCCAGCTCAAGGACACTGTGCCTAGCAGTTATTCATGCATGGGCCTCAGCATGACCCTTATCTCTCTCCCTGGTACAGTTACACAGAGCTGGGCTGCTCAGGCCCCAGCCCTCAGATCATGTCTCTGGAAGCCTCCCAATTCCTCAGTAAGTTCCTGTGTTGTGAGAAAGCTTTGCCTTGTTGCACAGCATTCTCTCATCAAGACAGAGGGAGAGGGGTGTCCTTGACCAGCCCAAGAACTCTTCCTCTTGCCAGACTTCAAAGGTCCATCCCTCTCCCTGTCCTGTATACTCCCTGTACTTTCCCATCCATAGCCCCCAAAGACACCTGCATCTTTGGATTACCTCATCAGAGTTCCTTGCATTTCTTTCCCATGCTCTTTTCTATATAAACCCTAGCTCGACCCCTGATGGTGGCTGCTTGATTTGGATGTGCATACCCCTTGCAGCCACGCGCTAATAAATCCACATCTTAAATTACATCTGGGTTTCACTCGCTGATTTCTCAGTACAACATTACTAATATTATTATGATGGTGATTATTAAGAACCTCATATTTAAATTTCTCCTACTTCAGAGACTCAATACAACATTCTAAGTCACTGTCAGAAAAAAAAGGTCTGGATAAAAGGTTTTTACTCTAACACGTAAATACATAGTTTTAAAGTATTTTGTAATGTTTTCCTAGGTAGATATTCAAATTTATTACTATTCCTTTACGTAGCAAATCTCTGTCTTCATAGTGAAGAAGTAAATTAATTCAGCATCTGATTAAATCACCACTGATTCATATTTGGAGCCAAAGTTATAGAAAGTAGAACTGGAAGGAACCTTAGTCCAATTAAACCTCAATTTAGAGATGGAGATAATCAAGGCCCAGAGAAAGGTAAGGATGATTTGCCTTGGGCTTCACCAACAATTTAGTGACAAGGCTAAAATTAGGTCCCAGTTCAATTCAACTAACAGATCAACAAGCAATAATTGAGTGCTTACTGTGTCAGGCATTGTGCTAAACATTATGGATACAAAGTATTCCCAGATAAGTAAACAGAGGAGGAGGCAAACTAGGTGAAGTAATTGGGGAGTGGATTGCATGTCTCACTATGGGGGATCAGTGAAGGATGCAGGGACCCCAGAGGTAGAGATCAGGTGGAAGAGCACTTCAGGCATGGGGAATGTGGGAAGTGGGCCTGGGGAAAAGGCCACGTGGTGCCTGGATAACTAGTTTCCTGACTCCTTGGTTAGTTCGTTCTTTTTTTTTTTTTTTTTGGTGAGGCAATTGCAGTTAAGTGATAGATTAGTTCTTTCATTGTGCTAAGCCATCTTTTTGAAATCACAACTAATAATAGGGCCTGAAAAACAATTTTGATTATTTTATTTCTTCTTTGATCTTTTAAGATAAACCAACCAGGTGTTTATGATGTAAAAGCAGTGCTAACTCAGTCTGGTCATTTCACCTCCCTGGGCTTCAATTTACTCATCTGCAAAATGAGAGGATTGGATGAAATAACCTCAGAGATCCGCTCTATGAAGTCCTTATCATTTTTGTATTTATGTTCTTTACATTTATTTTGTATACATACATACATATATTGCCCCCCCCAATCTCTGTTTACTAGGAGCTTACATATTTATAAGGGAGACAGATTATCCATGCATTTCTGTTGGGGCTCCCCACACCCCAATACACTGAGCAGACACTGCAGCCTAGAGCAGGCACTTAACCTATGGCACTGGTAAGAACAAGTCAATACAAGCAAAGTGCTAAAAAGAGTTGCAGAGCCTACCAATCAGGGGTGCTAATCCGAGGTCTGCATACTTGTTTTGAATATTCTGACAACCGTATTTCAGTATAAGTGATTTCCTTCATAATCCTATGTATTTTAAAACATTCTGAGAAGGGAGGTCCACCAGACTGCCAAAGAGGCCAAAGACATAAAAAAGCTAAGAACCCTTGTGGGCTAAGTGCAATAGTGTTCCAAGACAAGAAAAATCAGTGTGGGTTTAAGCTTCTTAGAGGAAGCTGACTTGACTTGGGTCATGGAAAAGGATGGTTAAAAATATTCCAAGTTTAAGTAGAGATTGGGAGTAGGGCAGCAAGAGTAAGAGCAAAGATCAGAAGCCATTACATCCTAGAATTTTAGAACTATAATGGACCTTAGGGACTCAGCAACTTGTCAAGGTGAACTTGAAGCAGAGCCAGGGATAAGTCTGATCTTCAGATTCCTACTTTCTACCAAGTGGCCTATATGAAGGAGTGAGAATCGCTTGTTTGGGAGAGAATGGTTTAAACTAGAGAAAACTTTACACTGGGGAGGACAAGGAAATTAGGCTAAACAAGCAACTGGGGCCAGATTACAGAGGGCCTCGATATCTAGGCTGGAATTCAGACTTTAATACAAACAGTAGCTAATCACAGGTAGGTGAAATATGAAATAATGTAAGTAGTATTTAAGTGGTATGCAATATAAATTAAGAAGAAAGGATCAAGTTTAGGATAAAGGAAGGGAGGTGGCTGAAGCTGCTATTATATAATACAGGTATGAGATCTATAAGGCCTAATGGGACACTAGGTTTCAAAGCAGGAGAGGACTATGTTCACCCAGGAATCCCTGAGTGGGAGAACCTTTTAAAGGAAGTATAATGAATAGGCAAAATATTTGAACAGAAAAAATGAGAGAACCCCTTAGCAAGAGGAGAGAATAAAGAGGAAGATGTCTCATAAGGGCAAGTGCAGAATAAAGGATGAACAGATCAAGAAGGAAAAGGGTCAAAGGGCTTAGGTGCAACCATCCCTAAGAAATAAGCTATGTGATGATGACCTAGGTTGCTCATTTTACAGTTTGGGATACTAAAACCCAAAGAGTCACTTCTCTTGCCCAAGGACATCTAAGGAGTAAGTTGGGTTGAATCTCAAGAGTCTTCAACTCAAAATTTAGTGCTCCTACTACACAACCTCCTTCTCCCAGAGCTATCACTTCTAGGCTTATTTGAAAATTTTTACCACTAGTCTAACAAGTACAACCCCCTTCTTCCCCTCAAGTCCCTCCCCCTGCCATCATTCCCAGTATGCACCCCAATTGAACCTCTCTGAATTTACCTATCTATATCAGTGTTACCACAATTGCTCCAGTCATCCAGAGCTTAAACTTTGGAAGGCCTTTTTGACCTCTATTTTCAATATCCAAATCCTAATGTTTTTCCCCCTTTATCTCTTAGATCTGCCTTCTACATTTCTAGTATGCTAGCCTAGTTTGTATAGCTAGTTTGCTTTCCTCTTAGGATAACAATTTATTTGGCAAACAACAGAATACACCATTCCTCTTATCAAGACTGCATTATACTAAACATTTTTCAAAATGTTAAAGTATTTGCTTGTTCTCTAGCATTTCAAATTGCTCAACAACTCTGGTGTCTACAATTGGGACAAATCTCTGGTTCAGTATCTAATGACAGATAACTAACAACTAAAACTGAGTAAAACAAAACAAAACAAAATAGTCTTGTTCATGAACCTTTAATGAATTTTGAGGACACTATCTCTAAAAAGAGGATTACAGGCAATCACAAGTTTCTAATACTCAGACTGGCCTATGATTTTCTTAGGAAGAGCAAGTGATCAGAATTTATCACACTTCTTTCTCTCTTTTTTAATTCTCTCCCTGCAATGATCAAAGCATCTTTTGAATTGGGGCAAAGAGTTCAGTACAATGCCTAACAAAATCAGCAAGTGAAACAACTTTCTCCTAAGCAACTTTTTTTGCGATGAATCTGAATTTGCTTCTATAAACTTTGCAATAATCAGCAGAACCTCTTCAAAGGACTAAAATTCAGGTACAATTTTTAAAAAATTACTTTGCTAGCCAAATACATTTTTATGGTACACAGACTGATTTGAAAGAAAAAAAACCCCAAAAAACAATAGGTAGAGATAGTTAATCCCCTCTGCATTTTAGCATGTACACTATCTGGATTATGAGGGAAGAAATATGACTCCATGTCACCACAAATAACACTATGCACAATAACATAAATGAAAATGTCACTAAAAGGTAGCTAAATGCAACGACCTTGCTTTTTCTCTTTTTAGAGTGGGGATCTCAACCTGGGGTCCAGAAACTTTTTTTTTTAATTTAAATTTTGATAACTGTACAAAGTGTCCCAAAAGTCTTAGCGCAGTTAGATTAATAATTTAAAACTGTACTAAGACTTTTGGGATATTTTGCATTTCAAAGCAACTGTTTTCCTTTTTAATACTATGTACTTTATTTTACGCATTAAAAAAAGGAGTCCATGATGTGAAAAGGTTAAGAACCACTGTTTTAGATGGTAGCACCATAGATGCTTAATGTCCCATATGCTAACAGTGAGACTCAAAACCTGTGCTGGTTCATTTTGCTGAACTACTTCTACTCTATTTGGGGGTGGAATGGAAACATACACACACATTCACATAAATATGAAAATAACTAGTGTGAAAAGCAAAGAGTATCAATAAAACTTTTGAAATTATACATACACATATATATTCCATATATGATATGTATTATCCATATAGAAATTTATTCCATGTCACTAGGAATAACAAAGATTTTATTAGCAAGGCTTATAAAGTTTTAGTGGAAAAATAAATTCTAAGAGTAACTTTTCACTGTAACATATTGAGTTAAGAAAATTACTGTTTTACCTGCCACCTAAAATGAATAAGCAATTTACAATTAAGGACAAATAACTTTCAACAAAATAGTAGAGAATTTAAAATATTTTCATAGCAATGAACCCAACTTTATTCTTTGGAGATGGGAGGGAGGGGGCTGCTGTCATTTCCCAAGCAAGCAAAATGCACCCAATCTAAGGTTCCTTATTTTGTATTAATGTATTTACATTTAATTAGAGGTTTACTGTAATGTCTCAGTATGTTTTAGAGTAGTCTCTAAGCCCTTTGAAAAATGCCTGCTTGCATTTGTGTTGTCTTTTTAAATAGGGCAAATCTATTTAATTGGTTGACATACTATCAAACCCACCAGCATGGGTATATGGGCTCAAATACAGTAGTCTTCCAGTAAGGCAACCTGACTTACAAGCTTCTTAGTATATGGCGTATCAGTTTAAGTCTAGTTCTGACATACATTAGCTGAGACTCTAAAGCAAGTGACCTAACTTCAGTTTCTTCATACACAAAAACTGAGATGATGATAATCCTTGTGCTACCTTTTTTAGAAGGTTGCTATGAGCCAGTAATGCAAAAATTAAAGTTACGATGAGTACTTCTACCATACAAATTAAAGGGAATTTTCCAAATGAAAAAAAAAATTTAATTAAATCAAAACGTATGTTGAAGAAATAATGCTGAGATTTAATATTTACTAATATTCTTTAGATGGTGTGACAAACTGAATTATTTCTATATTGTCATAAGAATAGTATCTCTACTTAAGACAATATAGATCAACAGAATACCTAAGGCTCATGCTTTTCATTTTTGATGAATCATTTTTACATATGGTACATATGCAGGAGAAAAACCATGGATTAGCATAGAAATAAATTTTGGAAAGCAATAAACCAAGTTAATTCTAAATTCAATTCAACTTGCTAGGCACTGGGGACATAAAAACAAAACAAAATGGTCCCTGCTCTCAAGGAGCCTACACTTCTACTGGAGTGAAACAACATGTACACAGATTAGTAAATACAAAGCAATTTTGGGGGAGGAGGAAGAGAGAGAACATAAACAACTGGGAGACTAGGAAATGTCCCTTGTAATGGGAGGTGGTTGCTAAAGCTGAACCCTGAAAGCAGCTAGGCATTCCAAGGATGAGGGTAAGGAGGAAAGACCGTTCCAGGTATGGTACAACTATATAAAGGCACAAAGTCAGGAGATGAATGTCATATATGGGAACAGCATGAACTCAGTCTGAAAAGAGAGGGTGAAGTCAGCTTATGAAGGGCTTTAAGTACTTCAGGAAAAAAAAAGCATTTAATTGAAGGGAACAGAGTCATTGAAGCTATCTTAGAGTCACTGAAACTTCTGGAACAAGTTTTTAATTGTTCTGAATGTGATTAACATTTGCAAAAACCAAAAACCAAACCAAAACAAAAAACCAACTCCCCGCCCCCCCCAACACCTTCAAACAATTAGGATATCGATTTTAGATTGAGAACTCTAAAAAAAGTGCTTTAAAATACTACATCTTGGAACAGAAACATAAAAAAAATGCACTGATTGATTATTGATTTTTAGATTAAATGCTGACAAATGTAAAGTTTGCTTACTATTACTCTTTTTAATTTTATATGGCATTGATTCCACAAGGAAGAGAAAACTGCTAAGTTGAGACACTCAGAAAACAGAATGTAAAAGTAACAGGTGACAGTTCCTTAGGTAGAAAGTTTCATACTAACACAATAGCAAAACAATGACTTTTATTAGTTTTTGCTTTTAGGGGAAAAAAAGTGGAACAATAATCTCCTAACCTGTCAATAAAACTATTTAGAATATGATTTACTATCAATTTATTAAAAATCAAATTTTTGTTTTAGCAAATACCTTCAATACCTCCAAGTATTTACAACAAAATCACAGCTAACATGTTTTAATTTCATCCCCCAATTTCAACTTGAAAAAGTTAAGAGTTCTACCTTTTTGTAACATTCAATAATCCATAATTCACAAATGACATGAGTCAAATATGTTATTTTTAAAGGAGTGTCAACTGTAGTCAAAACACTCTTAAAGATATCAAAGATATCTCAAAGATAACTTTCTATTAATGCTGATTCACATTCAATGTATTTTGGATTAAAAAAAATCTGCATAGATACCTGATAAAAGTGTAACAGCTGGCAGATTTTAAAGTAATTTTTTTACAAAAAATTACTACTATGATTCTAGTCTTAAGAGTAAGATGAAAATTATATTTTTCAAATGCAACTCAAAAATTTAGTAAGCACCTACAAATAGCACTATGCAACTCTATCCTTATAAAATCAATTATTCCTGCTGCGCTCTACTAAAACAAAAATTAAACCGCCTCCCTAAAAGGCCAAGATCATCCACTTTGTGACTCTGAGCTTTCCTATAAATAAAAACAATGTTATCAAACAAGGACACAATTTCACAAGGCACAAACCTGAGAAGATCCTCAAAGTAGGTTAAGAAAGACTTTACATGGAGAGATTCCAAAGAAAGAGGCTTCCAACTTCTGTTGCTTTCCCACTGGGCAGATTTCATTAGAAAATGGAGGAGAAGCATGGTGTCATTTTACTGCTAGAAAAGTACTGCTTGCCAGCTTCTCTAGTAGGGGCCCAGTGACTTAAATTCTCCCTTCCAATTTAAAAAGATAAAGGAAGGAAGGAAGGAAGGAATGAAGGAAAAAAAGCCAATACTCGAATGATTCAGAGCAGTTTTATTCAAATGAAATCAGTTACAAATCAAACTCATTAAATCAAACAGCAGCACTATACCATCATAAAAATTCTTTTTCTGTTAATAAATAAGCATATCATATCCTAAAGAGTTGTCAGTCCTGGAAGGTCAAAGGGCAAATAGAGAAACTGGCTTTCAAGCTGATACATCAAGATCCAGGGCTAGAATTTTCATTGTGGAAAAATGGCCACAGCTCTGGGTCCAGCAAGCTGATCTGCAAAGCATCCATACTGTTTGCAGATCTATTAACCTCTGTGTACCCATACTGGGCTTCAGAGAATAGCTGTTTCAAGTAAGCTTAAACATGTATTTGGCCTTCTGAAACGGAAAAGTCAACAAGCACAGCTTGATATAGCTTATAAAGTCAGTTTAATAATTAATTATTTTTTCAAAAACTGCCAAAACAAGAGAATGCCTTAAGTTTCCAAACAATAAAGCAAAGAGATTTAAGGTTAAACCTAAGCTAGTTTTAATATCAGGTTTTTTTTTAAGATTAGGCTGAAATTTATTATACCCATTGATGAAAATAAAAGTACATCTGATATACTTATAGTCCACATAAGAGATGCAAATATCAAAGATAATTCCTTCTTTGTTCATAAGAGAGTAAATAAATGGTCTTATTCCCCAGGTAGATCCTACCTTCCTTATAACACCTTGCTCATCACCACCCTGCAAAAGAAAAAAAAGCAGGACTGCCACAATACAGACAGCTAAGTACCAAGTGTGCAAAAGTCTCAGTGCAGTTCTAAGCTATTAAAACTTAGCACCTTCAAAAACAGTTTTTTTAGTTTTTAGTTTAACAGTTCTAAGTTATTCAAGGTTAAAACTGTGCTAAGACTTTTGGCACATCCTAGACCTTGCTTGGAATAAGTCACAGGTAGACAAGATCTTTCATAACTGAGCCTACCTGGACAAGGTTTGATATGTACCATACCTCACACCAAATTCTACTCTACAGTATGGACAGATGTTCCAGCACGAAGTCTCCCTCTTTACAAAATGTGTTGTAAGTTAAGGCAATTATATCCCCCCCCCAAAAAAAACCCTCTAACATGAAACAAACACTTATTTAGTATTGCTCAAAGAAACCTTAAAATGTTTTGCTAAAAGCCTACTATCTATACAAGGTGATGGATATAGCTTAAAAGGGTCAGGGTCTCCCACTGCATCCAGGGCCATCTCCAGTCATCCTGATGAGTATCTGGCCACTGGAACAGAGCCACTCCAGAAGGCTCTGGAGGAGAAAGTGAGGCTGGTAACCTTGCACAGGCATCCCTCACTCAAATCAAAGTCAATTGCAAGTCATGTCATCATCTCCCTGATATCATGGTCCTCTTGAAGAACGAAGGACAAACACAACCTGTGAGTCGTCCGAACTACCTGAATAGGGACCCAGATGGCCAGTTCCAGTTGGGCAACTCAGCTCATCATCTCTCCCTCTCAGTTCTCTCCCCTCTGGGGTTTACTGGCTAGTTTTCTTCCTCAAAGACCAAGCCTTAAACCCATTTCACTCTGGAGCTCAAGAATTGGACAATAGGTCCCTGCCCAAGTACCACTTAATGTTACTTTTTGGGCCCTCCTTTCTCAGTAACTGTTTCTCTTTTGACCAACAACCCTGAGGGTCTTCTCCTCCCAGTTTGACTTTTTTTTTTTAATTAAAGGGGCCATCCATTGACTCACTTCTTAAACAGGCCAATTCAGTGATTGGGTATTACCTCACTCACAGTGAGAACCTGAAAAGACCTTAGCTTAAAAGGGCTAGGGTCTCTCATTGCATCCTGGGCCATCTTCAGTCGTCCTGATGAATATCTGGCCACAGGACTCAGATGGCTCTGGAAGAGGAAGTGAGGCTGGTGATTTTACACAGCCCTCCCTCACTCAAATCAAAGTCAACTGCAACTCATGTCATCACCCCCCTGATGTCATGGTACTCTTCAACAAACACAACAACTGACAACACCCTGAGGACAGCAGAATGAACAAAATTCCTTTTCTTTAGGGGCTTACAACTTAATGAGAGGGGAGAGATGTTTACAAAAACTGTAACACATATGAGAAAGTATCAAATAAATGGAGATTAAACAGGATTCATAAGATACAAGCACCCTATATGGGCAAAGGGACATACTAGGTAATGAGGAAGCTACAAAGCAAAGGCTATCCCTGTCCTAAGAACTTTGGGTCTAGTAAGACAAAACATGCAAAAAAAAAAATAGAAACACAATATACACCAAAGAGCTTGAGAGGTGAAACATCCTATGACAGCTCTGAGGCAGGAAGGAATCTAGAGAGGGCCCAGGGGAAGAACAGCAGAGGCACTGGGGAAGGTGGGAGGGGAAAGGCAGTATTTCATGGGTCTGAGTCATTCCAGAGATGAGAAACTATGAGATGCAAGAATGCCCTGGACCTGTTGGTAGACAGTGAGGAGGCCAGTTGTGTGACAGGTGATTTTCTGTGGTTTGAAAGAGTTACACTGATTTTTACATCTAGGAACATTAAGTTATAAATGGAGGAAGATTAGAACAAGCTAATGAATTCTCAAGTAAAATAAAATAATGCGAACCTAAATTAAAAAAAAAAACAAACAGTGAAGAAGGCTATAATGACCATCCTACAAAACATCTGACTTGCAAGTGGTCAGAATTTAAGTCCCTCCTCCCTAAGGGCAAGAACAGTCTCATATTGTCTTATATCCCCTAACAACATGCAGCATAGCTGTCTTATCAATTTTTGTTTCATGAAGCTGAGAATGAAAGGAAACTAAAAAATTAAGCAGTCTGCCATGGCCATGAATTTGAAATTCTATATAAAAGTCAACCTCCCCTCCTCCCAACATTTAGCACCCAGAGGAATGTTAATATTCCTTGGGATGCTCAGAACAAGAGCCAAAGCAACTCTCAGACACCAGTTGGGTGGGTACTTTTACCTTGTTACCATGCTCAGTAATGTTCTTGAACTAACTTCTCATAGTTTTTCTTACTTTCTTGAATTATGTTTCTAGTATTAATTTGGTTTTCCTTTCCATCTCTGATATCCCTGTATTTCTCCCTGTATTTACATTTATTTATTCCTCCCTACCCAAGAAAGGTCAAGAAAATTTTTGTTGATTATTTTTCTAATGAAAACATTTAAAGAACCTGTATTTGGATTCGTCTACACTAAAATCATCAATGTACCACCATGCTATGAAAAAGACTCAGTTCAAAATTGCTAACTGAATTTTTACTAATTCTGAAACTATGTATTTTTAATTTTATTTTCATCTTTTGTTGGAAAATACTATGAACTGTAGTTAGAGATGGATTATGAGAAGGATTAGTTGTTTTTTTGGGTGTTTTTTTTTTTTTTTGGTGAGGCAATCAGGCTTAAGTGACTTGCCCATGGTTATGCAGTTAGTAAGTGTCAAGTGTCTGAGGTCGGATTTAAACTCAGGTCCTCCTGACTGCAAGGCCAGAGTTCTATCCACTGTGTCACCTACTTGCCCCTAGGATTAGTTTTTTAAAGACAGGATAGAGATCCATCCCTTGGATTTTCTATCTTTCCAACCAGATAAATTGTGACAGAGTGAAGAATTTTTCTTTCAAAGATGAGTAGGATGGATACAGATTATCATATTGAGAGCCTTGAGAATGAGGAAGTAGAGTTTGAATATAACTCAATAAGAAATAAAAACATCACTCAATACATGCTTTTGGACAAAAGATTGTCACAATTTAAGTAGTACTAGGAAAAATCAGCTCGGCAGGAAAATATAGAATGGATTAAAAAAGATGACATGATATTGTGGAAAAAAATACCACAAGAGGAATCCAGAGACATGGATTCTAGCCTCATCTTTATCACTACCTGTGTGGGACCTTGGGAAGGTCACTTCCTCACTCTGACCCTTACCTCAATTTCTTTTTGTAAAATAAGGGAGCTGAATCGGATCATAAGATTGGAAAGTGGAAAGAACATTGACTCTACACTCAGAAGACCTATACTAAAATCCTACTGCTGACACTCATTACTTACATAAACCTTGGAAAAGTAACTTAAATCTCCTTGGGCCTCAGTTTCCTCACCTGTAAAATGAAAAATTTGTTACATAAACTGAGATTTAAGATACTATGCCCTCTAAGGTCCCTTCCAGCTCTGAATTCTACCCTCAAATGCAGAAAAATTGAAAAACAGAGATCAACTAAGAAGCCACCATGACATTTTTGGATTTCTAATTTATTAGCAACATCCTGACACTACCCTCACTGCCCACAACTTCCGCATCCTTCCCCTTAACCTCTCCCCTCCAACATATTATATACACAGTATCACCTGAGTTGACTTTTCCTTCAAAAAGCACTTCAATGCTGAGTTTGTTTTAACCTTCCACTACTATAACCTTCCTTAAGGCTATGGAATAATTGTATAAGGGTTAATTTGAGGGAATTAAATATAAAGGGCAAAAAAAGTCTTGAGTTTCTTTGTTCTTATTTCCCACCTAGCTATATAATTGACTTATTTTTCAAGGCCCAGATCAAGACACTCTCTGAACATTCAAACTCACGCATAGCATTCAAGGCCTTAGTCTGACATTTATCAATTTCTTGGTACTTAATGTACTTATCATGCATTAATATTGAACTGGTTCATGTATAAATGACCTTTCTCCCCAGGTAGAACTGAGGGCATGGACTATGTTTTTATATATATATATATATATATATATATATATATATATATATATATATATATATATATATATATATATATATATATATATATATATATATATATTTTGTACCCCTTTCCTCTGTCAACCCTCAATAATACAACACACAGCAATATAATGGATAACCAATGTTTACATATAGCAATTTAAGATCTATAAAACACTTTACATATACTATTTAATTTGATCCTCAAAATAACCAATGAAGCTGTTCTCTGGGAGCTCCCTCTTCTCTTTTTTTCACCTTATATCACTCAGATGCCTTCTGACACTATCTCCTCCTTCATCCCTTTCTCACATGATGAGAAGGACCTTCTCCATTCCAAGGCAAACCCCTCTGCATGTACATCTTCTTTAGAAGATTGTTCTTGCCCATCTTCAAATTCAAAAACCCTCACTTGATCCATCCATCCCTACTAGCTATCATCCTAAATCTTTCCTCCACTTTATGGCTAACCACCTCGAGAAGGTCATCTAAAACTGATGCTTCCACTTGTTTTCCTCTTACTCTCTTCTTAGCTCTCTGCAGAGTCTGGCTTCCTGAACCTGCCCTCTCCAAAGTTGCCAATGATCTCTTAATTGCCAAACTGAATGGTATCTTCTCAGTCCTCATCCTTCTTGACCTCTCTGTAGTCTCTGACACTGTCAAATCACTCTCTTCTCCTTACATTTCTCTTCTCTAGATTTTTGTGACAATACTCTTTCCTGGTTCTCCTCTTACTGTCTGATTACTCCTCAGTCTTCTTTGATGGTTCTTCATCCATGTCATGCCCAATAACCAGGAGGTATTCCCAATGATATCATCCTATATCAACGTGCCTCTCCTATATAATACTCTGTCCTAGGTCTTTTTCATTTCTCTCTCTACATTACTTCACTTACTGATTTAAATGATCATTTCTATGCTGATAATTCTCAAATCTACTTATCTAGCCCTAACCTTTCTGATGACCTCCAGTCTCACATCTTCAACTGCCTATTAGACATCTTGAACTAGGCATCTTAAACTCAACACGTCCAAAACTGAACTCATTATCTTTTCCTCAAAACCTTTCCCCTTTCCTAACTTGCTCATTACTATCCAGGGTATCAACAATCTTCCAGTAAAACGGCTCACAAGTTAGGTGCCAACCTCGACTCTTCACTCACTCTCATCCCCTATATCCAATCTGTTTTCAAATCCTATGGATTCTATCTTCAAAATATCTCCTGTATATACTCCCTTTTCTTCTCTGACACTGCCACCACTCTAGTGGAAGCTCTTATCACCTCATGCCTGGACTACTGTAGAAGCTGGCTAGTTGGTCTCCATGCCTCAAATCTCCCCCCACTTGAGTCCATCCTCCATCCAGATATTAATTTGATCTTCCTAAAATGCAAATTCGGATCATATCACTCTCCTACTGAATAAACTACAGTGGTTCCCTATTATATCCAAGATCAAATATAAAATTCTCTGAAATTAGAAGTCTTTCATCTCCTGGCTCCTTCTTACCCTTCTAGTCTTCTCATACCTTATTTACTCCCATGTACCCTACAATCGAACAACATTAGACTCCTTGCTTCCCCTCGAACAAGACAGTACATCTCTTCACACTGTTGCTTTTCACTGGCTGTCCCTCACGCCTGGAATGCTCTCCCTCCTCACCTCATCCCTCTTGGCTTTCCTAGGCTTCTTTTAAGTCTCAGAAAAAAAATCTTCCCTTCTGCAAGAAGTCTTTCTTTAGACTTCTAAATGCTAGTATCTTCCTTCTGAGACTATATAAAATTTGCCCTATATAATACCTTCTAAGTACAAAGTTGTTTACATGTTCTCTCTTCTCTTTACAATATGAGCTCCTTGAGGGCAGAGACTATATTTGCTGTTCTTTTTATATTTAGCATAGTGACTGGCACATGATAAATGTTTAATAAATACTTGTTGAATAGCTGAATCCTGTGAGACAAATGCTATTATTATTGCTATTTTACATATTCTACATAAAATCACGTTAATCTCCCTAAACCATAGTTCACGTCATTCAACACTGAATCTGCAGGCAATGGTTTCAACATAGATAAGATACTGCCTCACACCTGGGTGAGGAACTGATGAGAAGTCTTAAATGCCAGCAAATAGGTACCTAAAATAAGGGAATGTAACCTAGTTTGACATGAAGTAGTAATCAGTGCTTCAAAAGAGATCTTCTGAGATCTCTATACTTTCCCAAAGGCAACACTACTTGCTGTCCTTTATACTCGTTGCTGTCCTTCATACTCAGAGGACCAAAATGACATCATGATGATGGAGGTCAACATATAGCATGTCTGGCTGCGGCCAATCAGACCAATAAGAGCTTGGAAGGCTCTACTCTAAGTTGGGCACAAATAGTCCGTACAATTAATTTGTGACAGAATTTGAACCGTGGTATTCCTGACTCTAAGTTCAGTCACCTAGGGGTCTAATAGAGTTCAGTAGGGGCTCAAACACTTGCTCTGACTGAATCAGTGTGTCTAAAACTGAACTCAACTGCTTCCTTAAAATTCTATTTCTCCTGATTTCCCTACCTTGAATTGTTATTCAAACTGTATCCATTTCCAACCAATTTAATTCAATAATTCTGCCCTGATTCTGAGCTATGATGAGCATTTACTGAACATCTACCATAGATAAGTGACTGTGCTAGATTCTGGAAATACAAAGACAAAAATGGGGGAAAAAATCTTTGTCTCTAAAGAAGCTTACAACTTAGTAAAGGGTCACAACTTGTAATCAGGTAAGTAAATACAAAACAATTTTAGGAGGGAGAGAACTATGGGGATCAATAAAGCTTCCCCTAAGAAGGTAGCATACGAACTGAAGCTAGGAGGAAGCTAGGGATTCTAAGAAGCAGAGCTCAGCAAAGAGTATACTTAGATATGAGGAGAGAGTCACTTTGTGTAAACATACAAAGATGAAAGATGAAGACTTCAGTTTGGGTAATAGCTAGTAGGCCAGGTTTGCTGGAACACAGATTGCAGGGAGAAGAAGTAATGAGAGATAAATCTGTAAAGCTAGGCTGAAACCAGATTGTGAAAGGCTTAAATACCAAATTGAAAAGTTTGTATTTTATTCCAGAGGCAACAGGTAGCCAGTGAAGATGTTTATGTATAGGATTTATATAGTCAGACCTGTACTTTACGAGGATGATTATTTTGCAGCTCTATGGAGGAAAGATTGGAGAGGGAGCTCAATCAGGAGAATATTATAATAGTCCAGGTAAGAGGTGATAAGAACTTGGATGTACTAGGATGGTAGCTTTGCAAGTAGAATGAAGAAATGTATTCCAGAGATTCAGTAGAGATAAAATGACAATATTTGGCAACTGACTGAATACAAGATATAAATAAGGGAAAGGGAAAAGACACTAAAGTTGGGAAACTGGGTGACTGGAAAAATTATGAGGCTTTCACAGAAATAGGGAAGTTTAAAAGAAGGGAAGGTAATGAGTTCCATTTGGTTCCAATGAGTTTGAGAAGTCTATGAGACATCCAGTTAGAAATGTGTAGCAGGCAGTTGGTCAAGTGGAACTAGAGCATTAGAAAGATGGGAGCTATATAACAAGGCCTCCTCAGTTCAACCATTTTTGGCATATCAAAGTTAACAAATAAAACCTTTATCCTAGTAGGGGAAAGAATCCTCTCTCCCCTGACACTGACCAGTATAGTAGTATTTCCAAAAGGGTCACAGATTGAGGGAAGTAATTTTCTATCTTGCATAGAGAAAAATCCTCTGGAGTCAAAACTGTCATCCAAAATGAGTCGAATGGATTAGTTTGAAAAGGTGACTTTCTGTTAAAGTTTAAAATCTAAATTTGCTGAAAACATTTTCAAGGTAGGTAAGATATTGCCTTTACCATGGATGAGGAACTGATGAGAAGGCTCAGATACCAGCAAAAAGGCACCGATAAGAGAACATGATCTGATAACAAAAAGTAGTAAGCAGGGATTCAAACAGGTCTTCTGAGGTCTCTATTCTTGATTTAATTTTTTTCCTCTTTACTTCCCACCGACTAAGAAGATGAACCTATCATCTCTGCTCCTTCTTGACTTTCTGTCCTGACATTCTAAGCAGGGAGACGAGATCATGTGGGCACAACTTCTGTGGGCAGAGATGCATATAAGGTTACTCTTCTGGTGAACAATTTTTCAAGAACAGCTCATGTTAGACTGACCTAATTTCCTTTTTTGACAGGACTTTAGTCAATGAAGAGAATGTTGTGAATAAAGTTTACTTAGATTTTTACAAAGCTTCTGATAAAAATATCTTTGGAAAAGATAAAAAGACAGGAATTAGATAATAATACAACCAGATACATGCAGAACTGATTACATGGCTTGACTCAAATGATTCAGCTTGGCAGGGGATTACCAGTAGAGGACCCTAGGGATTTTTGCTTGGTCCTATGTTGTCAGAAGTATGATATGCCAAGAAAGCTAATGCAATCTTTGGCTGAATTAAGAGTATACTTATACTATAGTATATACTTCTGTATACTTCCCTAATCAGACCACATCTACAGTACTATTTTCAGTTCTAGGTGTATGGTTCTGGTAAAATGGAAAATATCCAGATGAGGGCAACCAAGATGAAGAAGGGCCTTGATTCCATGTTATATTAGGATTAGTGGAACAAAATGGGTATGTCTACTGGGGAGAAAAAAAGACGTGGGGGGGATGACATTATAGCTATCATCAAGTATTTGAAGGATGGGCATATGGAGGAGAGACTAGATTGGGACATGTAGGTGCCTGATAAAGGCTTATTGACTTGACTTGTTCCATTTGACCCCAGGAAGCAAAACAAGGAGCAGTGTGTAAAAGTTTCGAAGAAGCCAATTCAGGTTTAATGTCAGATTCCTAATAATGAGAGCCATTCTAAGAGGTCATGGGCTCCTCCTCCATGGAGGTCTTTGAGCAGAGGCTGGACTACCACTTGTGTATGTCATAATGAGGTTTCCTTTCCTGTACAGTTGGACTAGATGGATATTAAGGTTACTTCTAACTCTCAAATTCTTTAATTCTGTGACCAGCAGTCTCTCTTTCTCTCTTTTCCTCCCTCTGCTAATAGTTAGGAGGTCCTGCTGGGAACAGAACCTGCTGGGAACAGGAAAAATTTCAATTGCTAATCCACTGCCATTCTTTTTCTGGGATCACAGGCTCTAAAGCTGGAGGGCTCCTCAGCAGTCATGCTGTTAAAAACTCCCAATTTTATATAAGGAATCCATGACTGAAAAGGCATTTAATTAGCATTATCTACTACCTGTTAGGCACTGCCAGGTGTGAGGCTATAAAGACAAGAATAAGACAGTTACTGCCCTCAAGAAGATTACATTCTAATATAGGAAGACAACACATATAAGGCACTGCTGGCCAGGCAAGGGAATTTTTGTCTGCTGAATCAGAAATGGTGAACAGAATCATAAAGCAGTCAACTGTCATGCACTTCTCACAAACAAAACTTCTTACAAAAGTGTCTCTATTCTTGGGGTTTAGCTTCTAAGTAATCTAATTTCTAATCAGATGTGAGGGACAAGTGGGATGGATAGGATTGTTGGAGGAAAGAATTGTCTCCCATTTAGTCTTCCTTCCTCTTGAATATTTGATATAGGTTTATAGAGAATAAAGTCAATGTCAATAATTCTGGGAAGCTAAGAGAAATCATTTCAGTATACTTCTATAATTTTTTAAAAGGAGTGAATGTGGATGAAAAAGGTGTTTCTAATTGTCTTCTTCTCCCTCATGAATGAAGTTTTTCTGTAGTCATACTATGTTCTTACTTTTCTGGTTTAAGAAAAGTGGCAGCAACATGAAAGTAGCTATAAGCAACACAAAAGCAACACTGCTCAAAAGCAGTTCTCAGAACAAGTCTCAAAAAAATTTCCTCAGAATCAGGCCCCTTTTACTTTTTCTTACATCTTTCATTTAGAACAAGCATTTTAACCCTTAGAAAATAGCAAAGGGAAAATAGTATTCTTTTTTTTGTTAAGGAAGTCATTTTTAGTATAGAAAAGTTTTATTTCCCTGATCAAGTGATTTGGCTGAATTACCAAAATGAAGAATAGGGAATTCAGAGAAACAAGGGAGATTTGAATTAAATGACACAGAACAATTAAACAACTAAACCAAGCCAACTAATAGATGATCACAACAATATATATGAAAAGATTCCTAAAAGGAAGTTCAACCTTGAATAACTGAAAAAACATTGAAGGTCCTACTGAACAAATAATGTGATATACTGCCCTCTAACGACAGAGAAGCAGGAAACTCCTATGACAAAATATTTCAGTTTGTCAGGCGAGGTCATTGTATTAGATGCTTTACTTTGTCAGGAAGAGAAGGTTCCATGAAGAGGAGGCAGGGTTTGGAAAAAAAACCAAACATGTTGTAAAGACAAAAAGGCAGTAATAAAATCTTTAAAAACAAAACAAAACATGAACCCTATATATGGAGTAAAAGTAGTTGGGGAAATTCAAGACAAAATGAACTTTGCAGATAAAAAGAGCTGGGCACAGGTACTCAGACACCATACCAATGTATAGTGAGAAGAAAGGAAGAATCAGAAATTCCTGATCAATTTCCAATATACCCAATAAGATTACAGCTATAGTTTGGCAGGAATTACAGGTGACCTGCTGAAAGAACACAAAGGAACAACCTACTTAGTGGCTCATTAAGAATCAGCTAACCCAGCTGTAAGCCTATAAAAATGCAAGTTGGTTGCACCCCATTCCCCTGCCCTCTAGGACTTCCTTTTATCCCCTGTGCTTTTTCTCAAGGTGCAGAAAGGAGATGTGTGCTAATTTTTTCCTCTTCCCACTCTTCTTACCACAGCAGTAATGGCAACTTAGGGCAAAACCAAATAACAATAGTAAGACATGCTTGCACTCAATGAGAGAAGAGCTCAAAGACATTGGTCTACTCTTCTGCACAGAAGGAGGATTTTTAATTTCTCAGCAGACTGATACTGGAATTATTGAATCATAGGATTCAGTTTCAATGGCTTTGTTGTTTGTCTGTCCATTTACATTGTTGCAGTCATTATTTACATTGTTCTCCTGGTTCTGCTTACTTTAGTTTGCATTAATTCACATGTCTTTTCACACTTCTGTTAGATCAAAAGAAAATACATAACCTTTTAAAGAAGATGTTCAGGTCAGCAAAGGTTGAATTTCTCAAGTCCTTCAGAAGTTCAGAGTAGCATAAGTACTAAAAACCAAATATTTGTTCCAACAAAGAATACTTCCAGAAACTGACATAATTTTGGCTCACATATCCACAGAATGGACAACCAGGAAACAGTGTATGATCAAGTGATTAAAAGATCTATAGGTCATAAGTAGCCTATGGTTTCTCTATACACTGGCCAGACAAAATTTCCCTAAGTACATGTCTTTGTTGTGGTCAGCCTAAAGTCTCAGAAGATCCAGGCTTCCCAAATGGTTAGGTCCCTCAACTGGGAACTCCGTGTCTTTCAATGAACCTAGATTAAATCCTGGTCTATACTCCCAAGAAACTAAATGCTCATGTAGAGCCAAGGAATGAGATATTAGGAGCTAGTAGGAAGTTACTACTCATTTTATGGAGGTGTAAAGGCTACTTACAACTTCCTGAGTGATAATAGCTATGTAATAAAAAGTTGGGAGTAAAGAAGACATACAAATTAATGTCTGCTCCTGTAAGGATAAAAAGTTTCTGAGAAGTAGTTAGAAGCCCTATTTCGATGGGGTCCTTCGTTATGTGGCACCCTCCACGGAATACAAGAGTACTTACTACATGATAAGGCAGGATAATCATGAGGTTATTAAGCCACCATTCTTGGGTGGGAATTTTAGGTAAGACCTTTGGGAATTAGAGAGGAACAATGCTCTTGGAGTCAAAAGACCTTGGTTCAACTCAAGTCCAACACTTACTAGCTATGTAACCCTGGTCAAGTCACTTCCCTTCTGTGAACCTCAGTTTTCTGGTGACAAAATGGGAAAGTTATTTATACTACTTACCTCACAGAGTTTTAATGAAAAGTACTTTGTGCACCATAAAGTGCTAAATGGGGCTAGGAAGAAGACACAAGCTATATAGAATAAAAGGCAGTATGTTCTAACACCCAGAAATTTCTCAAGAAGTTAAATGAAGAGTTATGTATATATTTATTGTTGTGGGGAGTCACTGGTGGGGGTGGGGGGGATAGTGTCAGGTGGGACGTCTTGAAACTGCATCTTAAGACAGTCCTAACAACCCATAAAAGGTATATTGTTCTAAGGTCATGTCTCCAGAGGATTTTGTTCCCTATGTTTCTATTCTGTTTTTTTCTTATCTGCTCAACTAATTCTGATCATACTCACTCCTCAATGCTTTTCAGTCTGTTTTCCAACTTCATCACTCAACTAAAACTTCTCTCTCCAAAGCAAAGGTAGAAATAATATCAACTGCCAAATCTGATGGTCTTTTCTTAAGTCATTATCATTCTGGTCCTCCTAGTTGACCTCCTACCTTACTGACCCCTCTTGCTCAATCTCTTTTGCTAGCTCATTATCCATATCAGGTCCCCAACTGTTGGTATACTCAAGGCTCTGTCCTGGGCCCTCTTTCTTGGTGACCTTATCAACTACCATGGATTTAATTATTATCTCTAAGCAAATGACTTCCAAATCCAGCCCTAATCTCTCTCTGGACCAGTCCAATTGGCTACTGGCTATTTCAAATTGGATTTCCAGTAAGCATCCAAAAAAAAATAAACATATCCAAAATAAAACTTATTATCTTTACCTCCAAAACCTGCCCTGAACTTCCCTATTTCTATAATGGACACCACTCATACAAAATTACCATCTCCCAGGTTTGTAACCTTGAAGTTATCCTCAACATCTCCATCTCTCTCTCTCTCTCTCTCTCTCTCTCTCTGTGTGTGTGTGTATGTATGTGTGTGTGTATATATATATATATATATAAAATCAGTTGCCACATCTTGCCATTTCTACCTCCACAACATCTCTCCTATACAAACCCTTCTCACTTTTCACAGAGCCATCACCTTACTGAAAGTCTTCATTACTCACCTAGACTATTGCAATGGACTCCTAATTAGTCTCTCCATCTCCAGTTTTCCCCTAGTTCATTCTATCCTCCACATATCTGCCAAAGTGATTTTCCTAACAAACAGATCTAACTATGCCTCTTCTCTACTCAAACCGCACAGGTTCCCTGCTGCTTCCAGGATGAAATATAAATTTCTCTGCTTGGTTTTTAGGGTCCTTCACAACCTGGCCCCAACCTACTATACATTACTGCCTTTCCTATGCCTCATTAACAACCCAGTAAGGTTGGCCTTGTCTGTCACACATGGCTGTCCATCTCTTAGATCTGTGCCTTTGTGCTGTCTATCCTTGTCCTGCTCACTTCCTTTAAAAATGACTTTCTAGTCAAAGACTAACCTGGCCTCCTTCCTACATATATCATGTCTCTCTCTGAAAGAGAATGTTAAGCTTCTTGCAAGGAGGGTGTTTCATATTTGCCTTTTTATCTTTAACACAATACCTGATAGATTAGTACGTGCTTAATAAACGTTCACTGACTTTACCTCTTTTTAAAATCACTACCTTAATTCCATACTAAGTCTATAACCAATCGTCCCTCAGAATTCTGTAGATTGTTTTTCTTCTTCATGTATATACACAAACACCTCATTCTTATTTTAACTTGTTTGTGTAATAATTTAAATACATATATATAAATTCAAAGTTACTGAATACAAATTTTAAAACAATTTGTTCCTTAAAACTTTTAGGAACTATATTTCAAGTAAATCCAATTTGGTTTAAAGTTAACAGTTTCATTTCACATCAAAGATTTAAGAAATTAAACCTTCCTTTGAAGTTCCTATTAATTATTATGTCGAAGAACTTATGTGAGGGCACATTTCCACAGTGTTTCATAGTAGCACAGTGAAATGTAAAGTGGCCTGCCAAGAGTTAGCAAATATCTAAGGTTGGTCCCAAACCTAAGACTTTTTCCTATCACGTATAATGTTAGTTTATTATATGTAGGACTATAGATTCTGACGTAGAAAGTACCTTAGACAATTTGTTGGGCAATGGCTACTGCTTTTATACACCTATACACCTGTATCAATTCTATGGAAAAATTTGTTGTTCAAATTTCCCACCATTTAACTGTTTCTCTTCTAATTCCATCTGCCTTTATTCTGCTTCTGTGAAAGCTTTCCAACTTTTATGTTGGAAATTATGTTGGAAAATTTTTCAAGTTTTATTTTGTGAAAAATCTATCCCCTTATTTGGGTAAACTTTGAAAGGTGCTGTCTTCCTTTTTCAAAGACTGTACATATCCTCTGACCCAGTGAAAATATTAGGCATCTATCCCAAGGAGTTCAAGGATAGAGGGAAAGGATCCATACGTACAAAAATATTTTTAACAGCACTTTTTGTAGTAATAAAGAACCTGAAAAAAATGGGTGCCCACCGATTGGGGAATGACTAAACAAAATGTGGTATATAAATGCAATGGAATATTATCGTTCTATAAGAAATGACAAATATAACAGATTCAGAGAAACATATGAAGACTGTGAACTCACTGAGAGAATGGAACAGTAATTTTTTTTTAAATTAAAAAGCCTGAAGTTAACAGAAGGAACAATTTATGGGATGACAATAACAATAAAACTTTGAAAGATCTAGGAATGCTGAGCAACATAAAATGATTTAAAAAGACTAATGAAGAAACATATCTCCCACTTCTTGACAGAAAAGTGGACTTGAGGAAATGCAATGGGGATATTAATGAAACACGCATTTTCAGACACAGCAGTATACATATATACATTATACATATTTGTAGAAGGGGGGGCACCTCCTTATCGAGGTTTGGTGTAGTAGATCAATGGATCTATAAAGTAGTAGATCAATGTGCAAAAAAAAGAAGCATCATAAAACATTTTTTAAATGCACAGAACAAAAAATTGCATATGAAGACACAAATAACAATTTTCTTACTAATTAATATACTTCTTTGAAAACAAACTAAATAACAGAAGTTAAGTTTCTTATATATGCCCCTCTGTTTTGTATATTGAAATGTTTGTTGATAATTGCCTAGGTTCATAATATAAAAGCAAATTTCTAAAGATAAAGGTTAACTGAAATCACAGAATCACAGATAAAAAGCTGGAGGGGACCTAAGAAGGCATCTAACCCAAACCTCTCATTTTATAGATGAGGAAACTGAGGCCCAGAAAAATTAAGAGAAATTAGGTGACTTGTTCATAATGATACAAATTTGGTAAATGGCAAAGTGAGGATTTGATCCCAGGTCCTCTGACTACTTGTCTTTCTACTATATTACGGAACTATACTTAAAAGTGATAGAAATCACGAACTTCATTAACATTTTATAATTTTGGCTTTTGATTAACGGGGGAGGGCAGGGAAGGAAATAACGTTTAAAATATTTATACAGTGCCTATATATATCAGACACTATACTAAGCATGACTATTGTTTCATTTGATGTTTACAACAATCCTGCAAATAGGTGCTATTATTATCCCCATTTTATAATTGGGGAAACTGAGGTAAACAGAGGTTAAGTGACTTCCCTAGGGTCACACAGCTAAATAAGTGCCTAAGATTGGACTTAAAGTTAGGTGTTCCTGGTTCCAAGACCAGTGCTCTACTACGCCACCTAATTTGTAAGGGTCTTCTTCCTCATTATTACTAATAAGTGGTTTTTATTATTGATAGTCTTCAAAACCACCCACTCAAGAATGTGATATATGCCTTTTACATACAAGAGATGTTTAAAATTTACCTATAGTAGGACATTTAGAAAAATCAGTAACAAACAAGGAATAGAAGGGGGGGAAAGTAGTATCTATTAGGAAAATTAGTATTGTTTTTTAATTTATCTGATTTTATTATTTTTTTCAGTAGCTCAACAGTTAAACTATCAGAATCTCTCCCTATTCTTTTTTCATAAAGTATAAAAAAGTATACAACAAGCCTCACTTTAATTTGAAATATAACAAAGTAAAAAACAATAGCTTTAAGTAACGTACCTTTGATTTTTTGTTCAGTGGCCTAAAATAAAAACAAAAAACAATGTAAATATGAAATAGAAAGAAATGGATTTCTCTGATAAAAATGTTTATCATTGTACAAGCACTAGCTACTTTTATTGATGAAAAATGTGGATTTTAGAGTAATTGCATAAGAAAAGGATCTTGCTCCCACAGTCTTTATTTTTGTTACTTTGTCTACTAATGCAAATAAAATCTTTAAATCATTCTTTAGAAATTCTAAGGAGAAGCTCTGCATATTGAAGATTTCAATGATGAATGTATTTCTCTTAAGATGAATTTAAATAGTTATATTTATTTGCAAAATTAAAATAATTATACTGAAAGCTATAAATATATTTTAAAATCCTTGTTTCACAAAAGCAAAACGAAACAAAACAAAAATCACCCTGCTTTCCTCAAAGTAGTTATGAATGTTTATCTCTTGAGAGTTAGAACGGAGACAGACTTCTGATCATCTCTGTAACTGAGGCACAGGATAGAATGGATGTTACTAAATTATTTTAATTATTAGTTTCAACTTTTTCCTCTAAGTTTTCTGAAACTAGTGACTAATAATCTTCACCTCCTATGCAGAATGAGTATTAATAAGAAGAAATAGATAGAACAGGGGTTCCCAGCCTTTTTGTGATGGTGGACAATGACACTCATGAGAAGCCGTGTTACTAATACGGGTGGGGGAGGGGGAGAGAACTGGGATTGGTGATGCTGATGGGAAAGTGAGGAAAAACAATGAAGGAGCATGATATCCCGGCAGCTAGTATCTAGGCCACCTCCTTGAAGTTTCTTGGCACTTCAACAGCCTGTGGGCCAAATGGGATGATGGTGGGGAACATGCTGCCATTAAGGACAACAGGAAAGATAAGCAAAGAGCATAAGTAATTCACAATCTGAATTAATTATTCCTTGAATAGCCAGCACAGAACTATTTACAAAAATGCAGAAGCTGATACTTTTACTCAGTTAAAATAACTTTGGGGGAAATGAGATGTACTGGTTCAAATATTCTAGTTAATGGTTACTATATATGGAATACACTGTCAAAAGAAATAATTGTTTAAGTACCATAACAAACTACACTGCGCATTATTTACTATTCCTTCGAGGATTCAGAAGGTACTTTAATACATTATAGCACTTAAGCAACATTATGAACATAAATTAACATGAAAATATATACCAGACAAATGAGCTTTTACTGTAATATGTTTAGAGATAAATATTATCTGAAGCAAAACTATGACTGGAGTTAAGACTAGTGACAATAGGAGATAAAATACAAAAAAGGTGTTTTTAAAGAACTAATTGTCAGATAGTCTTTTAAAGTGTTTTTTAAGAAATCACAGGAGTATTATTGCCAGACAGTAACAAAGAGAAATTTTCCTTCTGAAGCCATACAATAAGAACTACCTGGAAATACAAAGTGTAAATCAAAGTTGTTTTAAGTCACCTTAACCAAAGTCACCCGCTAGAATAATCTTATATTTCTGTGTAGGAAGACAAATTATTTTTATAACTTAACTATACTAAGACACAAAGAAGTTAATTTTTATTCCTCAAGTGTCACAAGTGATAGCTCTAAATTTGCAATTTAAATGATCAAATAAGAAATATAGCACTGTTTCAGATCAGTGGCCCATATAGCTTGGTATTATATATGAGTGCAGCATCAAGATACATTATATAGGAGAGCTGTGGCAGCTGCTCTTCTATGCTGATCTATGAAAGAAAGGGGTATGTGTATCTTAAATACAGGACTTCCATTTAAAAACATGAAACTTGATAAAGAAGTCTGTTCAAAAAAAGAAAATCAAAAAGCACAGTCTTAAGTTACCCAGGTTCACTGTCTCTTTAGAGTTAAATACTGACTACATCACTATTAATATTATAAGAAACTAGAAAGAGAAGAAACTCATGAGTATAGCTTGCCATTTTGTAATATTAATAATTTTCATTAACTTTCCTCATTTTATTTTACTACATCTTTAAAATGCACATGGTATCTAAGATAATGAAATAGTATTTTTCTTAAAATGTTCTATAAGTATCCCTTATTTTAGAGAACAGATGTATTTATCGGATCACAGAATTTAGAGCTAAAAGGGACTTCAGATATGTTCTACATGTGAGGCTGCCATTTCCCAAGGAGTTCACAAGTAGCAAAGCAGAAATTCAAATTCAGATGCTGTTTCCAAACCCAGGGTTCTTTCCATTACACCATTCTGCTTCTCTTTTAAAAAAATCAGCTGTTTCCTCCAAAAAAAACTGCAGCAGACAAGTGAAAACATATTTATGAACAAGCAGTTAAAATGTCAGACAGAACCAGAGCAAGCTGGGTGCTTTATTAACTAAGAGTGCTGCCTAACTCCAGGATAATACTTCAGTCTCCTATCTGCCCAAAGGAATTCCTCCCATGTCTAGAGACCTCTCAATTCCATAGCCAGAACTCTCAGACCATCAATTCATGTCTTTCTGGCTGCTCATTTACAATACAAAATAGATCAGGGTACAAAATCACATTTCATCATATACTGCTATTTAGCAGAATTAAAAACCATTAGATTCCACCTCCCAGCTGCTAATGCCATCTCCTTTCAGATTATCTTCCGTTCCCTCTCTCTCATATGTATACATAATGCACACATATTTGTAAATAAATTTTTATGTATCTACTTATTTACATGTTGTCTCCCTTCCTTGAGGGCAGGAACTGTTATCTGCCTTTTTTGCATCCTTAGCTTAGCACGGTGCCTACCATACAGTAAGCACTTAACAGATGCTTGTTGCGTTTTAAGGGACCTTAATAACTGTCTATTCCAGTCTTCATATTTTAAAGATAAGAAAATGGATGTCCAGAGATACTAAGCAATTTGTTCAAAGTCAAACAGCCTAGTAAAATGAGAAGCTGGAACGAACAAACCATGTCCCTTGACTTCTAGTCCAGAACTCTATTATATCATGATGAATTCCAGCCTAAAAATTTCTTAAAATCAAGGCCTCAAGCTTAAAAAGAAACTGTACTTTATCAATGCTTTAAGTTTAAAGGTCTCTGAAGCACATTTACATAAAGCAAAGGATTTCTTTTTCTACTCTGTCATTCAACTTGTCCTCTATTTCATATTAGAGTCAACATAAGATAGAGGCCACATTTTCTAATGAGCTATAAAAATTGTTTGGGTTTAATATTTTGTCTTTATTATATGGCAGCTATCTCTAAAAGGGGAAAAGGATAAAAATAAAAAGGGTCTGTGTACAACAGTATATAAGCTTTTAAAATTAATTCATTATCAAAGTTAGCATCGACATAATATACTGGGATCAGAATGTCATAAAATTCAGCATGTATTGATAAGCATCTTCATATCATACTCTAGACTGGAATAAAAAGAACATTTTTTTGCAAGCTCAGATGCGTTTAGTTTCTGGAAACCTCTTAAATACTAGCAGTGATTTTTCTAATCACCACTACTTATTACATATCTCACCACACCCAGAGGCAAGAACCCAACTAAGATACCCAATTTAACAGTAGAAGCTTAATTACCTAAGCAGACTTATGAAGAAGTCTATAGACTGTCAAAAAAAAATGTCCATACTTCTAGACAGACTTCAAAAAAAAGTTTTTTTTGGGAAAAAACATAAAGCCAAGTTTTAATATTCTTCTAATAGGTATCTTACAAAGTTTCCATATGCTATCCCAGAATCTGTACTCTAGACGTATTATAGAATCTAGATCAAAAGTACTTTACAAATTAATATTTATTCAAAACAGGCAAGGTGTTCTACCTAGAAGAGTATAAAGAAGACACAGATCATTTAAGTTCATGCTTAAAAGATTTCCTGGGCCATTTTGGCTCCCAATATTAGTAACAGACAAAGATAACAAATTCCATAACTTTTCAAACTTTCCAACTGGCCAAAAGGAATCAAGGCTTCTATAGCAGATATACTTCTGGTCTAGTAAAACAACAGTTAATTCTAGAAGTACTAGCTCAAATAGCAATACCTGAAGCTAACTAAAACAACAAGCATGATATACACACACACACACACACATATCATACAGTATTTTACATTAAATGTTATAAGATTTATTTAACACAACTTTGTAAAATATTGTTAAGTTATAAACCTAGCATTAAAAATGGGCAAAACCTGATAGGATCTTTACAGTATACAGATTCACTGAGTAGAAAGCTAATATTTTGTTGAAAAAAGTTTTTTTTTCCCCAACTGCCTGACCTATAAAATTCCAAGACCTGAAAATGGTTGAAGTTAGATTTTCTCATTGATACATCACTGCTTTATCTGTCTTTCCAAACTTTAAATGAGAAATTTATCCAGCTCAAGGGCTGGACATTTAACATGATAGAACTGCTTCTTCCCTCCTTCTGGAGAAAAATAAGTCTAATTCCTCTTCCAGAAGAAAGTCTCTTGATCATAACTATCATGACTCTGACCTATCCTCTTCTTCAAGCTAAACATCCCCAGATCCTTCCACTTACCATTCTTCACCATGGCCCTTCACCATTCTGGCTGGTCTCCTCTGGAAGTTCTCCAGCTTATCACTGTTCTTCTCAAACTGCGGAGCCCAGAACTCATCGCAAAACTTGAGACAAATTCTGAGAGATTATCACTTCCTTTTTTCTAGGAAGGCATGCCTCTCTGAATGCTGTACAAGATCTAATTAGCTTTTTCGGCTACAATGTCTTGTTACTGGTTCATACTGGACTTGTAGTCCACTAAACCACCCAGATCTTTCTCTAGCTGCTATCTAGCCATATGTCTCCCATGAAAAGTTGATTTTTTAAAACCCTAATGTAACTTTTCATGTATTCTCCCACTGGGTTTCAACTTAGATTTAGCAAAATGTTCTAGTTTGTTGAGATCTTTTTGGATCCTATCACTGTTAGCTATCACTCCCAGCATGGTATCATCTGAAAATATGATGACCATGCCATTTATACTCTTATGTACATTAATGTGAGACACTTTATTAAAAGCTTTTTAAGAATCTAGGTAAACTATATTTACAGCATTCTTTTCATCTACTGGTTTTGAAACTCTTATCGAAAAAGGAAATAAGGTTAGTATGACATGACCTGTTCTTGATGAAACCATGCTAGTTGCCTGTAATCATTTGCCCTTATTCTAGAATTTTCCAAGGAACTGAAGTCAACTTCATTAGCCTAGGTGTGCAGATTTAATTTTCTTTCCCTTTTTGAAAACTGAACCAAGATTTGTCCTTTTCTGGTCTTGTGGAACCTCTCTCTTTCCATGGTCTTTCAAATACTGACAGTGGCTCAGACCCTGCCAGTTTTTTCCTTATTCAAGGATGTACTTCATCTGGACAAGGTGACTTAAATTAATCAAAGATAACTAGGTATTCATGGGTATTAAGACCTTGCCAGTCATTTTTAGTTTCTGTCATTTCCAATGCAAGGATCATTCTCCTTGGCAAATAAAAGAGAAGAAATGTAAGAAGTGAGCACCTCTGCCTCTTCTCTGAATTCCCCTTCCCTTCACCCAACTACCCAGGGAGGTTCTATTCCTTTGATCTTTTTTCCCCATCCCTAATATAGAGACAGTGTTTGGACTTGTGATTTCATTACTATAGAGAACTCCCATTTGGAGAAACTTCAACGCAACTTTGTAAACAAAACAACAACAAAATCCCCTTTTCTTCCCCATAGTTTCCTCACCACTATCAGTTAGGTCTGAGCTGACATCTCAAACCCTTCTGACACCATTTACAGAACCATGTTCTTATATTCCTCTTCCATTACCTGGCCATGCTTCTCTTTTATGCATTTTAAAAAACAAAATCTAACCTGCTTGATGAGTTACCTGTTGACAGTCTCTTTGGACAAGCCCCACTCTTCCTCCTCACTGGACTTATTTTCCATCCTTTTCTTCAGAATGTTATTCATAAGATTTCCTATTCCTTCTACAGGCTTTTAGTTCATGAAATCTTCAACTATCTTTCCTCTGAAACTTTTGGAATTTGCATTCCCTAAATCTAGGATGCATGTCAGACTATGCTTAGATTTCTTCTCCTCTATTACAAACACAAGGATGGAGTGATCACTTCCCTCCAGGTTCCCACCATTTTTACTGCAGTAACTAGTTTCTGTGAAGATTTCTCTTTGTAGTTCCTCAACTTTTTGAAGGATGAAATTATCATTAAGGCAAGTCAAGAAGGTTAGCTACTCTTCTTTGGGTATAATGAGAACTCCAACAAATATTTGGATAATTGAAATCTCTCGTGACTACACCATGCCTCTCTGTGACAGTCCTGTGACATATTTTCTAAATTTTACATCTATTGTCTCTTTTTGTCCTGGTGCTCTGTAGTTGAACCCAATGACAAAATTACATCTCTTTCTGCCTTCACTGATCTCAATTCAAATGTTTTCATAGGCTTCATCCCTCTAGTTCCTAAATTTTCTTACCTGAGCATACCTTTTAAATATATAGTTCTATCTCATCCCAATCCCTTTGACTTTTAAATAGTTTTGTTTTATTTTGGGATAAGGCATATCTATACAGAGCCATATCCAGTCATTGGTTTTACATAAATAATTATCGATAAGACTTATGAAGTCAAATTTACTTCTTTGTGTTAGGATCTCTATTTCCTCTTGCTTTACTGCCTAAATTTTGAGTATCTATGCCCTTTTTTTGGTATTGTGTCTCATGTGACCTTCAGGTATCTCAACTGCTATTTTTACTGCAGTTACTTATGGTATCTGGCTTGGTGGATCTACATATGCTATTTTCTCCAAGGATTCTAGTCCCAGACTCTATTTTTTTTAAAGTGAGGCAATCGGGGTTAAGTGACTTGCCCAGGGTCACACAGCTAGTAGTATCAAGTATCTGAGGCCAGATTTGACCTTAGGTCCTCCTGACTCCAAGGCCAGAGTGTATCCACTGCACCACCTAGCTGCCCCCCAGACTCTATTCTTTATGGGTTAAACCTTTCAGATTACAATTTGTAAGACATCAGGAAAATTCATTAATCCATGAACAGCCAGGTATCTCATCCCTATATTTTCAGTTGTGATATCAACAAATCCCATTCTATACACCAAGTTCCTAGTCAGATGCTCACTTTCCAAATCAGTTTTTTTCTTCTGCATCCCTTGCCAGTAATGATTATGGTAATAATAAGAGGAAATAATTTATGTTCCTACAGTATTTAGTTTCTTGCCCAAAAATCTCTCGCAAAACTTGGTAGGTTCCTTCTGACTATCAATCATGCCCACATGAATTACACAAGTGGATGAATTAATCTGTTTGGATTATGATCGTTTGCCTAGCATTGTGTAAAAGGTATTCTTTTGAGGGGATGGGTTAGACTAAATAACAACTGAGGTCCCTTTGAACCCTGAAATGACTATTGTAACAGCTTCCTAATTGGTTATCTTGACTTCATGTTTTCTTAATTAATTAAGCAAGGTGGTACAGTGGAGAGAGCATCCCTTTGCAGATACAATGCAACAAAGGCTTTTGGAAAAAACTTTAGGTGAAGCAATTTTCATTTTTAAAATTAAATGTTGATATTTAAATACACATTACCTTCTTTTGAGCAGCTTCCTTCTTTTTCTTGTCGTCCTTTCTCTTTTTCCTTTCTTCCATCAACTGTTCTTCCTCTTCTTTCACTAAATCCCTGAACCACACAGGTTGCAATTAACTTTCCCAAAACATATTAGGGAACACATACATGTGCATACAGCTTATTTTTACTCCTCTTATAAGGAATAACAACATGACAAATGGGGCCATTATACTTCTTATGACTTTATTTCAACACCACAAAAAAAATCGTCACCTAAGTTTAAAGCTATGACACATAATAAATAACTGGTAGTGTCTGTTTTTTACTTAGGGCAAGGGGGTTAGTACAGACCTGTAATTTCATCAGTGTAGCAAATTCTGAGAGAGGAAACCCCCTTCCCCATCTATGCAGTTTTGTAACACATCTATAACTGAGAAACTAAGAGCTGCCTAAGGCACTTAGAAATTAAGTGAATTAAATATTACTACAGTTACTGTGTCAAAAGTCTTTCTTCCTAGTATATACCTATAGCAGGGATTGTAACCACACATACTTCATAGTATATAATCATCTCGACCATTTTATCAGCACACACTTATTGACACGTTTAAAATAAAATTTATTTCAACTTGTTGTGATAGACATTTTTGATCACTACTACAATTAATTCTACTACTTAACTCTGGCAGCACCAATCCATGTCAATTAAAAACAAACCAAAAAACCCTTCCCCATTATCTGAAAAAGGAAGTAAAGACTTCCTTGCTTCCTGAGTTCCCATGAATAATCTCCATGTACTAAAAGAAATAAATAAAACAGATATAATATCATAGTATAGTGGTTAATTTTTGTGACCATACTTCAGTATAACTAGGAAGATATGTTAACAGGCAAGTCCTACGAAAATGCATTGTCAAAACCTGGACAAATGGCAAACCCCTCTTTACTCCACTCTTTTCTCCCTATGTACAAATACAGGTCTAATTTATGCCACAATCTGCTACCTCTGAGTTTCCATGATGCTACATGTCTTCAATATAGCTATTCCTTTTTTTAAAAATCTATTTCATATTTACTGACTTCTAAAATCTAACTTCAAATCTCCCTCAAAGTACCACATTACTAAATAATTTATGCCTGGTGATCTCTCAGTAGTAACCTTCTACCACATTCTCTCCACTTTTTACCCTAGACATTTCCCTCTAATTCTGGACCTGAGCAATTTCCTTATTTAATATACATTTTTTCATACTTATTATTATACTGAATTGTGCTAGGGTGGGTGAAAGGGAAAGGATGTGAAGACAAATAAGACATGCTCTTTGCTGTCAAGATGTGTTTATATAATTTGCAATCTTTGCTCCCATATTCAACTGCTCTTTTTCAATAGCAAGTCATTCATTTCTGATTCTTAAAAAAAAGCATGTTATAGAATGTAGAATGATTACAATCAAATCAACCAGACATAAGGCTGTTGCAATAATGTGAGTGTGAAGGGATGAGGACTCTAGAATAAGACAGTAGCAGTGAAACTAATAGTGATGGGAAAATCCAAGAGAAATTTTGCCTCTAGGTATGTATCACACTATGACAGCACAGCACAATAACTGATGCTCACTCTGACCCTTAAATTATCAAGGAAAGATTACAGTATATTCTCGCAGTATCCTATATGTGAAAAGGCAGAGAAGTATACATAACATTTTTAGGAAAGTCTCCATTTAAGGCAGGCCTGTTTTACATCCCCTACATTTTTCATGGGCCGCCCAAAATCCCTTCATGGGTTGAATGTTGTGCAGGCCTGATTTAAAGCAATTAAAATGACTTAGGAGCTCTGGATTTGAGGTATACTGATCTTCAGAATTCTCATTTTGGGGTTTCTTTCAGGAGGTGATCTGTGGATTATCTCTCTCCATTTTGCCTTCTGTTTCTAGGCAATTTTCTTTCCAGATTTCTTGAAATACAATGTCAGGACTTTTTTTGTTATAATTTTCAGGTAGTCTTTAATTGTTTTGAAGTAAAACAATTAAAATAAATTTTTAATTTTAATTATTTTCTCCAAGATCTGTTTTCCAGATCAGTTTGCTTTTGCTTACGTTTTCTTCTACTTTTTTTTCCAGTCTTTTTACTTTGTTTTAATATTTGTCTCATGAAGTCACCAGCATCTGTTTGTCCCATTATAATTTAGATGGAGTCTGATGTTTGGGCAAGTTTTTGTATTTGTGCCAAGCTGTAATTCTCTTTCCAATTCTTCCTTTCATAGCTCTCATTTCTCTAGTACAATGGTGTCAAAACAGAAATAGGATCCACTGAACTGTACATACTGACATTTAGAAAATATTAATGTTAAGTAAGTTCTATTATATGTTTATCTATTTCATCAAATATTTCTCAATTACTTTTTAATATGATTCAGGTTACATTTGGGAATGCTTCAGATTCCAACATGGCTCACAAGGTCATGTGTCTGACACGTTTGTTCTAGTGTTCTAATTTCATTTACAAAAAACATTTTAAACTCTTCAAAAAACAAACTTACTTCACCTCTTCCAAGAATTCTAGTTGAATCTGCGCCTAAGCTATGTTTTTCTTTGAGGCTTTGCTTGTAGATATTTTGGTGATATTTGCTTCTTTTGAGTTTGTCTTGAGCATCCTTGTCATCCCTGCTTTATAATAGTGGAATTTTTGTTGTTGTTTGCTTATTCTTCCAGCCTACCCCTTACTTTGGCCTTGATATCACTTATGGAAGCAAGGTCTGGTTTGGTCCTGTTGCTGCTTTCTCGGGGTGCTATACTATTCCAAGGTCCCAAGCACAACTCAGGCTGGGGATCTTCAAGCTTTCAGTATTACCAAAGTGGTCTAAGTTAGGGCAAAGTCTGAACACTGCCCGCCTGGTCCAAGTCCAGTAAGTTCCTCACTTGGGTTTGGCTTTAAGCAAGAGTAGAATGCTGCAGGACTCAGACACCATCAGCTTGCCCTAGTTATATCTCTGCAACCTTCAGATTGGGATTTTATTGTTGTTGTTTCGATTGTGTATGACTTTTTGAGACCCCATTTTGGGGTTTTATTGGCAAAGATACTGCAGTGATTTGCCATTTCCTTTTCCAGCTCATTTAACAGATGAGATACTGAGGTAAACAGTGTTTAGTGACTTGCCCAGGGTCACACACCTAGTAAGTGTCTGAGGCCACGTTTGAACTCAGGTCTTCTTGACTTCAAGCTCAGTGTGCTATCCACTGAGCCACCTAGCTGCTTCTGAAAATCGTTTGCCACCCCAGATGGGACTTGGAGCCACAATCCCTGGCTTAGGAGGCCAATAAGGACCAGATCTGAATTCAGGAAGATGATTCTTCTTGACTCCAGGCCTGGTACTCTATGTACCACCTCACTGGAAAGAAGCTAGAATTGAGACTTTGATCTGTTCCTGGTGAACAAGTCACACTACTGGAGCTTTCTTCTGAACTTGCTTCTTGCTCTGTGCACAGAACAGATCCCATTACAAAATTCCTGGGTGAAAGTCCCCTTTCTCAGTCTGTGCCAGATCTGTAACTTTGAATTGGGTAACAAGCAACATATCTACCAAGTGGCACCTACTCCAACTCTTTGTGGGAGGTTCCAGTGCCCTTTATGGTTCTCAGATTTCTTCTCGGTCTGGTGTACATGCTCTTTGCACATGGCATGCTACTGCTGAGACCCTGTTCCCAGTATCCAAAGACCTTTCTGTCTCCCTATGCCAAACTGGCCTGGAAAAATGACTCATGGTTTATATCTTGTTTATATCTGGTACATTTTTGAGATTTGTTTGTTTGGGGGGAGAGGAGGAAGCTTGGCTATACTTCTCCCTGCAATTTTCCATATTGTCTCTACCTCAGTTAATGGATCAGAACCTCTACTCTTGTTTGCCTCTTGGAAGCTATCTCGTCCTGGCTATTTTTGAGGGCCCCTTTTCCTACTGCTGGTGGACTTCTGATGACTTTCTGTGGAGTTCTAGGGTAGAAAAAGTAATTTCAGCATTTAGGGTTAGTTTCTCACTGGATTTGTTGATCATCATCCAGTCCACTGCAAATTTCAGTGTTTTGTTGGAGCAGGTACATGGGAACTGCATGTTTTACCAGAATTCTGTTGGCCTCACTAGTCAATAATCCTTTTATCTGTCCCTCATTGAGGGAATACGCCACAATGGTTGTTTGAGATGTTGCTGAGTATTCATTCCCATGTTTTTTCCACTCTGGACAAGTATCCCCTGTTGCATGAAAAAATGCTCCAAATTACTAATGACTAGAGAAATGCAAATTAAAGCAAATCTGAGGTTCCACCTCACCTTCATCAGATTGGCAAAGGTGACCAAGAGAGTATCAACCTGTAAACCATATACACTGTACCTACTTATTTCATAGAAGTGTTACGAGAATTATCTCCATGCACATCAAAGACAAGGATTATTCTGAAGGGGACCAGATCTTTATTATCCTACTGCGCTTGTTGTTTGATTATAAAAATGCATTTGATTTGGTTGAACAAAACACCATTTTAAAGGGCTCCCCCCTTTTTTTTTTTAACACATCCAAATATATCATCCACCCAAACATTAAAATCATTCAAGCTTCCTTGAAAGGTATTGTTTAATGACCTTATTCTAACCCTCTGATCATAAACATCAGAGGCAAAAAATGAGGAGATGTACACTTGCCAAACATGTTCTCCACTGTGAACGTGATGTAGGATCATGGTCTAGAAGGATCTCAAAGGTAATTTTGACTAACCCCCTCTTTTTACAGATGAGGAAACTAAGGCCAGGAACATGAAATGATTTGCTTAGTAAGGTGGTAAGTTCAGAGGCAGATTTAAACTCTAGAGTCTTGTTACACAACACCTCTGGACAGAACCAAGGGAACCAGAGCCAATGATTTTGTACTGGAAGAGATGTTTCTGTGTTTGCAAATGATATCGTGCTGTTTACATCAAGCCCAAAGACAACAAAGAGCTTCTTGAAAGAGATTCATAACTCTTTAAGGATCTGGAATGACAATCTACATGAGAAAGACAAAGTGTATGAAGAATGGATATTCTCTAGATCACAACACATAGCTGGATAAAATCCAATGGCATTTATCATTCAGTAGGTATATCTGTACATAGAATACAAATAGACTACCAGATGAGCCCTGAATTAAACAGAAGAGCAGGCTGAACTGCCTTTAGGAAGTTACAAAGTTCTTTTAAAGACCTCAAATTTCTTCAGAAACAAAGGCTTATCTTTTTTAATACCAATATTCTACCACTCTTGTGGTATAGCTGTGAGACATGAACAAATTGAAAAACTGAAAATGAACATCACGTAAACAACAATGGAGAAGGGAATGGTGAGTATGAGTTGACTGTAAGAAAAAACAAATAAGGAACTTACAGAAATGTCATACTAAGAAAGGAAGATAGGCTAGCTATTTGGTAAGCAGTAATTGGGTAAGGACTCAGTGTTCCACTGGTACCCTCACAATGTTAGGACAAAGTGTAGAATAAAAGAAGGCCTAGGGCATGTGGACTCTCCATGGCAAATATGGACAAAAGTCACATAAGATGGGCAGGGAATGCTGGGCTATAGTTTGTATCATTGGAGGGAATATCCAAAATCAATGAAATTATGTATCTACTTCAGTATTTGCCGCAAATCCTCCCCCTGGTCCCATCTTCCTGAATCCCGAGGAACTCTGCTCCCCCAACGCTCTCTCTTGCTAGTGGTTCTTTGCCTTTCTTATTTCAAATATATATAGGTCTCCCTCACCCTGAAAAAAATCCTTCCCTTTACCTACTGATCCTTCTAGCTACCAATCTTTCATCTTTCCTTCTACTGATAAGACTACTTTTTGAAAGTGTCTATACCCGCTACCTTCATTTTAAATTCTCCACAACCACTCCCTCCATATATCACCTTTTTTTTTTTTTGCTTTAAAAATTCCATTTACAGTTCTAAATCCCATTCCCAAATTGAGGTCAAGAAAAACAAAGCCCATTACAAATATGTACAGTCATGTAAAATTTTATGAATGGTCTATTTCACCATTTCTGACCTATCTCTTATTTGGTCAGGAACTCTTTCCCCAAACCATAGATCTGACAGGTAATTTCTTCCATGTTCCACGAATTTGCTTTATGTACAAATCATGTACTCATTTGGAGTTTATCCTAACATACAGTTGGAGATATTGGTCTACACTTAGTTTCTACAAGACTGTTTGCCAGTTTTCCCAACAGTTTTTGTTAAATTGATGGGATTTGGGGATTTAGCAAACACTGTTACTGTGCTCATTTGCTTCTGTATACTGTGCACTCAATCAACGTTTCTATTTCTTACCCAGTACCAAATTGTTTTATGATTATGGCTTTGCAGTACAGTTTGACTGTTAGGTCCTTTTTCTTCTCATTTTTTTCTTTTCACTGATTCCACTGATATTCTTGACCTTTTTTTCCTCCAGATGAATTGTTATTATATTTTCTAGCTCTATAAAGTAGTCTTTTGACAATTTGATACCGAATAAATTAATTCAGGTAGCACTGTCACTTATATTGGTGTGGCCTAATCAGGAGCAATCAATATTTCTCTAACTGTTTAGATCTCTTTGTGTGGAGTGTTTTGTAATTACGTTCATAAAATTCCTGTCTGTGTCTTTGCAGGTGTAAACATATTTTATACTGTCCATAGTTACTCTAAATGGAATTTTTCTATCTCTTCCTGCTGGATTTTTGTTGGTAACATACAGAAATGCTAATGATTTGTATGGGTTTATTTTTATGTCTGCAACTTCGTCGAAGTTGTTAATTGTTTTGATTAGTTTCTTATATACTCTCTAGGGTTCTTGAAGTAAAAAAACACATCCATCATCTTCAAAAAGTGAGTTTTGTTTGTCCTTTGCCTATGCTTATTCATTTATTGCTACTGCTAGAATTTCTAGTATAATATTGAATAGTAGTGGTAATAGTGGAAATTCTAGTTTCACTCCTGATCTTACTATCTCGTCCCTATTACAGATAATGCTAGGTACTGATATTAGACAGATACTACCTATCATTTTAAGGAAAACTCCATGTATTCCTATGCTTTCTAGTGTGTGGTTTTTAAAAACAGGAATGGGTATTGTATTGTCAAAAGGTTTTTTGCCTGCATCTATTGAAATAATCATGACTTCTGTTGTTCTTGTTATTAATATGGTCACGTAGGTTTATATGAAACCAGCTCTGCACTGCTGGTACAAGACCAGCCTGGTTATAGTATATGATATTTGTGACATGTTGCTGCAATTTTTTTCCTCATTAGTATTTTATTTAAAAATTTTACCTTGACATTAATTAGGGAAATTAGTCTATAGTTTTGTTTCTGTTTTGACTTTCACTGATTTTAGATAAGAACACCATATTTGTATCAAAGAAAGAATTTGGTAGTGTCCCTTCTCTACCTATGTTTTTTTCCAAACAGTTTATGTCATAATGGAATTAATCGTTCTTTAACAATTCTGTAGAATTTGCTTGCAAATTCGTCTGGTCTTGCAATTTTTTTTCTTTTGTGAGTTCATTTATGACTTGTTCAATTTCTTTTTTCTAAGATAGGGTTATTTAATTATTTTATTGCCTGTTCTGTTAATCTATGCAATTTATATTTTTATAAATTTCCACCCATTTCATTTGGATTGCCAGTTTTACTGACATATAGTTGGGCAAAATAACTCCTGATAATTGCTTTTACTTATTCTTCACTACTTGTGAATTTGCCTTTTTCATTTTTGATATTAGTAATTTGGTTTTCTTCTTTTTTTTAACCAAATTAGCTACTCAATAAACTCGAACGGTCCCTGTTGCCATCAGAATAAAAAATGTGTTCGATGTTTAAAGCCCTTCATAACTTAGGCCCTCCAACCTTTCCAGTCTTCTTACACCTTACTCCTTAACAAATATTCTTTGATCCAGTGACACTGGCTTCTTGGCAGCTCAGGAAAAAAAAAGGTAGTTTTCCTCTTGGCTCTGGGTATTTTCTTTGGCTATCTCCTGCGCATGGAGTACTCTCCCTCCTTGTCTCTGCTTACTGGCTTCCTTCAAGTCCAAACTAAAATCCTATCTTCTATAGGAAGCCTTTCCTAACTCCTCTTAATTCTGGTGCCTTCCTTCTTTTAATTATTTCTCATTTTTCCTGTATACAGACTGTTTCTGCACATATTTGCTTGTTATCTCGCCCATTAGACTGTGAGCTCCATGAGGGCAGGGACTGACTTTTGCCTCTTTTTGCATCCCCAGAATTAGTACAGTGCCTGTCACATAGTAGACACTTAAAACATTTATTGAGTGACTAATGGCTTACCTGTTTCATTGTGCATTTTTTTAAAACAAGCTCCTAATTTTAATTATCAGTTCAATGATTAACTTTTAACTCTGTTAATTTCTCCCTTAATTTTCAGGATTTCTATTTTGGTATTTAATTATTTTAATTTAAACACCTGTTGGTTTTCTAGGGTTTTTTAGTTGCATGCCCTATTTAATCTATTCTCTCTTTTATTGATTAGAAATATAATTTTATCATGTAGAAATCTAAATCTTCCCCCAAGTACTGCTTTGATCATATCCCACGCCACCTCCCCCAACCTAAGTGGCCCCAACTTCCCTGATGAAGGGGTGTGGGGGGGAAGGGGGGGGGTTTATAAAAGGTCCCAGCTGTGTATAATCTATGCCTCTCAGACTTCAGTGGATGCCTGAGACAATGAGAGTAGACAAACCCTGATGACTTACTGATCTGACACATTTCAAGATGAAGACAGAGACAAGGCAGGCTACACCCAGAGAAGCTAAGTGCCTCTGTGTCTTTGTTGCATTTCGTTGCTAGGTGAAGGCAAAGTAAACCTTCTTCTTTGTTAAATATTCAGGGACTTGCACTTTGTCCCAACAAAGAACCTGAACTAATAGAGTGCTGGCTTTGGAGCCATGCCTACCACTCTCAGCAGTCTTAAAAGGTTAGGATGAAGCCTCATGTCTCACATCGTGGTTAAGCTGGGGAAAGAGCACTGCAAGTACTGAGGAGGAGGGTCACTGGATCAGATGGTGGGTCGATGCCTGGCTCTTTGTCACCAGAGCCCTCCTGATTATATATGGGGAATGTTCTCTCTGGTCCAGGCAGGAGCTCCTCCTCTGCCAGATGGATTAACTTGGTGGGTGCTGGAGCAGGCTGCCCAAGAGGGTAAAGATGAGCAAAGGCCAGCATTCCCTGGATGTTGCTGATTGTGCTGCATCAACTGGAATGCCAGCACAGTCACACTGAAACCGAACCGTAGTGGCCCACTGAGTGGATAGAGATACTCTGGGAGTTTAAAAACTGTACAAGGAAAGAAAAGGGACAGTGAATGGAGCTGGTGGTTGTGTAAGTGAAGAGATCTCTCCTGATGGGAGTGGGGATTAAGGGGCCCCAGTCAAGAACCCACTCTCTGCTTTCTGACCCAGGTGTTCAGGTTCCTGCTGAGATAGAAGCCATGAGACTGGAGGACAGCAGACTGGAGAACCACTGGTGGATAGACAGCCCCTGGCTTATTCCATCACAGCTCCCAGGAGGAGGAAAGTGACTTCCTGCTCTGAGAGAGGAAAAGTGAATTTCTGTCCTGAGGGAAGAAGCTGGAGTGACCCTCCCCACCCAGGAGAGGGAAATTCAAACAGAAACCTGAAAAGTAACTGGAGCAATGGTTCTTAAAGGTGTGACCTAATGGAGCCAATGCTAAAAGATTCTCTGCTTTTGGACCTGCTGAGGTACCTTTTACAAAGCCAACTAAGTTTGCTGGAGCCTCCAGAAAGAATATGATTTTTGTCCCTTTTTAGATGGCTAAGATGGGGAGTTTTTCACAATTGACCTCGGAAAGATGAACTGCCTTTGCAGCCAGCTTGAAGACTATATGATTCTTCTCTCCAAGAGGATGGGAGAGTATACGATGTTCCTAAAGGAAATGGATTTGACAGACAGGATTTATTCAATCCCTCCATTCCCACCTCAAGAACTGCTATACCCTATACTCAGGAGAGTCTTAGAGAAAACTAGATCCCCCCTTTTGGGTGGAGACCCACCCAAATGTCTTCAGACTTTAGCTATGTGTCTCTTCCACTTCATAACCATATTAAAATGAGCTGATCATTTGGTGATATTTGAGCAGGAGGCTGGAATAGTTGTGGCTCAGGCAAATATTGCTGTCACTGCAAATAGATACCCTACAAATGGGGGGAGCCTGCTGATGCCACCTTGCTGTGTGGACAGACTATCCTCAGGAGGGAGTTTTGAGTGTAGCTCCTGAAACATAAGGTTAATGAGAAAATAATTATTGGCCAGCCATGCCTGAAGTATTCTCCAAAGTCCTTGATCCATTAGGATCATTCACAGGAGGCTCCATGGAAGGATGGCGTGTTATGGGCTCAATATTTATGTGGGTCCTTTCATCAACCTCTAGGCATTTTACTGTGGGTAGAGTCCAACAGAAACCTTTACAGTTACTTGAACCACTCCATGTAATTAACAGCATATACAATATTGGGTCTTCAAAGATGTGGGGGTGGGGTGAAAGATATTTCTTGTCTTGTGATAGAGATGAAGGAAGCTAGAGTATTCTGTTACTAAATGCCATGTTACCTGTAAGGCAGATGGTATGCATACCTGGCAGCTTACAGTGGATTATAGGGACTAAAGCAGTTACCATGCCTATCTCCACAGCAGTTCCTGATCTCATCAAAGTTGGCCGGTAGCCCAGGGTCAGGTAAGCAGTATGGAGCTATCAACCCCTCCCCACCAATTCCTTTGACTGAGACTAGTTAGGAATCATTTGCCTTCACCTGGGAAAGAGTCCAATATACCTTCCATGTCCTTTTCCAGGGCTACCTAAACTGTTCTTCATAATGAAAGATGTCTCCCTTCCTGAGAGCAACAATGTAAGTAAGTGGTGTCAAGCTCAAATATAAATAGGGGCCACTAAACTGTATATAAGGATCCAGACAGTCCACATATTTGATTTAGAAAACCACACAGTAATACTGTCTGTATTTAATCATGTTTTTATTTATTTTGTTAAATATTTCCCAATTACATTTTGATTTGGTTCAGGCTGCACTCCAGGGTGCTGTGGGCCACACTCAGATCACAGGCTGTGTGTTTGACACCTCTGGTACCCACTCGACACTAGATCAGATGGTGACCTACATAAGGGATAAGGGGTGGGAAATCAACCCCAAGAAAATCCAGGGTCTAGCCCATTCAGTTAAGTTTTAGGGAACACAATGGGCAAGGAAAACCCAGAGGATTTCAGGCATTGTACAAAATAGGCTACTGACATTTATTTCCCTAAGATCTAGAGACTTACAGAATTCTGCAGGTCTTGAACAGTCCCCACCTGGATATCCTGATGGTCCCCATTTACTGAGTCACCCACAAGTCCTTGTCTTTAAAGTATGATCCAGAATAGGCTATGGCCCTGGAAGATGTAAAGCAAACTATTCAGCAGTTTCTCCACTTAAGCCCTCATGACCCTGCAAGGGAGGTCTCTGCCCATAAAGACCAGGCTGGGTGGAGCCTTTGGCAGGCATCAAGGAATAGCCAGAATAAGCCAACGCTAGCCATCTAGATCTCCAAGCTCCTCAGAGCAGCCACTCATCACACTACCTTTGAAAAGCTGTTGCTTGTCTCTTACTGGGCCCAAGTTGCTAGGGATGACATAAGAGCATATAATCACTCTTTGTCCAGAGTTGCCTATAACAGGTTGAGTGAGGCATATGGTCCCTTTAGCAAGATGGCAAGCGGTCTCTATTACTAAACAGAAATGGCACATCAGAAATCATGCTTGCCCAGATTGCTCTGGTGTTAGTATTTGGTAACTATGCCAGAGTCTGAAGTCTCCAGTCGAAACTCTGGAACTCTGCTTCCTTCTCTGCCCAGGAGGCTCCTACCTATATCCTGGCTCCTACCAGAATATCATTTTACCTGATTACAAGTATGAGAGGCATATGCAACTGGATTTCAACAACCAGTATGTGTTAACAGGAGACATCTTTGGGAACAGGGTACTGGCAAGTCCTTCTAGTTGAATAAGCTCTAGGCTACATAGCTGGCATTGTAAGAGAATCTTGAGGCAGGGTCAGAGAAGATCTTTACCCATATAAATTCCTGGACAGTGTACATGAGTCTGGACAATGTGTCTAGGGCCTGAGAGCACAGAACTCCAAATGAAGGAATTTTGCTAATGCCTCTCACTGCATACAAGTGTTTGTAGACCATGTCAGTACCTAGCAATGACATATGCTGAACAACCAGGCTGGAGCGATTATAAGAGTAGCAGAAGTTAGAGGGTAGGTCCAGTTTTAATTCAGACATTTGGGCAGTAATACCACTCTGTGCCTGGCAAAGAACCATGATTCTTTCACTATGGACCAAGACAAGCTATTCCTAACTGCAGTGGCCTTCCTGTCACCAACGGGAAGAATGGCATTCTCTCATCTCAGGTTAAGAGCATTGCCCCTACTTATGAACAGCTGCATTATTATGCCTTTAACTTCCCATGTCAGGTATCCAACTTCCCAGAAGCCAAACTGATGCTACACTGGAAAGGGGAGTGGCTCCCTTGTCCAAATAATTTCTTGAATCCAATCTCCAGAAAGACTTAGCTGATAAGAATGGATTGTCTCTGGACATAGTTCTGGTTACTCCTCTCTGGCTCTTCCTTATTCTCTCCCCAGAACAGAGTTGCTTTAGCCTCAAGATCCTTGCCCCTCAAGAGGCTCTATCAGGTCCCTCTCAGTTTATAGATTTCCTTTCCATTGGGATGGTCTAGAGAACTCTTTCCCAGGAAGGGCTAGGGTACCAAGAAGTGGTATTGTTGGGAGTCATTTTGCTTTCCACTAGCAAGGGGAAAACTTGCTATCTAATTATTGTGGGTATGTATTCACCTGAAAGAAAGGGGATCCTTTGATTGACCTGGTGGTAATTCTGAATCACTGGATGAAGGTGAGGGATAGTTCTCATTTAGCTACTGTGGAAGAACGGAGCAGCCACTCCACAGAGGTCCCAAAGGGGGTTAAAGATTTTGTATTCTTCTTCTGATACAGTTCTCAAGAAAGGGGAGGCTTTGGCAGGTGGGCCAGGGAATACAGAATGAGTCTCAATATCAAATAAGATTCTTGGTGCTATTCTGATTGATCACCACCACTTTGCATTAGGTGATCCATGGTGAGTTTCAAAGATGTGTTGGCATCACCCATTAAACGGACCATGATGTGAGATTCTGAAACTCAGTCTTTCTGAAGGAGGAAGAAATAGCTTAGGACTTCTAACTTCTTTCTCCACGTTTGTTTTGTTTGTTTCTGTTCTCCCTTTCCCTTTAGTACTGCCCATGCCAAGAGCACTGTCCAGTGAAGGACTTGAGACTTGGTCCTTCTAAAGCAGTGAGGAAAAACTTAGGTTATTCTCCACATTTCTGTTTTTTTTTCTCTCTCCTCTTTAGGTACTGCTTATGTTAGGAGGACTGTCCTATAAAAGACTTAAAACTTGGTCCTTTCAAAAGGGTGAAGAAAGGCCCAGACTCTACATTTTTCTATTGTTTTTGTGTTTTTCCCTCATTCCCCCTTTTCTCCCTCTTAGTACTACCTAGGCAGGAGGCCTGTCCAGTCATTTAAATGGTGAAAAAGACAAACATTTTCCTGATGCAGTTTCCCTGAAATAGCTTCCTCCTCTCACGCAACCTGATTGATTGGCCCCAGCTTCCTTGATGCAACTTTCTGGTCTAGAAACATAAAAGGTCCCAGCTATGTGTTATCTGAGCCTCTCCTACTTGGTGCGTATAAGATCATGAGAATCGACATACCCTGATGACTTACTGAGCAGACCGCTTCAAGACAGAAATGAGAGAGTCTGTCCAGAGAAGCTAAGTGCCACTGTATCCTTGTTGTACATTCTTGCTGTGTTAGGGGAAAGTAAACTTCCTCCTTTTTCAAAAGTTCAGGGACTTGTGAATACTTCCTTGTGATCCAACAACAAGCTAAAACATAAGAGGTACCTGGCTTTAGTTTAGAACTGTGCCTACAACAGTTTCCCAGTAATTTTTACTCTTGGATTCAAAAGTCCTTTATTGAATGTAATTTTTATTTCATTATGGTCAGAAAAAGATGCATTTAATATTTCTGCTTTTCTGAATTTGTAAGGTACCCTAATACAAGGACAATTTTTGGGAAAGTGCCATGGTAGATAATTAATAATAACTGAGGAAACAACCTGAGCCATACTACTTATTAGCAAAACAGGCGTAACAAATGGGTCAATGTGTCCCCAGTCAGTCCAAAGACTCTGAATATGGAGTGAGACAGATTTTAATGTACTAAAAACAATCAAATCAGACCACTTAACCAAAAGAAAACAATCAGAATACAAAATTAGGTAACCTGATTTCTAATCGGAAGAAACAGGGACTTTCCAAGTTGGGAAAGGGAAAACAAATAGGTACAATTCCCTGAAATCAGAAAAAGAGGTATCCCGCTCCCCCCAAGTGTCTGTATATTATTAAACGAACATATAAACAACTACTGATTGACTAGTACAGGGCCACTTTTCAGATTAAGACATATGGAATGCTTGAGATGTGGAATTGTGAGAAAACTCCTTTCATCAATCTTTGGATTTGACTGGGTTTCTGGTCAGCATAACCCAGATTCTTAGTTAGGGGTCTCAAGGTAACAGGTGGAGGTGGTTCAGCTTCCCAGCCATGAAGGGCTAGGTTCAAACAACACACTGAAGTTTTCTCACAACTCCCATAACTGAATACAAAGGAAACGGAGTTAGATACAGAATTGAGTCACAAGATGGAATCAGTGTGGTTCATTCAATTACCATGGTGCTATTTATAGCTGAGCAATAGGTATACTCCTTTTTATTCTCATTCAATATTCTCCAGGGATCTATTATATCAAACTTTTCTAAAATTCAATTAATCTGCTTAAGCTTCTTTTATGGTTAGATTTATCTAGGTCTGAGATAAATAAACTAAGGCCTCCCAATATTCTAGTTTTATTATTTCCTCCTGTAACTCATATAACTTTTCCTTTAAGAATTCAGACGCTATGCCATATGTATATATATTTAGTATTGATATTAATTCATTATCTATGATATCTTTTAGTAAAATTTAGTTTCTTTATCTCTTAAATTAGGTCTATTTTTGCTTTTGTTTTGTGTGAGAATATGACCGTTACTCCTGCCTTTTTTACTTTAGCTGAAGAATAAAAGATTTTGCTCCATCTCTTTATTTTAATTGTGTAGGGTTTTTTTTTCTGTTTCAAGTACATTTCTTGAATATATTGCTGGATTCTAGTTTCTAATCCATTTTCTTATCCTTTTCTTTTTCATCCCATTCCCAGTTATGATTGCTAACTGTTATTTCCTGCCATCCTACTCTCTTATACTTTTCTTTCTCTCCTCTTCCCCCATCCCCCTTTGAAAGTGTTTTACTTCTGACTATTGCCTCCCTTAATCTACCCTCCCTCTTATTTCCTACCTCCTTTTTCTTAATCCCTTTTCCTTTTCCTTCCCTGCTGGGTATGATCCATTTCTGTACCTGACTGCATGTACATGCATATTCTTCCTCCTTTTAACCAGTTCAGATGAAAGACTGCATGTTGATCACTGATTCAACTACCGCCTCTGTTGTATAAACTCTTCCTTGCCCAATCCATTTATGTGAGATAATTTCCCTCATTCTTCCTCTCTTCCCCCCACCTCCCAGGGCATTCCACTTCTACAACCTTCCATTCTTCTGATCTCGTCCAAACATAACGAATCACACTGAGGCTGGCCCTCTGTCCAATCAGACTCCCTCTAAGACCCTTATGATTATAAAGTTCTGAGGGGTTACATTAATCTGCCCATGTGCTAGTATCTAGGCTGTTTTCATCCCTGTGTGCTACATATGCACATGGCTGGCCCTCATCCACAGTGTCCACAGACCTCTCTTGCTTTCTCCTAAGCTGTCCTGGGCTAGAAACATGACTCATTATGACTTTTTCTTGGTTTTTCCGATCAGAATGCAGACTGGTGCATTTTCTAGGTTGCTGGGGAGGAGGCGTGCTAGGCAAAAAAAAGTTTCCTCTTATTCTACTATCTTGACTGTCCCCCCCATTGTTACCTTTTGTCTATATCCCCGCAATTTTTGGGAAAAATAAAAATAGCTTCCCCTTCCCTCCCAACTGAGCCTTCCTTTGAGACAAAGAAAAGCTATTAAGCAAAAGGATTGATAATAATGTCTACATCTGTTCACTAAATCCATCACTGGTTTTTCATTTACTGAGTTTTCTTTTCATGTACAGTTTCTGCTTATTTTACCCTATATCATATCATATAAATCTTCCCATGCTTCTCTAAATTCCTAATAGTTGCCATTTTTTAATCCCATAATACTATCCTATTATATTCTTATATTCTTATGTCTTAGTTTTTTTTTACCCCCTAGTCATTCTCAATTGAGAGGTACTCACTTTGTTTCTAGTTCTTTGCCACCAGAGAGAGAGAGCTGCTATAAAATTCTGGGTCTGTACTAGACTTTTTTTTTTTTAAACATCTTTCTCTCCTAAGGATAAATGTCCAATACTGGGATTGCTGGGTCAAAGAGTATGACTAGGTAAGTCATTTTGGGGGAAATTATCTTAGAATTAACACTCATAAATTGTGGTTCTAATCTAATCTAACCACTTAGTTTTTTCAATTCAACAAACACTTATGCAGGCTCAGTGCTAGACATAAAGCAAACAAAAGTAAAACAAAACAAAACCTACCCTGCCCTCAAGGTGCTTATATTTTCTAATATGAAACAAGAATATTACAAAGCATTATTGAGAGGGAGAGAGCACTAGCAACTAGGATCAGAAGATGGCACCTGAACTGTAATTTGAAGGAAGTTAGGGATTCTGTAAGGGATCAATGAGGAGAAAGTACATTCCGACTCCCAAGTTCCATAAAGCTGAATCTGGGATTCATTTGAATTTAATACCCACTGCCATCACAGCAACTTCTTCAACACAAGGAACTTGTCCCAAGGGAAATGGTGAGAACATTACTGGAAAGGACCACCTTTCACCCAATTATATTCAGAGGCCAAAATTTAAATTTATACCTGTACCTTAGATACTATTAGAAGATAATCGCTTTATTTTTGAATGTCTGATTTTACTTCAAAACTTTCCAAATTTGATCCATTAGTAAATCATTATAAAACCCAACCAAATTTATATCATATTAATGAAGTCAAATTTTTTTAGCTTAAATAACCTAGAATAAGTTTTACTTGGAATGAAATCTTGATTCTTTTTACCCATAGTGAATATAAACATAAATTATCAAAAAGCAATTAAGAGTCTGAAAAGTTATATTTGGTTTTAGCCTGCAGATGCTCTCTTCTCTTTTTGTCTATTCCAACCCCTAATGGTCCTGGTATAATTTCTCTCTCTCTTTTTAAATTTTTTTTTGGCAACTGGGGTTAAATGACTTGCCCAAGGTCACACAGCTAATAAGTGTTTGGTCTGAGGTTGCATTTGAACTCAGGTCCTCCTGACTTCAGGGCCGGTGCTCTATCTGCTGTACCACCTAGCTGCCCCCTATAATTTCTCATTATACACAGTTACAGGAAGATAATGATGTTAGAACTCTTACTTTTTCAGCCCGTCCTTCCCCTGCGTATTTTTAAAGAAAAGACAAACTTTCCAGGGTATGACTACTTCCAATAAACAAAAGACTAGAATCAATCAGTAATCATTCATTAAGCACATACTACATGCCAAGAATACAAGATGACCTACCTGCCTGGCATCACAAAGAAGTCACTGAAATTCATCAAAAATAGTAAGAATATCACTGCTTTAGATGAAATAGGAATTCACAAGTTAAATTTACTTTATGCTTTTTAAAAAGTAAGCTGTAGAGATTCTCGATTTCATATACAATCCTCTTTTTTCCTTGCATACAGAAACATTCATGTGAAAACAAGCACCAAAAAATAAAATTCTATATAAAGGAGAGGAAATTTAAATAATACAAGATTGTTAATCAATCACAAAACTGCAGAAGGAAATGGGACAGTATATTATGAAAAGCTAAGAAATTTTTTAAGATGCAACCCAAAATGACACATCCTGCTATGGTGGGAGCAATTTCCTAATTCCCTTTCCCATGCAGATTAGGGTAGTTTTTCTTTTAAAAAGTATTGAAAGCATCCTTGAAACTTGATTGGTTCAGGAGACTGAAGGTTCAGGCCACTGACATCACTTCCTGGTCACCTGGGTAAAGAGCCAGGAAGAGCTCTAGGTGCTTGTCTACTCAGCTTAATCAACGAGTTGTACTCAACACAATCATGTTGAATATCCTGCTATGGATAATAACTCTCCTTTTGTTAACTGCTGAATGACATAAAATGACATAAATGTCCCATTTTGTTCCAATATCTTACATAAACTACCAGGGGAGTAGCCTGAGTCAGGTCCAGACCAGAACATTTGCAAACCTAAGCCCCTAACCTCTGACAAAAAAGATGAATAATTGAGAGGCATTTTGTTCAACCGAAGTACTTTTTTTAAAGCTCCTAGAACAGAAGTGAGCAGAATATCTGACCCACCAAAAACCAAGACAAGAGAAGCGCAGGCTAAGTAAATACTACTAACAAGAAAAGAATTTCTTTGGTGGGCATGGGGGAAGGAGAAAGAGGAGGAGAGAAGAGCCTCCTGGAGTGGGGGTAGGAAGTAGAAGAAGAGTTTTGCCATAGGAGGAGGTAGGTTTAGTCAAGATAAGTTTAATCTTTGAGAAGTTATTGCACTGGGAAGCCACCTTTCTCAGAGTCTTGTCCCTCTATAAGAAGCCTCCTGGCCCAGAAGATGTGTAAACTCCTAAAGGCAACAGGACGTACAAAATGTGGGATGGTGGGGTTGTGTGGAAACAGACATGGACCCCCAGATATGAGACAACAAGGTCTTTGGCATGATCATGGGGAAGGCAGGAGATAGAACTGGACCAAAATATAATTTCTAACAAGCAGTCTTTCTTCTCCATTACTTCTCTCACAGATACTCTGAAAAGTAAGGCATAGTAGAAAAATGGGATGCTGGAACAAGACTTGTATAGGCAAAACAAAGAAACTGGCTATAAGAGATAGCTCAACCTTAGTACTTCAAAAGTTTCAACCTTACTCAACCCAACACAGAGATATGAAGAGAGAATAAAAGCACAGTTAATGATCAGAAAATAAAGAAAACAAAGTGAAGAAAAACTTCTCAAAGTATTATACAAACATAAGCTTATTACAGTCTATTAAAATATATACTGTTCTTCCTCTAAGAAGACCAACTCACTATCAGAAGCATCCTTTTCCAATAGGGGTGAAAGATGTGATTTTGACTTTATGCCATCAATATATCTATGGCCATGGAATAAAGTAAAGTTGCCAAACAATGGGGAGCAAACTACTAAAATAATACTAATGAGGTCAAATGGACAAATATACTAATGATGTCAGATAGATAATTAACCAGAAACCAATGAAAAAAAGATAACTTCATCTCAACAGATTACAGTTCTTGTCAATATCAACATGGCAACTACAACGAGGGAGGAAAACAAAAACAAAATACTGAATTTCAAAGATCTGAGAAAATGGACAAAAAAGCAAACTCATTTTTTTTTAATCGATGTCTGGTACATGTTAATTTTAGGTTTTACAGGTTGTTTTGTTTTTCTTGGGTTTTTTTAATGGCTAAGTTAATTTAAATTTTTTTTTGGGAAATAAAAACACAACATACTCCTTCCCTCAAACCTATTTACGGCTGTACCCTGCTTTAAGAAAACTCAACATACAAAGCTTACTGAACATATTTGATTATTTATATCAATTCAGTTTGCTATCCTCCCTCCCACCAATAATCCAAGCTTAAAATCTCAAAGCCATCTTTGACTGTGCACCTTCTTGCACTACCCCCTCCAGACAGTTACCAAGTCCTATTGATTCTTATATTCACAATCTCTCTTACATCTCTTCCATTTTTCTCACTAATAGCTGTAGATTTTCCTATATCAAACTATTATTACTTCTCATCAGGACTACTGTATTAATCTCCTAACTAGTATCCCTGCTTCAAAAGCATCCCCTCACCAATTTGTCTCCCACACAGCTGCTCAAAAACCATCTTAAACCAGAAGTCTGACCATGCCATGTTTGCTGAAAAAACTTTAGTAGCTCTTTATTAACTCAAGAATAAAATATAAATTCCTTAGCTTTGTTTGGATATAGACAATGACAGGAGAGCCACGTTTGGCTCTAACCTATTTTTTTTTTCAGATTTATCTCACATTCCCTTTTCACATGCTCTATATTCTATCTAAATTGGACAACTAACAGTTTCCTGATTTTTATCCTGATCTTTCCTATGAAATCCTCCTTCATCTATGTCAGTTGAAATCATTCTCTTCTTTCAAGCTGGTGCTCAGGTATTTCTCTCTTTCATAAAATTATCCTCATCTTCAAAATTTTTCCAAGTGCATTTTGGATCTCTCCTTTGCCCCTATCATGAGACAGCCAGGTAGCACAGTGGATAGTATGCCTGGCTTGGAGTCAGGAAGACCCAACTTCAAATCTGGACTCAGACACTAGCTCTGTGACCCTGAGCAAGTCACTCAACCTTCAGCTTCACTTTTCTCTTCCATAAAGTGAGGTTATATTTGATGGCTTCCAAAGTACCTTTTAGCTCTAAAATCGATCATCTCTATATTCTATGATTTGTTTCACACTTATGAATGTCATATCCCTCATTTTACAATAAGCTCCTTGATGGTATGAACTATTTTTTTTTATCTTTAGTGCCTAGAGCACACATTAGGTTTTTAATGATACCGAAGTGAATATTTACTTAGTGACCGCTAAAACAGACCAGATTAAATGAGATAACATACTGAGCTTTGCAAATTTTAAAGCACTATATAAATGCTAGCTATTATTACCACTGCATTCTTCATTTTACAAAACTAATTTTACTATGAGTTTTCTTTAAATAATGCTATTTGCCTAGTATAGCTAAGATAGGTTACATTTACAAAAATTAATTTAATACAACCTTCTGAGAACATATGTATGTATGTACGTATGTATATTGCATATTTCCCTTCCTCACTGACTATTCTATAATAAAGTTAAATCAAATCCACTAGATGGGGCTATATGATTTATAAAAACCCACCAACAGGTACATTCCAACTCTGATGGAATTCAACTGCCTCATAATTTTACTAGATTTTTAAATGATACTAAAACTTCTAAACGTTTCTAAGGAATTTTTATTACGTATCATAGGCAGAAACAGAATAGAATCACTGGCAAGGTCTGCAGATGTGGAAAGGGAAAAAGGAACACAAATCTCCAAAGACAGACAGGGAAGGTGAGTTCCTTCTATGTGGGTCTTATGCGGCAGGTATAGCCCTCTCTATATAATAGCTATGTATAAATTATGCACTATCCACTGCTGGGTGCCCAATGCAAACTATCTTCTGGGTCTGCAACTTGACATTTTACTTTTATTGTTGATAGTCCATAAATATTTATTTTCTTTACTATGCAAAAGCAAAATTCACAAAGCTGTTGACATATTCAATATGCGACTTCCCCTGGATATTTAAGGATGTTTCCTAAATCACTCAAGTTAACGATCTATGGTTATACTGAATAGTATATGATTTTCTCAACCCAAGCCCTGATCATGGAATTTGAGAATTGGAACATACCTCAAGCAGTCATGTAGTCCAACAAACCCTAAGTCCAACCACCGAAAAAATTTTAAATGCCTTTAAATTTTAGATAAATTTGGACTTATTTTTCATACCACTAATGTTTAGAATGAAAAACCAAAAGTTACATATGTTGCCAAAATGCTGAACTTAGCAAACACTAACTAAAACATACAACAGAACTCTATTTTAGTTAAATGAAATTGCACATTCGTAAACAAGGCTTCAAAATTCAGTAAGATGGGTAAAAATAGTCAAATTGAGTAAAAAAGTCAATTAAATACACCCATTCTTCACTCCTCCATGAAGTTCTGACTCTTCAAACTTATTTAAATGAGCAAAATACATATTATTTCACTGCATTTGTGTTATTCATATCAGTCAGATTTTTTTTCTTCCTTTCCATTCCCACTGCCACTATCCTAAATTCAGGCTTTTACAACTTCTCCTCCAGACTAGTAACGGCCTCCTAATAGGTCTCTCTCTCTCTCTCTCTCTCCACTCTCTATCCCCTCCAATATCGCCTATAAACTTTGCCTGATTTTACCTTTCTAAAAAAGAATTGTAATCATATCTTGCCCCCTACTCTTAAACGATTTACAAAAATTAAGTAACTATTTCTATGTTTAACTTGTCATCTTTGTCCAAGTCAAGAACTGTTCCATATTCACACTGACATTCTTGTTATAAATGAAACCAAAATAAAGAAGCTATGGCTGAACAGAAAGATGGTTCACAGGTTCTTCTCAGAGCTGAAGCAAATGTTGGTAGAATTGACTTTATCACATACACAAAATAATAAGAAATATGATTTTGTGGAGTATCTAGTTACCTCACCAAGGTACACTCATGAGAAGCCTAAGAAAATAAGACCACCACAAAAATAATCACACCCCATGATTCAACAGCTAGTGTCAAAGACAAAGTAGAGAGATTCTAGAAAGAACTTCCCAGAATCTCCAAATCAGATCAACATATATAGTTGGATATTCAGTGACCTCAATATAAACAAATGGATTCCATTTTGGTCTACTTGACAAAAGACCTTATTGGCTAAAGTGATTTCTGAGCTCTTGGCTTCTACCTTATGATGACTTTTTTCATTGCTTAAATTTCTCTCTGAAATGATGATAGTATCTTTACTTACTGTTTATTTTTTTAGAATTAACAAGCAGACCAAAATGGAAGACATTTGTTTACAGTAAAAGTTCATTTATAAAATATTATAGATCAGTATTAAATGAGAAACATCTATTAAACACCTACAATCCACAAAACACCGAGTTAGGTTTGGCGAAGATAAAAAGTTCATAGAATACTCCTGCCCTAATGGAATTTACAGTCTAGTGGGAGGATTAGACACCAACACAAATAAGTCAGAATTGTCCTGTAACTAGCACACTTAAATGATGGAGACAGCTGGTAGGGCAGTGGATAGAGTGCTGGTTGTGGAGTCAGAAAGACTGATTATAAATTTGGCCTTATACACTTATTAGCCGTGTGACCCTGGGCAAGTCATTTAATTTGTTTGCCTCAGTTTCCTCAACTGTAAATAAGAATAATAACAGCACCTACCTCACAGAATTGTTGTGAGGCTCAAATGAGATAACATTTATAAAAAACAAAGAGCACAATGACTTGCACAAAGTAGATACTATATAAATAGTTATTCTCTTCCTTCCCTACTAAGTCGGAAGGGGAAGGTCATTACCAACTTGTGAAGAAGGGATATCAGAAAAAGCTGGACCCTTAAGAGCGCCAAAGGGAAAGAGAATCCTCTAGTCAAGGAATCTTAAACCTGGGGTCTGTGATCTAGTTTTAAAAACTATTTTGATAGTTGTATTTCAATAATTGATTTCCTTTCTTTTCCTAAGTATTTCATTTTTTGCATTTAAAAACATGATCCTGAGAAGGATTTCATAAGTTTCACCAGGCAGCCAAAGGTGTTCATGACACAAAAAAAGATTAAGAATCTCTGTTCTGGTATACCTCATCCATCACTGTCTTGGGAAGGACTCTACAAAGGCTGTTCCCCTGGATGATGATGGCAGGGAGGATTGGGGGATAGCAAAGCCATTGGAACACTGCTTTCTTAGAGGCTCTTAGGCATAGGGGTCCTGAACTGCTTCCTCCAATCTAGGGGAGGTAGTGGTCCAGGTGGTGGTAGTGGTTTGCCCGTCTGTCAGTGGCAGTTGGTCTGTGACTGGCATTTTCAGGTGGCAGTAATAACAGGACCCCATCAGGAGTCAGGAAGTCCTAAGTTCAAATCTGGCCTCTTACACCTACTAGCTGTGTGACCCTGGGTTAAGTCATTTAGTCTCTATTTGCCTCAGTTTCCTCAACTGTAAAATTGGGATGATAGTAATAGCACCTACTTCACAAGATTGTCGTGACGATCAGATGAAATAGTATTTGCAAAAACAAAAAACCAAACCATTCTAGCACAGTGCTTGGTATACAGTAGGTGCTATATAAATGCTTATTCCCCCCTCTCTTAACTCTCCTTGCCCCCCTGTCCCTTCCACCCCCCCAGACAATCTCCACAGGTACTGCTCCTGTGGATAATCACTACTGGATTCAGAAAGGATGAAAGATACATATTGGTTCATCATCACCTCTTCCTCCATAATATCTGTCTATAAGCCTAGGATAACTTTCTGAAATTTCCTTCTGGTCCTTGCATCTCTCTCTACGCCTCACTCTTACTTCATCTCTCACCATGACCTCTGGTCCTTCCAACCCTCTTTCTCCTCCTAATCTATCACCCCTACTTTAATTTTTCCTTTCCTTTCTTCACCCAATAATTGATCAATTAAATTCTTCATTGTCCTCCATCCCTGAATATCTTGTTCCTCATCCTCCTGCCATTCATATCTTGCCTGCCCCCAACCCTGAGTTGCCCCCACTATCTTCCTCTACTCATACTGCCAGAAGTCCTACAACCATGAAATTTATGCTATCCAATCTCAACTGAGTCTCTTACTAGGTATGGCAATTCTTTTTATTTGTTCAATGACATGTCCCAGTATCTCTTGGAGGACAGAACCCTACTAGTTGGGCTTGGTTTGTATAATTCTGGAGAATTACTGGAATGTGGTCTTATTTGTAGCACCCTGTGCCTGAATTAGATAGCTATTCCCTGGTTTTACAACCTGCAAAAGCTCTTTTTTAGGCTCCTTTGCTGGGTTTTCTTACATCTTACACTCTCTAAGCCTGAGGGTCCCTTAAGGCCTTGTCCTGAAACGTTTATACCCAGCTTTTTTTCTTTTAGATTTTTATTTTCCTAATATATATTTTTTAAAATAAAAACCCCAAACATTTCCATATCTATATCTATCTACCTATCTATCTAAAAGAACAGAAAGGGTTGTACCAGAAATTGTGAATAGCTTATGTAAAGTTTGCTTTTCAACATGTTACTTTTTGTAGCTGTTTTGTTTATCTGTGAATTCTTCTGGCCTTCCTTCTATTCTCCCATGTATTTCACAAACAGTTTCAATAACTCTCCTCTTTTATTTTTTTGGCAACCCCTATTTCTAGTTCCCCTTACTCTCCTTATTCCACCTCCCTTTCCCCCCTATACTGCAAAAAAAATAAAATAAAATCTTTGTAACAAATATATATAATCAAGTAAAACAAATTTCTACCCTGGCTGTGTCCAAAAACTACACATCTCATTTTCCCCCAAGTCCATCATTTCTCTGTAAGACATAGGTAACATGCTTTATTTATAGTTAGTCACTGCATTGATCAGAATTCTTAAGTCTTTCCAAGTCATTTTCACAATTGCTATTATTGCATAAATTGTCCTCATGGTCTGTCTGCTCACTTCACTCTCTATATCAGTTTACAGAATTCTTCTCAAACTTCTCTCAAACTGTTCCTTTCATTATTCCCTAGAGTGAAATAATATTCCATTGCAGTCATATGCCACAATTTTTCAGTCTTTCCCCAACTGATGGACACCCCCTTTGGATCTAGTTCTTTGCCACTACAAAAAGAGCTGCTATAAAATATTTTTGCACATGGTATCACTATGTCAAAGAGTATGTATGCATAATTTAGTCACTGGGGGCATAGTTCCAAACCCTTTTATAGAATGGCTGGATCAGTTCACAGCTCTACCAACAGTACATTAACAAGCTTGTTTTCTTACAGTCCCTCCAAACTGTTATTTTCCTTTTTATCATTTTTGTCAATCTGTTATTTATCCAGGTTTATAACTCCAAAGTCATCTTCAACACTAGAAGGACTAGTTGCATCAATTAACACAAAATATTATAATTTTATTTGGAACTAAAATTTTTCATCTTATCTCTATTTTCTTTGCCTTATGAATTAAAAAAACCACTCTGTCAATTGATGCAGCTTGATCCTTTGAGATACCATAAAATTCTAGTCCTTCTAGTGTCGATTCTTCCCTTGGTTCACATAACTTAAATCTCACCTTCTAAGAGGCCTTTCTAGGTCCTCTCAGTTGTGAATGCCTTCCTCTGTCATATTAGCATCATATATTCTGTAGCTATCTTGTATGTACCTATTTACATGTTGTTTCCCCCATTAGAATGTATACTTCTTGAAGACAGAGATTTTGCCTGAAGACAGAGATTTTGCCTTTCTATCCCCAGCACATGGTATGGAGGTTAATTAGCAGTTCTAAAGTCTTGTCAATCTACCTCCGTAATACCTCTTGAATCTGTCCCCTTCTTTTCCCTTATATAGTCACCACAGATCTTTACTTACTGAAAACAGTCAGATTTAGCTCCAACATGAAGTACTCAGGAGGAATAATGTTGGAAAGGTAGGGTGGTGTCAGATTATGGAGAACCTCAAATCAAATTTAAATCTTACTTAGAAGGCCATAATGAACCAATGAAACTTTCTGAGCAGAGAAGTGACATGAAGAGATTTTTCTGGCAGAAGGCATGGAGTAGAGAAGAGTAGAGAAGATGGAAATTACTGGACTCATTAATAAATAGGGGAAAAAGAAGAAACAAAGATGTGTTCAAGGTTTTGAAGTAGTGGTGCCGAAGACAGAAATGGTAAAATCAGGAGGGAAATTCAGAAGGAAGAACAATGAGGTGATGGTAAGAAATCCAGGTAGGTCTGAAACATTGAAGAGAGATCTTACTAGACATACAGATTTAAGAGTCCTACCTGTAGAGGTGATGGCTGAAACCGTGGGAGTAAATGAAGTTGCAAAGCAGGCCACTGTTATGCACACTTCACTCCTGATTCAATTCCTCTCCAGACCTTTTCTCTACCTCATCCAAGCAGTTTTGCTCCCTTCTACAGATAGAGATGGAGGAGTTCATTCCAGGTACAGAGGATGGTTCGTACAAATGCTCAGTGGTCAAGGATGACATGTCAAGTTTGGGAAACAGAGTAATGTGAAATAAGGTTGTAGAGGTAGGTAGAAATCACATTGTGGCTTTAAATGCCCATCTACGGAGTTTGCATTTTATCTTAGTAGCAAAAGGGAAGCCACTGAAGGCTTTTTAAACAGGCACTTTATCCAGTCCTCTGATAAAAATTGCAGAGAGCTCAAGGAAAAAGAAAGGACTTAAAAAAGCCCCTAAATTTGGTGGTCAAGTGACTGATGATCCCTGAGATCACTAGAAAGGTGGAAACTAAAACCCTGACTGCCTTGAAGCTGAGGAGACATAAAAAGATATACAGACAATTTTTATCAAGAAATTTGCTGAAGGAAGAAAAAGAGAGGGCAATATTTGGATGGAAGATTGCTCAAAGGATGGCTTTTAAAACTGGGGAGTCCTAAGCATTTCTGTAGCCAGATGAGAAGGTGCCAGTAGTAAGAGAGAAAGAAAAAGGATAACAGAGAAGGAATGACTGTTGGAGCAAAGTCCTTGACAAGGCATGAAGAAGCAGGATCGGTGTTCTTTAACAAAAATAAGGAATACAAAGTCAAAAAAAAAAAGAAAAAGAAAAAAAGAAGGATATCTCTTCTGTGACCAGAGGGAAAGAAAGAACAAGTGGATGAAGACATTAAGAAGCTATAAGGAATAAGAGTATAACTGAAAACTACACACAACATCCTATCTTTCAAAATAGCAAAAATTAATTCAGAAGAAAATGAACTCGAACACTTATAAATGAAATGGAAAGGAAAAATATACAAAATGGAACAGATATGCTGGCTTTTATAGCACTTGTTTCTCAATAATGATAGTGGACTACTATGGACACTATCTCGTTTCAATATCTAAAGTACTATGTTTCAGATGACTATCAATTCTGGCCTGAAAGAGACCTCTGAAACCCAACCCTCTCCCACTTTTTTTCAGATGAGACAACTGAGGCCCAGTAAGGTGAAGTGACTTGGCCAAGGTCACACTAGTAGTAAGTGGTATAGTCAGAATTCAAATTGAGGTCATCTGACATACACACAGATCTAGAGTTGGAAGGTGCCTTGGAGGTCCAATTCCAGATGGATGAGAAAACATTTATTTTATAGATGAGAAAACATGTTCAGAGAGGTTAAGCAAGGTCATAAAGGTAACAAATATCAGGTGGGATATGAACCTGGGTCCTATAACTCCAGAGTTAGTGTTCTTTCCACCATACAAAAATGAGAAAATAGCAATGGAACTTAGGAGTACTGAAGTCACAAAAGCTAGCTGGACCTGACCAAATATGAAATCTGTGTGAAACACATCTCCTAGTTCTCACCAGAAAGCACGGGCAATAGATACAGAATGACGCATACATTTTTAGACATGGCCATATGTTCATATGCTTTGATTACAAGGGAGGAATCACTGACAAGTGATGGCGATGTAAAAAAGAGAGGAAAAAGCATTAATAACATTTATAATGGAAAAAAAAAGCCATGCAAAAGGTAAAAAAAAAATGCAAAAGTACTTTATTCTTAAGACATCTCAATGAAAGGAAGATTCCAAAAGAAATGTAAGAGATCAGACTAATTTTTTTTTTACAACAAAATAACTGACTAATCAGATAACAGCAACTACCAACCCACATGCCCACTTTTACATCTCTATAAAAACTTTTTGACAATGGTCTGTGCACTAATCAAGGATAACTCCAATGAAAACATAAGAAGGGGAAGAGGTAAGCTTTCAGATATTTTCCATGGCAGACTATACAACTAGTTCCATTGTATTGGGTCAATAAGGTCAGCTCTTCCTTACTGAAAGGGAAAAAGGAGAAGATAGGCAAAGAAAAAAAAAATTGAGGAAGAAAATATAAGTTAAAGGCGTTCAAGTTAGAGAATCCTGACCTCAAAGAACAGCAGTTAAAGTTAGAGGTTTGAGGGTGAGAAGAGTAGAAAAAGTTTGGAATAACCACAGGTATAAAGAATTATCTGGAGATGAATAAAGGAATAACTAAGCAGTAGGAAGAACACATCCACTTATTATTGACTTTTAGCAAATTACTTAACCTCCCCGAGTCTGTTTCCTCCAATACAAATAGTGATGGGTAAGACTAGATGATCATTAAGGTCCCTTCAATTTCTAAAATTCTATGCTTCTTTCTATGTTTAGTCTGCCCTGCTTACTATAAAAACTATGGGCAAGGACATTGTTTTTGATTTCCTTTGATTACACCTTCCAAAGGGCCTTCTATTGTGTTTGCACATAACAGGCCATGAATCCCCCAATCTGGGTTTTCCCTTCTGGCATCCTGATGTTTATTCTTTCAAGGGATATAGTAAAATATTTAAACATAAGTTTAATTATGTATGCTATTTCCTAGTTTTAGGAATGGTGATAGGAAGGATATTAAGGCAACTCTAAAACAACCTAAGAAACACTTGCCGCTCAATAAATGCCTAACAGTCACTAGAATTGACATCAACCTGAATTAGTTATTTGAATCTTGTCATAATAGAGAATTCAATCAATAGTACTTTTCAGAAAATAACCTGTAAGATTTAAAGTATGATATTTCTCTACTTGATTAAAGATTTAAAGCTGGAAGAGTCCAACAAAAAAAGACTACCTAATCCAATTCTCTCTTTTTACAGATGAGGAAATTGAGGCCCAAGAAGGCTAAGTAGCTTGCCTAGTCACCCAGGTATTATGAGAGGCAAGATCTGAACCTAAGTCCTCTCTCTTGTATCAGCCTGTCACCACAATTACTCATTTTATAATTACTCACTTTTTTCATAACCAAGATTTAAATCTATTTTTAGCACTCCATTCCATCAGATAAATCACAGTCACAATTAGGTTATGTGTTACTTAAAATTCAACTCTTTTCCTTAGGAATAGCCATAGTAGGAATGTTAGTTCTTTTTTATATTCAATTACAGACAACCACAAATGTCAATATTTCAAGTGGGAGAATTTAGTTATTCAATGTTCCTATCTAACTTAAAGGCTGAAAAAGAAAACTATGCTTCAGAATACTTTCTCCTTTCTGAATATCTATACCATTCTTTCTTGATGTTCTTCATCTCTTTTGATATTCTCTTACAATGAAAGGGTGCTATTACTATTGCAACTTTGGCTAACAGTACTCTTTAGAAATGCTTATTCCAAGCCATACCTCAAATCTGGCTTTTCCCTAGACAGCAGTCCTCCCTTAGTTCAGCTCCAAAACAAGCAACTCTCACAACTAGCAACACTATTTTCATAGCAACCTACAGAAAAGATTACACAATCATAAAAGCAGCAATTAACTTTATCAGCTGTAAACTACTAACATGAAAACCTGCAATTATTGCTACTTCAAATGTTTGGGGGAATATGTCTCAGTTTAAACTAATAAAACTGTTAATTACTATTCTTATTGTGTGGTCTTTCACAGCAGGTTGTTTAGAAAAGCTTTACCCTGAAGATACAGCAAGTTATGGTGGAAAGAAAACTCGACTAGCTTTGGAGAGAATACCTAGATGCAAATGCTGGTTTTGCAACTGTGTAACCTTGGGCCAAGTCACCTCACCACCGGGAGACCTCAGTTTTCTCCTTTTTAAATGAGGAAGATTGGACTATAACTGTATCATCTTAACCTATTTTTGTGCCATGGACAACTTTGGCAGTCTGGTGAAGCCTATGGACCATTTCTCAGAATAGTGTTTTTAAATGCATAAAATACATAATAACATTACAAAGGAAACCAAATGAACTGAAATAGTTATCAAAATACTGAAAAAACAAGCTCGTAGACCCCACGCTAACTCCTGAACCAGATAATCTCTAAGGTGCCTACCAATTCTGAAACCTGTGACCCAATAAACAGTAAAAATTATTTTCTTTTCCCCAGTGCTTGTTAGTTTTGGCTTGGCTGCGGTTAGTTTGATAAAGTCAGGTTTTATGTATGTATAAATACATAAAACCTGAATTTGACTGTAACAAACAAATTTTAGCTATGCTAACAAATTTCTATACCCCACAAAACACATCCAAAAGGCATAAAGTTTTCCTAGCCTATACTTTTTTTTGGGGGGGGGAAGCAAACAGGGGTAAGTGGTCACACACCTAGCATCCGAAGCCAAATTCAAACTCAGGTCCTCCTGATTCCAGGGCTGGTGCTCTATTCACTACACGATCTAAGTGCCCCTCTAGCCTATGCTTCTAAAAAGAAGTATTTTGGATGCCAGAAACCTAAAAGGAAGTATCTTAAAAAGTTCATCAATTATAACAAAAATATCATATTAAAACTGAGCTAAATTACACATCTCAGAATGAATTCTTTTGGGATATGCCTTGTACTATCAAATCATATATCATACATACAAAAGAAAGTTTAAAAACTTGGCAATTTTATTAGTTCAATGGCACACAAACCTCATCACAGAAAAGGAAGACAAGGCTCAAGAAAATAAACATAATAAAATTTTCAGAATTCATGCTGATAAATGATAGGTCAATTTAGGCATTTTTTACAAACATTTTAGTTTCTAAGATGGTATTCAATAATTAGCTGAAAAAGAGATTCAACCAGCAACATTCAATGTACACATTAGACTAAGACTGACAACACCAATATTCAATTAGGTGAATGCAATGAACAGAAAAAATTAATTTAGATAATTGTATTCTTTTTTATTTTTTAAATTAAAAGTTATGACACAGGGAATAAGACCTCAAATTAAATAATCAAGGTTTGACTATTCAACAGAGTTCAACATTTATGCTGGAGTGAAACTGAGGAAGCAGATGGTGCAATGGAAAGAGCATTGCATTCAGTCAGATGATCAGGGTTCAAATCCTAGATCTGTTTCATTTGTACCATACCACAGAAGCACTGACTCAGAGGTGAGAGGGACATCAGAAATCATCTAGTGTAACCCTCCTCATTTTACAGATGAGGAAATTGAGGATTAAAGAAGTAAAATGACATGCCTTTCTTCATATAGGTAGTAAGTAGCAAAGCTGGGGGTTCAAATCCAAATTCTCTAACTCTAAATCCTGGACTATTTTCCAGTATACCAAGATGCCTAATGACATTGTGTAGGTAGCTTAAATAGTCTGTACATCAATTCCTTCATCTGTAAATGAAGAGGTGGTATTAGATGACCACTAGGGTCCCTTCCAATTCTAAATCTATGATTCTAAAAAATAATAAAAAGTTGTAACTATTTCTTCTCTTTCTCAAAAGGGGAAGGGAGAGAGGAGTCCAGAAATGACTATAATAAAGCAATAGGCATCAATAACATATTTTTTAAAAAAATTTATAAATGACAAAATGATAAAGGGTCCTCAAATTAGTGGTTTTAAAAATAAAATCAGTTTTGGCAAAGAGTAAAATTCTAGCTACTAAAACCTACAATCAAAGATTTTTACAGCTGGAATGAATCTTAGTTATCTAGTTCAACCCTTTCTTGTCCAAAATCCTGTTAGCTAGCACAAAGGTCAGAACTAGGTCCTAAATCTCCTTACTGACTCCTAGTTCAGTATTCTTTCCACTACATTGTGGAAACAAATTTGGACCACAAATGCAATTAGCAGAAGTATAGAACTGACATTCCTACATGGTACATCATTTATGCAAGCCACTACTAAATCTATAACCACCTTTTTTGGGAGTTGGGACCTGTGATTTCCTGAGACTCTGGTGTCGCAGGAAGTAGGAAGCTCCCAGTAGGAAAACTCAGTCTATACATGCATATAGATAGATAATTCTGCAACTTAGTCTTAAAGAAGTGTCTGAGACACTGGGAGATTAAATGACTTACCCAGCTTCGTGGAACTAGTGTATCTGAGGCAGGACTTGAACCCAAGTTGTCCTCATTTTAGAATGCTAGCCCTTTACCTTATCCACTAAGCCACCTTTAACACGTGGTAAATATATGTGGTATATGGGTAGAGGTGTACCACAGGGTAAAACCCCCAAGGATTACTCGGAGAGCAACAGGTTAGAGGCTGAGACTGAAGGAAAAATAAAGCAACAAAGGGCAGGGAAATAGATTCCCAAAAATAAGTCACAATTTTTTGCTTTTTATTTCATAGACTCAACATGTTAACATTATTTTAATTAGCATTTAACTATAAAATGCACTGAAATCTTAAGCAATTAAGTTGCTGAGCAAATGAAATTAAGACTCCTTTATTTCAAGTAGACTCCATTCTACAACGATCCTGTAATAATCGTGTAAAAGAATCTTCATAAGAAAACTATTAAACAACCAAAAGTTCTATTATCAGTACCTAATTATATAAATTAATAACCTAAGTAGTTTATTTATCAAACAAAGTATAAACTAGGAGCAATGACGGAAAAGTATTCAGGGACTTAAACTCTCAAGCTTTAATAATGTAATTTAAAATATTAACTTCTGGGATAAACTACACTTATTAAGACCTGAATCTAGGAGCCTTGGCTTTTGCTCCAGACTGGGCTACTTACCAGACATGTGACCTTCAGCGAATCACAACCTCTCAGAGCCTCAGTTTCTTCATTAATAAAATAAGGGGTGGGGGGGCGGGATGCTGCTCTCTAAATTCCCTCTTTGCTCTAACATTTTATGATTCTATTTTTAAGAAATTAACTTTCTTCACTCTACCACAATGGTATTCTTTCCCCGTGTGAGTAAAAATGTTCATTGATTTTACTGGCCTAGAAGTTTCTCTGGGGGTCCAAATATAGCATAAAAGGGAAGTGAGGAAACCAAAGAAAGAATAAAAGGACTAAAGTGAAAAAGCACAACAAAGACAGAAAAAACGGATATGCAAAACAGTTCAATATAAAACAATCCTTTACTGCTTCTCAAACAACATCAGAGAAGTTAAGCATTTCATAACAATATTCTAAAATTTTCCCCCTTTTTTAATTTATGGTTTGAGTTACCAATGCCAAGGCACTTTGACAAAAACTGAAACTTATTGGGACCAAATTTACTTCTTTACTGTATTGATTTTCTTAAATTACAAATCAGATGCGGAAACAAATGTTGCTTAATAGAAATGAAACATAGCTGTTAGGTGAAGTTCAAGGGCAAAAACGGATTCAGATGCAACTGAATCCACATGACTGCAGTACTGAAAAAACGCTTTTGGAAAAAAACAACAAAAACAACACTGTATCTTTATGAGGGCAACTATTTGCGCTGCAAAGTAATCACCGAAAAGCCAAAACATTTTGACAGCACAACAGAGGGGCCACCTCTAGCACTGGTCACACAATGCAGTCAACCCCTTTACGGAGAGTAATCAACGCACAAGTTCCATCATTAATGTCTACGCATTTGCGGTTTTTCGGTTTGTTTGTTTTTAAACTGAGTTTAAACAACTGCGCTTTTGTTTCTTTAAAGAAACGCAAGCATAACATCACCAGTCCTGCAGTCTTTTTTTCCTCCGTGGCAGCTTGCTTTTACCCTTTGACGATCTGACAACTGCACGCCCGCTTGCTAACATGGCAAAGAAAGCCTCTACCGAAAAATCAGACCGTGGTACCCAAGGGGCCAAAGTGAGAAGATGCGAGGTTTAGGGAGCGGGGGAGGGGGGGTGTCCAAGGACAAATCTTAAAACCGTTCTTCTTACCTGCTTAGTTTCCTTTCGACTTCTTTGGTAGCTTTAGCTTCCAATTCTCTGCAGGAGAGGAGGAAGAAAAAAAAAAAAAGACAAGAATCACCCTGAACCCAAGCCGCTGCAGGAATTGCAATCAGGGGGCAGGCAGGGAGGAAGGCAAGAGGGAGGGGGCGCCTCGCGGAGGCGGGCGGGAGGGCGCCTGCAAATCAGGGAGGCTTTAAGGCTGAAAAAAGGAGGCGGCGGGGAGCCCGGCCGAGCCCCCTCCCCCGGCTGCCGGCAAGTCCTCGGGCCGGAGCCGCCAAGGATGCTGCGCGGGCTTGCAGGGGAGGGGGGGCAGGGAGGCGGCGGCGACGGCGCAGCCCTAGCTCCGGGGCGAGGGGAGACCGGCAGCCTCCGGGAGGGACGCAGAGCCCACCCGCCACGGAGCCCTAGCTCACCTCATGTGTGTAAAGTGCACGGGGAGGAGGCGGGGGAAGGGGGAAAAGGCGCAGAGAGGCCTCAGTCCGTCCGCGGCGCTGAGGGGAGAGGCCCAGCCCGCTGCACAGCCGCCATTTTCTACACCGACCCGCAGCCGCCGCCGCCGCCGCCGCCACAGTCGTCGGGACCGGAAGAGAAACAGCCGCGGTAGCCATCCCCTTCCGGGAGCACCTGCACCCCCAAAATGGCGGCCCTAGCAACCCCGCCCGCCTGCGGAGCCGGTCCGTGGCAACCGGCGGCTGCTGGGAGCACCCGCCAGGTGGGTCTCCGGCTTGACCTGGCGTGGGTCCAGGGCGGATTTCCTGCACTGACTTGCCCCGTATCGCCCCCTCTGAGTCTCTCTCCCTGTGCCCAGACAGAATCTCTCTCCTTTCTCCTCCTCCTCCCCCCAATAAAGAGGAAAAGCTTCCTTCCCCAGCCCAGCGAAGGTGATCTCGCCGTGTGACCTCCCCAAAGGCTCAGGGCTTGAAGGGACTTTATAGGGCATCTTGGCCAAACCCCTTATTTTACGGCAGGGGAGGCTGGTATAGAAAAGTGAAGGGACAAGCTCAGGTTCACACCACTAGTAAAGGGGCAGAACAGAACTCGAATTCAGGTCCTTTGACTACAAATCTGCTTTTTCCCATCTGTCACAATGAGGCAGCGCAGGCAGCCCCTTTCCCTTTAAAGTCACCTTTGGGCGAAATTTTTAAATTAATTCTTTTCAGTTATAAAGCATTTTTTTTTCTTGTTCCCTCCCCCAAACAAAAACAATTTGAAAAAATATTCACATGCTCAGGAAAAATAAATCCTTGTCTTGTCCTTGTCCAGAGATGTATCTCATTCTGCCTATTTCATCCATCACCTCTTTATCTGGAGGTGGGTAACATTCATTATTGATCTCCTTTTTTGACGAAATTTTAATAACCATGTTACAAATATTTCTTAATAGCATTGTGCATTCCATTTAACAAATATTTATTAAACTCCTACAGTATGCAAGGACCTCCATCTCTATCATAGCTCAAAGTGACTCTGGAATGTTGAAGACTAGTGTCAGTGGAGCTCAAGCACCAGCAGGTCCTACCAAGCCAGGAGGTCTTCAAGGATGGCCAAAGGGATGAACTCTGTACAGGAACGAATCTAGCTTAAAATGCAGAAAGGCTTCTCACCACAGAGGTTAGCCAGACATAGCAATTCATGCAGACCATCCGATAAGGGTGGTCATATATATTTTGTATTGATTCACTGACCTGCAGACTATGCTGAGCACTGATTCAAAGATGAAAATGCCCTCGAGGAGCTTCCAATCCAGTAAGAGGATGAGACATACATAAATAATGATTAAGTGCATGGGAGAGGCAAAAAAGGGTGGCCTGAGATGAATTCAATATATCCATCCATAAGAGCATACATCTAGAAAGGAACTTTATTAATATATGGAGGACAGTTACCCACATGTTGGGAGGAGATTAGAAGATTAATCCCTCTATATATGGGGAAGGCATGGAATCTTTGTTGTCATTTATTTTGCTATTCTGTCTTACTAAATGTTTTTTGCTTTGGTTTGGTAAAACCAACATCTGGCTCAAAAGCTGTGGTTTTGAGTGATGCTGATCTAAACTGTGTCTGGAAATTGGGGTAGCTTTTAAGAGTCCAAAACTGAGGGGAACCTGGGCTACATTAACTGGTCTCCACAACTGTATGAGTTCAGTCAGTAGCAGTATTTGAGTATTTAATCATCACTTTTTCAGCAGCTAATATTGATCAGTTTGTGTTTTTCATAAATTAATTATCAACTATATTCTCATTTACTAAAGAGGATAAACTTTGCTATAGTAGACTGGGAGTCAGAAGAATGGGGTTCAAGTCCTAGACAGCTCATTTGATATCCCAGAGCCTTGTAAGAGGTCTACCTTGAGAGAATTATAGTTTTAGGTACCAAATGTATTTGTTTATCTTGTACTTGAAGGTGGTTATAAATGCATTTCCTTATCCGTTATGGGGATGATTAAAATTGAAGCACTAATCTCACACACTTGTGAAGAAAGCACTTTATAAATGTGTACTGTTATTAAAGGGACCAGGTGTCCCACTTTAAATGAGGTGGTAGTGGTTGTAGATAAACCTGTGCAGATGAGCTAGAACTGTCCCATGTGAATTTGCTGGACTCAACCAACTTTCATTTATGTTCTTTTTTTTTTTCTTGCTAGGCAATGGGGTTAAGTGACTTGGCCAGGGTCACACAGCAAGTAAGTGTTATGTGTCTGAGGCTGGATTTGAACTCAGGTCCTCCTGAATCCAAGGCCAGTGCTCTATCTACTGTGACACCTAGCTGCCCCTCAACTTTCATTTATTGAAGAACTTTAATTAATTTTGAATTATCATTACTACCAGGTTAATTTTGTATCATAGCCTAGGAGCAATGGAAAAGTAAATATGGATTCTAAAAGAAGATGTTGTAGCTGAAAAGAGAGGGAACCCTATGACAGCAGACACTGAAAGCAAGGGAATAGCTAATCTGGAAACCACTGAAATATCCTAACTTGTGCATTGTATATACTTAAAGCTCTGTCATATCCATATAAATGCCCTGAGAAGACCATCAGTTCTTCATCCTCCATAATTTATTTTTAGGCAATTGAGGTTAAGTGACTTGACCAGGGTCACATTGCTAGTAAGTATCAAGTGTTTGGTGTGAGGCCGGATTTGAACTCAGGTCCTCTTGACTTCAGGGCTGGTGTTCTATCCACTGAGCCACCTTGCTGCCCCCATCCTCCATAATATTAACACCGTAAAAAAGGAATACAAAATATTTTTGTTAAAGAAAGGTAAAATCAAAGCCATTTAAGTGAATTCTGAGGCCTATAGAAACATCACTTAATTCTTACCTACAAATGAACTTTTAGGATAGCTTCTCCTAAACACCTTAATTTACAAAATAACTTTTCTTGTTTAGCCTAAGGAGCTGAAAGAGGAGCCAGTGTCCAGCAACTGAATTCCTCTGCCAGGGTTTCCTAGAGCCTTTTAGAGATCATAGCATTCAGAAGTGGAAGGGCACTAATGCACTGTTAGTGGAATTGTGAATAGGACTGACTATTCTAGAAGGGCAATTTGGAATTATGTTAAGAAAATAACTTTGACCCAGAGGTTCCACTGCTAGGAATATAAGCCAAGAGTACAAAGGCAAAAAAAAAAAAAGGACCCCACTTATGCTGCATATGATTTCAGGCTTTTTTTTTTCAAATATTATTTAGGAATAATTTTTCATCTTTTTAAATTTCATTATAAGAAATGGCTCTTAAAAAAAAACCCAAAACAAACAAACAAACAAACAGAAATGGCTCTTTAGGAGGAGGAGGAATACATCAGGAAATAGAGATGATATAAAAAGAAAAAATTAATAACATTTATTTTAATTTTAAAAAATTAAAGGAATCTGAGAGATTAATCAAATCCTCTCTCTCATTTTACAGATGAAGAAACTGAGGTTATTCAATATAATAAGTAATAGAGCTAGGATTGGACTTGGGCACTCCAACATTAACACTCCTTCCACTGAATTCTGCTGTTTTTCCCTAAGTTCTGTAAGCTTAGCCATAGGAAATAGAGAGAACTGACTTTTCTCATTTTCTCTCCACTTCCAGTGCTCCCTTCTTTTTCCACACCCCTTTTCCACAATGACGAACCGGAAAACAGTCACTTTCACTTTTGTAAATATGGCATAGAGGTTAATGAAAATAAACAACTCGTCTAAGATCATAGACCTAGTAAATGGAAGAGTTAGGACTTGAACCCAGGTCTTCCAACTCCAAACCCTATAACTATACCATACTGCCATCCTCATGTTATCAACTAGTTAAAAAATAATAATCAAGACAGTGTAAGAAAGAAATGACTAAGTCAATGGATACACCTGGTTTAATTTGCTAAGCCATATGTTCCTCTTTTTGTAATTTGTGAAAGTTACAAACTTAAGAGACATTTCATTCAGTAGTAGCTGTGGTCCAAATGTGCAGACAAGTATTTGTATATGTGTCAATATAGCCAGAATGCTTTTTCCAAAAGCTTCATTACAAGAGAGCAATATTGTCACATTGTAGCCAAACCTTTTTTTAAATGTTACCTGCAGTGTAGAAAGACTATATATACTTTATTGTCTCTTAGGCCTTTATTTCTTTACATAAAAAAATGTTTAGTGAATCCCTTCCTTTAAACAATAAATTTGAGGTGGTGGGAATCTTTTGCTGATTCCAAAGTAGTATCTGGCATTTGAGTGGGTAAGTGTTCTTGTGCCTAGATTTCTCTCTTCTGTTGTAACCATATTTGAATTCAATATATCTTTTTATTTAATATTATTGATGTCTTTTAGTTTTATATCACCTGTATTTCCTGATGTATCCCTCCCCTACTGCTTCCCAGAGAGCCATTCCTTATAATAAAGAATTTTTTTTTAAAAAAGGGAGAAAACTTCAGCAAAACTAACCAATGTATCAATGTATGCAGCCATAATCCCCCACCTCTATAAAGAATGGAGGAGGAAAGTTGAGGCAGGAAGGGAGGAGTTATCTTGTCGTTTCTCTTCTTTTCTTCAAGCTAAGTCATAACTTTGGAGTATCGCAAGTCTATCAGTTTCAGCCATTTTGGTTTTTGTTATTGTTCTTTCCATTTACATTGCTGTAGTTATTGTGTATGTTGTTTTCTTGGTTCTGCTTACTTCACTTTCTATCAGTCCATATTCTAGACCCTGGCCAACTCCTTGAGCCTTAGCTTCCCTATAGAGTTTATGGGAAGCAGTGTAGGGCAAAAGAAAGATGTGGAATTTGGAGTCACTGGGCCTGGTTTCAGATCTTAGTTCTGCCGCTTATTACCTGTGTGATGTCAAGAAGGTCATATCAGCTCTCTTTACCTCAGTTCCTTCATCTGCAAATGGAGGGATTGTACTAGATATCCTGGAATGTCCAGCTCTATATCTGTGATCCTGTGAAATGGTCGTAGTAAGGGTCAAAGGAAACAATGAAAAGATTCAATGAAAACAGTCTGAACTAGGAGTCACTGAGACCTGAGTCTGCCACTTACACTCTGTGTGACCCTCAGCAAGTCACTGAACCTCAGTTTCCTCACCTGTAAAATGATGGTTTTGAACTAGCTGACCTGTAATGTCCCTTCCATTTCCTTGACTCCTAAGGTTAATTGAAATTAATCAATATATGCAAAATCCTTTGCAAACCTGACTGTCAGTTTTAATCATTTGAATTCAATGATATTAAAACGTCTTGGGCATTAGAACTTTCATATTTAGTTCATTTTCCCCAGTTTTTTCCTAGTACTAATTGCATAGTAACTATGCAAAGATGTTTTTTTAAAAGAATCCCTTTTTACCTCATCTTCCTTGATTCTTAAGTTCACTTAAAATTAATTACTTCAAAAATGTTAACTCTGTTTTCTGTTTACCTCCCTCCTCAGCCCCTGATTTATTTTTTCATCAGACAGCAAATCTTTGTAGGGGGGAAAACTACTGTGTGTTCATGTGTATACACTCAGCCCAGGGGTCCAGTTGTTAAGTATCACAGAGAAGTACTGGTAATTGCTCCACCTAGCTGCTTCTGGAACAGATGGGAAAAGAATTTAAATTGTTAACCAAACTTCTGCAAGTTCACAGTCCTTCTCCCAATACTAGCCAGGCTCTTCTACTTTCTAGAAGGAAAGGGGAGGAGGGGCTGGAAGGATTTAGCTTCAGTAACTCACTCCCCTCCCCCTCCACATGTTGCACTTTTCCATTGCTATATTCGTCTGGGGAAAGAGAATGTACATTTCCCAGCTGTAGACAAGTATGTGTTGTATTGCTGGGCTTTTGTTTTGTTTTTAAAAGAAAAGAATGTCTAAACTCATCTGAGAGTTCTCGTCTCTTAGAGATGTGGGGATTCCTAGCTCGGAAATTGTTAGCCCCTTCCCTTCCCCCTTCCAGGATGTTGCTGGAATTCTTCAGCTCCCGGACTCAGGCCCAGCAAATGCCTTCTGGGAGGCCTCATTCAAGCAAGTTTCAGTTTTTCTCATTCCAACGCAATCTCCAAATCTGTGGCCCATCAGGCTGTAAATCCCTGCGATCCCTCTGATTAGCTGGTTAGTAAGTTATCTATAATTCAGGTCTTAGGGTGTCCAAAGAGGTCAACCTGCTTCCCTCAATTCCCATATTATACTCTTGGTTCTCTATAAAGAACACTTTTAAACTTTTATTGTCCAGATGTTGAATGCCGTGGAAAATATATTCCATTTATTTAAAAAATGGCTGCTATAAAAATACACATCCCCAGAGCAAGCTTCTAATACCTAAAGCCATGTTGATAATAATATTGCAATAATGTAACAGTATACACACACATGTGTTATATACATATACAGATATATACATACATGTAATCTATATATAGGAACACCATCTATGTATGTATATGTGTATAGCTAGATATAGATCTATATTTCTAGGTTGTATTCCTCTTGCACAAGTCTACAATAGAAAATGACTATCCTGGACAGTAGGTGCTGTATATTGAAGAACTCAAAGAGATACAAGGTGGGGGTTGGGAGGTGAAGAACCGAGGAGACCAAATGGTAAGCAAAGCAGTCTCTCTGAATCTGACCTGCCTTTGCCTACACCTCTGCTCTTCCAGGATGAGCTAGCCACGATGAAAAGTTGTTGGAAGTTCCTGTCAAGGGCTTGACACAGAATAGAAAAGGACTGGTTTTAAGTGGTTTCGGTTCACACTAGATCCTGAGACTATGCCCTACGCCATGAGTCCTATATTCTCTACCCAATGACCAGCCTTGCTGGATCATTTGTGAACTATATTGTATTAACTATGCTCTTTTGCTTGCATGGAGGGAGAGAAGTCAGGGGCACTCAGTAAGCCAAGAACTGCTGGATTTGGAATGGCTTATGTATTGCCTGGAAAATTTCTGTGTCTGGGAGAGGCTACAGGAGCAATAGATGTTCTATTATTGGTTTTGTTGATTCAGTGCCAAGAGAGCACTATATGCAGCTAAACATGTTTTGTCTGTTTCTGTGAGGTAACTCCATTATGCTAAGGTCAGGTATCTAGGGCTAAATGAAATATTGGAAGTCGCAGGAGGATGGAGATTTAGAGTTAATCACATGCCCTAGATCATGAGTTGGCATGGTCACTAAGAGAGGTGGGTTTGGGAACAGAAGGTCATCCATTCTCTGAAAACCACAAAGAGCTTGGCATTTTTCCTAGTAGGACAGAGTGCCTTAACCACAAGAGTGAGCATGTAATAACTGAGCTTCTGGTTTTTCTCAGTGAGTAAGATCAGGTTAGTGGCTAGCAGTGCCACCTGGTGGTTAATTATACTTCCCAACTTAGGTCCTATTGTAATGCTTATCAGAATATGAAGGAAATTAGTTCTTAAGGTTTATCTATGCAAGTGGAATACCAGTTCTGGAAGATTGCCAAGTACCTAATAATAATAATAATAATAATAATAATAATAATAATAATAATAATAATAATAACAACAACTAGTAGTCATATAGAGATTTAAGGTTTATACAGTCCTTTGCAAATATTACCTCATTTTATCCTCACAACAACCCTGAGAGACAGGTACTGTTATTATCTCCATTTTACAGACAAGGAAACTGAGGCAGCCATAGATTAAGTGACTTGCCCAGTGTCAAACTGCTAGTAAGTGTTTGAAGCTGGATTTGAACTCAAGTCTTTCTGACTCCAGGTCCAGTGCTCTGTGCAACCTAGGTGCCTCACTGCTAAGATATAGAAGGGTTGAAATCTATTTTGGTGGAGGAGTGTCTACAATGAGGAAATAGAGATAATAGATAGATCTAGGTAACATATGTATAATGTATTTATGCATCTGTTTCTAATCCATTTATAGATTTGTGATCTTATCAATGTGGGTTCTGCCTTCAATGATGCAGGTCATAACACATCTATACTTTCAATCAAGAGCCCAATCAATCAACAATCATTTATCAAGAACCTACTATGTGCCAGGCATGGTGCTGGGGACAAAAAAGTAAAATTGAAACTCTGCCTTCAAAGCAGAAACAGCATATAAATGTAGAAATAAATACAAAATATAGACAAAGTAAACAAGAAACACTTGAGGAAGGGGTGTCCACAGGGCTGACCAGGCAAGTCCTTCTATAAGAATTGATATCTAACCTTCAAAGGGAAATTGAGGATTCTAAATCACAGAAATGAGAAGGGAATGCATTTCAGATGTGGGGGGACAATCTGTGCAAAGGGGCAGAGATAGGAGACTGAATACCATGTGTGAGGAACAGCAACTAGGCCAGCTGAAAAGCTGGAGAGATCAATTTCAGCTAAGTTGAAGGAGTGTGCTAGAAAGCAGCTCTCACACCTGCTGGTAAGAATCCCAGGTGAGCACATACACCTCAGAAATTAGCCCTACATTACAAATGAGGGCTTGATTATCTAGACTGATTTTCCTGTTGATTGTCTAGACTTAAGAAAAGGATAGAAAAAATGTTAATTATGCATATAAAACTGAAAAGTATCTGCATATGGGGGGGGGAGCAAAGAGATGGTTGTTAAACCTTTATCGGCATACCCAGTGCTGGTTGAGTGACAAGGTCAGAAGAGGTTGAGATGTGTGTGAGGGAAGAGGAAGTAGAGGCCATGAGTATAGACAGCTTTTCCTAGGAATTTGGCTGTAAAGGGAGAAGAGATATAGAATGACTATTGGAGGGGATTGTGGACTGAGTAAACGAGTTGTGGTACATTAATATAAGGGAATATTCTTGTGTTGTAAAATTATGAATGTGACAAATACAGAAAAATACAATGTGAAGCAGAGCCAGAGAAACATTTTAGAGTTATGATAGCAATGTAAATGGAAAGAACAGCAACAACTGAATGTTGTGAAATAATGACCAAGCTTGGTTTCAGAGAAGAGATATAAAAAGTCAGCTCCTTCCCTCCCTTTTTTAAGACAAAGACTATTGTGCATGTGGATCACTGCATATAATATTACTTTTTCTTGTTAGTTTTCCTGAGTTGTTTTTTTTCCCCCTCTTTTTAAATTTTGTATAATAAGGGATGCTGTCTGGGAAGAGATGGGAAGGGCACCACTGGGAAATGTAGGTGATGTAAAAACAAAAGATCAATAAAATTTCATTAAAAGAATGAGATTCTACCTGAATCTTGTTCCATGGGGTGCCTGAGACTCGAAGAGGCTGACTCATTTCCATCACCCACCTTGCCCTGTGGCAGGCAAGGGGTAGGGGTAGTGATGGGGTTATTTTCTGTTTCTTCCTTTTATGAGCACTCGTGTCTGCTCTGAGAACATCAGTCTTAAGATTCTCTCTTTGTTCCTATTCTATGGCATGTCTTCTACTGGGATAACTACTCCTTTTCCAAAAGAGAGAGACTTTAAAGGTGTTTCTACCTTGGACATGAAGTTCATAAGTCATGCACCTTCTCTATCCCTATCTCTTCTCTTCTTCCTACCTCAAACCTCACCATCCACTTCTTAGATGGAAATAAACCTCTAATCCAGATACAAGTATTCTTCTTATACCTGAATCCATGCCCTGAGGGCACCTCCTCTCAGGATTTATATTCTATTTGACCTTGTTCCCCTAAAGGTACTAATTTCTGTAAGCCTTGAGTACATATTACCTGCTGACATGATGATAATAATGATGAAGCTGATAACCCTAATAATGTCTTGCATGACTATAGCCCTTTAGAACTTAGCACTTTTAAGCAACAAATCTCATCTGATATACATAGCAACTTTGTGAGCTATTATTATCCTCATTTTATCAATGAGGAAACTAAGGCCAATATAGATTAAGTAATTTGTCCAAGCTCACATAGCTAATAAGTGGTAGAATAGGTCTTCTGGCTTCTACTATTGGACTCTTTTTCTGTTGTTTTGGGTTTCAACTCGATACTGCATTCTCTTACTGCCACTGTCTGTTGGAGTCCTTTCCCATGCCCAATGGCTGCCTTCCCAATTATCCCACTGTTGTGAAGCATCCTTCCAAACCCCTAGGCTTATAATCTTGGAGTCTTTTTCTCCTTGACTCTCCCATCTCTTTCCCACCTATTTTCCCTGATCCTTTAGTGACTGAGCCACTTTACCTATTTGGTTCTGTAGACAACACTGTCAGGACTTTTGTCTTCAATTTGTACCACAGTAATTTTTATTTATGGATTTATAGAGGTGCTTGTGGAGAAATCACTTGGTATTCTTGTTATGGTCTCTTTACAAATGTTTATATTCTGGCATAGCTTGCATTTGTAACTTCCAGCCTTTCCAAAGAGGAGGCAGTGCAAGATGGTGGAAAGAGCATTGGATTTGTAGTCAAAGAGAGTTTTATATTACTTATTACCTGAGCGACCTTGGAAAAAGCCACTTGAGGTTTTGATTTCCACATCCATAAAATGAGGCAGTGGTTTCTAAAATGCTAAATGGTTGCTAAGGTGCTCTTTAATTCTGAATCTTATGATCTGGGTTCAAGTCCTGTTATACTTCATCTCTCTGAGCCTCAGTTTCTTGATCTATAAAATGGGAATAATACCTGTTGTTTCAAATGCTCTCATGGAAATGCTGAAGGTGAAAGTGAGGCAAAGGAAAGGGATGCTACATGTAGGCATGTAGACCCTGAAAATCTCTTTGTTCTTAAAAAGACTTCTTGCTTTGAGTTTTGGGGGACCTAGGAGGGCAAAAGACAGAGAGACAGCCATGACACCCTTTCACCCACATTAGTCACAAAGAGTGGTCTGCCAGTATGCTCAGAACAACATTTTCAGGCCAGGAAAATATGATAGAGCTGAATCAGCTAGTAAGACAGTGGGAGGACAGGGGGCAGCTAGGTGGTGCAGTGGATAGAGCTCTGGCCCTGGATTCAGTAGGACCTGAGTTCAAATCCAGCCTCAGACACATCACACTAGCTGTGTGACCCTGGGCACCTCACTTAACCCCATTGATTAGCCAAAAAAAAAAAAAGACAGTGGGAGGACAAACCTTACCCTTCACAACTTTTCCTTGCCCCAGTTAACTGAGGCCCCTGACTTCTGAAAAGAGTCCCCAGTTTTATAACTTCTGCTCCAAATCTATTCACCACTTAGGGAAAATAGAAAGCACAGCACAAGTAGGTTTTCTGTTTCATGAAGAGGTCAGGAGGGTGGATGGTTGGTGATCAAGCCAAGCACTCAATGGAATAGATCTTAACAAGTATATCATTCATTGCCTTTGTACAATAAAAGTGTTTGTTGACAGGGTGTGAATTGTTTATGGAACAGGAAATCTAGAGACTCAGTGGCATTGAAAGGAATCTTCCAAACACAGGGTATGGGGGTGAGCCAAATTGAAATCTGCATGATTTAAAATTATCAGAGCAAAGTTCCATTTTCATTCCCTTACATTAATAAAGGAATTATTCAGGTAGTGAGAGGGGGAAGAGAGTAAGAGCTCACAAGCAAGCATCCTCTGGTAAGCAGTTATGTAGCATTGGGAAATTGGGTATACAGGCAGCGAGCATCCTCTGACGTAGCCATTGGTCTAGTGGCACTCCCTGTCTGGTGAATTTATTAACTAATTGACAGCCCACTTTTCAGTAGGTTGCAGAAAGTTTGACAATGAGTCATGTGTGGATAGAAATATCCTCAGTGGCACTGCCAGGAGTACTTCTCGTCCATACCTCCCATCATGCTCACGATGCCTACTTCAGAAAGTTGTTGAACTTAAAGAACTCCATAAGTGTGAGCCATTATTATTGATACTAGAAATCAATGTCTATTGAATCCTACAAGTAAGATCTGGCCCATTCTTATGTGGATATAAGGCAAATGCTAGGGCTAGGTCTCTTCAAAAAGGAAAAGCTGGAGAGACGATTGAGTAGAGAAAAACCCTCTGCCCAGTCCCTGACTCTTAGCATATTTAACCCTGCCGAGTCACATTTAATAGGAATGCCTCCTCACGTCCTTGTCATAGCCAAGCACGTATTCATTGGATTTAAAGCTGGAATGGACCTCAGAGGTCATCGAGGTCTCATTTTACAGATGAGGAAACTGAGGAGCAGAGAAGTTTGGTGACCTGCCTAAAGTCACAGAAGGAGTAAACAGCAGAGCTAGGAATCAAACCCAGACCTTCCCCCTCCAATTCCAGGGCTGTTTTCACTATGCTACACTTCCTCTCAGTGACCAATTCTAGAGAAAAGGGTGTGCTGGTGCAGTGATTATCTTGGTTTTTTTTCAGCCTCGATGCCATGCACGAATTTAGCGGTATCATCCTAGTTCAAAAGATTTCAAACTAGAGAGGGCCTCAGAGGTCAACTAGTCCAGCTGCAGGTGGAGGCCAGAGAAAGGAGATTGCTTGTTTAAGTTCACAGGGCAGAGATAGAATTCATTAAGTTTGCAAAACTGAGATGGGGAGAAAATCTGGAACTCAAAATCTTGTGGAAGTGAATGTTGGAAACTAAAAATAAATTAATTAATAAAAAAAAGTTTGCAAAATTGGAATTCAAAAATAAGGTCCTTGGGACTGCAAACCTAGTGCTTTTTCCATAACTCTAGGAGACAGGTGACCATCCCAGACTCTCACATGTATTCCTTATGTATTCTTGTTTGTATTATGTATGTAATATGCATTATTCTTGGGCTTTTGTCTCCTCAGATAATTCCAAAGGCATGTTTTGATGTAACTGTGGCATTATATGTGCTTACCAAATTACTGTGGTGTATTATAAAAGGCTGTGGAATCATAAAAGTTAGATTAAAATCCTGGCTCTACCACTAACTACCTCCATGACAGGAAGTAACAGTTCTTTGAGAGAGAATGGAAAGGTCTCCATTAGGAAATGCAGGTGATATAAAATCAAAATTTTAATGAAAATTTATTTGTTAAAAATAAGAGTCCACCTGAATCTTTTCCATTATTAGAGAGCTGTAACTGCTGATAAATTTCACCTTATTGCATTGAACCAGACAGTAACTCCTTACATCTTTCACCCCTTGCTCCCAGTTCTCTCCAGGGCAAAGCAGAATAAGTTTAATTTCTGTTCCATGTAGTGAGTCTTTAAATATTTGAAGACTACCATATTCTCCCTATCTCTTCTGCAGGCTGAATACTCCCAGTTTCATCAAAACATGCCCACTTACCAGTCTGGTGCCCTCTTCTGGATCTACTTCAGCTTGTTAGTCCTTTCTAAAACATGGAACCCCAAGCTGGACACAGTACTCCAGAGGTGGTCTGACCAGGACAGATTACAATGAAGAGTCAACAATTGTTGGTGAAATATTTCCCTTGTTCTGCACACTATGTTTCTATTACTGAAGCCTAAGATAACAGGTTTTTTTTTATGAGTATGTCACACTATTAACTAAAATATTTTAGTGAATCCACTAAAAACTCTGGATTTTTTTTCATAGTATTGTTTAGTTACATCTTCCCTAGCCTGTACTCATGCAAGTGATTTTTTGAACTGTAGGTAGGACTTTATGTTTATGCCTATACATTTCATTTTATTAGATGTTGACCATAATTCTAGTTCACATAGACCTTTTAAGGGTAGCCTAGTGGTTTATTACTATCTCTTCATTTATCTTGGGTTTTTAATTCTCTATTTACTGTTTTCATTCCATCCTTGATAGAGAAAACAGGAGCAAAATATGAATTGAGCAGTTCTGTCTTTCTTATGTTATCCTATGATTATCCCATTCACTCCAGCAATATTTAATCTGTCAGATCATTCAACAAGCATTTGTTAAGCACTTACTCTGCCCCTGGTATTGTGCTTAGCACTACGAATACAAGGAAAGGCAATAATAGCTCTCAGGGAGCTTACATTCTAATGGAGGACAACAGGCAAATAACCATGGGAAGTAATCTTCCTTTCATTTGCAACACAGCTAAAAAAAAATCTCTACAATAACCTAGTTTTCATTATCTTTAGTATTCATTGCCAGCCCCAAGCTCTTTCTGAGCTTTAGAATTCCTGTCACTATTTTTAAAGGTTTCTGCACAGACCTTTTCTGCAGGAAAAAAGAACTCTGTCTTATCTAGAAGCTTCTGAACACACTGATCAATACCAGTTTACATTTCTTCCTGATCAATACAATTGAGAGTCTTGGCTCACCATTTTAGGCAAAACAAGCCTGAAAGATGCTTCCAGCTCTTTCTCTAAAGTACTGATACAATTCCTTGGGTTTCCAATCCTGTAGGGAGAAGCATGGCTTGTTCACAAAATCCTACTCCAATACCTCATTGTGGCGGAGGTGACTTTAGGTTCTCCAAGGCTATGCTGGTACACACAAACTGATAGATTCTATTGTGCTGGGAAGGCTTCAAGTATAGTCCCAACAACAACAGACTATATTTTATGAGGACTGGCCTACCTAAGGATGGACAGGCTTATCACTGGTAGCTTGAATGCTAAGCAATGAATTCTTTGGTCATGACAATCAGGAACTAGAGAAAAATATAAAATTATTCCTAATTCTTGTACTTTTACAGTGATACTGTCAGAATGATAGAAAAAGTTGTTGCATGATTTTTAGACCACCTATAAATATTAACTTAGCTATAGATACTCTAAATATATGATCCTTGTCCAGTGACCAATGAGGGCAAACACTACTAGAAAAACTAAATCCTATCAGTCTTAACATTTTGACTACAAATGAAATTAGAAAATAAAACACAATTACAGTTAAACTGAAGGATGGCTTACAAGTTCTTCTTGGTGAAGAAAAAAAAGGAGTTGAGATATGGGTTTACCTAAAAGCATCCAAAAGCAACCAAAAAGTATTTGGTGAGATATCTAGAGGCAGCTAGGTGGAGCAGTGGATAGAATGTTGGGCCTGGAGTTAAGAATACCTGAGTTCAAATCCAGTCTCAGAAACTTACTAGCTGTGTGACCCCAGCAAGTCACTTTGCCTCTGTCTGCCTCTGTTTCCTCATCTGTAATATGGGGACAATAATAGTACCTACTCTCCTGGGGGTTGTTATGTGGATAAAATGAATAAATATTTTTAAAGTGTTTTGTATACCTTAAAGTGCTATGAAAATTCTAGCTATCATTGTTAATATTATTGTTATTATTATGGGTCATTTTGCCATCTTGTATTGCTGGGTTCATGATAAGCTTTGCTAAAAAATGACCATGAAAATAACTGCAGCTTGCTACTTAACCATCCCAAAAGAAAGGTGGTGGTCTCAAGGGGCAAAATGAGTTAGGTATTATTTGAACATAGCTACTGTTGAAATTTGTTTTTCTTGACAGTTTATTACAAGGGTTTTGTTTTTGTTCATGTTTTTTAATGGTGGGGAAGGGGGGTGGGAGGGAGAGGAAATTGCTTTTTGTTTATTAAAAAAAAGAAAGTTTAATATTTTTAAAAAGATAATAATTTCAGCTTCTGTACCATTATCTATTGCTAGCATTTACATGACACTTTAAGCTTAGCAAAACACTTTATATATATACTATAAGACCCAAGGAATTCAATGAAAAGGTGGACATAGGAGAGGGTGGTGAAAAATACATTAGAAAATATGGCTTAGGCTTAGGATTCAGAATCAAAACAGACCAAAAGCTGTAGAATATGAAAAAGCTTCATGTCTATATGTCTTGAATGTGCTCTTCAAGAAAATCAGATGCCTGGAAATTGGGAGCACCAAATAACATGGGGACATACACATGCACACAAAGATTATATTTTAACGGATAAGGAACAGCTAGTTACTCATATACGAATTACTTCTGAATCAATTATCTACGTACAGATACTGCCTCATGGGAGCAAATATAAAAATCAATACCAAATTAGAGGAAAAAACAAAAACGAGGAGCAAGGAGAGTATATAATGGAGAAGTACATGATGGCAAGAGCAGGCTGCAACACATTATCAATGAAGGATTATCCAGCAGTGTCATAAAGACCATTATCAGAGAGACATATGACCTGAAATAAGTATGAGCTGGTCACGTAGTAAAAGTGAGGAAGAAATGATGAACAGCCCATATACTCTATTAGTATGCATCTACACAATGTCAAGAAATCTAGAGGAAGGCCCCCAGAACATTGGGTGGAATCTCTGTGGAGAATTTATGGGAAGACATGGACCCACAGGATGAGGAGAGATGGATAGGTTGTACTCTGGAAAAAGAATTCACGTTTATGAGTTCATAGATCTGTTGAAGTGTCAATATATTCCTTGAGAACTGTGCCACTCCTTTGCATTCATTATCAGCTACCTCTCTCTCTCTTTTTTGTCTATACATTTCTTTTTCTTTTCTTTCTTTTTTTTTTTTAAAGGCAACTGGGATTAAGTGATTTGCCCAGGGTCACACAGCTAGTAAGTGTCAAATGTTTGGTCTGAGGCCAGATTTGAACTCAGGTCCTTCTGACTTCAGGGCCGGTGCTCTATCCACTGTACCACCTAGCTGCCCCTGTCTATACATTTCTTTAAAAAAAATTAATTGTTTGACCAGTTCCCTGTACATCTATATTGGTTTCTTTAGTCAAGATCCCTCTTTTCTTCCTTATTTATGTTTGTTTCGTTGGAATTTCTTTTGTGAGAGTATCCCAACCTGCTTATTTTTCAGAAAAAGAAACAAGCCTAGAGAGGTTAATGACTTGCCCACAATTAGAAAATCTGTGTGGCATAGTGGAAAGTATGTTAAACCTGGACTAAGGTTTTGAATCCTTCATCATGTACTTTCTAGCTGTATGAATATGGTCAAGTTACCTAATTTCTCTGAGCCTCAGTTTCCTCTTCTGTAAAGTTTGGATAATAACACTTCTACTGCTATCTTGTAGGATTATTGTGAGAAAAGCAATTTTTAAGCCTTAACATAACTTCTGTTAAAGTTATTAATGTAAGTAAGCAAGGAAGCAATTTTGATTTGTTTGAACCATAGTTCTGCTACTTATTAGTTATGTCACCTTGTAGAAGTCATTTCACCTCTAAGTGATCTCTAAGTTCCCTTGCAGGTCTCAATACAGTACTATGATTGTTATGATGTCTTTGACCAGGGTCCAGGTCCTAGGGAGCCTAGTCCTGGCTTGACACCAACTCAGAGTGAGGAGAAATGACATCCTGAGTGTTTTCAGGGATCTTTGCCAGGTTAGCACATTCTAAAGCCAAAAGGCTTGGTGGTTACTGTGTGGGAACAGAAGGGGCCTAGAGAAGTTATAAGTTGACAGCCAGTATTATGATAATAGCTCATGTTTCTACAGTACTTTATGACTTACAAGATTCTTTATACATAGGACTCAACCGATCCTTACAATAATATACTGAAGGAGATGATGTATGTATTATTAACTGAGGCTCGAAGAGGGCAGGTCACTTGCCTTTGTCACTCAGCTAATGATTGTCAAACCCAGATTTTCTGACTCTAAGTCCACTCCATCTCTCATCAAGAGGCATCTGGGAATAAGTTTTCCAATACGAAAAATCCCATTTGCCCTGCTTCAACAGGAAGATTGTCACAAATGGTAATGAAAGAGAGAATTGATATTTTTTTTCTTGGTTTGTTCTCAGGGAGAGAGGGACTTGTTGCTGTTAGCCTGTCTGCAGCTACTGCCCCTTGCATGTTTTCCTCAACTGACTGCAGCCACTGGGCAAATACAAGGTCCTGAGACCACTTGTTCCATCACCAGGAATAATAAAAGAGGGTCAAAGGTCAAGTAGCCTCTGTCCTAGGAGCTTAGGGGTATTGTCTTTTAAATGTGGGCATCTCAAAGAGGTTGTTCTCTGCCCTCTTTCCTTCTTTTCTTTCTTATTCTCTCTTCTCTTTCCCCTCCTTCTTTCCTATTCCCCTCTTTTCTCCCTCCCTCCCCCAACTCTAGCCCTCAGTAATCATGCATTCTTAGGTCTTAAGTTATCACTTCTACATAGATTTTCTCTGTATCTATAAATCTGGTTCTGTCTCCTCTCTGACCTTCAGATTTATATCTCCACCCCTTGTCATTTATCTCTACTTGGTTGTCTGAACTAAACCTCATTCCCTCCTCTTCAAAACAGGTCCTCTTCCTCTTCTATTTCCCCCTTCCTTTAAGCTTCCATATTTTTATCAAAATGGCAGCACCATCCTCCAGGTAACCCAGGCTCCAAAATCTCAGATTCAACATTGATACGTGTATCAAATTAGTCATCCTGTCCTGTTGACTTGGAGAAAGCTTAGCTAGATAGCATTCATCTGCAAGATGTCTCTTGGTTTTAGTAGACTACAAACTGATATTAGCTAATAGATCAATAGTTTGCTGGATCTCTGATTTTATTGGCATGGGTTTTGACTTCAAAAATTGCAATCCAATTGGTGTGTCTTTTTATCTTATACTACTTTTGTCCATGTCCTCTCATAAATGCTTCACAGGGGGTCAACCCATTGTAGTGGAGGCCTTCTGCCAGACCTCTTGATATTCTATAGGTTACCAAGGGAGCACATCGGGTAAGCAAGCATTTTTTTAAGTACCTGCTATGTGCAAAGCTCCGTGCTAGGCATTTAGGCCCTGGAGATTTAAATGCATAAAGTGAAATAATTGCTCTTGAATTTACAATCTGTGTGTGTGTGTGTGTGTGTGTGTGTGTGTGTGTACGTACATGCACAGGCACCCTCAGATAGGAGGGCAACATGTATGTATATAAGTGTATGCAGAAAAAAAACATATACAAAGTAAATACCACCCAAAGGCAGTTAAATACAAAATAGTAAAAAAGGACCCTAGCAATGTTTTGTGTAGAAGGTGGTGTGTGATTATGTCTTGAAAGAAGTGAGGGATTCTATGAGGCTAAGCTGAGGATTCCAAAATTGGAAGAGAGTCAGTGCAAAGTCACAGAGATGTGAGATGGACTATTGTCTATGACAAAGAGAGTGAAGACCAGTTTGGCTGGAGTGCAGGGTGTGGAGAGAGGAATGATGCATAATGAAGCTGGAAATATAGGCTGGGACCCAGGTTGTGAAGTCTGATCCTTTCTATCTGATCCTTAGCCTTCACTACATGACTAATAACAATTCCTTTTTCAGTCATATATCTCTTTGATGATGTCTTTGACATCATTTCTGATGGGCAAGTCTTCGGTGGCAACATGCTGCAATCTATCCATGTCAACCATGTGTTTGTTTCTGTTTTGCCCTTTGAATGATCACAAAGGTAACTCTTTAATAATTGTCATAGTCTATGATTTGTCAGCAATATAGAATTATTAGAAGAATATTGGTGTTAAAAAAGATGTTTTGGAGAAAAGCTTGACATCATTAAAACTACTGTGAAATTTCTCAAATGTAATCTGGCCCAGTCTCTTGTTGCTTAATTTTGGGCCCAGTTCATTGTCCACTTACAGTATCAATCTAATATAGAGAGATAGACAAATATATATGTATATATTCATGTATAGATGTTTATATGTATGTATGTATTATATAATTTTTTTCAGATGTATACTATATATAATGCTATATATGCCACACACATATATAAACATGTATGGGTGTACAGATAAAGATATAGATATAGATAGATACAGGGCAGCTAGGTGGCATAGTGGATAGAGTGCTGGGCCGAGAGTCAGGAAACTCATCTTCCTGAGTTCATATCTGGCCTCAGACACTTACTAACTGTGTGACTGTTGGCAAATCACTTAACCCTGTTTGCTTCTGTCTCCTCATTTATAAAATGAGCTAGAGAAGGAAATAGCAAACTACTCTAGTATCTTTGTCAAGAAAATCCCAAAAGGGGTCACAGTCGGACTATTCTGTCTACAATCCATGACTAAAATGACTAAACAATAAGAAATACATATATAAACATATACATAAACAAACACATACGACACACACACATACACACACACACACTCATTGGGTCACCCACCCAGCAACATATCATAGTCTAGACAATTCCTTTCATTTGTTGTTTCCTGTGTGCATATTTACACTGAACTCTTTTAAGTGATTGTGGTTCTCATTTAGGTTCTTTTGAAATGTTCCAGGGATGGTTCCAATAGACATAGAGTCACCTAAACATGGGGACAATCTAGATGACTTCATCATTAATAGGGAACCCCTCTTCCTTCTGTAATGCAGAACATTATTTTGCCATTTAGGTAGTAGGGCCCTTTAAGCCATGGAAAGCAAAAGTTGGTGCTTAATCTTGCCCCAGACCTTTTTCCTCCTAAATCTAAACAATAGTGAAATGTACTCTCGCATAGCTCAGCATAGCCCATACCTCCAACGCAAATGGATAAGAAAGCTTGCAATATAATTGCTTTAGATAATTATGTTTATACCAGAGACCAGGACACCTAGTCTGGTTTGTGTGATCTCTGACCCGTAATAATGGGGTGCTTGGGTGCTTATGCTTGTACTTGTGCCCCAATTTCTCCCTAGTCTCAGAAACACTGTCTCTACCAACCATTCCCCAGCTCAAGGACACTGTGCCTAGCAGTTATTCATGCATGGGCCTCAGCATGACCCTTATCTCTCTCCCTGGTACAGTTACACAGAGCTGGGCTGCTCAGGCCCCAGCCCTCAGATCATGTCTCTGGAAGCCTCCCAATTCCTCAGTAAGTTCCTGTGTTGTGAGAAAGCTTTGCCTTGTTGCACAGCATTCTCTCATCAAGACAGAGGGAGAGGGGTGTCCTTGACCAGCCCAAGAACTCTTCCTCTTGCCAGACTTCAAAGATCCATCCCCCTCCCTGTCCTGTATACTCCCTGTACTTTCCCATCCATAGCCCCCCAAAGACACTTGCATCTTTGGATTACCTCATCAGTGTTCCTTGCATTTCTTTCCCATGCTCTTTTCTATATAAACCCTAGCTCGACCCCTGATGGTGGCTGCTTGATTTGGATGTGCATACCCCTTGCAGCCGCATGCTAATAAATCCACATCTTAAATTATGTCTGGGTTTCACTCGCTGATTTCTCGGTACAACACTTCCTCCTCCTTTTGAGCTCTGAACAGGACATCACCCATGACAGTGGCAAATGATTTCAGTGAGTGTATGTTTCCCTGTTTTGTGACCTGCTTGATACTAATAATCTGAGAGTTATCAAACAGAGTTTTATTTCTGTTATGGAATATTTATTGTAATCTTATATTATTTTAAGATATGCCTGGAAGATGTTTTGTCAGAGGAGAGCCTTTAGGGCATCAATTTGTTCTACCAAATCAAATGCTTTCTAAAGTCAACAAAACACAAGCACAATGAGATTGTGCTCTTTTCAGTCGTGTGACTATAATAGCTTATTGTATCACATTTGTGAAAGTCTGTCTATTTTCTTCTCATACTTGTACTAAGGATACTCTCAATATGAGTGTAGATTATTCTCATATTTTCCTTGAGCCTTAGTTTTGTCATCTGTAAAATGAGGGTCATGATACCTATAATATCTACCTCTGACGGTTGCTGTGATGCTTAAATAATATAATGTATGTAAAGCAATTTGTGTACTTTAAAGCACTACATAAATGTCATTACTATTTTTGGGGGTCACTTTTTTCAGTAGCCATAACTTTTGTATGTGTGTGTGTTTGTTTTTAAAACACTTAGTATCCCCCTTTTCTTTCAAATATCTTGATAATATCTGTGTCCTAAAAATATGGTACCTCTAGAACCTCTAAACTTCCTCTATGTATACTTGATCTAATCCCAGTTTATTTTCTTTACTGCCATATCTACTTCCTCATGTAGCACATGGGGACTGTGATCTCATAGCCTAAATATGGTTCCACTATCATAATGATATGATAGAAGTGGTTATAAAAATCTTTATAGTTATTTTCCATTTTTTTCTGTTTGTCTTTTCACTTTCCTCCTTCAGTGCCCTCAGGATGAAATGGCTTAAGTGGGTCGCATACCAAAGTTTCTTTCTTTTTTTTTTTTTAAGGCAATTGGGGTTAAGTGACTTGCCTGGGGTCCCACAACTAGTAAGTGTCAAGTGTTTGATCTGAGGCTGGATTTGAACTCAGGTCCTACTGACTTCAGGGCCGCTACTCTACCCACTGTGCCACCTAGCTGCCCCCCAAACTTTCTTTAGACTTACTTTTCCTTCCACTACTTCTTGCTATTCTATAACACCATTCATAATCTTCTTCCATAAGATTTTAAAACAAGTTTATGTTCTAAATTTATTTTTCCATTAACTTTCATATCTCTCCCCTTGACCAGGTAATCAAGTATTTGCTGGCTGAGGTGACTCATAGTTTCTTTTGGTCCTTTTATTCTGGCAACTAATTTATGTCAGTTAAACTTCCATAGGAAATGGTGATCCCCTCTGTTGACATTTATTTGTTCTTTTATCTATGTCTCATTTTTTGGTACTAATTGCTTGTTTTAATTAGATCAAATTGATCCCACCTCAATTACATACAATATACTCTCATTTTTATTCTCTCCTTAAATTTGGCATTGAATTTTGATACAGAAATCACTGTCATACAAAATAACATGATAAGTGTGTAAGAAAAGTACAAACCAAGTATGATTTGGGAGAAAAAATCATTACTTACAAGGAGATCAGGCAAAGCTTTCTAGAACAGATAATATTTGACTTGGGCTTTTCAAGGTAGGCAAAAATACATTATAAATATTTTGTATTATAGTGATTTCTGTATGTGTCCCATATAGGGACAGGTTGGAGCCAACTCAAACTGTTTCTTAGGCTGATTGTTAAATTTTCAGTGTGAACTTTTATACCTCAGAAATTGATTAACACTATGAATAGGGCTTGGTTAACTTTTTGTTGATTTTCAAGTCCTAAGAAAACAATGGAGGAAATATAACTAATATAGATTAAACATAAAAGGTATGATGTGTACATTTTTTAAAAGAGCCAGTTGTTAGACATTTACCGGCATACCTTTGACTATTTCCTATTAGATTTTCCCCTGTCTTGGACTGGAGAACAAGGCAGCCATCCCATTTTATCAGACCTACCCTTTACCTCAACTCCCTCCTTCTTATAGAGGTCAAGACTCTTCCAACTCCAGCCAATTCTTTTTTTTTTTTTACAGAATGTCAAAACTGAGAAGAACCATAAAGTCAAAACTAGTCAGAACTACTAGATTGTAAGTACCATGAGGGCAGAAATAGAGTCTTATCTAAACTTTTAATCTCCTTTAAGCACCTAGCACAGGCCTATGTACATGTTAGGTTCTTCATTTTTTTTTCCTTTTTTTTTATTAATTTATTTTGATTTATCAACATATTGAGTTAAAAATTTTCGTTCTTCATTTGAATTTGAATTTTGAATTGAAGTGATCCTCCAGCCCTTTCTTGAATAGCCCTAGTAATGAAGAACTCCTTAGCCTATCCTAAGGAAAACTTCTCTGTTCTGGGACAATTAGAATCATTGGATTTCTTCCTTAGATTGAGCTAAAGTCTATCATCCTGTGTCTTCAATGTATTACTGCTGGTTCTGCCCTCTGGGGCCTAGCAATACAAATCTCATCCCTCTTTCACTTGATATCCCTTCAGAGAGCTGGAAGACAGCAATACTGTCCTGGTATTATCACAAGTTATCCAGAATGATCAGAGCAAGGAGAGCAGGCCAAGGGTTATTAACTGAGAATTGAATTCTAGCCATTAGAGTAGGGAAAAAGTGATAAAAGTTTAAAAATTTCCCCTTGTTTTAAAGCCAGTCAAGCGTCTTCTCTCTTTCCTACAACTGGGAAATCTGCCAATGGCAAAATGAAATTGCTGAGCCCAAATTTCTCTTGGCAGCCAATCTATCCATTCCTCCTATCGGGCTGGAGAACAAGGCAGCAGTCCCATTTCATCAGACCTGCCCTTTACCTCAACTCCCTCCTTCTTATAGAGGTGAGGTCTTTTCTTACTCCAACCTACTTCCTTCCTTCCTTCCTTCCTTCCTTCCTTCCTTCCTTCCTTCCTTCCTTCCTTCCTTCCTTCCTTCCTTCCTACCTTCCTTCCTTCCTTCCTACCTTCCTTCCTACCTTCCTTCCTTCCTTCCTTCCTTCCTTCCTTCCTTCCTTCCTTCCTTCCTTCCTTCCTACCTTCCTTCCTTCCTTCCTTCCTTCCTTCCTTCCTTCCTTCCTTCCTTCCTTCCTTCCTTCCTTCCTTCCTTCCTTCCTTTCTTCCTTCTTAGAATTGGGAGAAACCATAAAGTAAAAACCCCTCATTTACAGATAAGGAAATTGAGGAAACATTTCCCTAGCAAGGGGAAATGGCCTGCCCAAGGTTACACTCCTTCTCATAGCACTGTATCCCAAGCACAACTGGCTCCCTGAAAAGAGAGAAACATATTTAGAAAAGTGTGATGAGATCAGAGAATGGTTTGGAGACTTGTTTTCAAAAAAGCGAAAATTACATAGTATATAGAAGGAAGAGCCCAGGATATGGAGTCTGAAGGCCCATCCTGGCCCTGAGACTTTGAATCTCGGTTTCCTTTTCTGTAAGATGGAGATATTATATTTAGCCTGCCCATCTCACAGTATTGCTTTATAAATTGTACAATACCACAAATGTGCAAGCTATAGCTATGATTATTATTTTTGAAGTATAAGAAGTCAGTCCGGAGATTCCCTACTCAATTTTATGAATTCTCCAATCAACTTAATGATCTATATGGCTTGCCCTTTTATTTGGAGGCATCTGGCTTCTTACTGAAAGAAAACAGAGGATTACTGTTTGAGTTTCAGACACTTAGGCTACCTGGATGATTGGCTGGTAGGGACTCAGGATGATGCTCCTGTTAGAGGAACTGTCCCTCTCCATAATCTGTTTTTTAAAAAAATTAATTAATTTATTTTTATTAATTTATTTTGATTTATCAACAATCACTTCCATATGCTTTTGAGTTTTAAATTTTTCTCTCCCTCCCTCTCCATCTCCCTCCCCAAGATGGCGTACAATCTGATACAGGCTATACATATGTATTCCTATTAAACATATTTTCTCATTAGCGATGTTGTAAGTTCTCCATAATCTGTTAAAGGAAACAGATCAGCTATGCTTTCCCTCCCTCCCTCCTCTTTCTCTTTCTCTCTCAGTCTCTCTCTGCATTACTCCCTCCCTTTCCCCCCTTCTACCTCTTTTCTTCTCTTTCTCTCCCTGATTTTCTTTCCCATCCTCTTTGTCTCTCTGTCTCTGTCTCTTTGTCTCTCTCTGTCTGTTGGGTTCTAAGTGAAGAGGGAAGGGATGGAGTACAGAGAATAGATGAAAGGTTGGTCAGCTTTATAGCCTTACATTCTGCAAGGTCTCAATCTTATCTAGGAGACAGCTTGGTACAGGGGAATGAGCATTGGATTTGCAATCATGTGAGTTTAACTTCTGGTTTCAGCATGTAGCACAGTGCCTGGTACATAGTAGGTGCTTAATAAATGTCTATTGAATTGAATTGACTGTGCCAAACTTCATTGGCAGTATTATTTTAGACAATACACTTAATCTCCTTGAGCCTCAGTTTTCTCATTTAGGAGTACTTCTGTTATTTCCTTCTTAGAATTGTGGTGGGGTAGGGGTATGGTGGGAAGAGCACTTGGAATGAAGGCACTGAGCAAACTGCATAATCTCTCTGAGGCTCAGTTTATAAATGTATATAATGGGGATAATACTGGCACTCCCTTAGGCCATACCTATAAAATGGGGATAATACTTGTACTTCCTTCTAAGAGAATTCTAAACACAGGGTTGTCATGAAGAGAGAGCTTTCTAAACCTTAAAGCATTGTATAAATGTGATTTATTATTTCTAAATGAGATAATGTACTTAAAGTGCTCTGTAAACCATAAAGAGTTATACATATAACTTATTATTCAATCAAATAATGTATGTAAAATGCTTTGTAAGCCCTGAAGCACTATATAAATATGAGCTATTATTGTTATTATTCTCTGTAAAACAAGAAGCTGAAGGAATCTGCTAAGAGTGAGAGCTGTGGGGGTGGAGGTGGTTGGGAAGGGAATTGGAGATGTAAGGACAGAATAGGGCTGGAATAACCACTATGGGCTAAATCAGATGCCAGAAATTAATACAAGGCTGAATGTTTCACCTCATAATTGCCCCAAGGGGGCTACTTACTGTTCTGGGAGCCAGTAGAGGAATGATTTTTTTCCCCATGTTGTCACTATGCCAGAAAGATGCAATGTGGTTTACAGTACTTACATGAAGGGCAGCCTGAGCCTACCAGTCATGTGTCCTACTAGTTTAAAGTGCTTCTCACCTCAAGCCACTTGACAAGCAAACCAATCCATTCTCACAATGTGCTTGAGAGGGAGTTAAGTACTTTTATCGACCCTGTCCTTCAGATCTGGGAGGAAAGGCAGGGCACATGGTGTACACAGGAAACCTGTGAGAAAGCAAAGACTAGAAAGTCTCAAGTATTTATAAACATTGGTGAAGCCCTCTCTCCATTTCAATTTACTCCCTTCAACAGTGAAATGTGACAAGTCAGCTTCACCATTATTTAGATCCAGTTAATTTTCCTAACTGAAGGGACTAAGATGATACTTTCTTGTTTGTTTCTAAGGCCCTTTTCTTTTTAACTGACTGACAATCATTTCTAATTAAAGAACTTTCTTGTCCTTATGTGTTTTCTATAGCAGTGACTATTTCATTTTTGTCTTTGTATCCTTTGACTCCATCACAATTCTTTGACACTTCATAAATGTTTGTTGAATTAATCTTCAGGTTCTAGCTGTCCATTTTGAAGAGAGACTGGTAGAAATGCAGGCAACACAGAGTGATATCCCCTTCGGCTACTCCCTCAACTTTCATTCTCAGGTTCCTGTGGGGGAGGGAGCAATTACTCTCTAGGGTTAACCCTATGGGTCTGTATGCCTAACAGTTTGGCTCATAAACCCTCACTGGTGTGCTTTCAATTATCAATCAGTCACATAATTCTCTCTTGGCAAAGGCATTTACTAAGATGATGTAGTAAAAGTAGTAGCTACAAAATAGTTCCTCCATAAACTTAGGCACTGGTTCCCACAAATACACACAGCGTTCATAGAAAACGTAGACTCCAACTTAAGAGTATGATGATAGACATGTGGCAAAGGCACCTCACAAGTCCTGGTACTATAGGGCCTGCAAGTCCTTTTTTTTCTTTGTGTAGAGTCTTCATGCAACTCCCCTAGAGTACAGTATCTCTATTGGGTGGAAGTGGGTCAGCTGTTTTCCCAGGATCTGCTCCACTTCATAGCTGACTTTCTTCTCTGTTTCAGGGGTTCTGTTCCTTGAATGGGCTTCCTCCTTTGACTGTCTTTCCGTATTGGTATCTGTGTAAAGTATGTTTCTGTTCCCTCATTTGGGCCTAAAACACTGGAACTGCTAGATGGAATATTTCCTTCTGAACAAATCACTGCTTATCACCATGACTGACTGGAAGAGGAGAGAAAAATCCCCTCCATCCTTGTAGGGATCTCCACTACAGTGTTCCCAAGTCTCCACCCAAACTGCTGTCCCTAGGGCTTAACTTTTTTAAAAGACCTACAAAGACAAGTCTAATTAGTTTGTTTCCTTTAATTTTGTCAGAGAAAAATGTTCGTGAATCAAGGGATAGGTGCATCTTGTTAGTTTGTTTAACACCTCATTAATACCTTGTGATTACATTTTGGGTCCTTGAGGCCGAAGGCTGGTCAAAGATAAACTTCCCTCCAACATCATAATGGAAAGAATCTAGGATAGATTCCCTTGACTGGTGATCGAAATACCTGACAAAAAGTCCTAGCTCTGACATTTACTAGCTGAGTTACTCAACCTCTCTGGTTCTTTTTCCTTATGAGACTGTTGTGGGGAAAGTGTTTTTGTAAACCTTAAAAAGCTCTATATAATTGTGAGCTATTATAGTTAGGCAGGAGACCTTAGTTCAAATCCCAGCTTTGTTGTCACAAGCTTGGAGACATTGGCTAAGTCATTTCCTCTTGGCAGACTTCTATTTCCTCCTCTATAAAATGAAAAAGTTAGATTTTTTCTAGCTGTATTGAAGAGAAAAGCTATTTGAAAAGGGAAAGGGCAATCTGTGAAAATGAAGTGGTTGTTAAAATGATGGTATGAAGGATAAAGGTGAGGACTTAGTAAAGAAAATGAGGAAAGTTATATAGAGATGAATAATAATTATAATACATATAAATAGCTAGATTTGAGTCAGGAAGATTTGGGATCACATCCTGCTTTTCACACTTAACCAGCCACAGCACCATGTACAGTACAAGTAAAAATCACAAGGCCTGTTTCTTCCCCTACAAAGTGGAGATGCTAAGAGTTTACTCTGGTTAGTTGTAAGGTACAATTGAGATAATGCATGTAAAGTGCTTTGAAAATGGTAAAGTACTCTGGAAATGTCAGTTATTATTATTATTCTCATTTTAGAGGAACTGTTGTCCATTAACTTGCTCATTATCAATGCCAAGAATTGGATAGAAAGAATAGAGTATTTTGGATTGCATTTAGGAAATTGCACATTACTTTAACTGTCCCAGTCTTTCTGCTCAGTAGAATTATTATGCTTGTCGTGCAGCATGGCTGAGAATCATGAAATGCCCCAATTTGCAAAGAGTCAAAACTGCAGGAGCCCACTATAAGGCATGTAAGTAAGTGAGCTACAAATGTAAGGAAGCTACAATATGCCAATAACATATGGATAGATAATTCAATTGCTCTATCTGTCCCTGTGGAAATGTTAAAAGATGCAGAGAATGCTGTTCATCACACTTGGTAGACCTTCTCTGGAGAAAATTATGGGAAAAAAGAATAAAAACCATGCAGAATCAGTTGTGATCTATACTATTGGAGGGAATACCCACACTGATGAGATCATAGATCCGTTGGAGTAAGTATGAAGTAGTGCTTTATGGTTTCTAAATCAATTCCTCTTAAGAACCCTGTGAAATAATACCTTATTTTGCTATTCTTTCTGCTGTGTCTGACAATTTTCTTTCAAGCCTGAGAATTCTATTTCTCATTGATTCTATTTCTTTATTCAAACTTTTCTATCACTCCTCCACCCCTGTTGACTTTTGTTAGCAATTTACCTTGTTTGGGTTTTAATACTATTTCCTTCATTACAGATGCTGGATCTTTATGTGCTAACAGCACACACTTAAATTTTCTTTAAAGTCTGTGTGACCTTGGGTGAGCAATTTAAGCTCTCTGGGCCTCAGATTCCTCATTTGTAAAGTGAGGGGGGAGTTGAACCAGACAACCTCTGGGCTATGATCTTATGATCCCTACTTTGCAGGTGAAGCCACTGATGCTCAGAGGAATACCAAAGAAGAGGCGTTTCTGTAAAATAGAAATTGATAGGGTAGGTAAGGAGACTAGAAAGATCTTTAACACACTGGGAAGAAATGGCAGGATTTGGGCAAAACCGATGTCACACAGAAACTCTTACATAAGAAACTACTAATGAAAGTGAATATAAAGTTCTAGGGTAGGAGAGATTAACCTGCTCAAGGGTCAACAGAATGAAATTACGGGGAGGGGATAAAACACCTTTGTAAATTGTAAAACACCTTTGCAATCAATTGGCAAAGACGATGGAGAGGAAACCTTTACTAAATTACTCCTCTGATATCTGATAACATTGAGCAAGTAAGTCACCCCCCTTTTTTGAGCCTCAGTTTCCTTATTTAAGGGGCTAGATTAAGTAATCTCTTTTGTTCCTCTCAGTACCGACATTCAGTGATTCAGCCTCATACTAGTATGAGGGTCATTCTGAGTCATTAGAGGCTATGTCAAGGGAGTCCAGATCCTGAAATATTCAACCAAGTTGGCTTCATGTGTGGTCAGTGGCAAACTATGAAATCTAAGCACCAGTCTAACTCACTTCAGAAAGGATTTTCACCAGGAATTTGTCTTCCGAGTAAAGACTCTTTGGATCACAGCAGTTCTTCAGGCTGACATTTTGAAATCTTCCCCAATGTGGCCCCAGTCAATCTTTTGAGGTTTCTTTCCTGTCACTGCCTTCTACCAATGCTATGTTCTAGGAAAATTAGACTACTCCCTGCTCTCTGAACTTGACATTCCATCTCCAGGCCGCATGCCTTTGCAAAGACTGTCCACAAAGTCTGGAATGCTCTCCACTTCTGCAGCTGAGAATCCTTCCTTCAAAGCCCATCTCTTGTACTATCTCCTGGGTAAAGTTTCCTGCTTCTCCAGTTGCTAGCCCCTCCTTAAGTTATCTCCTTTTAAATTATTTGTCTGTTTGTTGAATGTCCCCAAGAGAATAAAAGTTCCTTAGAGGCAGGGATTATTTTTATTTTTAGTCTTTGTAGCCCTAGCACCTAGAACAGTGCCTGACACATAGGAAGTACTTAATCATTTTTTGTTGAAGGAAGGAAACTTCTATTAAAGAAAGTGTACAGGGCTTTTGATCCCTGTAGTTAGAAGTACATATAGTTATCAAATGACTAAAGAATTTAAATGTTTAAGTTAAGTTTGGGAAAGAATAGGCAAGAGCCAATTAAATGTAATAATTTACAATTATATTGCTTACCTGTATAAATATCTTATATAGAAAAGCAGAAAGAGAAAGAACAAAGAGAAACAACCTAGGAGGGGAAAGATTCTCTGGGGCAGAAAACAGAGATTCAAGAACCTTTAGTCCAAGTATGTAAAGGAGGCAGGAAGGGAACTGGCTAGGAAACTAATTTGAGCTTTGAGAAAAGGAAGGATTAGGAAGGGATGTATTGGGAAATGAACATAATGTAAAAACAGAAGATAGCTATTAAAAGTATTTTTGTAATTAAGAGATGGTACCAGTGGAGGAGAGGGTAACGGTATTTACTTTGGGAAGCAACTGATGGGTCAAGCCAAGCTTGTTTTGACAATAGTTTGTTTTGTTTTGTTTTTTAAAGAAAAAGAAGGAAGAACTAGTGGGAATGAAATTTGAGTTTATGATGTTTATATGAAAGATATTAGTAGATTTTCTGGATATTTTGGTTTGTGGGGAAAGAATTTGTAAATCTGTATGCTATGTTAAAAAAAAAAAAGAACAGATCTGCCATTTCTCTGGAATAGGGAACTCCCAATAACAAAACTTTACTGGTGCAGATCTTCATGGAACTGCTTATAGCTTAAGAGAGTGGCCCAGGAGACTGAGAAGTCAAGTCACTTGCTCAGGGCCATACAACCTGTAGAAGTTGAATAATAATAAATCTTCTTGACTTTATGAAAATAACTATTATCATAAAATACTAATGAGGATGAAAATAGATAATTAACTATGGCATTATCCATACTATGATAGCTCCTAAAGCAAGAAGGAACTTAAAGGGACCATCAGTCCAACTTCTTGAGGGAGCTTATTCTCCTTAGGCCATGGAGGGCTAGAAATGTGAAGTGACTTGCCCAAGGCAACAGAACTGGCAGGTGGCAGTGTCAGGGCTGGACCTCCAGTCTTTTGCCTCTTAGGGCTGGGCTCTTAGCATGACACTACGATATGAAAATACTAACACTCGCTGGCGCTTCTTGTTATTATAATTTAATTGAGTAGTAATGGTAGTAGAAGAAGCAGGAAAACAGTTTTGAGTCAGTAAGGCAGGTCTTTAAGTATCAGACTGAAAGTAGATAAATAAGCTTGTATGAAGCCATCTTTGAGGTGAAGAAACACTGCCTCAGTAATTAACCTTTGCCTCCAAATAAACACAGTGGGAAAACAGGTATTGTAAATAATGACTCCTGTTACAATTTGAAAGGCAGTTTTAATGTGTAGTATATGTATCTGAATATTCTAGTCATTCGTTCATTTACTCATCAAATGTGGGATCTCCTCCCCTTAGAGAGGGGCCTTTACAGGTCCCAAGAGAGAGCCCTCTGGGGGGGAAAATGTCAGGGCAATTCAGAGTTAGGGTGATCTGGAATGTCATACTAGAGCAAACCAGATTTCAAGAAATAATGAAATCTAATAGGTGGGACTTGGAGGGAGTTTGCAGCAATGGTCCCCAGCCAGGAAGCTCAACACAGAGTAGATAAGGGAAATACACTATGAAGGACCACATTTGGCCTAGGTGAAATGATGATTTGTCTCATGCAACTCAGTTGCTTGAAACCTTGTTCCTTAATGTGTTAGCCACGTCCTAGCATATATTACCCTGGACCTGGATAACAGATTTTTATTAGGTGCCTACTATGTGTGAAGCCCTTTGCTGGATACTGTGTGTGTGTGTGTGTGTGTGTGTGTGTGTGTGTGAGACAGAGAGAAAGAGAGAGAGCGTGCACATGTGAATGTGAATGTGTATGTGTTCCACTCTCACTCACTCTTCCATGTACAACCAACTGCCTAATCTTGTTTATTCTACTTCCACATCTTGTACATCAGTTCCCTTCTTTCAATTCATAAAATCACCACTCTTACTCAGTGTGTACACAGTGTATATGTATATACCTACGTGTAATATATATGTATTTATGTATAGATATGGCATGGGCTTTCATTTGTGTGTATATGTATACCTGCTTGCCATGTACAATGTGTATCTCTATGTTCTTATAGTGTTTATACATGTATATATATGTGTGTGTACATACACACATTAAGTATATGTGCACACACACACACACACACACACATATATATATATATACATACATACATACATATATAATTTTAGGTCTGCAGATATTCAGGGATATGGTGGGATGCAAACATTTTCACTAAGACTGAAAAGAGTACTTATGTTGGCTCCCTATTTTTATTATCATCAGGCATCCAAATTCAAGCAAAGAATGTGGTAGAGAGCAGGGGCATGAGATCTGAGCTAAGACTATCAATATAGCTTCGACTTTAATGAATCTGTGTGGGTACACCATTGTGTTCTGTCCTGGACCTTATTCTTTTCCTTCTATGAACTCTCTCTCAGTGAGCTCACCAGTTGCTATGGATTCAATTATCATGTGTATGTAGATGACTCCCAAATCCACATCTACATGTCTAGGCCTTATCTCTTTCCTAAGCTCCAGTCTTGTATCTCCAGTTGCCTCCTGGACATCTGCCTGGATGTCCAACAGGCACCTCCAACTCAACATGTCCATTTCTCACTTAAGCCCACCACTCCTCCTGATTTCCCTATTTCTGCCATGGGTACTAATATTCTTCAGGTTACCCAACATCAGAGTTGTTCTCGACTTTTCACTCCTACTCACCCTTCCATATCCAATCAATTGCCTGATCTTGTTGATGGTACTTCTACATCATCCTCTTGTTAGTCCCCTTCTTTCAACTCCCAGGATCACCACTCCAATTTTCTTTTTAGGCAATTGAGGTTAAGTGACTTGCCAAGGGCCACACAGCTAGTCAGCGTCCAGTGTTTGGTCTGAGGCCAGATTTGAACTCGGGTCCTCCTGACATCAGGACCGGTGCTCTATCCACTGTGCCACTTAGCTTCCCACCACTCCAATTTAAGGCCTCATCAGCTCTCCTCTAGACTATTGCTATAGCGTCTAAATTAATCTCCCTGCATCCTGTCTCTCCCTCCTAAAATCCATCTTCACATGGCTGTCAAACTGGCATTCCTAAAGCATCTTTCTGACAATAACATTCCCCTACCCAGGAAGCTTCAGTGACTCCCTATTGCCCTTATGATCAATACAAACTGCTGTTTCACATTTAAAGTCTATTGCAATCTAGCTCCAGTCTAGCTTTCTAGGCTTATCACACATTATTTCCTTTTCACAGACTCTATGCTCAAACCAAGCCCAGCTTTTGCTGTCCATCATATACAATATTCCATCTTCTATCTCTGGAAGGCAGGAGAGGGAAAGGGAATTATTTTATCGTTAAAAGGTTTAGATATGAGTCTTGCCTTTTTTTTTGTACTATGTTAAATAAAACCTATCCAATATTTAATGGTTTTTAAGCCTGAGTGCTTTTATGGAAGCTAAGAGCCATCTTCTTTTTTGTAAAGACTTAGACACAAGTAAAATATTTCTGGGGGAAACCCTGAGTGGGGGCAAACACAATCCAAATCCCAATGTCCTTTAGAGAATTCCAGGTTGAGGGTACAAAGGGAAGAGAGTTACTTAATAGGAAGATCCCAAGATTGAACTTGGTTCATATAAGCCCAGCTGTTGAGTTCTAGGTCATGGGTTCTATTTGTTCTTGGTTGTATCTTTTACGCAACTTCTAATGTACAAGTAATTTTTGATAATAAGTTGTACCCTGCTTATAGTCATTATGCAGCTTTCCTTGGGTCACCTGTAAATGGGGTGAAGAGAGTCATAAAGATCGTGGTGTTCTATGATTTGAAGTCCTATAGAGTCACCAGAATATGATTGTAAAAAAAAATGGATTTTTGTGTCGGAGAGCACCTGAGGATCATCAGAAGTACTGTTCAGCTTCCCAAATTTGATTTGTCCCTGTCTCCTCTTCCTATTCCATCTTTGGCCCAGCTCACCATCCATCTGTAGCACCTCTCCATGATATATATACTGATAGACTGTCTCAATGGGCCACCTGGCTGACTGTACCAGCATCCAAATGGAGCACTGGTTTACATCCCCTTTCTGTTTCTACTCTAGCATCATGTTAGTAGCCCAAGATCATATAAATTACGGGCAGATCTTGGTACCCTTACTTGATAGCTGCCCAAGTGCTTAATAAAATCCCCAGATAGACTTGAATTGCTTCCTGAAACAGGCTGCCTTTACATTTACAGTATTCTCTGACTAGATACTCATCTAAATCGTGGGAGCCATAGGGATTTCAAAATCCTGCGACTGTGGGCCCCAACTGACTGCTTGGGTGTGTGTCTATAGTCACGGCCGCTTCGTGGGCAGTGGTTTCCTCAAACTCTGCCCCTGAAGAGTGACTGATATCCCAGAAGAGGGAGGCTGCACTGTTCTTAGCTCTGCCAGCTGGCTCTCTTTCTTCACCTGACTTCAATTGTATTTCTGCTGGCATGTCTGGGATTGGAGGACTGATGCAGTTGAGCCCATCTGGGTTGTTTTCAGTGTTTACTGGAACTCGCCTGGAAGCAGAGACATATGTGGGCCCATTGTCATTTGGATGACAAGCCTCTGTCTAAGACAGGCTAAGGAGCATCAGGCTGGATCAAAACACTAAAAAGCTCTACAAAATTGAAAAATATTATATTCTAATAATGACAATAATCAAGCCTATTGTTGAATTTACATCACACACACACATAATATATACATATATATTTATGTTCGACAGATATATCTACTTGTATTCCAGTATTTAGACTGGCCAAGCTTCAGAAGAACATCCTATTTTATTGTCATTTCCCTGATTTACTTCTCAGAGTATATAAATATAAATATAAACACACACACACACATATGTATACACATATATAAATTTCTCCACTAAAGTCTTACTTCATTGCCTCCTCATACCATGGAGATTGACCTTCTCAAAGGCTGTGTCATTGAAGCCCATGAAGATACATCTTCAGTATTCTCTGGGCTCCTTTCTTCTCTGGGCTCCATTACTCTCTGGACTTCTTTCTCCACCTTTTTCCAGAAGCCTTTTTACCCTAGAAGTTGTCTCACCACCATTCCCAGCAGCCTTCTCATCCTGGAAGATCCCTCTGGCCCTGTGGCCTCTTCCTCTGATTGGTCAGTTCCTCCCAAAACCTTCATTTTAGGAAAGTGCCCAGGCCATCCATGTTTACTGCTCTCTGGGTTCTGCTCCAGATTCGATGGACTTCTTTCAGCACCATGCCCCTCTTTCAGCTTTCTTAGGGTTCTTCCATTAGAAAGTAAACTCTTTAAAGGCAGAGGCTGTCTTTTTGATTATATTTGTATTCCCAGTGCTTTGCAGTCTTGCACATAGTAAGCACTTAATAAATGCTTGTTGATTTGATTTATAGGTCCTACAAGCTAGAAATGGCTTTGACTATGGGCTGTGTGATGCATCTGTCATCTGAAGAACAACCTTGCTAAGTTTGGAGAGATTCCTTATGAGAAGAAAATGACATTTTTTGGCCACAGAATAATAATAGACACTTAAATTGCATCTACTGTGCACTATGCTAAATGCTTTAAAATATTATCTCATTTGATCCTCTAATCAACCTTGGGATGGAGGTACTATTATTATCTTGATTTATATAAATGAGGAAACTGAGACAAGGAGAGATTAAGTGACTTGCCAAGGGTCACACAATTACTAAGTGTCTGAGACCAGCTTAGAATACCCATTTTCCTGATTTAAGGCTCAATACTCTGTCCTAGCTGCCTCAGATGCTCAGGAAGACCAGCTGTTCTCTAAGGAGTGGAGAGAATGAGGTTTGGGTAAGTGGAGGAGTATCTACATCACTGAAATTGAAGAATTTTTTAGGCAATAAGGTGGCATACTGCAGAAGTTGACCAGCAGGCCAAATCTAGTCTGCAGATTACCTTTGTGCAGCTGTGAGCCAAGAATGATTTTTACATTTAAGGTATTGTATTTTAAAATATAAAACAAAACAAAAATGCTCAGGATACAGGTCATACAAAAACAGGAATGGCAGAGATTTGGCCATTAGGCCTTAGTCTGACATAATGGATAGAGTTCTGGGCTTGGAGTGGGAAACTTGTGAGTTTAAATCTTGCCTCATATACTTATTAGCTGTGTGGAAAAAGTCACTTAATTCTTTTGGCCTCAGTTTCCTCATCTGTAAGATGAAGGAGTTAGACTTGATGGACTCTAAGGTCTCATCCAACTCTAAATCTCTGATTTTAAGTATTGAATCATCTCTTTCTAGCCAGACTTGTGATTCTATTGGTGTAGGTTATCTGAAGATAAATAAACCATGCCTTCCCCTGCAGATCAGCAAAGACTATGTCTTTACAGCTTATAATTTTAGAGGGTTGCCTGGGACACTGAGAGGTTACATAGCTTGCCCAATATCGCCAGATGTATGTGTCAGAGTTGATGTGTCGGAGTTGAAACTTGAACACAAGTCTTTCTAGCCCTCTTCCTCCTGCCTCCCACACCCCCACTTCCCACGGCAATTTGCTTTTTAAAGGACATATTTCCTTGAAGAATAATAGAATCCAGAGGATTCTGGAAGGATGGTAGAATAGGTCAGAAAAGAATCATAGAATCCAGAAAGAAGAGTTCTATCATGAACTCATCGGGTAGCCTTGGACGAATTATTTCCCATCTTTCAGATTCAGTTTCTCCATCCATGAAGTGAGGGGGTTGAACTAGATAATCTCCAATATCTCTTCCAATTCTGATGTAATATGCTAGGTACAAGGCAGGAATGTATTATTTGGCTCTAAATCTCTAGCTCTGGGTTCACAAGGGCTGGATTCAGTCTCAGGGGGCTCTTCACAAATCACTATTGGGCTGTGTCCCCACCCAGGGTTTCTCTTGGGAACCTCAGAATTTGAATTATGTCTAGATCTTTACAGTGCTGCTTCTCAGCAAATACTTGGGCCAACAATATACCAAACACAAGGCAGCCTTTCATCCACCCCACAAAAAAATGTAAAACCACAAAAGACTCTCACCTGAGTCCATAAATGTCCAAGAGAATTCTCCCTCCCTGTGGAGAGCCTTAGCCCCTTCAAACACTTATTCAGTCTCCTAGACTTATATGTCTCTCCTATTCAGAACACTGGGTCCAGGAATTCCTCTGCTGGGTAGTTCTCCCTCCAGGAATTCCTTTGTTGCTTTGCCATCGCTTCTCCATGGCTGCCATCTTGGGAACTGAGAGGTTTGACCAATGACGCTTCATGGCTGCCACCCTTAGAGATGCAGAGACTGATGTACACATAAGTAGCTTCCCTTTTTAGGAGCATCTGGGTATTGCAGTGGATAGAGCACTAGGTATGGAAGCAGTAAGACCTGAGTTCAAATCTAGCCTTGGATGCTTTTAGCTGTATGACCCTGGGCAGGTCATCCAACCTCTATCTGCAAGTATAAGATGAGGATAATAATAGCCCTTTCTGCCCAGGGTTGTTGTGAGGATCAAATGAGGTAGTATCTGTAAAGAGCTTAGCACAGTGCCTGGCACATAGTAGGTACTTAACAAATGCTCGTTTCCTTCCTTCCTTTCTCCAAGAGCCGACGCCTGCTCTCTGTGTAGCCTCTCTCTCAGCTCTGGTTTCAGATCTTTCTGGCAGATCCGTTGATTACCATTTTTTTTTAAAGGCCTGAGTCAAGGCTAGGATACAAAAAATTATCCACAACTATGGTTCAGTGGGGATGTTTACACCTTGTATAGGAAGATAGCTTCTAGACCACATCCCTTTCATCTTGTTAATGTGGTTAGGGTCCTCCCAGGCAAACAGCATGGCAGTGCACAGGGCACTGGATGTGGAGTCAAGAGAACCCAAGTTCAAACCCTGTCTTAGACACTTAGTTGTGAGATGCTGGGCAAGTCGCTTAACCCTTAACTTAACTGCCTTAATTTCCTCCTTGGAGAAATGAGGAGGGAGGGTTGAGATCCCTGTGGTTTTATGGCCTAATTACACCACTTACAGAAGAGTAAGAGAAATCGCTTCTAGTTAAGTATCTGGGAAGGCTTCCTGCAGGACTAGGTGTCTGAGGAGGGCTCAGAGGATGGGAAGGATGTCAAAAGGCAGAGGGTGGGGACTGGCATGAACAGCAGACAGAAGTGCACAGCAGAGCTCAATGGATTAGTCCCTTTAGAATCTTTAAACAATTAGTGCAGCTCTTATTTAGGGAAATCCTTTATAGGCAAACAAAGGAAATGTCTACTGGGTTGTTGTTAACTGTACTGTGATCCTACAGTAACATGTTCAATTAAATTCCCTCAACACATACAGACTTATTAAGGAAGCATAGTCATTTGACATCAGATACCTGTTTTGGTTGCCCTCGAACCATAACAAGAGCTGTGTCATTTAAAGAGTTGGGGGGGGGAGAAGAGGAAAAGGGGAGGGGAAACTCTTGCCAAATGTCTCTCCTAATGAAACTGTACACAATGATTTGGTGAAACGAATAGAGGTGGTGGTGGTGGAGGGTTTGGGCCACCCTTTTCCCCAGTGTGAGAAGCATTTGAGAAGGCAGAACGTGGAGTTGGGTTGAATCATGTGGGCATTTCAGTCAAGGTTTGAAAATATCCCCCTCTCACCTCCCACCCCTCACCCTTTCACTGTCTATCAGAGGCTTTTTTAGCCTTTATTGTGACACATTACTTGACTTGCCGCAAAATAAACCCTCACAGAGAACATAATTTTGGGGTATTAACATGTTTATTTCTTCCCTTACTTCTTTGCGAAGGTGGGAGACTATGGGTTTGGAACACTGCATATACCATTGAACTCAGTTAATGTGTTGGCTAGTTTTGCTGGATTGCCTTTTATCTCTTTTTTTTATTCTTTCTTATAAGGGACAGTTCTCTAGGTGGGGATGATATATTTCAAGAAATTAAGGTGATTTAAAAAAAATAAATAAATTTTAAAAAACCATAGAAAAACAAGTGTGTTTATCCAAAGTATTCCTCCCTTCTCAGCTATAGATTATACCCTGGGATAGCTGCATACCTCACGTATCCTTAGTCCTGCATCTGGGAATAACTATCTTTAGTGGAGGAAAATGAAACCTGGCAGAGGACACCATGCTGATTTAAAAACACAAAAGATGAAAACTTTGAACTCAGACATCTTTTTTTTTTTTTTGTGAGGCAATTGGGGCTAAGTGACTTGCCCAGCTAATAAGTGTCAAGTGTCTGAGGGCAGATTTGAACTCAGATCCTCCTGACTCCAAAGCTAGAGCTCTATCCACTGTGCCACCTAGCTGCCCCTAAACTCAGACATCTTGAGAGGGAACCATGTAGGCAATAAGAGTAGCAGATATGATAAAAGTGAGGGCTGCCTAGCCATTACTCAGCATTCAGAGTCCTCCTCAACTTGATTCTTCTGATTTAAACTTCCAACATTATCGCGTTTAAGCTCCCTTCACATATTCCATAGTAGAGCAAACTTGGATGGCCCGCCATCCTTCTTTCTCAGAACTTTCTTCTCTTTCTGCCTTTCTCATTTCCATCAACAAATAAAATCCCTCTTTAGAAATTTAGAAGTCTCTTGGAGTGCTGGCTGCAGAAATCACCTCCTTTTCCAAATTCTTATTTGGGTCTGAGGATATGCTTAGTCACAACTAGAGATGTAGCTCCATTTCATTCACTTAGGCCTATTTTTTTCCTTAGGCTAGTGGTCTCCAAACTATCCAAATTTTTGATCAAGTACCTTGTGATAGGAGCAATATTCCCAAGGGCCCTAGCTTGTCCTAAAGTCCTATCTATTGCTTGGATCAGACCCGTTATTTTCCTTAAGAGGTATTGTAACTCTCCTTGAGAGCAGATGGCTCAATGGACTGGATTAGGTTGTTGGGTGGGTGGGTGGGGGGTTTCCTGTTCAGCTAAGTACAAAAGGGTCTCTGAGGCTGTAGAACTGAAGCAGGATTATTAACATAGGCAAGGTGTGCTCAGTTAAATCAATATGGTATTTTCACTAAATATCCTTGTTGAATGTCCTTCCTCTGCTGGGCTAAGACAACTGTTAACTGTTTAATTATCTCTAAGTCACATTAGGGGAGCAAAACTGTCAGGAGATAGGCTTCAGTCAGGTCCAGTCTAAAACATAGCCCATCAGTAAACATCTTTTGAGTATGTACCTCCAGTATATGTGTAAGGGTGAGGAATCATTCAGACTTCTCACTGAGTCAATCAATCATCTACATGAACTAGGTGCGAACAAGGGCTAGACATCTCTGTTAAAATAATCAATCAAAGGTATAAATTAGGCTTGATCAATCCATCAAAGGAGAAGTAGAATGCTTCTTGACTTGATTTGGAAGCTTGTGAACCACTGGATGAAAGCAAATGATCCCACTTTAGAAATGTCTAGTGGTTGTTTGAGAAGCCCCTGTGGGACTTCATAAAACTAGCAAACCTTGTTCATACCTAATTCATACCTCTGATTGATTGGTTGACTCTATAGGATGTCCAGGTGACCCTTGCCCTCACACATACATATATAATTATTTATAAATTATATACATATACTATTAGTAATTGTTGTTCGGTCATTTAAATAGTGTTGACTCTTC